>NC_053465.1:7850940-8484917 GCF_015227805.2 Hirundo rustica
CTCCGTGGAATGCCGGGGGAGGAGGAGTGATGGGTGCAAGGGGCCAGCTCCCACGGCACACCATCCCAGGCACACACGGAGCACGGGCAGCTGCCTGGCTGAGCGATGCCGGAGCGTGCCGGGAGGATGCCAGGAATGTGCCGTGCCGAACTTCCTCTGCTGAGCTCAGGCCTTGACGTGCTGGGGGCTGCGGGGCAGGCGGGGGCGGATACACACGGGCTGTGGGATGGAGGCTGGAACGTAGATACGCACTGTGGGGCTGGAACCGAGCAACTAAACGGGGCAACCTACAGGGACAGGCGGCTGGGTCTGCGAAGCACGGGGGAGGGCAGGGAGGGTCCCGCGGGCAGGAGGGTCCCCAGTGGGCGGAGAGCTGGGACACGGCACGGCCCGCGGCACCGCGGTGGCAGCGGGCAGCGGGCGCCCACCCGCACGGGGCCGAGGGGATGGGGACCACGCGTGCGGGCACAGGCACAGGCCCTGGCCCCGGGCACAGCCCCAGCCGTGCGCCCGTGGCACCGGCAGGTCCGGCTCCCGCGCCACGCCGAGCCCTGGCACCGCTGTGCCCCGTGGGACAGGGGGTGGTGAGGGGTGCTGGACAAGACGGGGCGGTGGGGCCAGTCTCTGGCAGGGGGTGCGGGACCCTCGGTGGCTCCGCTGAGTCCGGGGCGGAGAGGGGCTCCGGCGTGCTCCCGCACCGCCCACCTACAGCACACAGGAGGCGTCTGCCGAGCGCTTCTTCAGCTCCTTCCCGGCTTTGTGGTGGTGGTGATGGTGGTGTGCGTGGGCTGAGCCCGGCGCGGCGAGCTCTGCCAGCGGGGCCTCCCGCAGCTCGGTGTCCTGGGGGTGCCCCGGGCCCCCCGCTGCCTCCACCCGCAGGTACGCCTTCACCTTGTGGTGCCGCGCCTTGCCGTCGCTGGAGTCGATCACCCGGCACTCGTACGTCCCCTCGTCCTCCAGCTTCACTCGCGACAGCCGCAGCTTGTGGGAGATGTTGCTGCCGACCACCTTCACCACCTGCATCGGGGCAGACGGGACGTCAGAGGGCCCCCAGGACTCCCACTGACCCCCCAGACAGCCGGGCCGGTGCCAACCCCCCGACCGTGTGCCACCGCGCCACGCCAGCCCTGTGCCGGGGAGGACGTGGTGAAGGTTGGTGAAGTTGGTGCGGGGGGACCCAGCCCACAGGATGATGGAAGCCCTGGCTCGCACCCGGCCACGCAGGGCTCGGAGATCGATGCGGAACCACGCTGGCTAATTAGCTTTTCTACCAAATTGATTCGCTCTCAGTATTTATCACCCAATGAAATTTAAGACTTACTCACTAGCCAGAGCCGCGGCTGCTCTGGGCTGGGTCAATAAATCAGATTTATAACCCACCCCGAGGCCCCTGGCTCTGTTCCCTATAATCACACTGGATGGCAAAGGCCGTTTTTCTACTCGCCACTGCATTTGTTAGCTGAGGATTTTATGGTGTTTGGAAACGGGGCTGGAGAGAGGCAACACCAACCCCAAACAGCGCAGGAGGCAGTGTGGGGACCAGGACCTCACAGCCCCTCACTGTGGGGGCATCCAGTGCTGGGACACAGACACCTGCCCACACGTGCACATATGAGCGCGTACAAACACGCGTGAGCACACAGAAGCCGCTGCATTCAGCTGCCCTGCACACCACGGGCTGCTGAGAGGCAGCTGCTGCCACAGGTCACAGCCAGGGCCACCCCAAAGAGCATCTCAGGGCTGCTCAGTGGCCATGTGCAGCCGTGACCCCAAATCCTGCACCGCTGGAAGTGGGGATCTGGAGGGACAGGATGAGGCAGGGGCAGGAGCTGCCAGTCTGCCCGGGTGCTGAGACTGTCATGGGAAAGGAGCTTCAAAAAAAACCCTCTGCGTCGGGAGAGCCAGAAGTCACTGAAATTAATGGCTGGGAAATTTAGAACTAATAAAATAAAACCCCAATTTGCTGGTGCCACCGGTGGCCGTGGAGCTGCTACCCAGCAGGTCACTGAGCCTCGGGAGGGAAGATTTTATCACCAGCCGTAACTCCTGTGGCTCTGCCAGCGCAGGCCGGGCAGCGATGGCCCTCAGTGCCCATGGGAATGGGGCAGAGCCCCTGGCACGGCCAGGATGGGCTGATTTGATGTGCCCAGCCCCACCTCAGCCCTCTGCTGTGCTGCTGGATTCAAAGGGGGAAAAAATAAACCCAGGCCCATCATGATTCACTTCTCTTCATCCCTGCAAAGCATCTCCAGCACCAGGTGTGTTTGGTGGATAACACACGGCCAAGGGGTGCCTGGCATGGTGGCTCCTGCTTGGGACCTACGTCCCCCCACCCCACTGTTTGACTCTGCTCTTTGTTCCCAGTCAGCTGCTGTTGTGGCTGTACCTCAAGTTCCATCAGAGCCGCCCAGGCTCATTTACCTCCTCCTTTCCATAAACACTTAATTATCAAGGACATTTGAAATAACAACAAACAAAAGAAGCTCCAACCTCTCCCTGCTGGCTGGATCTGGAGGAGGCAGCAGAGTCCTTGAATGATTCAAAATGAATCCCGGTTACACTTGCACAACCATCAGTTCCATCCCGGTGTGCAATTAACTGCCTAATTATGCTGAAACGTTCACCGGTTGAGCTGAGAGGGAGTTCTGGCCCCAGGATGGCTCCATGCACCCACCATAGACCCTCCTGCCCCTGGGGCTTGGGTGGGATGAGGGAGCAGCAGCCCCCAAGCTCAGCAGACAGGATGTGGCAGAACCCAGGCTCTGGCTGCTCCAGCAGCAGTCCTGGAACTTTGCTGCTTGTGGGGCAGGGAGCCACAGCACCTTGATGAGGAACAGATCATGGAGGAACCTGCTTAGATTTGATGTGGATTGTGGGTGTCAATTAATCAAAGGGGACGTGACCCCTGGAGGGGGATTTGTTACCATCAAGAGAATCATGCACTGATCCTGCAGCTGAGTGCTGAAAGGTGATGCTCTCCCTTGGGAAGGGTTCCCCAGGGGTAAGAGACTGATCCTGGGTGTAGAGGGCACCCATCTGACCAGCCACAGGTGCCTGACCAACCCCATCCCCCTTTGCTCACTCAGTGAAGGAAAAATGGAAGTGCCAGGAGAGGCTGCCAGGTGACAGTGGGAAGGTTTCCAGCACTGCTCTGTGTCTGTGGCACCCCCAGACACAGAGCCCCTCCCCAAGGCAGGGAGAGCCAGGGGGGCAGGAGAAGGCCAAGAGTGTTCTGTTTAACTGATTAGTTAAATTCTGCTCACATGAGCCTAAATGGCTTTGGGATGCTAATCCGCTGAGTCAATTGGATTATTTTATCCCTGGCATTAATGTGTCATTCAGATGCCGGATGAGGCTCAGGATCCAGGGTGTGCCTCAGTGCCAGGGAGAGCAGGGCAGCCACCCCTCATCCCAGTCACCCCCAGGACTGAGCCTCTGAGTTCTCCCACCCTGGTGTTCCCAGCCTGTGGCGCTGGGACCAGTGGAATGTCCTGGTGAGCCCTCAAGTGCAGCCCCCCAGGAGAACCATCACCCAAACTCACGCTGATCTTTGTCGCCTCTTTCCCAGGCTCCTCTGGTGGTGATGATTTCAGCTGTGGAAAAAGGGGGAGACCAGAGAGGGAAGAGAAATGGTCAGCTCAGCCCACCAGACCCCTTCCCACTCCCAGGATGGCTGCCCCAAGCAAGAAGGAAGAGGGAGAAGGGGGCAGAGAGAAGAGACTGCCCAGCCCCAGCAAACCCAGGCACCCAGGGCAGATGAAGCCACACTGGGCACCCGGGATGGGAGGAACCAGCAGCAGCACGGCAGCCAGGGAGCATGGGGTGCTCTCCCTCAGGTCCCACTGCATCTCGGCTCCAGGTGCTCCCCACGATCCAGGAGTGGGGATGGAGCTCTGATCACTGTGGCATCACCGCTGCAGCAGTGACCCCTGTCCCTGGAACTCTGTCCCCATTGCTGCCAGCACCTGCCCCATTGCCACCAAATCCCTCCAGCGGCCACTGGCTGTGCATTCCCTGTGCCTCCAACACCCTTGACCCTGTCCACCCCCAGCGCTCCCCCCATCCTGGCAGCACTGCCCTGAGGCTTCTCAATTTATGGCAACACCAACAGCAGCCCTGCCAAAGACACTACAATAAAGGCTCATTAAAATCCCCAAAGCTGTTTCCCATTCTTTGGCCCTTATCTCTGTGTGAACAGAGAGAGAAATAAAGAGAGGCTGTTTGCTGGACCAATACACAAGGAAACAGGGGATGAGGGAGGGATGGAGGGTGCAGGGCCCGGAGGGATGAGCTGGTGATGAGATAGGCGCAGGCACAAGCACAGAAACAAAGCCTCAGCCTGGGACGGGTCCTGGCAAAGGGCCAGGCAGTCCCTTGGCTGGGAAAAGCAGCCAGGACAGCCCAGCCCCACCGGCCCCGGAGCACCCTCAGTGCAGCTGGATGCTGAGCAGCCCGTGCAGCCTATTAATTACACCACAGGAGCCCCAGGCTGCTCTCTGTCAGAGCAGAGGGTGAAACCGGGGATGCTGCTGTGGGGTCCCCCACCAAAACCCAACAGTGCTGCAAACAAAGCCCTTCCCCCTGGCACCGCAGGCAAGGGCTCAGCCTGGAGGGCTCTGCCTTTCCCTGCTGCCGAGCGGGAGGAGGATGAGGGGCGTTACCTGACTGGAAGCCCAGGTCTGTTTGTCCGTCCAGTCCTTGTGGTTGCGGACGTACCACCACTGGATCTCAAGGGAGTAGGAGGGGGAGCCGCTGCCGCGGAAGGAACACGCCATCTCCACATCCTCACCCGCCTGTGCCGTCATGTCGTGGGGGGTCTCGGTGAAGAGAGCTGCTGGAGACAGAGCGAGGGCTGTGGGTGCCTGCGGGGACCCGGCGCTGTCCCGGTGAAGGACAATGCCTCCGGCCACAGCGGCAGAGTCACCCAGCAGTGCCTGGATCCTTCCCTGGCCAAGCACACCCAGCCCCTAGGGCAGAGCAGACAGGTCCCTGCCATCCCCAGCGTCTCCTTTCCCACCCCAGGGTCCCCTTCCCACCCCCAGCAGAGCTGCCCGGCCCCACCCTGGCACTTTGCGAAGAGCAAAGTGAGGGGAAAGGGAGGCAGCAAGGGCCTGTGTCCCCCTGCTCCCACAGCATCCCTCAGAGCCCTGCCACAGAAGGAGTGTGGGACCTGCCACACCTCTGAGGTGAAGGAAACAGCATGATCGCATCTCCCTCAGATCAGGACATAACTGAAAAACAAATCCTCACTTAATGCTGCCCCAAACAGGCTCCCACACGCCATATGGCTTGCTTTCCTCGCTCAAAACAAATATTGTTCGGAGATGTAATTAGAATTCTTTTCATCTCCTCTGGAGAGAGACTGTTGCTGCTCCGTACCGACGGCCCCAGCGTGCAGGGCACCGCCAAACGCTGTGGTGCAGAGGCTTCTCCGCGGCACGGCCCGGGGACAGCGCTGCCAGCCCCCTGCACAGCCCGGCCGCTGCTTCGGCTGCCCGGGCTGAGCCTCCTGCCTTCACTCCCCGCCCCACGCTGCCGGCTCACAGCCACAGCGCGGCTCCCAGCGGAGCCCTCTGGGACACACAGCCTGTCGGGAGCAGCACTCTCTCCAGCCCTGATCCCCCGGAAAACCAATTATTATCAGCCCAGACAAAAAGTTAATACCTCTAATATCTCCCTGTCCCTGTGGATGCATGGAAATCCCGTCCCACTTATTGCTTTCCTTTAATCCATCTCAGCAGGGAGCAGAGGAAAGTACCCAACACCGGGGTTTACAAGGCTGGGTGTCCTGGTGGGGTTCCCAGGGCTGTTCCCACATCCCATTCACCCAGAACCCAGCACCAGCAGCCACATGGGTTCTGTGCCAGGGAGTGGAGGGAACCCCAGGCAAGAGAACAGCTCTGGGAGGGCTGTGGGAGGAGCAGGGGGTCTTTTGGCACAGGACAAAGGGTTCCTCTGTGCTCCAAGCCACAGGGATGCTGAGGATGTTGTGTCCAGTCATCAACCAGCACTCACCCACCCATTCCCTGGCTGCAGCCAGGATCAGGATCTCACCCCACTGAATTCCTGCTGGCAGGAGCAACGGCCAAAGCCAGTGGGTCCCAGCAGAGCCTGCACCAGCCCCCCAGACACCACAGCTCCAGCAGTGCAGAGGTGGGGTGATGGCCTCAGAGCTACAGCCAGGTCCAAATTACTGCGAACACAATTAAAATCTGCTCCCACAGATGGGAATTTGGCAGATAAGCTGAGAAAAGCTGGATTGAATCAAGCGCCTTCTTTCTTTCCGATTTTAATTGGGAAGCGCACGTATTAATTAACCCCAGAGCTTGGCCGCCTCCAAGAGCATCCAGAGGAGCAAAGATCCTGCAGATGGATACCCAGGGTCATCACCTGTGCAGGGGACACGTGTCTTTCAGGTATCCTCCAGCAGCACCGTGTGCCCTCCCTGATGGATGCTGAGGACCCCGGCGCTGCCTGGACGGAGGGGACTCCCAGCACGCCCAGCCCTGCCCCTCACACGGACACGAGTGGGGACCAGGGGCCCCCCAGGCTGGGCCTGGACCCTGCACTGGGTCAGCCAAGCCTGGACGCTGCTCCTGCCAACACTGGACACTTCACCAACTCTGCCCAGTGCCCTGTCCCTGCCCCCTGCCCACCCCAGCCCCGTCCCTCTCCCCCCACTGACACTGGAGCTGCGTCCCCACAGCGGGAGGGAGGGGCGGGGGCCGCTGCTCCGTGGGCTTTATGGCCTGCTACCTGTCATAAACTGAGAACACCAGAATCAATAAATCTTCCAGGAAATAAAAATCAGGGGAAATAAAATGAACTCAATGGGGAAACACAGATAAACAGAATTGAAAACGCCTGCTGGGACGGCTTGGTGCTCTCATAAAGCAGAGACAGACGGGCTGCAGGGTCCCTCCAGCCCTCACCTTGGTCATGCTCTGCACGGGGAAGGGGCTGTGCCGGGGCAAGAGCAGGTCGTGCACTGCCCCGAGTACCTGGAAATGACCCGCACACCCCTGCTCCATCCCCCTGCCTCCTCCGTAGGCCCCAGGAGCACAGAAAGCCTTGCAGCCCCCGGGAGCCTCTCCAGGACTCTGCCTGCTGCCTGCCACTCCACAGCTGTGCCAGCTTCCATGGCAGAGCCCCCACAAGGCACCAAGGACAACACCGGAGCAACGCCACGGGCACGAACTCGGGCTAATTGTTGTGTAAAGACGTGCCGGAGGACAATTAAATATGTATTGGACATTGGCAAACGCCCGTTAATCGCCCGGTCAGCGCAGGTTCCTGCTCCGGGAGGGATTTTTTCGCCAAGCCCGGAGGCAGACAGAGCTGGAGCCCCTCACTGGAGCTGCGGCCGGGCTGGTGGGGTGACAAGTGCCGAGCAGGCGGCGGGGCTGGGGCTGGCTCCGTCCCACGCGGGGCAGGGGCAGGGGCTGGGGGAGCTGAAACGCCCCTCTGCTCCTGCTCCTGCCCACTGGAGTGTCCGTCCACACCCTGCCCCGGGCCCCTGGAGTGGGGCCGGCTCTGACCTGCTGGGTTTGTGCCGCACCGCTGCGGGAAAAGCAAACGTGTCCAACAGAATCCGCCACCGACACTCTCCCCAGGCACCCACAGCCCCTCCGGCACCGTCCCATCCCCAGACATCCATGGCCCCTGCAGCAGCCTCCCCTTCCCAGGAGCCCAGGGTCGTGCGGCTGATGGACAGCCACAGCCCCGGCTCCAGGGGCACCGCGTCCTGCCGCAGCAAGGGCACCCGGACACATCCCGGCCCACGGACCGGGCAGGGACCCGGGCACAGACGGACCCTCCTGGCTGCCACAGGACAGCCTGCCCGAGCAGGAGCCATCCCAGGGGATGGGGAGGCACAGGAGGCACCCTCCGGATGGATCCAGTGCCCGTGTGACCCACACTGTCCCCGCCATGGGGACACCGGATCCGCCAGAGGCTGCTGCACAGCTCGGGCTGCAGCCTCCCTCTCTTCTCCTCCCCTTCCCCGTCCTCCCCTTCTCACCGCCGCTAACAGCTGTGGATGCGTCTCCCCCTGACAAGCCTGCGAGCAGGGATGCTGACCCCGGGGCGCTGAAAACACATCGCGGCGCAAACCGCTGCATAAACACGGCGTGACGGCCTCGTCACCGCTGAGAGAGGGCAGGCGGCTCCGGCCCCGGCAGCTGAGCGGGCACAGGACTTTGCGGGGAGCGCTGCTCTCCTCCAGCCATCTCCCTTCCCCCGAGACGCGTCAGGATGGAGCGCCGCGGCCGCGCCTGGGGCCGGGAGGCTCCCACCACACGCTGGGGATGGCAGAGCCGCTGCTCTGCCCCTCTTGACGGTCATATGAGCAGCAGAAGGAGCTCAAATTGGCAGCATGTGAATCAAAAACGAACAAAAAAACCCCCCACCTAACTCGGTGACTGTGATCAGGCCAGCAGTCACCTCCACCAGAGAGCTGGAATTAACCTTGAAAACTGCAGATATTTCCAACAGTGCCCCAGCTCCTGCCCCCGGTGCTTCCCACTGCCCTAATGTTTAACTCCCTCAGCAAGAGAGAGGTCAGCGGTGAGTTTCTCCAGCCTGGCCACAGCTACACAAAGCTTTGCCCACACGAGAGACTTGCTGCTCCCATCTGGTTCCTGGGGACTGGCAGTTCTCAGACAACTCCCTCCCAAGGGGCTCAAGGAAGAGCTGATATTTGATAGTGTAAGTAGCAAAGCCCTAAAACGGCCTTTTTTTGACAGCTCCCAGCAGGGCCCCAGCGGTGCGTGCAGCCGGCCTGCAGCCACCACTCGCTCTGCTGCTGCTCTCTGCCAGGGGATGGTTCCCAGCAGCCAGGGGAGGATTCTCAGCTGGAATCATACAGCAGGAATGGGATGGGGCAGACAGGATCAGCCCCCCTGTTCTCACACCCACCACCCAAAACACGAGCCACCAGCACAGGCAGCCTCTGCCCAGAGCTGCCCACACCACGCACAGGTGTGGTACCATCCCACGGAGCTGGCAGTGCCTGGTGCCCGTGGATGCAGCACCCTCCTGCCCGGCTCTGCCCACCCCATCACTGCTGAGCTCATCCCAATCCAGCTTCACACGGAGCACACGGTACAAGCCGTCAATGCCGAGCACAGCCGAGGTCCCCGGTGCTCAGTCGGGCACCCAGTGCAGGTGGAGCCCTAGGGAGGGGGGCAGGAAAGAGCCCTGCAGGAGGGGAAACAGCCACGGAACAGAGGAGCTCCGAGAGAGCCAGAGCTGTCGAGGACAGGGCCAGGAAGGGCTGTCTGTCCTGGGGTACACAAGTCCCACTCACAGCATGAACCAAAATCCCAGAGGAGCTGTGAAGGGGAGAGGGCCTGGCAGGTGCCCTCCTGGCATCCACCTGGCCCCCGGAGAGCCCCTGGTGAAGGAGGCAGCAGTGCAGATCCTCCAGCTCCCTGGCCCACTCCAGGTCCTCACTCCAGCCCTGCCGTGCTGCCCACAGCCCCCAGACCGCGCGCAGCTCTTGGTTGATTCCTGCCTCGCTCACAACGAACGTTATGATTAAAATTAGCTGTCACTGTCCTAACGTAATAATTCCCAGTGTCTGGCCCGTCGTCTGTCAGCCGCTTCAAGGGAAGAGAAAGCCCAGACGTTTGATGAGGAGAGGTGTCAGATGTAATTGCGTTGAATGACTGCACGAACAGCAGCAGGAAAAACACATCGCATGGAGAATTCCCACCAGGAAGTGTGAAAAAATCCGGCAGAATGCAAAGTGTTTATGAAAGTAATTGATAGAATAATCACCGGGGTGTGCGGGAAGGGAGCAGGGCAGCGCCCTGGGGAGCCGGGGCACCGCTCCCTCCAGCCTCCAGCCGCGGCTCTGCTGAGGCGAGGCGATATCGCCTGTGCACGGTGCCGGGAAGAAGCCGGGCAGCTCCTCCTCACGGCACGGCTCCCCTGGCCCGCTCCAGAGCCAGCAGGCTGGGGAAGGCGGCTGGAGCTTCCCAGCCAGCGCATGAGAAAGCCGATGGCAGCAGCCCAGCGTGCACAGGCTGCAATGGGGGGCATGAATAATTGAAGGCACCAGCCTGAGGAGAGAAGGGGGAGAGGCAGCACTGTGGGTAGGGAAGGGAAGGGATGGTGGGAAGAATCCTGCGGCTCAGATGCTCTCACAGTGCAGCTGGAGCCCATCCCGGCTCCATCCTTGCCTAAGGCAGAGCCTTTGCCGTGGGGGCAGGTAAAGGACTTTCTTTGATTGTGACTTTTCCCTCCCACAGCCGTGGCTGCCCTGGGAGCAGAACCTCTCTGCCCGCTGTGGGGTGGCAGGATGGGGGAGCCGCCCGCGACCCAGGGGTGCTTATGGCCGCTCTCGGTCAATTCCCTCGCCGCAGCCGGCATGGACAAGTTAAAATGAAGAGTGAACGCACTCCGGGGCTGTGCCAGATGCCGTGGAGGCTCCTCCAGGCCTCCAGCACCGGGCAGAGATGGTGATGAGCTCTGGGCGCTGCCTGCTGCGGGCAGAGGCTGGCCGGACCTGCCCGTGCCCGCCGGCCACGGCCAAACTCATCCCACTGACCAAACCCCTCTTCCTCTCCACGTCTCCAAACTGCTGGACTCTCGTGGTGTGGAGGGAAAGCTGCACCAGCCAGTAATGAAATGATCAGTCTCCGATCTGCTAAACAGCGATTTATACAGGTTTTCAGCACACACAGCTTTTATCAAATTGGTATTCACCTACTGAACACAAATGGCTTATTATACATGACCCACTTATTCACTGCTTTTCAGTATCGTTAATAAAGGTTTCTGTTGTGATTAAGTGAGTTGCTGCAGAACTGCTCGAGTAGCGAGCTGTAATGTGGCTCCAAAGTGCACTCGCCCTCCCAGAACATTTCATCTCCTTGGCTCCCTGTTCCTTCGCAGCGACCATTTCACTATTTATTTGACTATTGCTGAATTTCTGAGGGGAGCAGCGGTGGCTAATGGAGGCTCTTCACCCACCTTTCCGTCTGGCACGCCAGCCCGGCAGGTCTGGAAACTCTCCTGCTGTGAACCCCCAATGCAATGCAGAGGCTGATCGTCCCTTCCCTGGGCAGGAGGTACCTGCCTGTCCCCGCGCTGCTGCGGGACACCGCAAACTGCGGGACACCTCGCACCTTCCACCCTGGCACGGCCAGAGGCGGTCTGTGCCCGGAGGCTCCTCGGGGCAGAGTGGGTTCCTCCGCACACGGGAGGCCCCGGAGCTGGGCGGGGAAAGAGCTGGGACCCGGGCTCCCAGCATGTCCCCGTGGTCACTCCTCGGGCTACGACTGAACGTGCCCGTGTCACTCCACGGAGAGCCAGGAGGCTCTCAGCAGCCTCCTCTGAGGGAGCTTGGTCCCCTGTCACCTTCTCGGTACCCACGAGGGAGCTGCCCCTACGCCAGGTTCCCTTCCCCGAGCCCGGTGGATCCCAGCGGGCTCGGCAGCACCGACCCGCCGAACCGCCGTGCACCGGAGGGAGCGGAGGAGCGGGAGGCGGCGGGGGAGCCCCGCTGCCGGGGCGTGGGGGGCACCGCACGGCGGGGCGGGCGGCGGCACCGGGAGGCGCACCGGGAGGTTCACGGGCGCGGGGTGCGGGTGGTGGCGGCGACACCGCCAGACGCACGGAGACGGGGCGCGGACGGCGGCGGCACCGGGAGGCGCGCCGGGAGGCTCACGGACGCGGGGTGGTGGCGGCGGCACCGGGAGCTCACGGACACGGGGTGCGGGTGGCCGCGGGCACCGGGACGCACCGTGCAGAGCCCCCGACTCGGCAGCCCGGCGGCGAAGGCAGAGGTCGTCCCCCGGGCTCCGGAGAAGGGAGCGGCGGAGCCCAACCCCAGCTCTCCCGGCTGCTCCTCGCTCCTCGAGCCGCCGGCGCGACGGACCGCGACACGGGGCTGCCCTCGGCGGGGAGCCCGACCGGGACCCCCGACCCCCCGCACCCGTCCCGCCGCCCGGGCAGAAGCCGCCCCGACCCGCCGCCAGCCCCGCGGGGCGCCGAGCCCCGGGAGCTCCCGCCGCTCGGCCGCCCCTTCCCGAGCCCCGGCCGCCGCCTCACCGCTGCCCGCCGCCGGGGCGTCCCACGAGGGGTGCCGGGAGGCGGCGCCGAGCTGCAGGTAGAGCCCCAGGTAGTGGAAAATCCCCAGGGCCAGGGCCAGGCCGCCCATCTTGCCGCGGGCGCGTCCGTCCCGGGGGCGGCGGCGCCGCCGGGCCGAGCCCTGTCCCCGGGGCTGCGCCGCGGTCCCGGCGCCGCCGCGCTGCGGAGCTCTTCCCTCGCGCGGAGGGCGCCGAGGCGGTGCCGCGGCTCGCCCGGAGCCTCCCCCGCCCGGCGGAGGGATCCCGGCCCGCGCGCACCCCCCCAAGTTTTCTTCCCACGGTTCATTCTTAAACTGCGCGGGGCGGGGCCGGACCCGCCGGGACCCCCCCGTGCTGCCCCGCCGGGACCCCCCGATAACGCCCCGCCGGGACCCCCCCGTGCTGCCTCGCACGGCCGGGAACCCCCGGCACCGCCGGGATACCTCGCACCGCCCCACCCGGACCCTCCTCCGCACTGCCGGGACCCACCGGCAGCGCCGTGCCCAAGCGGGACCCCTCGGCACCCCCCGGGCCCCCCGTCCCGACAGGACTCCCATTCCTCGCTGGGACCCTCCGCACCGCACTGCCGGGACCACCCGCACGGCCAGAGCCCCGCGGCACCCACGGGTCCCACACAGGGAAGGGTTTCTCCCTGGCACCCCCAGCCCCCTCGGGGCGAGACCCCGGGCACGGCCGGTCCCGGCCGGCAGCCTTCAGCACCCAGAACAGCGCCCGGCGCCGAGCGCGGCTCCTCCCGAGCGGTACTGCACAGTCCGGCCCGGCACGGCCCGGTACCGCTCAGCCCATCATCCCAGTTCATCCCAGCACGGCCCCAGCGTCTGCAGATGCAGTGCCGGAGGGATCGTGCCCGGTGCCCGGCTGGTGCCGTGCCCGGTGCTCCGGCTTCACCGCAAGTGCCAGGGCCCCGCCGGGGGCAGTTCGGGGGGTTTTGAAATGTTACAGGAAGAGCAAGGACGCGCGTCCCTACGTGTATCCCGATCCCTGTCCCAGACTGTGCAAGATTTGTCTCAAAATGAAAAACCTGCAGCCGGGGTGGATTGCAAGCTCACATGCACCCTCAGAGCCCGGCTGGAGCGTGGCCAGTGGCACCAGAGAGAGCTGGAACGGTCACCCCGCTCCTGAAACGAGCAGATTTCATGGAACCAGCAGGATCCTGGTGTCCCTTTGGTGTATAAATCCTGAGGCCAAACCCACCAACAGCACCCACATTTCCAGAGCTGTGCCTCACAGAAGGACACAACCACAGCACCAACACCCGTGCAATCCATACACCTCTTCTGAAAAATTCTAGAATTCACCAAAGGGCCCAGTGGTGCTGTATCCCTGTCCTAAACAGTGGCCTCAGCGCACCAGGGGAGGCACAGAGCAGGCGTCACTCATACGAGAGTATCTGTATGCAACAGAGCAATCAAAAGGATATTATTTGCTCTCTAGATAAACAGAAAAAAATCAGATTATTTCAGATATTTTCTGCCATGAGATGACAGATGTTGGCTGCAAAGAGATTCTTTAAATTGGATTTGAAAATACTGACTGTATTTCCTCAGCCTTCCCTTGGCAGGGCTCCAGAGGGAGTGGGGGTATTCTTCCCATTCCCCTCCAGCAAGGCAAGTCCCTGGCCAGGAGCTGTGCTGCCTCGTACCTACGTTACTAATCAATAATTAAAAAAAAAAAAAAAAAAAAAAAAAAAAAAAAAAAAAAAACCAACCCCGTTGTACCTGCTGCAGCATTTACTGCATGTCAGAATAAAGCCTGGCTCAGAGCAGAGCATTGATCTCTGCCCAAGTTCATTACTCCCTCTGGAGTTAAAAGCTGAGGGAAGGAGGGAGCAGCAGTGACAGACAAATGGGCATCACGGCCATGCCCGGCCAAATTTCGAGGTTTCCATGGCTGGTTGGGATCAGAGGGTCCCACTCTGGGATGGCAACAGCAGCAGAGCCAAAGGACTTCGGGTGTCCTGAGGTAAAGCTGCCCAGAGCTGCTGAGCAAACACAGCTGTGTCAGGGAGCAGCTCTGGGCTGGATCCTGACAAAGCAAAAGCATCAGATCTCCCAGAGGCATGTGTGAAGGCAAAACCCACACACTGAAACGGGGATTCATGTACCCAAGGATGGGGTTCATGAACTCCCAAAATAGGGGGGGTCCTGCACTGAAAGACAGAGTTCATGTACTGAAAGATGGGATTCATGCACGGGGTCAAGTGCAACAGGAGAAGCAGCAAAGGCCAAGCACTTGTGTGCCCCAAATTTTGGGTGATTGGCCCAGGGTCCATCCTCTGCCATTGGCCAGCAAGGGAATAAAAAGAAACCCACACTGAAGTGGCAGCTACAAACTGTGCTCCCCGAGACTTGCACCCCACTTTGCGAAGCACCCACCCACAGGTGTAGCCAGAGCAGGAGCTGGAGATGTCCTCCAGTGGTGGCTGCACATTTCCAGGCATGGTCAGGGATTCCTGGCTCCTACCCAGCTCCTGCACCCCGACACGAGGGCAGCACATCTCCCACCGGAGGCTGAGGCCATGCAGCTGCACCTCAAGGGCTGAAACCTGCTTGTGCACCGTCAGAGGTATTTACATCATGCCAGGAGGAAGCAAAGAGCATAAATTCCTCCTGGAGCCAGGAACACCTCCAGAGGCAGACCCTGAATTAAATCCCCTTTCCAGCGGATTTTCTGGCACCACAGTGAATGAAAAACAGGTACTGGGGCTGTGCAAGGGTCAGCAGACAGGGAAGCGCCAGTGCCCACATCTCAAGTGCGATGGGAAGGTTTGGTTCTCCTCCTCAAATTTAATCCATCGCTGAGGAGGCCTCGGGCAGGTGCTGCCTGGAGGTGCAGCCACGCGACCCCAAAGAACCCCGTGTGTGTCTGACAGGGATTTGGGGGGAGGTCACTCACACAGAGGCGGGAGCAGAGCTGAGCTGGCACCCGCTGCATAACGAGGTCCCTTATCTGCTCACTCGATACTGCTCTGAGCAGCCGGCACCTCCCTCACAGGGCTTCTCTTTCAGCACAACGGGCCCAGGGACTCGCTCTCGAGGATGAAACACTCCTTATCTCTGTCAGTGCCAGGTTCCTGCCCACTGCTCAGTTCTGCTCGTGGGGGCACTCGCCAGAGGGAGGAAACCAGCGGGCACTTCCAGGCGGTGAAACCACAAAGATCCCAGAGATGCCGCATCCACCGTGGTCACAGCTCGTGCGCCCGTGAGGTTTGCATGTGAATTCCCTGGGACACCTGTCCATCAGGAAAACCTGCAAAGCTGGAGGGTGCAGCGGAACTTGGAAGCACTGGATGAGGTTGGAAGGGGATGGTGGTTGGCCAGACCAGCAGCACCTCATGGGGATCAGCCTCAGGGGAACCCCCAGACCTTGAGGGGCACAAAGAACATCCCCAGGGACACAGCTCTAACCTGAAGTTGCCCAAGGACACCCAGAATGAAAGCAAGAGCATTGGTCCTTCCTGCTGGCTCCTGAGTGCTGCTCATGCTCATTCTGATGCCAACACCCCATGTTCCCTTTTGACAGCAAAAGCTGCCCAGCATCTGGAAGAAAAAACCCACAAACCCCAAACCCCAGAGCTGCTGAAGCACTAGGGTCTGCCTCATGCATTATTTTGAAATTCACCTCTTTAAGGGTTCGTGCAGGGGCACCCTGAAGCTCAGCACCGAGCTCTCCTGAGGTCCAGGAGCCAACGCTCGAATTTGCGTCTGCCTGGGAGAGTGAATTGGGTTGTTCATCTCTCTGACGGGCAGAATAAACACCCTCCACATTGATACTGAGCTCCTTTCTGATACTTGTTTAGAGACTTGACAATTCCTGTATAAAAGGATTTCCTTCCACAGCTGAAGTTTGACATTCCTGCATTATTAGATTATTTGCAAAGGCCTGCGTGCGCTGCAGGAAAACAATGCTCCCGCCAGGCAACATTAGAGCCTGCTCCTCCACAAATCATCCCGGGTGCAGCCAGGCACGGACGCAGCGCCTGCCGGGATCCCCCGGCGCAGGGAGCAGCCGGGGAGGCGGCGAGTGGGAGCTCAGGTGAGCAAACACAACCCACCCACCCACACCACGACAGCCACAACTGCGTCAAAAATAACACACTGAGCAGCAGAGGGGTTTTGGGTAGAGGGAACCCTGCTCAAGACACCAGCACCGCCATGGGCTCCTTGTGTCGCTGCCAGCACAGCCCTTCCCGACCTGGCTGGAGAGCGGTGGGAGCATTTCTGCGCAGGGACACGCAGCGTCCTTGTCCCCCTGCCTGGCTTGGAATGGCCACAGCCCTGCGTCCCTGCCCCCCACCCTGGGGAGCCCTGGAAGTTCCAGCACAATGTGGGAAAAGCAGCAGGAACCTCCCCGCACTCCTCCTCCCCAGCACGTGGGGGCTTTGGGACTCAAAGGCCTCTGCCCAGAGCAGCCCCTGCACAGGGAATCTCCAAAGCATAAAATTCAGAAGAAAATGACTTGAAAAGAATTATTCCTTCAGAGAACTCAAGCCAATTTCCAGGCCATTAACTCCTTCCTCTGCAGAACCCACCACCAGGTTCCCAATGGAGGAGCAACATCACAGGTGTCCCTCACTGTGGAACAGTTCCCTCTTTCCAAACCATTAAGCACCAAAAAAATTAAATGTACAAAAACAAACAAATAAACAAAAAAATACCACAAACCAACCAGCCCTTCCCCTTACAAATAATTTCCTGCCCCAGGAGAAGAGCTCTCCCAGAGAGCAAGGCCTTAACAGAAAATAAAAATATTAAAAAAAATCAATAGTGTAGGTGAGTTATTTTGCAGCTGATGGTTTGTTCCCAGTGCTGACAGCCTCTCGCTGTATTTAGCACAGCCTCAGTCCCTCCACTGGGATATCAGGAGATATTCCTCAGCCATGATTTACACTCATTTTTCTCCGTTTTGGGAGGCTCAGCCGGGACTGGAGCTGAAGATGGATTTGGACACACAGTGAGGACGGTCGGTGCCTGTCTCCTGTGGCCAGGAGGAAATGCCATCAGCTCCTGCCAGTCCCAGCAGGAGGAAACCAGAGTTCCCACCCTCCCTGATACTGCCAGCACTGCGGCTCCCACTCTGTCACCCACTGCATGGATGGTGTCACCATCCCTCCCCCTTCCCACACCTGCTTCCCCAGGATCTGCCCCAGGATTTCCCCAGCCCCAGCCAAGCCAAACCAAACCCCAGAGGGGCAAGCACCTCCATGGAGCAGAGGAATCCGACAACCCCACAGACTGAGGGACAGCATCTCCCTCATCCTTTGCTGCTTTCCTGCTTTTAAATCCTGCGCTGGTGCTCAGCAGCCTCGTGCCCCTGGTACTGAACCTGGCAAAGTCCAGATGTCGGGGTGACAGGCTCATCCCTGCCTGCAGCAGCCAGTGCCCACAGCTTGTCTCAGCCTGGGGCAGCCTTGGGCGTCCCCTGGGGTCAGAGCTCCCACCCCTGCATCCCAGGATCCTGCTGCAGAGGTGCTCTGCTGAAGAACACCCTCGCAGCTCCTTTCTCCTGGAGGGCAAGTTTCCAGCTTCCCATCACCAGAGCGCCTCATCCATCACGTTCCCTCTAATTACCTCCTCATTTACCTCTTGAGTCAAATCTCTTTACAGTCAGAGACAAGAAAGCACGGCCCAGGGAGGGGGACAATGGAGAGAGGTCTCTGTCCCTGCATGTTCTGCTGCCCTGTGCTGAGGTACCCTGAGAGCAGAGCGGGCAGGGAGCGTGGCTCAACACCATGAGGGCTCACAGAGGAGCCAAGGCCACCAGGCTCCTGTCACCCAGTCCCTCGCAGCAGCCCAGAGTCCCACGGGTGCTGCCTGTGGCTTGTGCTGCTCCCACACCCTCTCCCAAAACCTGCATTTAGCTCAAAAGCCAACACTGATGCTGTTGCAGGGCCACAGAACCAACAGGGTTAAACCAGGGCACGAATCCCCCTGTCTGCAGCCTGTGGATGCTTCCTCAAGGAAATCTGTTATTAGCTCCACCTTTTAATCCTCCCTCAATTACAATAACGTCATTCTCCACAACTTCCAAGACTCGGGGTGCCCATCCTCACACCTCGAAGGCTTTTCTGTGCTGCTCAATATGACAGCATAAATGAGCTGGCCAGGAACACCACATTAAGCTGAATAATTACCTTAATTAATAACAGTGTGCCCAGGGGGGCCCCCAGCCTATCCCAAGGACCAGGAGGATCCAGTGTTTCCCAGCAGTGGGGTGTGGGGCCAGAGTGCAGGTGCCTGGCAGGACCTGCTGTGGTTACCAGGATCAAAATTGACTGGGCTCCTTTGGAGCAGTGGGGTTCCTCCCTCTGAAAGAGCTTGGAAATTAGAAAAGAATAATTTGTCATTCACCTTGTAAAAGGCTGATTTGCAGGAACCATCTCTGTGCAAATTCCTCAGCAACATCTGGAGCACCCTCATCCATCACAAGGACAGTGACTGGGCTGGGTGGGATGGGCACGCTGCCATTCCCTAATCCCACAAATTCATTCGGCTTGGACGGCAAAAATACTCACGGCAAGGCATTCCTGCTCCCCAGGTGCAGCAGGTGTGGCACTACACCCCTGAGAACTGTGAGGGACAGTGCAGGGTGGCACCACGCCCCCAGCCCTGCAGAGGGAACACCACCACACAGGATGTTGCTGAGACCCAGGCCCCATCACAGGCTGTGCCCATTCCTTCTCCTGATCCAGGACAGCACTGACTGCTGGCAGCTGGAGCAGTGCCAGGACCCTCTCCTGCTCTCCAGGGAGTCCAGGGAACCCCCAGCACACCACCTCACTTTTGGTTCCTCCAGCCCCTGTCCCTCGCTGCGAGCGCCTCCAATGTGCGTTCACTGGCACAACCCACTGTGGCAGTGACCGACATTTCACTCCCAGCAGATGCTGCAGGAGGTTTTCCCCATCTGAGAGGAGCCAACTCGGAGCAGGGATCGTGCACTGCACACCCACAGCAGCTCACCAGCTGTGCATGGAAGTGATCACATGCGTGCACACACGTGCAGCAAGCAGCAAAATCTGGTTTAAAATGCAGATTTATAAACTTACCTTGGCCTTAGGCAGTTTATTAAGTTTTCTCAAGACCTTCCCTGCTCTTTTCTTCCCCAGATACATGACCCCACTTCTCAGCTGAAGCTGTTCCACATTCACGAAGTCCCCCTTCTGCCCTGCCTCAAACCCTCTGTCTTACATCACTCCCTTTCTCCTAAGCTCCTCCAACACAAGGGCAGTGTGAAAGAACAGCCAGTCACCTTCCAGGGGAAACCAGAGACCAGCTCTGACCGCAGCTCCACTGGTGTGGACAGGGAAAAATTCCCAGACTCAAGTAAAAATCTAAACACACCTGAAAGCTAAAGGAAAAAAACACCTTTAAGGGAGCAGGTTGAAAACAGAAGAAAGAAATGAGGAATTTGACAAGTTCTGCACAAAAAAGTGCCTTTTTGCAGCTTTTTGTGGCTGCTGAAGCCATGACTTCCATGCTGATCCCCTGAACACCAGCGTTCAATAGCGCCAGGCCAGCAGTGCCTGTGCAGCCAGGATTGAAGGAAGCCTTTAAGCTTCCCTGACAATGCATTTTTCTTGGAGATAAAAAATGAATGCTGCCAGCATGCAAATCTCACTAAATTAGGCACGGCCCAGCTTGCGGGAGCCACGATGGCTTGTGATGACAGTCATTAACTTCAGCAACAGAAAAGAGGATGCAGGAAAATATCCTCTGCTACTTCCTATCCCAGCTGGGAGTCCCGGATCAGGGAAGCACCGGAGTCCGGCACAATGACACCCAAACCCACACCGTGGTGCAGAGGGTGATGAGAATGAGCTGTGGCCCCTCTCCCTGGGGCAGGCAGGGCCATCCCTCTGCTCTCAGGGACTTGCTGCTGTTCCAGGAGCAAAGTTCCTTGTCCAGGAACCACAACACTGGTTTTCAACTGAACAAGCACAGCCAAGACCCAAAGCTGGCTGTGAAAGGAAACGATGGAATTTGGGCATGTCACTGCTTACCTCCCCTCACTCTTAGTTCTGGTAAAACCCCAATGGACTCATTCCCTCTTTTCCCTCTTCAGGAAGGAACAGTGACCAGCCTGCGCCAGAACCTACTTTCAATTCCCACTCACCTTTGGGAAGGTTTAATAGAAATGGCTGATGTGGCCAATTCCTGGCTCTCTTCTGCCACTGAAGAAGGGATGAACCGGACACACACCACCACCTCAGCCTCCCTGGTTCCCATCAGAACAAGGGTTGTACATTTTCATTAATGGATCAGGCTGGAATAACCTGCAAACAGTCTCTGGAACCATCCAGGCTTCCTCTGTGCCCTCCCTGCCATGCATACATTCGTATTGTTTCACACTGATCCTTGGCAGCTTGATTTAGGGGAAAAAGATAAAAAAGATGGGAACCTCATGCTGGCTTTGTGTTGGGTATGCAGCTGCAGCCCACTCACAGAACACTGCTCAAATAACAAACCAGGAACTAAAAAAAAAAAAAAGCAAACTATCTTTAATATCTCCCAAATCCCATTTAGAAGCAGTTTCATAGAAACATCACTTTCATCGTGCAACAGAGGCTGGAGGAGGGGCAGAAGGAGGGAGAACTGGCGCCAGGTCCTCGTGGGCAGACACAGAGGTGTCTCCCAGGTCCTCAGAAATTCTCCAGCAGATCCAGGATCCGCTTCTGCTCGCTCTCCCGAAACTCCTGGTTCTTCCCGTCCCCGATGTTCTCCGCGTACTCTGCAGGGAGAGAGCAGAGGGACAGAGGCTTTGAGTGCATCAGGAACAAAGGAAAGGCAACAACTCCTGCAGACACCACAGCAGAATCTACACACACAGTACTGCAAACAGCCAAATGGAAATGCAAGGAGCATTGATGGCGTTCCTGCTCATCCTCAGGGTTAAAGCTTTGCATAACAAGCACCTGCTGACACTCACTAAAGCTGTTGTGGCAGGCAGAGGCAGAGAACTCCCCGCTCTGGCCCAAGCAGACACCAGCACCCAGGAGCACCCATTCCCTGGCATGGGAATCACGGCATTATGCCCAAGAATTGCAAACAGTACCATAAATCACTGCAAATCACCGGCTTCCTAGGTCCCTTTGGACACTGAGTGTCATCAGGGAAGGTCAGGAGGGCTCTGTGACAACCGTTAATCATTCCCAGTCCTGGGTTTAACCTGCCTCCTGTCTAAGCATCCCGAATGAGGATTTTAGCCGAGGAGACCTCACAGAAGAAAAGCCACCGGTTCAGATTTAACTGCAAAACAAACTCCTTGTCATCAGGCAGAGGACACCAGACACTGACCACGGTCTTTCCCATCCATGCACACGGCCAAAGACCACAGAACTAAACATTCCCTCTGTAGCTCTCCTTCCTGATATTCATTTGGAGCTGGCAGCTCTTATCCCCTACCAGCTCCCTCCTTCCTTCAACCAGAACCTGCATTTTCAAAGATGGTTTAAAAAGAAAAAATGAAAAGCAGGTTCTGAGCTGCAGAAGCAAGGAGCTGAACAAATCTGAGGAAATCAGGAGCAGGCTGATGGCTAAGACAGCGCTTCCCTGCCTCCGCCTGCTTGCATTCTTTTCCTTCTTCCAAACAAACAGAACAGCTTGTATTCAGCACTGAATGGTAAGTTGCTGTAGAAAGTTTGCTTTAATATTTATACGTTTAGCACAGCTACACGCTCTGAGCTCCATCAAAGCCTTTGTTACAGGAGCACTGAAAGCAGTGAGGACAGGCAGAAGTTAGCTGATGTGGGAGTCTTCCCTCCTGTGTGTACACACTCTCTCTCTCTCTATGTAAAAGCAGTGGAGTTCTTTGCCAAGACCCTGGGAAAGATATTTTTAATATTTATAAACCGCTCCATTATCTGTAACATGAGCAGGTGGCAATGCTGAGGTTTGCTGCAGGTGAACCTGAGCTGCCCACTGTCTCAGCCAAGGGATCAGCTCAGGCCACCTTCCCTCCATGGAGGAGTTGCTCTCCACAGCTCTGAAAAGCAGCAGAAAGCTCCTACAAAGATGGATTCCTTCTAGATTGCTGTGCTGTGCATGCTTTGGCTATATGAGGGGATCCAAACCTCAGCAGGAGATGATCCCAGGGCACAGGGAGGGAATCCCCTCCCAGCCAAGGCTGGCACTTAGCTCAGGCTCCCCTGCCCCTCAGGCAGCACCAGAGCCTTCTGTCAGCAGCGTGCCCTGGGAGCTGGTGGAGGAGCCAGCTCTGTCCCCAGCAGCCCCTTCCACGCTCCATCAGGGTGAGTGCCTCTGGAAAAGCCGCCGTGGATGCAAGTGCTGGAGTTTATGGCAGCCCAAGGGCAACACTTCCCACCTGCAGTGGCCTCTCCAAGCCCAGGTGAGGGACAGCCAGAGTCTCCAAGCCTGGCACAGCCAGCAGCTCTGCCCCCAGCTGTAAGGATGGCCAGACTGCTTGGACTAGGGCATAGGCAGGGAGCCGCTGAGTGCCACTAATGACACTGCCCCTCCTTTGTACCAGGAGATCAACCAAACAAAAGCAAGACACAAATTCTTCTTGTTTTGTCCAAAAGCTCAGCATTTCTCCTTCTAAACATCCAGGCTTTGTAAGACTAAAACCCCAGTGACTCCAAGGCAGAATGTTTACTGGGTTATGACAGCTGCTAATGCTCATTTGAAGCATTAGCAGCTTGAAGACGCCAGATAAAACCCCCAGAACCAGGCTTAAAAAAGTAAATCTCTGACTGAGATTTTATGTATTTACTTTTTTATTTAAAATTCCACCACTTCACTGAGACTGCTAAAAAAAAATCAAATGTAAGCTGCCCCTGCCAACAGTTAACCAGAGCTAACACACTGCTGTAGCTACACAAAGGGAAAGAGCCCAAGATTGGTTTCTGCTTCATTAGACAAAATACAATGGTTACAGAACAGTAAAAATCAATTGGGAAATACTGAGGCTTGTAATGGATATTGGAAGCTCTGGAGCCTGCACAGATGGAGGCACCATGAGCCAGACTGAGCTCCATCCTCAGAGCATACTGACCCTTCCTTTGTGTTTACCTGTGCTAACAGGTTTGGGCTGGAATGTGCAGCAGACACTCCACATGCCCAGCTCCAGGTGTGCCTGCTCACCTGACACCAGGTGTGAGGGGAGGAGCCTCAGCAGGAGCAGCTCTGACACGGCTCCCGAGGGAGCCGGGATCAATGGCTAGTCCCTCTGGATCAGTGAGGAACAGGGAGATTTGCCATTCCAGAGCCAAGTATCATTGCAGAGAGGCCTGTGCCTCACTCCATTCCCAGTAACAGATTGAGACCAGGCAGCTCCCCAAGATACAGACACTGCTGCCATCCCAAATCCATCCTCCATCCCCAAAACATCTCCCTAGCCAAGGCACACACCAATCAGTTGTTTTCTTCCAAAGCATAAACTAAGTGTCCTGTTGCAAGAAATGCTTGATCTTCCAGAAAAAGGAAGTGTGGGAGGACTGGTCAGCCTGCAGAAATGCATTAATGAGCCTCCCGTTATTCCCTGCCCACTCCTTCCCCTTGAAAGCTCTACCATAAGAAAACAGTCTCGCTTCCTTGCTTGCATCGTAAGTAATTCTGAGCCACCCCAAGGGATCCATCAGCTGTCAGGTTGCCAGAGAAACATGGAGAATATGTAGGCCATAAAAATCAAACTAAAAACGGAGCACCTAATTAGTATGCAAAAACAGAAAATAAAAACTGAACAAGAGCAAAACACTGAACGAAAAGTAAAAATAAACCAGTCCTCATCTGTCCTGAGAGCAAGTTGGGAAGTAGCCTGGAAGCATTCCAGCCAAGGTTCAATTCCTGATCTCTCAGTCACTTGCAATAGAGTCTTGTACAGCTGACTCCAGTGAAGTTTTGGAAGCCCCTTGCTGGTCCCAGCACCCAGCAGCAGCACACTGCAGGGTCCATGCCCAAATCCCTGTTCCAACCCCTTTGCTTCCCTGGGAAGCTGTGTCCAGCGCTGCTCCTGCCTCCCAGGTCCCACTGCAGGACTTCACAAGCACCCACTAAGAAATTTACCACTCAGGTTTTGACTACTGTCTCTAAAAAGTCTCTAAACCTGGCAAATATAAGAGCTGGGGAGAGCTGCAGTCAGAGCCCAAACTCTGTACCCACCCCTGCATTATTAACAAGCCAATGTGCCCCTTCAGGCAGGGAATGTGGTGCTGCTGAGAGCACCCGACCCAGCACGACTCAGAGCTTGCAACACCCGATACAACCGCGGAGAAAGTTTCACAATGCAAGTCACTGTCTGGGAAAGAAAGAATCAGATGAAATTTTAATGCAGCTGCCCTCCAATTCAGCTTGGTATGTAAGTCAACAACCCGGAGCCGTGACCGTGAGGTGTGCAAATCCAGCGAGGTGTGCAGACAACTCCCTCAGGGACGCACGGCCCAGGGCAAGTGTGGGAATCTGAATGTGGACATGTGCTGAACTCCACTTTGGAAAGGGGCAGTTTAAAGGCAGGAATTTTCAAGTATCATAATTAAAATCAGAAAAGTCATCCTATGCAGCCCCCCTGCTCACCAGCAGGCGTTAACTCGCACTTCGTGGCCAAGGACAAGGGCCAAAGAGATTGCCTCTAACTGTGGGTAATCTCACGCTGTCAGAAAATCACTCTTACTTTTGCCATACCAGCCAGCCTTCTGATTCCTTTTTTCCTGCATATGAGAAGTGAGAAAATCGACAGGTTCTGTAGGAAATGAGCTGTGTGTACCTTGCCATGGCAAGAAAAGCCCATGAGAACACTGTTGCTCCCAAAGAAAGCAGAAACATTGAAACACAACACACAGCCCACTATCCCAGAAATGCTGCCAAACTTCCTTTCCCTCCAGAAGGAAAACAGACTCCTCACCCCATGCTGAAAACAACACAGCCCCTTTGGAGCAGATACATTCCATAAGGAAGCATCTTCTCCCAGCATCTCTGGTTCCCTGCTGCTCCCACTAAGCCTCTCAGCTCCAAGGGGCCATGGGAAGAGGCTGAGTCCTGCCCTCCTCTCCCCTGGTTCCACTGCCTGCTGCTGCTGAAGGACAGCAGGCTGCAGAGGAGGGCCACAGCTCAAATAGGCATTGCTCTAATTCACCATGAGCATTAAAAATAACAAGCAGTACTTTAAAACCGGGATTGCAAATCACAACAGCTACAGTTTAAAGCTATGGAGGATACTTTAATGCTATAATCCATATTAATCTGACACTAAGAACAAGACAAATACACCACGGGTACTAATATGGTGCAGATGGTAAAAGTGCAAGGCCACCTTAATGAAAGATGAGACTCCACTATTCTTCCCTCTAGCAGGCATGTACACTTCCCTTAAATATTTACTCTCACGTTAATGTCAGCAGTGAATTCCAGCCAGGCTGGGGCTGATGGAAGCATGGAGTGATGTGCTGTTCTGTGACAGCAGCTACAGCAAGCGTCCCAACTCGGAGGCAAAGCAAAGCACGCCACTCACTGATCAGGGTGATTCCAGCCCTGCCAGCATCTCAGAACACTGCTCAGCTGCTGCCTGGAGATGCCCAGGAAGCCAAGGAGAATTACATGTGAAGGCTCAACCTGCAAGGCGATGACCAAGCTGTCCCTGGTAGCGATGAGACACCTGCACGAAGATATCTCTACTCACCCTTCAGGATGTGTCGAACAATTTTAATGGAGCTGCCTCTCATGTTCAGGATCTGGTGGACTCTCTGACGAATCTGATGGGGAGTAGGACAGAGAAGAAAGAGATCTTCAACACAAGGCCATGCACAGGCCCATTTTTTCCCACTCTGAGGGATAAGCAGAGATCTGAGCACCAAGAAAACCAACTCAGTCTTGGCAGCCCTCCGCATCTGCTCAGGAGCACCCAGGAAGGCACATGGCACAGAAATAAGAAGCCACAGAATGCATTCACAAACCTCAATGTATTCACAGAGGAAGCAGAGATGAGCATTTTGCACAGATCAAGAAAAGCTGTAGCTGTGCTTTTGTGAGACCTCCCGAGAACAGATCCCTTTCCCCTGCTCCCTCAGCAATGGCATCAATATGGCCTTTCCATTTCAAACCCTGACCTCGCTCACACAGATTATATGAATTTATTGACAACAATCAGCTTCTGTCCCCACTAATGCCCTCCTATCTGCTGCAACTTGATGGAGCTGTAAGGACACAAGTGTAATAAACAGGAGGTTTCCTCCCCAAGAGAGAATTAGAGAAACAATTACTCAACACAACATTTGCAAGGATTTAGAGCCTTGTCTGCACCATGAATGGAAACACAGATGATCTGCAAACCTTGTATGCAGCTTTACCTGGGGAACGTTGGCATTACAGATCTCTGCCATGATGTAACAGATGAGCTGCAGCACAAAGAGCCCGGCATCCAGACGACGGAGATAGAATTCATCTTCCATGTCATCGTCTATGATCTCTCCTCGACGCACCATGTCCTGTAAAGCCACACAAAGGAAAGGTCTGAGGCTTCTCCCAGGGCACTTCCCATTAGAAGTGGCAAAATGCTGGTGAAATTTGTGGTTTCTTAAGAACTGTTTTGTTCCCCCCAGACATCATCAGCCATGTATGTCTCGCCAAAGAAGTATTTTTAATAATTCATTGAAATTCACAAAACATTTCATTCAGTTTTGAAGCAGCTATGCCTTTGCTGGTCATGAACTGTGTCCAACTGCAAGTTAAAATTTTAATTTAAACATACAAATCACACTTCTACATTGAGGGGTGAGAGTGTGTGACTATGGAACAGACCCATGTACCCGTGATTTACAAGTTCTTTGTCAGAACGGAACAAAACCTGCTCTTTTACTGGCCATCTGAGGGTGCTGTTTGGCAGTGCAGAACATGACTCCAGCACACTCTAAGCCTTATCATGCTTTTAGCTTCATTATTGACTGACAGATGAGAAAACACATCTGAAAATCCCACACAAGGACAGCTTTTCCGTGCCTAGCCAGGCTCTTCCAGCTGTGTTTCTAAGGGGTGCCGCCAGGGCAGACCCAGGATGGGGTTTTTTAGGCAAAGAGCACTGACTCCCATGGGAATGATGACCCACCATCCATCCTTCCTCTCTATACATGGGTTTCACCAGAGAGACCTGCCCAGAGGGAGGCCAGAGGAAGAATGAAAGAAGCCATTACATCCCATCCCTCCAGAGAGCCCATCTTCCTCAAAACACTGGCAAGAGCCACCTGGCAGCGAGCTCAGAGCAGCCTCCTCTGAGCTGGCCCCAGGACGTGCCCGTGCTCCATCCTCATGGGGGCTGACAGGCCCAAACAACTGCGCCACGTGTCACCTCCTGCATTTGGGGGTTCGTCTTCTGGTTTCGCCCTTAAACAAAGGAAGCGGCTCGTCAGCCCCGCGAGCTCGCTGCAGCTCTGATTTATTCCGCAGCTGTCTGGCAGGAGGGCGCACGCCGGCGGAGCGATATTTCCTCATTAGAGCCAGTGCCCCGAACCCGCAACGCCCCGCAGGACGCGCCTGCTCGGGCACACGCGCTCCAGGCACGCACGCACGCAAGGTCACCGGCACCAAAGCTGACTGAGGCTGCCAAATTCTGCTGCTCTGTCAAGCCAAGCCCTTGCACCTAATGGTGAGTTGAGGGTTTTAGGCGTAAGGAGGAAAATGAGCACTGTGCAACTCCCCCTGGAGTGGGGTGATGAATGCTCCCTGGATAGAAAGCTGATGGAGTGACTAACGCAGCTGATTCTCAGTTCCTCTTGAAAGGGAGAGGAAAGCTTAGGTAGTGAAATACTTCTCCTTTCCTCCTAGAAATCCAGTCTGCCAGTAAAAGAACAAGTTTAGAAGCCAGTGTCTTCTTAATTGGGTTGTGAAATCAGCTGCTTTGGCTACACTCAGATGTGACACTTTAGCATCAGATCCTGAAGACTCCAATACATGCATAACTGTCATTTACTCCAGGTTCTCAAAATCATGGGCACAGGCATGACTGGGCAAAGCTTGCATGTGAGCTCTTGCCAGTAAATAAAAAAATCCAATTTGTGCAGAGAGTGACTTCCCTCACCCGAAATCCATGCCAAATGGCTCAAATCTGGTCTCTAAAGCTATATAATGATGAGTCTGGCTAGTGAGTGAGCTGAACACTGATTGAATTATCGAAAAAAAACACTCAAGAAGGACAACACACTCACTCCTGAACCACAGCTCACACTCCACACTGCACACAAGCTCATTGGCTGCTCTGCTCAACAGTGCTAAATTCCTGAGTAGAAAAACAGCCACAGGCCAGGACTCTGAATCTCCAGAGCAAGAAACAAAGGCCAGGTCTGCTCTGTATTCTGATCGGAGCACGGTGATCACAGGAGCTGGATCCAGGCAGCCGTGCTCTTGATTACACAGCGGTGCCAGCTCTAACAGCCCCTCTCGGCAGAGAAGATTATTTTGTGCCAGTAAATTAAGCAGATATGAATTAGAAGACAAGTATAGTTTTAAGGTGCCTTTTCACAGTCCTTTTTTTTTAAAAAAATCCCACAGCCACCCTTTCAGTGCTAACCTGCCTCCAGTACAGTACTGAACAGCCCCTTTCCCACTTGGTCTCTCTTTCAGAGCTGTCAGTTGCTAACCTCCAAATGAGCACTCAGGTGCCATTTCTAATCTGCCAGCAATATGTACTGAGATGCCCCTTGCTGATGGGAGAAGACAGCAATAAGATGGGCTTCTGTGAAGCTAAAATGAGCTTCTCTCACACTAATGAGGCAGGACTGACAGGCCTCGAGGTGTCAAGTAGAGACTCCAAGCCTAAAGATGCAATGGATGTGCCAGCGCTGTACCAAAGATCACACTGCCCCACACGGGCACTGGAGGAGATTTCTGCATCCTCTTTCCTCCTGACCTATCACTCACCTTCCAGCATAGCTGGGCAGAGCGAAAGGAATGGGTACTGACCAAGAACAAAGAACACCTCCAGCATCCCGGTTTTACATCCTCATCACGTGGAAAAGTGAGGCCAATCCAGCTGGACAGAAATGAGCATGTTCCAAATAGCTGTGCACCAAAGCAAGCACCACGCGTCTCTCACTCTATGGGTGGAGTCTCTCCCCTTACTGCTTTCTCTCTGTGTCACTGGTGAGAGGTGAGGGATGCAAGACTTGCCCAGGAGGGGCCTTCAGACCACAGGCTAAGAGCCATGGCCATCACATCCTGCCCTCAGCACAGCTCCAGGAAATTAGGTCTTTCTACACCAAACTGAAAGGATGGGCTGACAAATCTCTACCTGTTACTCCCACTTGTGGATACCACACTCATCCTAGGAGTTCCACCTCTTCCTTTCAAGGATGGAGTGGCTGAGCTGTAGCACAATTAGCATGTAATTTGTAAGTCATTATAGCACAAAGTGGCTGGTGAGAATATTTTATTGACTAAACCTGATGAGCATAATTTTCCATGGAACTATAAAAATATTAAACTATCTCTTGTCATTTCCTACCATCTTTAGAGATCATCAAGGCTATTGCTGCCACCCATAATTATACCACATTTTAGAGAGAGGTAAAGGCCACAGGATGTTGCACCGTTTCCTACAGAAATAATTAAAGAAAATGAGAGGGGAACAAGGTATTTTCATTAACTAAAAACTCTGAGAAAAGTACTAAGACAGGCATCAGGTGTTGGAGACAATGCTCGCATGGACTTCGCTCCCAGGTTTCCCATGGCAATTAGGATAATCACCAAGTTATCACCTCTGAACCTTTCTGAACAGATTCCACTGAAGCAAACAAGGGGTAACACTGAGAAGGGGCTCAATGACCTCATCCTGTTTCACAGTCCAGATCAGGGTGCAGATCATTATAACTCCTCAAAACAGCTGGCTTCAGAAATTCCTCACCTTCCACCCTCAACAATTCCCCCACCATCACTGCCATGGGCTGAAAAGCAGGGCTATAAAGCAGATCACTAAAATAAGCCAAGCTAAAAGAAATAAAAAGGAGGAGAACTGCAAGAGCAGGAGCTTCTTTTGCCAGCTGCACTACTAAAGATAAAGCACTCAGTCACTCCTTGTGTAAGCAGCTTTTCACTCCTTGTAATGCAAGACTTACACCAGGATACTCTGTCCATCAGACTCGGATCTCACTCTTGTCACTGCAGGCTGAACCTGTAAAATCTCACCAAGTTTTTCCATGGAGCAGGGAGAAAGGTGAGGATCTGTATACCAGATTTTTGGGGTACTTTGTCCTCTATGGCAAAGGAAAGGTCAAAAGCCCCCCAGTGACAGAGCAGAGTTTTTAAAGTGTTCACACAATCCACCTCAGTGATTCATGTGCCACAACAAGGAACATTAAAGTGCCCCATAAATCCTGTCACAGCCAGACAGTGCTGTGATGTGACAGATAGAATGATGGCTTTTGCCTATTTCTGTGTGGGACAAACGCTCCAGCCACTTCAGATCTCAGGAGATCACGTCCCACTGACCATCTGATGATGCTACAAAGTAACACAAATGATAATTCTCCAAAAATTGTTCCAAACTAGAAATGAACTTCAACATCATATTTGCTGTGGCCAGTATGTTGCACCCATGAGATGCTTCTGCCAAATCCTCTTATTAGTTCTAACAGAAGGTAAAGAACTGAGGTCCATTTATTTTGGATACAGGAGGAGAATCTGACGTTCCTTAGTTTTACTTCTCTTGTGCATTTAGTAGACACGAATGGGTTAATATCATTAATCGAAAAGCTTCCACAAAAGCTTCTTCACACTCAAATTCCCTCCACTCCTGCTTTGTGCTGGCTGTTTGCTACAGATGTTAACGTTTGCAGGCTGCTCCAGGATAAAGGGCACATACCCTCACTCTGCATGTGGCATTTTAGGGCTCTGTACAGGCAGCTCCAACACACTAGAAGGCTTCAACTGAAAAAAATCCATTCTGGTTTTTGAGTTCTAAACCCCCCACAACAACACCAAAATGTAAAGAATAAATAATTTCTTGCCCCGCTCTGAGGAGGAAGAACAGAGCACAGGAGGAAAGCAGGAAAGGGTAAACACTCTTTTCCTCCAGGCCACCACTCAGCGGTGACGCTGCCGCCGTCCATATGGAGCCCGAGCGCTGGCAGCTAAAGCAGCTCCATTCATCACTCACTCCCGTGCCTCTTTGAGCAGCAGCAGTGCTCCCATGCCCTCGGAATGTTTGGCCGTGCCCAGAGAAGCAGCCTTGGCAGCGGGCAGGCAGCTGTTTGTCGGGGCCGGTGGGGGGCTGCTGCCCGTGGCACGCGGAGCGCGCAGCGTGCGGGACGGCAGCTGCAGCCATCGCTCTCCATCAGCGCTAATCAATCTCACACCCTCCCCAGCACTGATACAGATAATCGTGTGGGAAGCTGGCCAAGCTCGCTAACAGCCCTGCAAGCTGCTTCCTGACTCCAGCCACTCGCTCCCTTTCAAAAGGTCTGCTCCAGCTTCAGTTCCAAGAAAGTGCTGTGCAGCACCAAGGCTCGTGTCACTCAAACGTTCACTGCTGGTGTGCAGAGAGCACACAGCCCTTGGCTGCACCTCAGCCAACTCATCAACACAGACACTTTCTCACCGCTGATCACAACTCTGCGGACCAGGGTAGGAGGCCTCGCACATTATCATGTAATTGTCTCTCTGCATTTCACCTGTTCTCCATCTGCCAAACCAAGCAGGAATGCAGCCAGGTAAAACTGAAGGCAAATTGAAGTACAGACTTAAGTACTTCTAGCAAAATTCACTCTAAGAGACAGCCAGAAGCACTTGTAGAGAAATTCTTGGCCCACTTTACCTGAGGTTATCTGGAACTCGGAAAGTGAGGCAATAGGAATTAAGAGGCAACAGCACAGGTATGAGGGCACACCTGAGAACAGTGACTGGCTGAAGCATAATTCCTGTGCAGATTACATGGCTGTGCAGAGGTGTTACAGGCATGACCTGGCAAAACTTAAGCAATACATACGTGTTTCTCCCCATCAATCTTCTTATCGGCTGCCTGCATTGCATCCAGGTACTTAAAATACAGTTCCATCAGCCTATCAACCTGCAAGGGCAGAAGACAGAGATATAAGCAAGAAAAAAGAACAACACAATCATCTTTAATCCTTCATGCAAGTTTGTTTTCCTCTCAGCTTCAGCCTTCACAAAGCAACAGGCAGCTCTGTCCCTCCTGGGAAGGAACGTGTTACAGAAGGGGGGTACAAGTGCTGGTCGGATGAGCACGCTGGGGCTGCAGGCGTTTGGGAACAAGGCGCCATCAGCGCCAGATAAACGGCAGCAAACAGACACGTGTCCCCAGCTCACTCTCTGTGCTGTGCTACTCCAGGCTCCTGGTTTCCCCACTGGACTTGTCTATCTGTGCTGAATGTTCCAGCTCTCCCACTCTCCTCTGAACTGTGTTAAAGCAGCTGAAATCCTACCCAGTAATTATCTACAATTGGTAGAACAGGTTATGAAAAACACCTTTAAAACACACTAATGAGGAATACTAAGTAACCAGTATTTTCCCAGTGGCAGAATTTACAAATCCCCTGGGATCCCTGGTTTGCAAAAGCTATTTCTCTTCTGCAAAGCTTTGATCTATCCACCACCATGTAAATATTTTGGGAAGAATTTCCCAGAGCAAACACCACTAAAATGAAACATTCTAGGAGAAGAGTGGGGAATGTTAAACATGTACCACAGCAACTCCCAAATTCTCTGCAAAAGAGCTTCACCAGACACACTGGCACCTTTCCACACTGTCCTGATCTCAGAGCCAGCAGGATGTAAAACCGCAGACTGTCTTCTATGGCCAGGTTTCAGCAGAGACACATCCCAGCACAGAATTGCTACTACCACACGCAAGAACACCAGAAAATAAGAGCTCTGGGGATATGCCAACACAGGCCATGCACTAAATATCCAGTTTTGCAGTTTGTAGATACAACATGAATCAGAGAAAAAAAGGTCTGTGACATAGAAGTCTCTACAGGCAGGTATGAGGATGGCTTTTTGTAACTCCTCCTCAGGCACCCTGAGCAAGAACTCTCCCAACCCAGCAGCCCAGAGACTGAGATACACATTCAGCACTCACCTTCTCACTGTCATTCTCTGTGAATTTATTCAGTAACCGTGTCCTCTGCTGCCCTCTCAGGTTTCGCAGAAGGGAGGCCAGGATGGAACAGACGTGTTCTAGAAATACAAAATGAAAACTGCATGCTGAGATCAGGAAGAGGAGCTTATTTCCCTACGTAACATACCATTAAATTTATTATTAACACTCCAGAGCGTAGCATTGATAAGCAGAACCCTGGTTCCTTCCCATCATGGTGAGAGGAGACAGAGCAGCAGTGAGAGCCACAAGTCATGTTTGCAGGGAGCACAGATAGCTCCTCAATCCAGCCCAGCCAGTGAAGTCTCCTCCTCCTCTGCCTTGGGGACCTGAAGCACCTTACATAGAGCACAAGTTCCACTCTATTTTTCTCCTCTTTAGAGCCTAAAGGAGTCCTGGACAAAGCCAGTGCTGTCACCCAAATGACCCTTAAGTCACCAAAGCAGGAACAGCTACTGAAACAAGAGAGCTAGAGAAAGGGAATAAGTGTGCTCCTGCAGAGACTGAAGTGGTATGAGCTAGTGGAAAAAAATCTCAAACCAACCACTTTCATTTACAGAAAATCACATCCATGAATAATAAATGGACCACAACAAACCAGAAACGACCAAATAAATATGTTTACAGTCTTCTCAACTGCACTTGGGGGTCATATTTTCCAGCACAAATCAAGGAGACAAGTAAAAAGTCAAGGCTGCAAGCACACAGGAGACACCTGTGTCAAAGTCCCAGCACTCAGAGGTGACAGCCACCTGCCTCAGGCCCAAGCACAGCGGTGCAAAGCAAAGGAGAAGGGCTTGAACCTCTTTTTCTTTCCAAACCAGTCAGTACTACTTCAAACCTGCATGACTGCATTGAACACAGACCTGGTGGTTTAGTCACCCTAGCTTCTCCAAGATGTCCTCACTGTAATCTTGCTGATTAAGACAGCTAAAAATTAATGGCCATAAACATTTCCTGCTTATGGTGGTAAGGAGCAACGGGACCTCAAGATTTGATATTTTCAGAGGGGGAAACACAACATGCAGAGGAGAGGGATCAGCATCTCATTGCTGTCACACCATGCACCTCCCCAGCACTGCCCGGCCCAGAGCCATGAGCAGCCCCGGTCGATCACTCCAGCACAAAGAATGAGTGACACCACCGTGTTTGCTGGGAGCTCCTGCTGGGCCCTGGAAGGTGAAGGCACACAGGCTGCCTGGCCGGGGTGCCCGTGCTCCCTGCTGCACGGATTACCTGCATCCTGCACAAGGGCAGCACGAGGAGAGGCTGCACAGGCAAACGCACACCCCCCATTTCATTAGCTGCTTACAAATGGAGCTTCCTTTTGGAAACAGATTTCTGCCTGAGGTGGTGTCAATTTTTCATGTTCCAAGGAGATTGGGAGCGCTGCCGGCAGGAGGAGCAGGCAGATAACAGGTTTATCGGGTGGCCGCACCGTGTGGCTGCTCCGTCATTCCGACAGGCTAACGGGGGTGAAGGATGGCTCCGGGGGTGTCAGTGCACGCTCTCACTGCACAGAAACTGTTACTCCACAAAAAGCAACACCAAATTAAGCGTTGACATTAAAAGCGTGGTAAAAAACCCCTTCAAGTTCTTGCAAGATCCCGTTTTCTTAAGGAGAAAGAAATTCAGCAAAATGAAGATTTTTTTTTTTCCCCCCATATATGCCAACATATGCTCTGCTGGTTTAGGAATAAGTCAGCATTCTGTATGTCCCACTATTTTTTTCCCCCACCTTCTTTTTTTGGAAGTGTAACCTTCTTTTTTTGGAAGTGTTGATGCAGCACTTTAGTAGCAGTATTCTCACCAATGATCTGTCTTCATTGCTTTTCTTCCAATATTCCTTTACTAGAAAATGTATTTTAGCCATCATTTTTGCTTTGGTGGTCGTATGCAGATATTTATCCATTTTATCAATAAAATCTTTAAAACTACTGGCAAGTCTAAAGGAGCTGACACAGAGGTTCTGAGAACAAGGTTATTCTTTCAACATATCACTGCAGAAAATCCAGGAAATATCTAGTTGCCTGGTCAAAATGTTCAAATAAATATTTTACAGAAATATTTCTGAACTATCTAAAATGGTTTTTTATCAGCTTCCTGACTAGCGTGTTTGATGCTGCACCCCAAAATCAAGGTTATGCCTGATAATCTAAGTCCTGACCCAATAAATACCAACATCCATGGGCAAGGACAATGGTCCAAAAGAGGTCAGAGCTTGATAGAATGAGAGGTTGAGTCCATAATTCAGTGGATTAAAGTGTTGGCACAGCCATGGGAAGGGAGGAACACCAACCTTGGGGGGCAGGTTCCCACAGGTGGGGGTCTCATCATTTTACCATGGACTGACCCAATCTCCATCTCACACGTGTAACATTTTAGAAGCTGTAATCACAGTATTTGCTCAGGGCTGGATCTCCTTTGGGAAATGGTGAGTAGCTGATGCTGTTCTGAGTCCCCAGAATGCAGAACCTGCAGCTGCCTGGCTTTGATCTCAGTGCAGACAGAGGCCATGAGCTGTGCAGTGCCTCGGGGTGGAGCCACAGGCAGCCCCCTTCTACAGAACGTTCTGGGAACTTCTCCATAGGAATGTAACACTCAGCCAAAGTCCACATCACCTGCACAGAATGCATCACCTCCAGGGAGGGCAGAGACAAGGTTGCAGATAAGCCCTATTTCAAAGAATAACTAAATGTGATTCCTTTGAGAAGCAAACACCAAGCCGAGCTGTGCTGAAGCACCACAAAGGTGCCTTCACAGAAATAACAGGTACCAGCTGACAGCTGCTGCACATTAAGAACAACTTTTTCATGCAAACATCCCCAAACCCCCTAAATCCATGGATGTGGGAAGATGGGAGGCTTCTCTCTCATCAGCCAGTAGCACTGCTGCTGCTCCATGGCCGGCTCACCTGCAAGCCCTGCCACTCCCCACGATCCCAAACCTGCAGGGCACCATCTCAAACACATCCCTGGCTCTAGGAGGTCATATTCCATGTGCTTCCCACAGCAGCACCATGGTCCTGCTTAGCCCAGCATCACCTCAAGCTCTCAGGAACCTTTCGCTCTCCAGACAGGCACAGAGACTTCAGCATGCAAGCAGTGTTTAAAACACCCTAATTAGATCGATCTTGACTTCAGCTCGGCGTGTTGGAATACAGATTAATCTATTCCATGGCTGGCACTGGCAGCTGCAACAGCAGGAGGTCCTGTCAAATCAAGCTGTAACATTACACTCCTCTGCCTTTATTATCCCCACCCCCCTGCCTTTTTTTTTTTTCTTTTTACATCTCATTATAATGGACATCTCCCTGGCAGGGGAGGAAGCTCAACAGTGAGGAAGAGGAGGCAAGCATCATCCTGCAGGAAGAGGACTGGATGCCAGGGACAGCATCCCGTTGGAGACCAAGCAGGATGATCTCTGAAGCCAGCAGAACACATTTAAGAGCCTTCTGTCTTGCAAAGAACGCTTAAGATAAATTGTAGTTTCTAATTAGAAGCAGGAAAATACTAGAAAAAAAACAAGCCAGCTCTTTGAGATACTTCTGCCCCTCCTAGGCACACAACTTTGTGGCTTCAGGGCTGCTGAGAAACCTGGATGAAGCCTTTGCCCATCCCAGTATTACAGGTGGCAATGGGACATGCTGTTCCAGTGGTGTAGCATCTGATAACCCAATTTGTTTTCACATGCATTAATAATCTACATTTCAGAAGAGCAATCCACTCGAGTATCACTGCATATTGCCAAGAAATATCTTATCTTCAAATACTGAGAGCAAGCAAGAAACACCAATTTTATGGATGGGTGAAGGGGGGCCTGGGAGGGTTGGAAAATCTCCACAAGAAACAACCCTGGTGAGCTGAATCCAGCCATCAAGCTGAACGTAAAACAAAATTCTTTCTATTGACTGAGAAAGTTTATTTTTCTGATGTTCTTGCAACTGAGCACGCTCACTTTAATTGAGATAAATTTAACTCTGTTCTCAGCATCATGCCTCACTCAAATCACACGTTCCTGTCGGAGAGTGATGGTGAAATACCAAATTAGGATAATAAAGTTCTGCTTAAACAGACTGATGCCTTCCCCGGGTGCTCAATCCTCAAGACCACCAAAAGAAAAACACTTTCTGCCGGCTGGCAGAAGATACTCAGTTAATACCAGTAACTCCTTATCAGACCATGTTTCTGCTGCTGCCTTTTCATTTCCCCATGTCCAGGTTCTGCAGCATTCATTCATTCCAGGGGCTCTGCTGCCTTTAGTGCATGTCACAAAGGAGTAAGAGTATATTTACTAAGAAATGGGATTTGTTGTTGTTTTTAAAGGGAAGGTGTAGCTGAGGATCTCAAAAAGAGGCTTTGTTATTGATAGAAGGGCAAACAAGCAAAACACCCCAGCGATAGGAATTCTCCTTTGGAAACTGGCTGAACTAATTCTCAGGTTATCAAATTAAGCATTCCTAAGTAAAACTGACATCTAAGACAAGAGAAGGCTTTTAAATGAAGATGAATTGGACAAACATCCTTTTATAGTTCATTACACTCTCCAAGTGAGCAAAACTTGGCTGCAAATAACCATCCTGAAAAAGAGCAGGAGGATATACAGCCTGTCGAACCAGCTATGATTGCTTCACTACAGACTCTCTAATTCAGGAGGAATTTGTGTTTTCTCCATTTTTAGCTCACTGAGACTGTTCAAAGAAATTCAAGCCAGCATTCAATGCTGTGATTCCACTGTGCTGAGAGCTGCTGCACCCTCATGGACACCCCGACCCTCAGCTCTGCTACAAGGAGGTTTTGGGAATGCAGATGCTCAGAGAGCAACCCCCACACTTCAAAAATCAACACGTAAGTGTTATTTAAAATCTTACCCTCTATTTATGCCAAGAACCACCCAGAGGCAGATTTCTGTCCATTCCCTGCAATCACAGACACTGAAAGGACACTGCTTTTCAACCAAGTCACAGCACACAACCACGACACGGCACCTCCTACCCAGCCAGGCTGGTTCTCCTTGTGGCTGTCCAACCCAGCTGGGCACCCAGACGAGTACTGCAACCCCACAGACATAGGAAAATTCTAAGCCATTTCTGTCTTCAGCTACAAAATATTTCTGGTTTGAGTTGCTTCACTGCCTCAGAAAAAGGGAAATTGCTTCCAACGAGTTTTTTTCTCCCAAATCTAATATCGTAATATAATGATCTGTACAAACACAGGCAAAATTCAAGTGTAGATAATGTGCACTCAGTTAGACACCACAGGCCCAATCTTCAGGCTCAGATCATCCATAAAGATGGTTAAGAAATTCTCCCTTTCTTTTTTCGTAATTACACAGTGTACATAAAGCATAAATACGTGCAGTTTGGATTTAAATTGTTCACAGGCTCCCTAGAGTAAAATAATTTTTAAACACTGACAGTGTTTAAAATGTAGCTAACCAGCACTGACACCTTTATGCTAGCATTTAGAAAGGAAGAAATACATTACAGAGAAGTTACTTTTATCAAATTTAATTTGGATTATAAATTTCTGCAATAAATAAAAGCTCAGCAAGTCACATTGAGATTTTTTTTCACCAGGGTATTTATTGTTTTGTCACATTCAGAATACTGCCTTAGAGACAATAAAACAAACATGGTTTTATAGACTATCTCTTATGTAAATAGCAACACTGCTATAAAATAAAGACAAGGGGATTATTTTCCTACAACCATGAGATACATACAGAAGATTGGTGCTCTAGAGATTGAGCACTGGCTGTCCTGTGAGATGTGAAGCAGCTGAAGTCACAGTGGGTGCCAGGACCCCAAGCCTGGTGCCACTTCAGCCACTGCACCCAAAGGGACAGAGGGACAGGCAGGACAAACACTTCGGCAGAGCTCTTTGGCACCTCACCCAGAGCTGGAGCATTTTAGCAAGGCTGCCCTTTAGGCAGCTGTAATTAGGCCCCAGGTTTCAGAGCCCACTGAGGATTTTGTGTTTTACAGCACAGCCTGGGGTGCCCAGCCTGACACCTTCCCAGCAGCAATGCAGAGACGGTGAGCACAGCCCAGCTCCTCAGAGCTGCTTTAAATAAATACTGAAGCCACCACTGCAAAGCCATTCCAAAGAGTCCTTTAAAGGAATCTCTTCCTCTATTTGGCATACACATGAAAGCTCTCCTAATACAAGATTGTTCTAATTACCTTTTTTTAAAACAGATTGAACACAGGATAGTTTTTATGAGAAAAGATGCAGACTGAATATGAGTGTTCTTTCTGATCAATAAACAAACAGATAAGCAAAAAGCAGCATGTTCCTAGGATCAGAACAGCACAAAGGGAACGAGTTCCATCATGTCACACCTGCAGCATTTCCCTTAAAGCCAGAGGCACTCAGGAGCCTGTGCCATGTTCCCCCCCAGGAGCAACGACTGCATGGTTGGGGCAACACTGAGCAGAGTAAAAGCGCACACTGTGCTGCTTACACCGCGTCAGGACAACGCGCGACGGGCTCCAGGGAACCCTGTTGAACATCTCTATTACCTCCTGTCGTTAGAAATTCAGTAACTCACCTGCCCAGTGATGCAAAACAAAGAAAATTGGACTTACTACCACAGCCTTTTAGGGAGAGTTTATTTTAATAGAACTGATTTCTGGACTCATTTTAATGTTCTCCATTTCTTCAGCATGATAATGAGACGGCGGTGCGATACAAAGCCTGTTTGCATGGATCACTTCATTTTCCTGAGGCCAGATTGGCTTTTTCATGCTATCACAGAAATAGCCAGGAACTGACCCTGTCAGGGTTTTCCAGACTAATCCTCACAGCGGCCAGGACTGCACACAGGTATTAACTGCAGAGTCCAGAAGAAGCAGATGAGACAGAGATTAGCTCACTTTCCAAAACTGAAAAATTAAGTCAATGGCATGAGCCACAGACTCAGATCTCTACCCAGAACCCCCTATTCCAACTGAAGCTTTCTTTCAGTACGAAGAATTAAACGAACCTCACTTTCACACTGCAAATGAAAATTTCAAAACAACCCCTAAATCGATCAAAGCATAACTGCGTCTTTTATTACATAAACCTGCAATTTTATTATATAACCTATAGAAACCAAACCTATCTCTGCAAGTCCATCAAATAAACCCCAGACCCACTGCATTTCCCCCTCACCATTATCTACCCAAGACAAGCAACACAAGGCAGATGAAGTGACCAGAACTGTCAGCAGGTGTGTGAATTGCTCTGAGGTTGGGTGACAGCCCCTGCTCTCCACCTGTGCCAGGAAAGCCACTGCCACACATATGCCCAGCCCACGCCAGTGCCCATTCCTTGTCCTCAGGAGGGAGGACAAGCAGCTGTCCCCAGCTCAGCAGCTCTGGCAGAGAAAGGAGTTGCTCAGTCCCAGCCAGTGCCTCAGCCAGCACCCAGAGAGCTCTGCAGGGACAGCACCTCCCTCCTGGCCTTGGGAGAACACCTGAGCTGCCAGGACAGCCCCAAAGCAGGGGATTTGGGTACACAGCTCCCATGGTTTTGCTGTTTCCTTCCACTTTCCCTTGGCTCACTGCAGGAGTTCAGGATGGATCCTAGGCATATGTGAGATCCACTCACACCTCTTTAGCTTTTGACAATTAGTTACCAGGAGCAGGAGGGACAGACCACTCAGCTCAGCATATAAGATTCCATGATAATCATAGTTTTATTCCACAGCAGATCTCTGTTAAAGCAGTTTTCCAGGGTAGAGAGTTAAAAAAATATAAAAACGAAAAAAAAGCAACTTCAAAAGCAATGCAGTTTATTTCTGCAATGGCTGATGTTCATCCAGTCACACTTCAGTGCTCAGAGCCATGAAAACACTGCTTTTGAGGTGACATTTGTAGTTGCCTCATTACTCTTTTCAAAAGAGTTTTGCATCAGAGTAAGAGCTTCAAACAACAGACTCTACAGGAGTAAAATAACTTATTAACAGCACACGAAATGGAATCGCCAGGAGCTGCTGATACCAAAACATGCAGGACAAGTGTGCCCTCAACAGCCAGCTGTGACAGGGAGCAGCAGGCTGGACACCCAGACCTGAAAGCTGCAGAAGGAGCCCTGCAAAGATGGGTTCTGTGCCATTCCCTCTTCCCTACGAGTACTTTTCAGACACTGGCTGTCTATTCACATCCTCCATGGCAATAAGAAGATCTGGAAGCACACCTACCTTCGTGTTCTTTTTCAGTTGTTCCAACTTTCTTTATCTTCTTGGGTGATTTCATGAAGAGAGGGAAGATGGTTCTCAGCCCAAGGATGTCCACAAACTTGTGACAGTTGTCTGTGCCCTCTGGTCCGATCATGGCGTGGTCCAGCACCTTCAGGGCACTGCTGCGGGAAATCTTCTTCTCTCTGTGAAAAGAGGCAAATTAAATTGTACAGGGACGTGAGGAGTGCTGAAGCACCCTTTAAAGAGACAAGGGAAAGGAACACGACAAGGACAAGATGAGAGCACAAGCTCTAAGCAAGATTTTTCTTCTAGAAGCCAAAACATTGTATCAACAGCAACTCGTTTCAAAACGGCAGCTGAGAAAATTGTCTTGGTTATTTCTGTTTTAATGTCTCTTATTTCTTTTTATTTTCTATTTTTATTTCATTTTATGTATTTTATTGTCAAGGTTTTATTTTCTTATTTCTTGGCTACTGAAGAAGATATTTCTTAACTCCTTTACAAACACCACGCAAAACAAAGGGAGGCTGGGTTGGATACAAAAGGCAAATACTATCACACCAAAAAAGATAGGATTTAGATCTAATAATAGTTTAATTCAATAAAGTAGTAAGTTTGGTGAGCATAGCTGGGTCAGGCATAATGAAACACCATCACCAGGAGCCACACAATGGAAGGACGCAGACAGACTCTGGGCTGTTCTGCTTTAATGCCAATTCAGAATGTTGATGGTGGTAACTCACACCAATAACAAGGGATGCCTTGAACATGATCTCCAGTGCCCTGTACCTCACAAACCACACCAGAGGAATTTATAATCTATCCGGGGGAAAACTGAAACTGAACTGAAAAACAAGTCAATAATACAGCCCAGACCAAGTTAACATCAGTAGGAACTAACAAGAGCTTGGAGAACATAAGCCATCAGTGTCCCCAAAGGCCAGCCTAGGAGGACATTCCCTCCAGGACAGGACAGTCACAAACCTCACCACCTTTCACCCCAAGCACATGCCAATCTCCTCTGATCCTGCCCAGCTGCAGACTGAGCCACCAGGACCCCATGACCATCACCAGAGGCTCCTCAAAGCCTCCAGAGAGCTGTGGAAAACAACTTCTCTGCAGGGACACAACTTCAGCAAGCCCTAAAACAGGCAAACTAAAATACCCATATATGAGCACCCCAGCCTGAAAGCAACCCTGCCCAGTGCAGCCACAGGCACTTCTGACCCCGTGGTGGGTTTGGTTTAATTCTAAGGGACATTTCTAAACTTTTTGCTGGTGGCAGCGTGTGGAGCTGGACTCTCAGTTCCCCCCACCAGCCAAGGGCTATGCAGGAGGGTCGTCTGGCACCACCAGATCCCCACCACAGAGAGCTAAAAATAAAGTACTCCTTAGGCCAGATGACACCAGAAATGTTTTCAGGGGAAGTAATTGCATATTGATCAGCATTTAGGAAGGCTGTGCAGGGCTGAGCTCTGGAATATTCATTGGGTTTAAGTTCAGGCTTTTAGAGATCAATAGCTGCTTGCCTGGACTGTCTGGAGTTGATTTTATTTGAAATATTTATTCTGCCGGAGGGCAAGCAGTTTATCTTAGTCTCATCTGTGCTTATTGAGGGAACTTTTAGCTGAACACTAATTCACAGACAAGCAAATGTGAGAATCACCAAATGCAGAGAGGCCTCAGTGCTCATGGAAACTCTGAATTACAACTTTATTTGCTGACCACTGTTTTCCTCCTTTTAACACCTTTACATCTGAGACAACTCTTTTGATACATCTGTTATTTAAAAAAAAAAAAAAAAAAGGTGCTGACATTATTTGTACTTTCCACATTAGCAGAACATAGCCTTTAACTTTCCAAAATACCAGTAAAAGCAGAACACTAGATTTCCTAGGAAAGTGTGCATAAAATGGTTCCGTTTAATTAACCAGAAGATTTAGTAAAGAGACAGCTTATGTTTCCAGGGGTCATTAGGAACAGCAGGACAAGAAAACATAAAAACATTTTAATAATCATAAAAAAATACACCCTAAAATAGCTACAGAAAAGCTTCAGGGATCCATATGGAGTTTTCTCGTTTCACCTTGTTTTGCTGTACAGGAGACAAAAGCTTTTATTGAGGGTCAAGAAAAGTCCCAGCATAGCTGCAGGACAGAACATTTTGTGGCCCAGATGATGCAGGTCCCCCCGAGCTCCCTGGGCTGCATTTGTCTCTGTGCGTACACATGCTCCTCAGTTCATAGCTGGGAAAGCCACACGTCATTTTCCCTGAGCTACAGAGAATCTCCCTGACACATCCCCCGGGAGCGGCACGGCTGCATCTCCTCAAACCCAGCACAGCTCTACAGCCAAAGCAATAAACTGCCTGTCAGCGTGCACCAGGGAGCTGACAGGACAAGCCTGTTTCCCTCTCTTTTGGCTAAGCTGCAGTTAAGTTACTAAGGCAAGACTGAGGGACTGAGCACTAAGAAGCACTTCCTGATCTAAAAAGAAAATTTGGTTTAATTCTAAGGGACATTTCTAAACTTTTTGCTGGTGGCTACCGCCTTGATAAACCATCTTGTTTTTGATAAAGATGCAACATAAAATAAACAAGTTTCCCTTGGTGCAGAGATGTAAATCAAATAATTATATACAGTCCTGCTCTCATTTTACTTCCAAACTTCCTCCTTGAGTCCTGCTGTCACCAGCTTCATCCCTCTCGACCTGCTCTCCTTCCAGACCTTCACCTCCCATGTACCTGCTTGGTGAAACCCCAATTCCTTCAGGGCCAACTGCAAGTCCCAGATCATAGCACGAGTCCAGGACCCATCTGGCCATGGACATAAGGCACATCAGCCACACTGGGCTCATTTGCAGGCATTACCACTGACCCCCCATAAACCAGAGGTTCACACGATACAACAACACCTTTTGCTGCTGGCCACACGTTTTAAGGCTCAGCACAACAGAAACCATCCTGTTCTCATGACTATCTGCAGGAATATCATGAGCACATTAAATACTCATCGAAAGCTGCTGCAGCTCTCCGCAGGTCTGTGTGCACAGCCATCAATAACGGAACGTCTTGGCTGGATGGATCAGGCAGCACCAGACACAGAATGCTGTGTTCCCTACGACAGTAATGGAGATTCAAGCCTGATATCTTTATTCTCACACACCTTATCTATCTCAAATCATGTCAATACACTTTCAACTTTGCCTATTTGTCCTTTCATCAGCACAGGCTGCGGTACAGTGATTAACCACCTCCAAAGTAAAACCAAAAAATAACAGATCTCTGTCCCCGGCCTTCAGAGGACATCAACAGGAGAGAAAAATACTCTGCCTTGTCTGTGGGCAAGGTGGTCAATCACAACTGAATGGCACGTCTGCTCTCTGCTCTTTATCATGAAGGTATCAAGAAGATACAGATGTACAGCTCCAGATCACAACTAGTCACGTTCACTCCCTATTTACAACAACAGATCGCGGTCACCTAAGTTGCCAAAAGAAAAACTGAGCACCTGTGAAAGCTTCTAAGCACTAGAACTAAATTAGAAGAGTTTAAAAAAATATAAAATAATCAGCTGTCAGTACAGCACACGCCCTTGGACAGTAGTGACAGAAGCTTCTAGAACAAATTCTGTGAATTGTTTTTTTTTTTCCACTGTCACTTTATCAATCCCACTCAAAATCTAGAATCCACAGATGGAGGCCTTGGAAACTCTGTCCATCAGACAGAGATGCTGCTGACAGATCCATCACTCTGCCCCTCCCAACCCCTTTGCAACTACTGTGGGGGGCAAAATGCAGGCAAGGAGAAATTTTCCTCTTGTCATAATTTTCCAGCTGGGATGCTGGTGCAGAGAGTGGTAAACAGTAGAGTCAAAAAATGGGTAAAAAGCTCTTAAAAATCCAAACACTGAATCCCCCCACATGGTACAAGAACTCCAACTAATTAGTTCTGCAAGGCTGGTTTAGCAGCTTAGGACTCCAGGCAGAGGGAGGCCTCCCGCCCGTTCTTAGTTTTGGAGCTTTTCCTTAATTAGCCTCAAGAAAACCCAGTGTTCCTATTTGAATAATCCATGTCGGGTTATTTATTCGGTTCCCTGCTGCCGCACATTCCCCAGCCCTGAGCTGCAGGGGCTCAGCATTCCTGGCTGGTGTTTGCCAACCCGCCAGCACACAGCCTGGCACTCTGGGGACAGCCAGACAAAGCCCGCTGTGCCCTCCCGCAGCTCTGGGGAGCCAGACAGCCCAGCAGACACAACTTGGTGCCAGGCCAGCAAGGGAATGGGAAGGGAGAGCAGAGAAGCCCCAGAGGTTCAGGGTGTGACAAAGCACTGCACAAGAAATGCAAACTTATGCCCCATTCACAAAAGTAATTTTTGTATCAGCAGCCACAAAAATTCAGTAGCTCAGAGGCTACACAGCACAGTGGAGCCTGAACTGGGGAACAAGAGGAAAAATGTTTTCCCTAGAGACATCCAAAGGTCCTCTCCTATCCTCAGAGAGGTCATTTAAATCCTTAGAGGGTCCACCTGACCTACAGCAGTAGCACACATCCAAATGAAAGATCTGCCACCTTCCAGCAGCCACTGTGGCAACCTCAGTTCTTAGGAAATAAAGTTAAAGAGTGGAGATTCCACTTTTTGAGAAAGTCCAATTTACTTACCTGCTGGAAAAAAATAAAGAGAAAACATACAAATATCCTAACACAGAAGTTTTAAAATAAACCCACAAATACCTAGCCAGTATTTGTGTTGGCACATCAAAAGTAGGAAGGAAATCACAATGCCAATGGGATACCTGAGCATCAGGTTCATCAGCTGCAGACCCTCACCCTTCAGGAAGCGATCGCGGTTGGAGCTGAGCATTAGGCAGGAGCAAAGGGAGTCAAACAGGTTCTCCATCATTTCCTGTTCCTCTGCTGTACTCGGATTGTGCCGTTTAAACACCTGAATGACAAAGAAAGCAAAATTACTCCCAAATGTTGAGCTGTGCTGTTGCAGAACACACATGAAGAGTTTGCACCAAAAGCTCCAGCACCTGACAGGTGTCAGCCAGTGATCACACAGGTCACTGCTGCATCCTCTGTAGCTGCTGCCCTTTGCTGCTCTGACTGTGCACACACAAATGTGCAGCAGCCTGGTGCAGGATACAAAGGATAACACACAGGGACTGCAAGGGGAAGGGCAAATTCGCACCCAAATATGTGGATAAGCTGATTACCAGAGATTCTACACAATTCAAACCTATGGGTGCTGCAGGCAGCACTGCTTGAAGATATATAAACCAGGACAGTGAGTTATGAACACACTACCTTCAGCCAGCTCAAACATGGGCAGCCCTGCGCTTGAGACTGGAGCATGCTGAGGATGGACCAATTCCAACCCTGCCTACCTCCAATTTGCCATGAAATTATAATGTAATAATTTAACTTCTGTGTACCTCAGCATTAACATTTTTACAAAAGGGATTCATCTCACTGACCATGGATGACACACCACATGGAAGCTCTTTGGGGACCACGCCTCACCAGATATGAAGCAACTGCACCCTGGATATTTTGCACTCACCCCACCCAGCCCAGCCGCCTCCCGATGGAAGAGAAGGCATGTGGGAATTACTCACAGATAACTGCTGAAGCAGCACATCGATCCCATCCAGCTCCCCAAGCAATTCTCTGTTGTCTAGACGGAGGTGGGGGGGAAGGGGGAAAAGAGAGAGAAAAATGAAGCTAACTGTCAGATTTTACAGCCATCTAACACTGATACATCAGCAAACAAAATCAATACAGCTTGACAGAGCACAAAAGCTGCAGAGAAAAAGAGGGTGGAGGCGAGGGAGCATATGGAGGAGAGTCAAGCCAGCAAAGGGGAGCTGGAGGCAGAAAAGGGCTGCTGTGATCTGAGAGAAGCCTGGATTCTGCCCTCACTGACAGAGATACGGCAGGCATGGCTCACCATCATTATTCTGGAGCAGAATCGCCAGCACCTCACTGCAGTACAGCTTGTTGGCATCAAAAGGCATCTTAGCCTGTGGGGGAAGGAACAAGAGACCCATCAGGGCACGGCCCTCAGCATTTCACTGATTTGAAGAACACATTAATCAAATCACCAAATGTATGAGCAGCACTTGAAATAAAACCAAACTGCAGTAGTTCTGCAGTTTTCCTCAGTGACAGAACAGTAACAATTCTGATTCTGGGGTGATGGGAAGAGCGTGTGGGCTCATGCACACATGTAGAAGCTCCACTGTGATCCTTCACATGGCCCTACACCAGTAGGTTTGTTCAAGTTGGCTCAAAACCCCTAAGAACAGTCTCCAGTTGTTTGCCACATAGAATCTCTTTCCTGTGATGTATCTCCCACAATGTTATGTGGGTGCATGGGCACTTATCTCTGTTCTGGAAATCCGTGCCTGTCAGCAAAACCAGAATTTCAGAACATACATCACAGTAACATTAAATAGTAACTGCCAGAGTTTCCTGTGAAGATGAGTGTCACAATCAGAAGAACATGAGATGGGTTTTGCCTGCACAATCACATAACTTCCATTTCAGATATTCCCTCCATCCTCAAATATGCTAAAGAAGTCATAATGAAACAAAAATGCTGAACTTGAATCCCCAAAAAAATCCCTAGAGTGGATTCTGAACTGGATCCAATGTTTTTGCATGCTGCCAAAACTGCTTCATCTACAGAAACAGACTGAACATTAACCAATCAGGTAATTATGCAACCTGGTTTACTGAGAGATTCATAAAATAAAACAACTTTAAAAAGCATCAGTTATCAGCTATTTATATTCCACTGTTCAAGAAGGGAAAAAGCCGAAGTCCTAGGCTTAAAACATAGCATTTGTCACCCATTTTTTTCCCCAAACACACGACTCCCTGCAGCATGATGGACAGTCCTGCCTGTGCAGGGCTGCTGGGCCAATCATCCCACCCTGCTGCCATGGAACAGAGCACGGTGTGCAAGCACCATGCAACACACAGAAACATGGAAGGCAGGGAGACCCCAAACGCCACCAAGTACTGACTTTAAATAAAGCTTTTCATTCCAAACAAACTCTGCAGAGAACAGCATTTACAGCAGCCAGGTGACACCTCCAGGCAGACCATGGAGGAGAGGGGAAGGTGCTTGGTGCTCTACAGCCCTGTCAGTTTCTGTCATGAGGTGACCAACTGCTGCCCTGCAAATCCTGGTAAACAACATTCTGATCTCTCAAGACTGCACACATCATCAAACTCTGCTTGTGTTTGCAGAAGTGAGCTCTGAGCTCTCCACCTGAGCTTTCTGATGCAGCTCTGACAGTCACAATACTATTATAAGACCTGAAATGTTGTCAGGATACAGAAATTCATGCCCTGTGCTGTGTGCCAGATGTCCTTATCACTGCCCAGACAGAACCCTGATCTTAAAACTTATCCCACGGACATCCCACAGCAGCTCTACCCAGCTGCTGAGACACTGGGTTAATCCCAAACACATCCGTCAGGGCAAGAGATTCAAGACCAAGAGCTAACAAGAGCCAAAGCAGCTGGAGAGGGGTTCATCAGCTCCCCACAGCCCTGGGCAGAAAAAGTAAAAGCACTGCCTGATCCCACATCCCAAATCCAGGGATAACACAGCCAGGAAACACAACAGACACACCCTGCACAAGCTTGGAATGCTGTTGAGCCTTCATGTTCCGTTGCACCAAGCAGGGGAATCCTAGTTGGGATTATTTTGCTTTCCCAAGTTTCTCAGTCTTTCAGCTGCCACAGCAACTCCAAGGCAGGCAGCAGTACCTACCTGCCAAGACTAAAATTAACTGCACTTTTTCTTTTTAAGAAAAGGACATAATTATGTTACTACCCGTAGTGAGAAATTACAGATTACTTCTGCTAATAAGGATGTGAAGTGCACAGAGGGGTACCTGCACTTACACAGCTGATGGAGAATTTCTGGAATTCAGAGGCTTTCTAATCATGCAGACATTTAAGCATGGAAGTGTTAATGCCTTACTGACAGGTTAGAAAACAGCCACAATTTCTTTGCTATATTTCCTTTACTATTTCTGTGAGAGGGCTGAACTATACATTCTTTTTCTACAGCATTTTCCAGTGAATGTTTAGGCATCTTTTCACACAAGACAGAGTTAAAGTGAAAAGCAGCTTTTCATTTAAAAGGCAATTAGTTGAGTTCAAAGCAAAAGCTGCCTCCAGTAGCATTTAAACAAAGACATCACTTAAAATTCAAAGAAGTGTTAGAAATGTGGCAATCAAAGGCCATAAAATGGTTAATATTAGTGTCCCCTCTCACTGTTCAGCTTTTATAGTCCTACAGATCTCACACATGGAAATCCAACATATATGAATCATAGGAAAAGATAAAAGAGACAATTTCTACTGCAAGATATTTATAAAGACAAGACCAAAGTGTGTCTCTTTAAAACTGCTGAGGACATAGATCCTGAACTATAACATTTTGTCCTTAACTGGGCTTTTACAACACACACAAGCACAACTAGCTTTTCTTTAGCTAGTTTTTGTGCTAACTGATCTGTAGAAGGAAAGTGAGAAATCAGCTCACCTTCAGCCTCTTGAGCAGCCACTGCATGAGGCCCTGCTGTGCAGCCTCGGTGCACATCTCCGGCCGGAACTCTGCCATGTTCTCCACGATTCCTGGGAAGAAAGACACAAAACAGATGATTTTTCCCACCAAAAATTACAAACGTCATGTATCCAGTCTCTCTCATTCCTACAGTCCTGGGAGGTTACAATCCCAAAGGACTGCAAGGAGTGGGCAATGGTCTGACTGCCAGCAGGCATCACCCTGCAATGTTCCCGTGCTGTGCAAAGATCAGGGAGCAGAAAGATAGTTATGTCCTTCCATGAATTGCAAATGTTTTACTACCTGAAAGTTAAATATATTGTCAAGACAGAAACAAAGTATAGCTCAGAGATATGTTCACAGTAAATAGATGGACAGTGGAACACTTTCCTGGAGGTTTTAAAAAGCTGTGTAGAAGTGGCACTTCAGGCCATGTTTTATTGGTGGCCTTGGCAGTGCTGGGTTAATAGCTGGGCTCAGTGATCTTAGAGAGCTTTACCAACCTAAACAGTTCTGTGATTGCCTCTGGTGCAGTGCAGTGATCCGGGTATCTGCACGTCCCAACACAACCGGTTTGGAAAGAGGCACCTTTCACAGCCATGGGACAAAGGACAAACTCTGGCTCCAGGGACGAGTGATTCCAAGCTGTGCTTGAATAAAAGCTGTGCCAGATCCTGTACAGCAGTGCTGGCAGACCAAGGGAAAAAGAGGAGTGGGGAAAGGAAGGGATAACTCACACCCCTTGGTACAAACCACAGAAAGAAGCAAAGGGCTGTGCAGCAGCCACTTACCCAACGTGTTGTGGACACCATCAGCCTCTTCTTTCACACTTTCATCCAGGCGCTCTAAATTCTGGACCAACAAGGCCACGACCTGACCCTCCACCTAAACCCCCAGGGTCATGGAAAAGATAAAAAAATAAGAAACAAGACTACAAAAAAGACAATGGAAACACCCTGCCAGACATTATCAGAAGACATGAACTACCCTGCTGTAAAATCTCAGAGGAAGCAAAGGAATCATCATGTATATCTTTCACTATGTTTTTCCTAATGAATGAAACAAGTTTTGTGTTTCAGATTAAACAGAAAAACATCAGGAGGTAAACATGCAACTTATCACAGTCTTATTTCCTGAACCAGCCTGACTGATTTACAATCCCTCAGAATTCTGAAGCACAAGGCCCACAAACCACCACGGACAGGAGAAGTGCCAGCTCTGTGAGCAGCTCCACTCCCAGCTGGTCACTGCTGCCTGCCTACATTGCTGCTGGACCTTCCACCTAACAGGTACAAAAACCTGACAGAACAATGCTCACACCCACAGATCCAAAGCCAAGAGTTGAACCATCACCAGCTGAAGTCCTGCAGTTAAATCCTCTCAAGATGACTGCACCAAGTCAAATTCAGTGAGTTACAGAAATCCAGAGAGGCGGGGGGGGGAGTCCCTCAATCACAGAGCTCACACGCAAAATATGCCTTTAAAACTGGAATTGGAAAGAATGCAGCTTGACTCTGGCAAACTTTCCACTGTGGACATGAGCTTGGAACAGTTAAACAAAATAACATTACCAATTCAAACACTCTTAACCAGCTTTGGGCCCAGTAAATATGTGGAAAAACCACATATATGGGCTGCTGAAGAAAACAATGCATCAATCTTCAGATACCCTACAACCTTTCACCTACTTTCTTTAAAAAAAAAAAAAAAAAAAAATCGAAAAAGCAGATATCTAAACATTTCTTCCAAGATAGGCCTGACCTGTTTCTTTCAAGCAGGACAATGAAACCTCTAAACATAGCTGTTATCAGTGGGCTGGTGACAATGAAAACAGAGAAAAAACTTCACTTGATTTACTGCCTCTCCACATATTTTATAGAAAACATCTTCTCTAGCAGCTCCTCTCTCCCATTTCATTCACCCAGCAATCTCCACACCAAGGAAGAGTAATTAAAAACAGCCCAGAGGCGAGCTGGAGGAACTGGCCTCTGGGCACTGTCATTAACCTTTGGAAGGTAACATAGTGACTGGACAAGAAGGATTGTAGGAGAAAACAGAGCAGCCAAACAAAGCAAATAAAAGAAAACCTGTAATTCCCTGTCTTCTAAATTCAACACAATAGTTATAGAACCAGACACAGCCATAGCAATCCTCAAAGGCAGCAATTCACCTGCTCTAAGGTAGGACAGACCTGTAAAACTCATGTTGGGCTGGGCTCCACCTCTCTGGAGGGTTTAGTATCCCCCTTCTGCAGGTGGGGAGCAGGAGGCATCCACCATAAATACCAGGAAAAGGGGAAATCCACCCCCACAGAGGCCAAGAGGCACTCAAAGTTAACTGTGCATAACTTAACACCAACTAATGTATTTCATACCCACCTTGGTAATTTTCTGGATTGGTTCACTCTCTATGACAAAAGGGATCCTTACTTCTGGACCCTCCTCCATTTGCTCTGCTACTTGAAAACTTTCAAGTTTTTACTTCTTGTTAAGAAAAAAATCCCACTGCCCCAGTTCGAGGCCAGATTTTTGGGCTTGAAACAAGAGTTACTGGGTAGAAGACAACTAGTCTCCTGTGCAAGAGGGGAGACTGAAAGATCAGAGCAGCATCACTGTCCTTTGAGGAACAGTCCCTGCCAGAAACTGCAGTTTTCCATGAGTGAACCCACATCACCCTCTTCCACAGAAGAGAAGGGAAATGCAAACAAAAACTCCTGTTTTCAATGGGACACCATCCAAGTCACAAATACTATTACCTCGTTCTCCCCCCCCGCGCCAAAAAATCTCCCAGCCCACACAGATTTTGCAATATGACAATGTTCCTTCCAGAAAAGAAGTGGTGCAAATGGTGCAACCACCCACTCCCCAAACTCCAGCATTTAATCAAAAACAGCCATTGTGGTCTCACGTTCAGAACAGGCTTCTCCTGGCTATCTCCATCATGATGTTGGCAGCAAAGACACCCAGAGCTGCAGAAAGCAGGGTGGGTCAGTGTTCATTGCTGGGCTGAGGCAGATGTTGAGGCACTGAAATAATTTGGCGTTTCCTACTTACAAGAGCATCTATGAGGACTTCAGCTCCTTCTTCACTCTCATGGAGAGTATCAATATCAGTCAGCTCTTGCAGCAAGTCAACCACAGCTATGGAAACATGTGCTGCGTGTTAAGGACAACCAACAGGGATGCAAACACATTTAGTATCAATAGCAGATGGCCCTTAGGCCAGTGTGTTCACGACATGACACCAAAGCAACTGGCAATACATTACCAGTGAGGTGATACAATGCATTACAATCACAGCAGCAGGGCACAGGATACCACACACAGACTTCTGCAGCAGACCTTCCCCACTAGCACTAAAATCAGGGAATCTGAACAACTAGGAATGATAAAAACAAATGTGATTCTGTGCTTACTGTATCAGGCAATTTTACTGTTTTTTTCATGTTAATTACTTACTTTTTTCAAATCAAACATGCCAGAGTTGGTTTAATGAGGCACCGTCTTGCATTATCAAGACTGAACACAAGCAAAGAGAAATGAGTTATAATAATAATAATGTGATTTGGGTATTCTGCTCTCAGTGATAGCCCTGCTAACCTGACACACACACACACACGCACACTCAACAAGGGCACCACCGGCAGCAGGAGCATCACCCCCCCTCTGCCCAACCCAATTAGGGCAGCACACTCCTCAAACCACAGCCCTCGCAGGAACAGCAGAGCTTCTGCCAGCCCAATTTTCACTCATTAACTCTGGGCTGCATAACACATGGCTCCCCTGCCTGCTGCACAGCTCCCTTGTAGGACAAGACGTATTCCACCTCATTAGACCCACTTCCCTATTCTCTCAGACACACTGATCAATCCTGCCCTCGTCCCAGGGGCGGAGCAGGAGAGGCGGTTTTCTGCATGTCCTAAATAACCACTCTGTGATGGATCTCTCTCAAGTGCCCAGGCTGACAAACAGGCTCCCAGGTCTCCTATTTGTGCTTTTGCTCAGACACACAAGCAGCGAAAGGAAAAGTATTTTCATCTGTCTTTTCTTAGCGCGCTGCCCAGCCGCGCGCTGGGGCTGGCTGGAGAGGTGAGCTCGGACCTTCTGCCGGACAAGCTGCAGGCGAGTCACCAGCGTGTCACTTCAGCCAAGTGTCACCTCAGCAGTGTCACTGCAGCGACAAAGGCTAATCACACACTGCACTGCACCAGCAAGAGCAAAACCGGCAAGTCAACAGAAGGAATTCTTAACTTCTTGGCACTCGTGGCAGGATATTTTGTTCAGTTGTGGGCTCTCCCAATAAAACAGAGCCCTTAACAGAGGACCTCTGAGATGGTCTGGGGGTTAACACATGATGGATGAGGACAAATTGAGGGAATGGTGTTTCATCAAACTGTGGGGGAGAAAGCTCAGGGAGGAATCAGTTGAAGATTTCTGCTGTCTCCTGGGTGCTACAAAGATAACTGAACCAGGTTCTTTTGAGAGTGCGCAGCAAAGAACTCAGCAGAGTTCATCATGCAGGGCGTTCCTGTCTTCTGGGAAGCTTCTATTCAGGCTTGCAGAGAGAGTATCAGCTGTCCTATAAAATTTAGGAGATAGTAAAGCAAAGCCTCGCTTGAAGCTTTCATGTCTTTAATTAATAAAATCTTGTTGGTGATCATCTTTCATTCACATGTTTTGTGTAAAACTGTATGAATCATTCAGCAGATTATTTGCTCCCCCTGGACATTGCTTTTGTCTCCTTGCATTAGTCTCTCAAGACACCACATTTAAATCACATCTGAAGAGCCATTTGTTTAGTTCTCTCCTTGAAGAACTCATTTTAAAAAATATTTTCACATTTGTTTTAACAAAACATCATTAGAAAACCTGAGCTGTATCAATTCAGCTTTATGTCTAGATGCTTCACTTTAACAGTGCTTCTACCCTGTACAAAAGCAGCAGCAGTCTCTGCTTCCAATGGAGCTCCAAACACTTCAGCAGTTTTATAACAAGAAATATACTCCTCCCAAAATTGCAGTTCTAAGGCCAAATTCCTATCCATAAACTCACTGACAAGCAAGTTGCAAACCAAATAAAATGGAAACCCTGATGAGTCTTTGACAGCAACAGTGACCCCAGCACAAAGCTTTCCATGGCTGACAGGACAAAGCAAGTACTGGAGAACAGCTCTGCTATCCCACTCAATATTCCCTAAAACAATTCCTTTTTTCCCTATGAATGAGAAATTCAGTATAAAAGCGCAGAGTACAAACAAGTCTGTGGTGTCTGGTATGAAATAAATAATTAAACTACAGTAACCACGAAATTGGATTTGCATGGGAGGAGCTTCCCTCTGTACAACATAAATTGTTAACAGTTATTTGAGAGGCAGATCTTGGATAAGGGAAACTGTGGGGTTTACTGTTTTGCAGAGACCAGCATTCACCACATCAAGGTTCTACCTGATGCAAGTCAAAATACCCAAACACATAAGCAGCGCTCTCTAATATAAACTGGCATGCAATAAAATATTTATGTTTTGGTTTTAGCTTCTGATCACTGCACCCACTTAGAAAGAATGAATTATGAATTCTCAATAGACGGTGCTATAAAGAGAAGTGCTAAAAAAGAAAACCAAGATCTGGGCATCAGACCACAACATGCAGCACTAACAGGCCTTTTCACATTGTATATTCCAAAACACCTCAGGAAAGCTGCTAAGTGTTATCTCCTGCTTTATACATAAAGAAGCAAAGAATAAATTACCTTCCTAAGGCCATGGATCAATAAAAATGGAAAAAGGACTGCCTGGGTCCCAAGTCAACATCCAGTGCCCTTTCCACAGGGCTTCACTGCTCCCTCCGCTCACTGATATTTTCAGGACACAGACAGACAATCTCCCAAGTCATGTAGCAATTTTTCAGCTTAATCTGCTGTAGAATATTTTACAAGCAAAGTGGGCTGAGGTCTGCTTTTACAGACTGCACAGTGGGGAGCTGGGCATAGTGCCAGTTCCCAGCTGACAGCTAAGCATCAAGGCACCAGGATACTCAAAAAATGGCACTGTTTTTGATCAACTTTATTAAAACGAGAAACTCTTTCTCAGATGCCCTCAGAGCTTCAGAGGTACAAGAGCCAGGTGCACAGAGGGATCAGGGTCAGTGCCACTGGACCTCACTGAGCATGGAAATGGAGTTGTCTCTGGATATGTACTTAACCAGAGGGAACACCCACAGCCTTGAGCTCTGTGAACACCAAACTAAAGGTATGGGCACACAAAGAGGGCACATTTACAAACCAAGGTGAAGTATGTGATGAGCTAATCCATGACAAACAGCTGACAGCCAGACAGCTCAGCTCTCAGCAAAAATAGGTAAAACAGTGTAATTTTCACTGGGGCTATCCCAGACAAAGTTAGCACAGTCTGAGATTATCACTGCTAAACCCAGGCTTCCACTTCTCCTCTGCTGCTCATCTGCTCACACTCTAACACTGCCACTCAAAACTAGATGAAAGGGTCATAAAACAAGAAAGGAGAATAACAGCACCGAAAAAAATTCAAAATCAATATTACTTGAACAGAGAGGGCTTTCACTGAGAAAAAAACCTAAAAACCAACACATAAATTCAGTGTGGTGGGAAGAGGAGAAAAACATCTACAGAAGCCTGGGAAAGAGGATATGAGAGATTACAGAAAAGTCTGTAGAAAGCCTCTCCCGTGAGAGCCGCTTTAACAACTGAAGGATATCTGTGTTGTCATGTCCCAACAGCCCGAGCAGAGACTGCACAGCGTTCAGCTCCACCAGCAGGTGATACAGGCCGGGCATCGTCGCGATCACGTGCATTTCCTGGATGATGTCATTTAAATCCAGCTCTGACTCCATAAACCTGAGGCAAGACAAGAAGGGGTAATAAAAAGGCAAGAAGAGACCACTACCTTCCAGGAGATACCAGGTGGGACTTGTCACCCCAGGTGCACATGGCACCAGCACTTCTATCCTCCCTGTCCTATGCATGCCCCTTGAAGTTTAATCCTGCAGCAGCATAAACATTTCTACTGTATCATTTACATAGAGTAAATAAGCAGATTTGTTCAAATTCTGTAAATCAGTTCTAAAATTTCAAGAAAAAATTAAAATCCAGATGCTGCAGTCACACATGAAAAAACCTGCTTATAAAATAAATTCTGCAGAGCGCTGCACCTACCCCAGCTAGCACACGTGGGATGTATGAGTCTGAAGTCCATAAAAATAACATGGGTAAGGGAAAGGACAGCAAACTGGGCAAAAAATAATGGCATTGAAGGCTAGGAAGAAATCCCTTTAATGTGAATAACAGAATGCCTTGAAGGGAGGAAGAAGCTTCTACAACACAAACACCACATCTGGCTCTCCAAACCCATCCAGCCATTCTGCTCATCACAGCACTGGGTAACATGAAATGATTTCCTCCCCATACAGATCTCTCAAGCACACACCTTCACATGAAATGATAGGATGAGACCTTTGACTACGGCTTATGATGGTTTTTGTGCTGCCAGCCATATATTTGGCCCACCAGAGTCTCAACAAAGCCATTTTTAATTAACAAAGTCAGTTTCAAATAATATTTAGAAGAACTACAAGGCAATAACTGCTGTTACATAAGCCTTATGTAATTGAAAACATCACTATAGTCCAGCAATTGCTTTAGGCTTACACCTAAAATCAAAGGAATAAAGTTTAAGCATAGTCTTACTTCTCTGGATTATCAGGAAACTTGATCCGCAGCTCCTGGTTTTTGTAGGATCTCTTCTCAAAGGTGAGAATCATCTTCTTCACTGAACTTTCATCCAAAGGTTCCTCCTGACCAAATCAGAAAAGGCAAAAAAGTGAGCTTTGGATGGCTGGAGAAATATCAGCAATGGGATGGGACTGCAGCCAGGCCCAGGGCCCTCGGAATTCCAGCCAGTTCTGGAATCTCACTGCAGAGAGCTGCCAAACACCTCACACACCATCACTACCCACTGCAGCTCAGACTTGAGCTGCTCTTTTACACCTGTTATAACCTGGCACCACCAGTACATACTGAGGCTTTCCTGCTTCTGACACAGAGCAAACATGCACTCACAGCCTGTGCCCACAGAGAGCTTCTCTGCAGAAGTCCCTTGTGCTATTGCTTTTTGTAAGTCTACATTTAACTGCTTTGAATTTATGTTATTCCACATCTTCCTCACTCGGATAAGCTTTCACTGCTATCTTAAAGCCTTTTCCTAAAGAAAAAATAAATCAATATTCTACTCTAGTATTTTCTCTTTACTTTGTAAATGCTTCTAAGGTGTTTCTCAACTGGAGTTGTATATTTACTGTACAGCAGCAATGCAACCTCGGCTGCCTCCCTGACACCTACAAACATTTTCCTTAGTTTATGACTTTAATGCACTTCTTTTATTAAAAAATTGATGATATAGATTTCCCTGTGTAACCTCTTCTCTCTCCTCTGTTCGACTGCGTTACAACCACTATTTAAGAGAAGCTCACAAAACAAAAACCAAGCCAGACACCGTCCCATCTCAAGCCAAGTTTTGTGCCCATCCCCTGCTCAGGATTAAATCAAGAGTTGCTGTTGGTGTTGCAGATTCTTTGGTCAGTGACTCCAAGCAGCAATCTGGTATGAGAGAGAAATTCTCCATTTCTTCGGCAAACTCCATTACAATAACATCAGCCCCAGCCTTCAGTTATTATTGGATTTCCTTCATTCCTTTGCCCAACCTGTCTCATTGCCATCCCACTCATGTCACCACCCCATTCAGCCAATCAATACTACAGTGCCCAAAGCACATTCTTCTTGCAGTGGAGATTTCAACCCACACATGCTGACACTGCTCTCCTCTGTTCCCTTTGATTGTTTGCTTCCTCTAACACATATCACTACAATATCTCCATTAGGATCTGCTTTATATCTTGTATTGAATTTGCATTCAGTATTGCAGTGTCCTACAGATTAGCTTCTTCTCATCAAATTTACTGGGACAAAGCACATTTTAATGGCACTTATATTAACTGCAGTCCAAAGCAATAAACAAGAGATTTGAGTTCTAAAGAAAGCCTGGACTTTCAGCCTTTAAAATGTCTGGCTGGGAGGACTCTACTTGACAAAGATGAGGGACTGGCACACTGCAGGAATCCACAAGACTCTAGCTAGTCAGAGGGACTCTTCTCTCGATCCATCCTCCCTGGAGCTGAAATGCTACAGAAATCCTGCATTAACTTTCTCTGCTATCAGCAACAACTGTCACGGCAATAGCTCAACATCAAAAAAACGAGGGAGATTCTCAAAGATGGATGCTGGCAATGTTGTATACAAAGGACAATGATATTTTACAAAGCTACATGATTCTGCAGTGGTGAATATCACTTGTTTTTTTATCAAACAGGACACGGGCAGCAGGAAGCAAATATCTTCTAGATTTATACCAATCCATGTGTCACATTTATAAAGTGATCTTTTCCCTGGCCCTTGGCAGAAAGGCCAATGCAGCATTGGATTTCTGTCTCCAAGGCTTGAAATCATTTACCCTTGACAGCTGCCACCCCCCTCCTCTGACCCAAGACCTTTCTTGTACAGAAGAATGTTTGTTTATTTGCTGCTGCTGCTGCCGCACAGCTACAAAGAGGGGGAGAAGCTGCACGGCTGGGGGTACTGATGAGAACAATAGTCAGGAAATTGGTTAGAACACAGAAAATGTTTCCTAAAAATATACTTTAGAAAGTGATTTGGGTATTTTCAGACCAAACAGAGATTAGACTTGAAAGCCCTCTCCCTTTCACCCCTGCTTTGAATCTTCAGCTGATATATTTGAGAAATTTGAAATTAACGAACACCCCCGCAGGGCAGGAAAGGAAGCCTACAACTGAAGCTGTAGGAGTACAGGAAAATAACATTAAGTCTCACCACCAACATGGTAAGAAACGGAAATCACAGAGAAGGGGTTTGGTTTTCGGTTATTGACACTGCCTCTCCTCTCCCAGAGGACTTACTTCCTCATCTTCCTCTTCTCCATCCCTCTCAATTATCTGAAGGAGTTTCTTCTTCTCATCATCAGTTTCTTCCAGGGCAGCAGACTCTTCTTCCCTATGACGACCATGCTCTCGGGCACTGGCTTGTTTCCGACGTGCTTTGATTTCCTCTTCCTCCTCATCGCGGGGTCTTTTTGTCCCTCTGTTAGGCTGAAGTCAGAGAAATAAAAGGTGAATGAATACAAGTGTTTAGTGACCCTTGCAAACCAGAATACCAATATTACAAGCCATACCGAGGAAATTCTTACAAGTTGTTTAAAAGATTTGCTTACACGACACTTAACAACTCTGAAAACTGGAAAGGAAATTAATTTAGTGAAGTGGAACATCACATGAGTAGATGAATGCCTCTGCCAAGAGCTGTGTCAACATCCTACCTTCTTTGATCTATGAACACAATTCATGGGAAAATATCTTCATAGACAGCAAGGACAAGGAGTGCACAGACAAGGAGCGGCCAAACAGCCCTGCTCAGTGGGGCACAGCTGCCCATCAAGGAACCCCAATCTGCTGACTCAGCTGAGACAGCCCCACATTTCACAGCCAGCAGACTGGTATGCTCAGCAGACAGCAGGGAGAGATAATTTTTTACCCACAACATATACAAGATTATATTGAATTCCTGTGTGCGTCCCATTTCACCCTCATCCTTCTGTCTGAAGTTTGCTGACAAGTAAAAGCAGAATCACCCCAACTCAGTGCAGGCAGGACAAGGAGGACTGCTGCTGGCTGCAGCTCTGCAGGGGCTTGGCATGGATAAAACAGCACCCAAACTGCCATGGTTTGCTTGGAATAACCTATTAGGAATAACCTATTATTTTATTCCACTATTTCTAGTTGATTGTCAAAACTAAAGGTAATTTGCCAAGGACAAGAAGAAGTCCATTAATCCTAATCCTACGTTTTCATTCAGGCAGAAAGGGATAAAAGCATTTGCAATAGAAGGAAAAGCTTTCCCTTCAATACCTACAAAGACATTAAATTTGGTCTCTCACATTCTTGAAGGACAACCAAGCTGGAACAGGAGTACTCCATGCTCTATAACTACAGCAAAACAAACCTTAATTCTTTACTATTTAAAAGGAGTGTATGTACCATGAATAATAAAATTATAACAAAAATACTTTTACTTTACATCACTCCTCAAGTCACCTGGTAGGTGATTTTGTAGCCTTGTTAGGTCTAACATGTGTTCCTCTTAATTTATAAAACAACACCTGGCAGGCAGCCCCTACTCTTCTGCTCTGTGGGACCCTCTGTCTAAAATGGCAAAACTCACACCAGGCTTCCATGAACACAGGCCCTGCTTTCATCTGAGACCGGGATCTTTCCCCTCTTTGATCCAATGAAAGGTGCACAGGAAATAAGTTTCAGTGTCATTCTCCCACCAGGTCTGACACTAGTGTGAGCATCAAGACAGGAATTTCCAGCTCCCTGCAGGTTAGGAACTTTTGGGCTGCAGAGGGTAATAAACCTTCCAGGCTCATAAGGGAACCCAGCTGTGGTTCCAGTTCCACCACGTGCTGCACCAGTGGCACAGCCCAGTACCAATGACAAGCTGGTAAATTATCTGCTCCAGAGAAAATGCTGCTTTCAGGAGATGTAAAAACATAAACCCACCCCCCCACCACCCTGCCCCCCAGCCCCCAAAAGCACATGAGGAGTTAACTATAGTTAAGAAGCAGGCCAGACAGCAGCCTCGCTGGGATCACCTTGTTTTCAGGGTTACTACCTTGTCACCACTTCAGGGAAGATGCAGAATCAAGTTTCCCAGACAACACTTTAGCACAAATCAGAGCTGTATCTGCTCACTCCCAGGCAGACCTGCTCAAGCTCTGTTATCTGTCTTCTTTCTCCCTAGATCTTCTCTGCCATTTCCATTACAGATAGTACATTCCTGACTTAAAACCCTTCTAAAGTGCCTCCATGTACCTTTAAAGCAGTTATTCAGCTCATAATTCAATAGCCATGACATGGAAGTATACCCAGAGATTCTGTGAAATGAAAAATTTATTTGCTTGGAGGGTTTTGTGGATTGTTTTTTTTTTTTAAGCAGATTCCTATTACTTATCTTCTAGGTACATTAAAATATAATTTCACATAGATCCATTTGGAAACAAACGTGTCATTGACAACAACTAATAATTCAAACACTCCCTGAGCAACCGGCAACCCCATAAAAAGAATAAGGAAAAAGTGCTCTTTTAAATGACATCATCCAAGGAAAAAACTTCAGTAAATCCATACTTCCTACTCAATGTCCTTGATGTCACCAGGGGCCCTGCCCTTCCTATATCTTTCTATTCACTCCTTGGTAATACCTTAATCTGTCAAAGATGGTTTAGGATGAGTAATGTCACAAACACAAATACAGCAATTAGTGACATAAATCCCGAAATTTACATCTAAATCTCAACAAGATTTGCCATGGATGTTCCTAATTTGGAATTGGAATCTCATTCCTCACTCTTATTTCTAAACATTAGAAAGGACTAAAGCCCCTGGCAAGCCTGAGGTGTAATGAGAGGCTGAGAGAGCTGGGGGTCTGTCAGATGCAATGTGCCACATTGGGAAGGGACTGCATCCCAGAACAAAACCTAAATTAAAACTCCATCACGAAACCCTCCCCATTTCCTCTGAGTACACAATCCTCAAGATCAGAATTTACACCCTTGCTTCCATCTCAATTATTTTACCCTTTTTTGGTATTTATGCATTGCTGGGAGAGGCGTCTCTAACACATACCAGAATCATTATGATAAATCATGGAAGTGCCCCGCGTGCGATCATTAACGCTGCCAGCAGCCTGGCAATAGGCAGTAATTGAATTCCGGGCAAACGCTATTAAGCAGGCATTAAGGCTTTGCCTCTCCTTATTGATGTTATGCAAAACCTCGCTAAGAACATTGCTGTTCCCAACCAGCACTTATTAAAGCCACGAAACCAAGGCCCGAGTGGAACACCTGGGTCCTGCTCATTCCACAAGAGATGCACAGTCATGAACAACTGATTTAAGGCAGGCATTAGTTTCTGTTCATTGATTTTCATCTTGGGTTTGCATTTGTGTTTCGCAAAGGACTGCTACCAACTAGCAAGAATTAAGCCCATAGGTTGCTGCACCGAGCCTGGTGCATTTTGCTCAGCAAACACACGGATTGTGTCCAAACACATTTATTTAACCAATTCCACAGTTTCACAGATATCTGCACAAGTTCTGCCTTTCTGGTAGAAAAGAGAAAGTTAATCATTTGATAAACAAAATGTGAGGTTTTTTACATAGCTGTGCTAAGGTGAACCTGGCAAGAAGGTGGAATTCATTAGAAAATGCACAAGAAAAGCATTTCTCAACTGTTTTGTTAGCTAAGCTTAATTCTGTTCCCGGTGAATGCAGGGCATTCACAGTAATTTATTCAGTAGGCATTCTCATTTAAATCTAACACTGATAGCACCACACAAAAACCAATGAATACAAAAGGGTTTAAAAAAGCTACTGTTTATAAAATATGATAAAGTAAACAGAAGCTGGTAATTGGGAATGGGAGAATAATCTTCCCCTTTCTCTTGTAGTCCTCCTGTGCTGGTTGTGTCAGTTAGCTGACATACCCTGAGCTGACACTACCCGGGGCCAAGCCTTTGGGTACAGACTTTCCCCAGACACAGATCCTGGTTCACAGATCATGCACAGCCAGGTAAGGCTGAGCCAGCCGTCAGCGAGGGTGGCAGGAGTAGCACCTGCCACATCTGCCACAAGGGACAGGGAAACAAGGTCCTAAATCAAAGCACAACAATCTGCCAGTGCCCCTGGGCTACCTCCAAGCAGTGATTACACATTAATATCAGGGTTAAGTACACCACAAAATCAGAATACACATTTCTCAGAATCCTGATTGCTTCGGCCTTTGCCATACATAAGGAAGGTTTAGAGAAGGCTTGGTAGTTTCCCATTACTCAGGAAATACTCAGGAGTTTCATATTACTAAGATACCTGTTTTGTAAGTAACCTCATTACTGTGAGGCTCAGAATTTTTTTTTAATGAAATCTGAAATAAATCTTCATAAATGATGCAGTTTCTTCTGTGCCCACATCCCAGCCCTCCCCAAAGAGCCATTCAAGAAACCAGCACAGCAGCTGTCAGTTTGGGATCTTAATCTCCAGAGGAATCTTCAATGACTTTTTAATTTTGTTTCCAATGTTTGTGATAAACCAGGCTACTATCAATCTCACTTTTCCATGCTTTTTCTTCCTGAGGCACAACACACAGCACTTCTAAATGGTGCCAGATCTGAGCGCTAAAAACTGGAAGAACTGCTACCCCAGGAAAATCAGAAATCTCAAGAGACCCAAGAGCTCCAAAATCACACAAACTGAGACAAATGCAATGATAGGTGCACACTGTACCCACGTGGATATGGGTTATGAATTTCAGCAGGAATGAACGCCTGTGCCCTCCCTTGTGAGGCTCTGAACCACCCAAGGAGAACATCAGGGAGGTGCAGGACAGAGATCTTTCTTGACACCCTCAGGTTTGGTGGTCAAAGAAATTACATTGGGAAGTAAACTAGAGATTCAGTTGCCAGCCTGTGAGAGCACCAAGACAGCTCTGGCAGCACTGGGCTGTACTCCCAGGAGCAGAGCCAAAGGATGAGGCAGACAGCTGAGCCAACATCACCTCCTTGTTTTAACTGCTGCCAGGAGAGGAGCTACTGGGGTAATAATGCTATAAGTAGTCAACAACCAGCTCAGTTGAGCTGCCCCTACCATCAAAATGCTCCATTACTTCACAAATTGACAGTAAAGTATCCATCCCAGCAGCAGAAATGGTGATGTGCCCCCATGGATACATGAAGATCCATCCCCGTACACACCGCACCCAACCCCAACAGACAACGGGGACAACACCCAGCACAGATAAGTCAGATCTCACCCCATTCGTTACTGCTTCTGCTTTTTGATTTTACTGACATTCCACCAAAAAAATAGCAGCTTGTAATGATCGCTCACGGTGATGAAATCTGCCTTTAATGAGAATTCAAATAATCTCCCTTATTCCCTCCCAAGACAACTGTAAGAGGACTCTGAACGGCCCCGGAGTTGGCTTTGTCCTCCTAATTACCCTCTGTAATCAGAGACCAAACACGGAAGATCTGGGCAAACAGCAGCAATATTTAATCATCACTTTAGACCATCTGCAACTGTTTTGCAGCAACACGTAAAGTTTATGGATTCCTGAGCTTTGTATAAAAGGCCAGGTGCTGTTTAATTGTATTTTTTGTTGCAAGAGGTTTCTTTTCCTGTTCTGGCAGACACTTGGTGCTGAATTGGTGGCACGGTGCCTGCAGTCTTCCACGCCAAGTTTGGCTCTGAGGGGGAACATCCTCTTGCCGAAGCAAGGGCACAGATTACACATTTAGAGGAGAAAATTCAAAACAGTGTAAAAGAAAAGCAATTATTTTGGGTTGTGCTGAGGGAGGTTGAAAAGACCAACTCATTTGCAGCAAGAGATTAAAGTCAGAGAGCTGAGGCACCACACCACCTCCCTGACAGCCGGTACCATCTCTGCAATGAGGACAATCAAAGAGACCTTGAGCCAGCTCACAGCACAGCCCAGAGCAGGGAAGCTCCCAAATCCAGGGCTGGAGTGGGCCAGGAACTGCTGGGTGAGCTGCCAAGCCCCCCTCCTCAAAGGCAGAGCCTGACCCACAGGATGGAACACAATGAAATCTGCTGTTTCCAGCTATTTTTCCCCACCTCTCAGCCAGAAATGCCCTCACAGAAGGGAATCTCATTTTCTCAGAACCAGAGCTATATGCCTGCTCTCTGGTCCTCCACTTCTTTCACCTGTACTCACCACTGTGCCCAGTTCTGGAGGTTTGAATTGAGCACCACTGACTTCCAATGCTCACTAAAGCATCACCTCAGCTAGTGACACAAGAACCACCTGCATTCAGCTGAGAGCCCAGGAGAGCACAGAGCCACCGCAAATCCTTCAGGAAACATTTCAGCAGCTGGTTGAAAGCTGCAGAATGCTTTTCCCCTTTCCCCACAGCTAAGAACAATTTCAGCAGCGAGAAATGAAATTAAAATTTAGATACCCTGCAGCTAAGCAGCATTTCTTTACCTCTACAGAATATAGCCCCCGCTGTCACAAGCAATCACCCCTTGCCGTGTTGAAAGCTCATCCAAGGAAAAGCTGAACAAAATCCAAGTGAGGAAAGCGAGGTGGATGGACATTTCCCTCCAGAGTGGAGGGAACCCTGGGGACTTCACATTCTGAGAGCAAGAGAAAAACCAACTAACAAAACCCCAAACTGGAACTTGGTTAAAAAATGACAAAGTTTATTCATGTTTACCTCTCTGTGCCTTAACCTGCATACCAGACATGTAAGGGATGCTAACCCCCAGATGGGTTGGAGAAGGCCAAAGAATCAAAGGAACATAAGGAATGAAAATTCTAATTTGATTTTGAAAAATCACATTTAAAAAGGATAGAGAAATACAGAAGTGGAGTAGATCTCAGACCCAGCAGGGTTGTGCTGTTGGATGCAGCAGGATGTGGAAGGATGTTTGAGACAGAGCAAGCCACAGAAGCAAACATCCTGGAGATTATCAAGGAGGAATCCAGTGGAGCTCTCAAAGACAGACTCCTCCCACAGCCATGCCCCAGACACTTCAATACCCCTGGGAAAACTGCTGAGAAACTTCTCAAACCTAACAGCAACTTTCCCTTTTCTCCCTGCGCATCTCCAAACAACACATTCCCAAAGCACAAACACGGAGTGAACAGCAAGATGCTCCCTTCACCTCTGAGCCCCACGGAATGAGGCACACACTGAGTTCCACAAGGAATTCCGTGCTCTCGGCTCAGGAGCAGACCTGGTCACACTTACACGGCCGATAATGTCTGGTGGTGTTTTCCTCACCCAGGGATACCCCACGGCTGCAGCCGGCCTGAGAACTGAAGCAAAGCCCAAAGCTACCCCAGCCAAGGTATCAAAATGTTATTGCACTTCATACCCTCATCCACTGTTTTAGAGGGAACACCTGAAATCTGCCCCGAGGCAACAAATCAAGACACTCGATACCGACACACAACGAGCAAACAATGACTGCAGGGCATTGGATGAAAACGCACCGAGTAAAACTTTTAAAAATATTTTGATAAAAATGAAATTAAATTAGTTTTGGCATAAAACAGGATTAAAAAAAAAAAAAAATGCTGTAACAGCCATGGAACGAGCTCAGTGTTCGCTCCAGGCACAGGCGGGCACCAATCTGCACGTCTGCGGCCGAAAACGACAGCGGCAAAGCCGCGGCCCCGCGGAGCCCCCGGTAACCGGGTCCCACCAAGCACCGCTGCTCCGAAGAGGGGGAGAGACCCTCAAAGCTTAGCGACACTTTAACCAGACCCCGTGCGAGTACACCAAGTGCGGCCGGGCAGGCCTCGCACGGCAGCAGCTCCAGGCCCGCGGCCGCACCGGAGCTGGAGCAGCATCGCTGCCGCCGCAGCGGAGCCACGGAGGAGGGCAGCTCCGCGCTTGGCGGCCGGAGCGCAGGGGACCGCGACAGCCCCAGCACAGTCCAACCTCCCGAGCTCACCTGGTAGCTGAGCAGCTCCCCCACGTCCATCGCACCCACCGGGCCCCGCCACCGGGAACCTGTCGCAAACCACCGGGGCCGCGCGACACCTGCCGTAAGGCAGGCAGCGCAAGCCGGGTGGTGGGACGCCACACTGCCGGAAAGCGAGGTGAAGAGGGTTGTGCCGGAAAGGGAGAGGTGGGATGCGCCACACCGCCGTAAAGCAGCGCGGAGCTGTCGCGAAGGGGAGCGGGCGGAGCGGAGCGGGGCAGCCCCCGCCCCAGGGTGCAAACCCCTCGGGGGTCCCAGGGCAGCGCTGGGGACCTCCCGCCTGTCCCCCGGTGCCACGTAGTGCAGGGCAGGGAGAGGACGAGACCCCGACGCACCCCTGGTGACAGGAGGATGCTCCTTGCCCCGAGCTCCCGGTGCCACGGGCGAAGTGGGGCCCGGGGGTCCCGTCCCCGCTGTGCCCCGGGCGCTGGTGTCACCCAGCGGGGGAAGGGACACCCAGCAGAGAGAATCAACCTTTTCTCGTGACACATTTTCCATAACCACCTAAAAACGCTCCCCGGGCTGAGCCGCGCTCGGCAATGCAGGCGGCTGCTGCCAGCGTTTATTGGCAACACTCTTCTATTTATACCCGGCGTCATTAACCGCTGTCACCTTGAAAACAAGCCAAAAACCGGGCTCTGAGAGAAGGAGCGATGTGACGGCCCCTCTGTCTGCTGAGGTCGGGACAAATCGCTCTGTGATTCCACAAGATGCAGAACCCCAGACAGACCGGGGCATTTCTCAATTTAACAAATAAGAATAATTAAAAGAGAGTCAACTCGGCCAAAATCCTACTGAATTTATTGCAGCTGTGCTTTAAAAAACAGTTTTGAGCTAAAAGAATTTTTCATAATGATCGCAGCTATTAAACCGTTATCTCAGCAGGAGTCTGGTTTGAGAAATCTCAGAAAATTAAAAAAATATATAATGTTTTTGAAGGAGTTCCTCGCATCCCCCATTGTTTCAAGAAAATATAGTAGATCGGTCATGGCAAAATTAACTCAACAAATCTGCATGTTAAAGATGAGATAAATAGAAGATAATTATTAGCTCATCCGGCTTTGGGGTGTTGAGTGTTCAGCTAATTCCCCAGCTGTGAAACCACCACATTTGGAGACCTTCGAGGGGTACTGGCACATAGTGGGAACAGGATGCAGCGACTGGGAAGCTTGACCCCCGTCCAGGGATGACCACAACAAGCAGGTGTAGCACACACAGAGAGAAGTGGGGACAAGAACCCACCATCCACAGACACACAGAATATGATGAGCTGTTCCTGCCACGAGGTTTCCTCTCCACCTCATTCCCGCTGAGTGGAACAGCTCTGGGAAGAGCTGGGGGAAGACAAAAACCATCCATGACGAGAAGAGTCCCAACCTGAGCACAGGGAGTGAGGCCAGCACCTTCGCCTCAAGCTTCTTCTTGAACAAAGGGATAGAAAATGTTCAATTCACCTCCCTGACAGGACTCAAAGGCCAAGGGGAACTCCCAAAAAAACAAAAGCGGGAATTTGAGGAACCGAGGCACCGCATTGCTGCCTCAGAAACCCAATTCTCATCCAGTCCTACAGGGCAGGATTCAATAATGGAATTTTTATCCAATAAGGTGAGTTAGAGCACAGGGACAAAATATTGAATGAAAAAGCAAAACCAGGAGCAAAATTAAAGTATTAAAAAAGCTCTCAAGTAAATAAAGGAAGGATGGAGACAAGCAGCTGCCCTGGTTGACACCAGCCTCTCCCAGGTGGAACATGCAACAAAGCTGGGTAAGGGGCTGAAGGCTCTGGATGGGCTGGAGCAAACCCTGGGATTTGGCTTGGCCAGGAGAACAAGGACTCCAGAAATCCTGGCTTCCTCTTCCCAAGCACCCACATTCCACAGGGAATGGGGTGCCACCCTCAGGGCCGACCATGTCCTCAGTCCTTTCCTGACACTTTTCCCTGGATGGACACAGAGAAGCCAGGACCCAGCGGCAGCCGCAGATGAGGAGAAGCCCAAGCCACTGCAACGGTGCCAGGATGGAAACACCAGTTCCTCATCCCAGCAAAGCAGGGCTGCAGGGGATGCTCAGAGCCACGGATGGGAGCGGAGGTGGGAGGAGGAAAGGAGGAAAATCCTGGTTTAATTTTATTCCGAGTTCAGGTTTCAACCCAGATGCCTCGAGATCTAATTCCGAATAAATAATTGTACTGAGTAACCCAGGTCCCCCAGTGATTAACTAAACACACTGAAGCTCGCTGAAATTGAATTAGTGGTGTGCACTCAGCCGTTATTACCCTCCCCACGTCATGAATATTAATGAGGGGTTATTAAGAAATGTAAATGATGCCTCAGGGGGTTGGGAGCACTGGGGGTGCAGGGCCGCGCGGGCTGATATGACAAACCATTAGGAAAACAGCCTGATTGAAGCCACTTTTTAATTATGTCAGATCTCGCTCTTTGGCGGGTGCAGCCGCGTTTCCGGATGCTTTCGTCTTTATTAAAATGAGAAAAAGGGAACAAGTCAGAGCTGGAATGGGAAATGAGCCTTTGCGTGGGGGAGGATTCAGCCGCCCAACAGCCTGGCATGTGGGGGTGGCTGTGTCCTGCACCCCACAGGGACGTCCCCCCTCGGCTCAGCTCTGCCCAGGACACCCCCATGCTGGCAGAGGAGGACACTGGCACCCCCACAGCACCTGCACCCCAGCCCTGGACCCCCACAGCCCCCAGCTCCCCAGCACGGCCCTGCTGCCTGCAGCCCCTTCCCTCGGTTCAGCCTCGCTGGGCAGTGGAACGACTGCCACAGGCTCATGCATTTTAACAGGCTCTCACCGGGCTCCCCGCACCGGAATGGGAGCTGACAGGGCCAGCTGAGTTAATCAGAGTGGATAATGGAGGGAAAGAGAGAAATCTCAGCCCAAATTGCTGCAGAAATCATGAGCCGGGACTCAAAACCATCGAATTAAGCTGGAATGATGCTTAAAGGGGAAGGCAGCGGTTCTCTCAGCCTGCTGTCCCACTGGGGCAGGAAAGGAGAATGGCCACAGTGCCCCTGTCCTCCCACAGAGGGTAGGGGCTGCCGAACATTGAAGAGACCCTGTTCCACTGGAGAGATGTGCCACTGGCACTGGGACAGGCACCTCGGTCCATCCAGCTCTGCAGCATCAGGGGGTCACACACAGAACAAAGCAGGCTGGGGGCTGTTCTTTTGGGGGGCACCATCAGATCAGATGCTTTGTTGTGATGATGAGCATGGCACAAACCTGGACCTGCTCCATCCCAACCCTCACTCCCCTCCGTGAGTATCAAAACCGTGTGCCTGGACAGGGCTGAGCTGGCAAGGGAACAATGGGCATCGGATGGAATCACAGCCCATCCCTGCGACCCGCTGGCACCGCCGCGGTGTCACCGCAGACAGATGGAGCAGGCTGGGACAGGCACGCACACGGAGTTCGTTGGGATTCAGGTCTCTCCGCCCTGATAGCTTCATAACACCAGGCTGCCGCTTAATTGCACCCCTAAGTGTTGGAATTACTGAAGGGTAAAATGCAAATGGTGTAACCTTTCCTGAGCTCGCCCGGCGCTGCTGTGCCGGCTCTGTGCCGAAGGGAGCTGCCTGAATCCCTTCCCACTTCTTAATTGCTCAAAAGCTGCTGGGAGATGTCCTCCCCAGGCCCCAGGAGGGAGAGGACAGGCCCTTTGTCAGGGTTGTGTGCTGGTTCCCCAGAGCTGGAGGCACTGGAGGTGCCAGGGAAGCTCTGGGAGCTGCCACCTCCCCAGTCTGACCATGACACCCATTCCAGCCCCACAGCGCTGTGACAAGCTGAGCTGGGGCTGTGAGGGTGTAAGCATGGAGCGAAACACAGCCTGTGCCCTCCCTCTCCAGTGCCACCTTCCCACCCTGAAAGCCTGGCACAGCTCCTGGCCAGGATCCCTGCATGACTGGTCCCATGGTGCTGGATGCCAGGGCACAGCACTGCAGGAGCTGGAGGGGTCCAGTGCCAGCACGGGAACCCAGCTGTGGTGTTATGGTTAATGTGATTTTCATGAACCTGCGGATCATTTGGTGGGAGGGGTGGGGACAGGCCCGGGTAATTAAAGGTTGCTGACCTGTGAAATCAGGCTGTGAGAAGCCAGGCATGGAGCTGAGGGTAGATGGGGCTGGAGGGAAGAGGAAGGTGCGAGAGGAGAGGGTGCCTGTGGCCAGGCTCTCCCTGCTCCCCATCTGTGCCGGTGCCACTCACTGTCCTGGTACAGCTGGAGCCTGGATGCCAAAGCAGCACCTTATTTATGGCTCTACTTCCCTGAGATAAACTCCACAAAGTGTGACAATCAAAATTAAAGATTTCTCCAGAAAGGCAGCCTAGGGGAAATCACTGCTGCGGCCAGTGGAAATTTCCCAACGGTGACTTTTAAATTAAAGGAGAAAAAAAATTCTTTAATTTGGCAGCATGCATGGGATGCAGCTCACTGGGCACGTTATTATCCAGCTCAGCAAATGCTCCCAGAATTCACTCGTGCTCCAAATTACCAATCTATCTGTGAGGGTGCACATCCCCACCTGTGCCAACATCAACCTGTACTGGGGGGCTGCATCCCAGCAGGGACTGAGCATGCCCTGTCACCCTAGAGCTAAGTCCTGGCAGCTGCCCCCTCCCCACACAACCCGTTTTTCCTGCCCGAGCTGGAGCAGCTGCCCCACGTCCCCCATGTAGGAGCTGCCCGAGGCCATGGGGAATGGTGGCGCAGGGAGTGCGGGTAGCTGTGGCCCTGCCTGCCCTGGCACAGCTCTTCCCCTCCCTCTCCCCCTGCCCCTTCAGGATGCAGCAATGAAATTATTTTTCTACTTGAGTAGTTTTCAATTTAGATTAAGAAAAATCTGCGCTCCGTTAGCGACGCTGCAGTAAATCACGCGCGGGCGGCACGGCGCCGCCGCAGCCCCATCGCTTATCGCCTGCAAACCTTTTTCAACGTTGACAGGCTCCAAGTGTGACATTGAGCGGGGCAGCAGCAGCCTGGCAGGGACACTGCGAAGGGTGGGGGAGCCTATCTGGCACTCTATCTGTGGCAGTGCCCAGGCCAGGCGGGCACCCTGGGAAGGATCAGGCCTGCCGCCATCCCATCCAATCCCCGCCAGTCCCAGCATGTCTTGACAGTACACTGGGACCACACCAGCGCCTATTGCCAGCATTGCTCAGTACTCCAGCAGCTCACCAAGCCCTTGCTCTTGCCCGTCACCAGCTGTGACGGTGCCATCGCTGCTGCCCTGTGGCCACGCCAGAAGCGGGTCCCATCCTCATGCTCATCTCAGGGCTGCCACCATCCTCGTGCCAGTGCCATCAAAAGGAGCATTTGACAGAAAACAAACCTTTTTTTTTTTCCCTCTGGTTCTTGCAGCTCATTTATCGCTGGCGCTGGGCAGGCGGAGCTGTCAGCGCCTGAACCTCACTCATCCGTTTAACCTTGGGGGAAGAAACACATTTGTGCCGGATAACGTGCATCAGATGGTGGCACCAGGAGCGCCTGTAGCTGCTGTGCCTGATGGATGGGCTACAGGGGCCTCGCCTGACCTGTGCTTGTATGTTATCTGCATTGCTGCGGGAGGCTTTTCATCACGCCGACAGCTCCGGCAGCACCAGCCCGGCAGGAGCGACTCACCTCACCGGGAAAGGCTGTGGGCACTGCAGCCAGAGGCGCCCGGCCCCGTGCCTGTACTGGCACGGTGGCACCCGGGGCTGTGAGCCACCCTGCCAGAGGGCATGTGTCAGGCTGTGCCCGCGCCAGACGCCTGGCTGCGGTGGGGCTGGGGAGAGAGGAGCTGGTGCCTGCCATGCTGAGGGGACAAAGGACACCCTCACTGCTGGCAGTGCCACCAGGCCAGCTGAAAGGAGATGCCAGGCTGCTGCACTTGTCCTTTGGGTGACATTTTGCCAACAAGGGGTGCTGTGACAGTGACAGAGAGGGCACGGTGCTGGGCAGCCTGGAGCCCCGGTGACGGATGAGTGCTGCCAAGTGCCGACACAAAAGCCATTTGGCGTAGGGAAATGATAGATGCTAACACTAATTTTAAGCACAGGCAGCCGAATTCCTCCAGACAGTCTCGGCATTCAGGATTTAGGGCACAGCTGCTGGGTTCAGATAAGGTGTGAAATCAGCCCAGCGTGCAGGGTGTTACTTGGTAATGAATGGCCAGTGATGGATGGAGGTGGCTCAATGCTATAACCTCCACATTTGGAGCCTTTCAAATCTCTTGCCATCAATCCTGGTTGCTGCCAGGCACCGGGAGGAGGAGCCAGGAACTGGCAATGGGCACACAACCATGCCGGGTGCGTACCACAGTTTGGATTCCCCCTGCACCACTGGCAGGAATGCCAGAGGGGTCTGGGAACAGATCCTGCCCAAGCTGGAGCAGTTACAGCTGGTTTCTCCAGTACCACCAGCATTGTGGCCACACACACCACCTCTCCTTCCTCCCACCATGGAGCATCACTGGCTGCTTCCATGTGCTGGCAGCAACCCGATAAGGAAGAGGATGGTGAGGACATCCCTGCTCACCCAGCACTGCCATGGAGAGCAGCCTCAGACCCACGTGGAAAGCGCAGGGACAGCGCCAGCCCAAAATATTTATAGTGAAAGTGATGCTGGAAATGGCAAGTGCTGTGCTTGTCTGTAGCATTTAATCTTTCCTCTGACCTTATAAAAAAATCTATTTGTGTTGAGATTTTAAATTCACTTCCTAAATCATCCACTACAGGCTTCACACTGTATTAATTCCTCCTCAAGCAAATGAGTTTGGTATTTGTTCTTTTTCAGCACTCAAAGCCAGAGCGCCGGAAGGATGGATGCCATGCTCCCCTCAGACCTAATGCCTGTGCCCCTTGCACCCCTGTGAGCAATGTCACCCTGTGCACACACTCACCCCCACAAACAGCACCTTTGAGGGGATCCCACCTCCTCCAGCTCACAGGAGAGCTCTGAGCAGGATGGTCACTGCTGTCACCTCCCAGGAGAAGGAGGAATCAGAGGTGGGGGTGAAGATCAGGGTCTGCACATAGCAGCAGCCCCCCAGGCACCCTCCTGCCTCACAAGTCAGCGACTGCCTTGTGCCAGGGGGACACGTGGCACTGCTGCAGCTGGAACAGATCTTCCAAAGGAGCACTCTGGCACAGAGCCATCAATCCAGAGCCTCTGTCTGCCAGGGTGAGACACGGGCAGTCCTGGTATTGAGCAAATCACTGGGAATGCAAACCAGGTGCACCTGGGGAAATACATCAACTGCTGATGAAGGTTACAGGGCGTTCCCGGCTCACACACTGCACCTGGGCCCCTCTTCTCCCTCGATCTAAGGGGAGGGGTTAATGATAAACCATGGAGTTTATCGGTCCCTGTGCAATGGGCGTGAGCAGTGTGAGCGGACAACCTTTTCCTGATTTATTGCCCTGGAAACATTTTATTTAGGCAATGTATTTAAAGGAACTAATTAGAATTGTATTAATATTTATGGACCATATGGAGAAGCTGATAACTGCTATTGGAGGGTATTAGCTGTTATCTTACACTGGGCAGGACTGTGATGTTTGGAGGCAACTTTAATTGTGGTAAGAGCAGCCAAGGTCTTGCCCAGCAGCCAGTGACAGCAGCCCACCTGTCACCCTGTCACTGCATGGCCAAACCATGCTGGAATTAATAACTCTGCTCACACGGTCCCCCTGAGCAGCAGAGCATCCCTCCAGGCATTCCTCCACAGGGATGGGAGCCCCTGCTCTTCCAAGCCTCCAGAGCAAAATCACGGTCTCCATGCTGGACACGATGCTGCCAGTCCTGTTGCTGCCGGTGCTCCCACCCATCCGGCCTGGAGCAGGGGGCCGGGAGGGGCCCCAGGGACAGGCAGCCCCAGCATTCCCCGGCTCATCCACAACCAGCTCCCTGCCCGCGCCCGACCCCTCGCTATAGCAAAGTTCACATCAATTTTCCTTCCCCTCATTTGTCTGTAAACCATGAAGAAAAATCACCGCCGTCTGCCCGCATCAGGCCGCCGGCGTGATGTATGGCTGTAATAAAATCCCCATTTTGGGCGGCCGCCTCCCCGCGCCGCCAGCCAGGCGCCACGCGTGGCCGTGCCACCAGCCGGGCGCCACGCGTGGCACAGAGCCGTGAGCAGCCAGCACCAGCCCAGCCTAGACCCTTGCATCTTGTCTTGGCTTCGCTGCATTATGGATAGGGGCTATCAGAGCTGCTGTCGAGCGGCAGTCCCTGTGGGGCTCCAGGCAGCCAGTGCTGTTTAACCCCCAGACTGTGAGGGACAGCTCAGGGCGGGGATGAGTGAGGCTGCAGTGCCCTGCCTGTGCTGGGTACCCTGCTCTCCCTGAGCTGTGGTCCTGCCTGATCTCCCTCAGCTCCCCCAGCTCTAGGAACAGCGTGCTGGGGATGGGGTGCCAGCCCCCTGCCTCCCACACATGGGAGTTTTCATGTCACGGTGCCAGCTCGGGGTCAAGCAGTCCTAGAGCACGTGGGCAGGGACAACTTCTACTGGACCAGGTTTCTCCAACCCCCATCCAACTTGGCCTTGAACACTTCCAGGGATGAGACAGCCGCAGCTTCTCTGGACGGCCTGTTCCAGTTCCTCACTGCCCTCACAGGGAAAAATTCCTTCCTAATCTCTAATCTAACCCTGTCCTCTGTCAGTGGGAAGTCATTCCCCCTTCTTCTTTCACTCCAAGTCCTTGTCAAAAGTCCCTCTCCAGCTCTCTCGGGGCCTTTTCAGGCGCTGGAAGGTGCCGTGAGATCTCCAGGGACCCTTCTCTTCTCCAGGCTGGCACCCCCAGCTCCCCCAGCCTGGCTCCAGAGCAGAGGTGCTCCAGCCCTCGGAGCATCTCCGCGGCCTCCTCTGGACCCGCACCAGCAGCTCCACATTCTTCTCATGCTGGTTCACCCCCGGGGCCGGGGATGGGGCAGCGCTGCGGAGCCCGGCAGAGCCCGGGCCGGCTCCCGCTCCGCTCCGGCGGAGCAACAGCCTCCTCTGCCGGCCGCCGTGAGGGATCGGCCCCGAGCCGCCACACACGGCCCGGGGGGACCGGGAGAGCCGCCGGAGGCAGCGGCACCGCCTGGGAGGAGCTGCGGGCGGGGGGTGTGTGCGGGTGGGGAAGGGGCTGCCCAGACCAGGGGCTCCGCTCCCCACAGCCCAGTGGCGGAGGGCACGCCAGGCTGGCACTGCCATGGGCCGGCGCTGATGCCGCCCCACGCCGTGACACGCACCGGGCACGCAGCAGCCGGGGCAAGGAAAAGTGCGAAGTCCCCCAAAGAGCCCGGGCCCGGCAGAACCGAAGGAGCAGGGCTGCTTGGGAGAGAGGCAGGTGACCCCCACGTCGCCACTGCTGCGCTGTGGCACATGCCACATCGGGGTAAAGGTGTCACCCAGAGGCACCCCATGTATGTGACCAGGCTGCTCTCAAAGCCCCTGGTTCCTGCTCGTGTTTCCTTTTGCTTCAGACCCAGAGTTCTGGTAGCAACAAATGCATTCGGCTGCTCGGAACAAGGGTGACGCACGCAGGAATTTCCAAGTGGGAAAGTACGATCGTTGAGCTGTAAAACCCTGCACGAGGCCACAGAGGTCACATTGGCCCCAGCACATCCTGGCAGGCTGGCTCTGTCACGACTTCCCAGGCAGGGCGTGCCCCTGGTGTCCCTCCATACACTGAGACCCCAGCTAAGGCCATCCTCCAGCTCCAGCGCAGGACAAGTCTCTTCCACCATTCCCCAAAAAGCCTGGTTCTGTCCCTCTCCCCCCACTGCAGCCCTGCCCATCCCCTGCTCTGCCCCCAGGCCAGGCTGCCTCTGCCCAACTTGCCGGCAGTACCTTCAGGTGCCCTCTGCCACTCAGTGAGGTACAGAGAGCTGTGCCTGCATGGCCACAGTTCAGCCATGAGAGGAGCCACAGAACAGCCCCCTGGAAGGACTGCAGTCCCCTGACCATGCTCCTGTCTTCATGGAATGGGATGCAGGAAGCAGAGGTCCTGCTTGGCAGGGTCTCAGACGCAGCAGTGGCAGCACCAAGAGCAGGGAGCACACCTCACCCTTGGCATGGTCACCCTTCACATGCTTGGTTGGGCTCCCTCTGACCCTCCACACCTTTGACCTTGGGATCCCAGGGTCACCTCTCACCAGCCTGGGAGCATGTGGAGGTGAGAGGCAGCCCCAGCACTGACCCCGCCACAGCACCCATCTGCTGGGACACGTCTGCAGCCAGCGACGTGTCGGCACTGAGCCGCCAGCCTGTCCCCACAGAGGAATGGTGCTCAGCAACGGGTGCACCCAGCCTTGTGTCTCATGGAGGCTTCCCACACCCTGCTCCCCCTGGGGCCATGCTTGCCCCCGGGACCCAGCCGGTTGTCCCCTGAGGCTCCACCGGCAGATGTGGCATGATGCAGGCACCAGGCCAGGACTGGGACAGGCAGGCACTGGGTCTCTGGGATGGGCACAGCCCAGCAGACCCACAGCCCTGTGTCACCCCAGTGACACATTGCCAGAACAGCAGCCCCCAGGGGAACATCCTCCTGCACAGCCCCCCTCTGGGTTCCTGTCTCACAAACTCATCTGATCACTTGTCACAGCTGGGTAGTTCTGGGCTCCCTATGGCTGTAGGGTGACCCCAGCCCATGGCCTCATCTCCCTTTTCCCCATGAGGGTGCTGAGGGTCCTTCCCCCTGCTCCAGCTGGGTTGCCAGGGCTGGAGGAGGCCAGGTAAATCATTTCTCAGGCCGTCACTGCCTCGGGCACATCTGTGACACGCAGCAGCAGTGAGTGTTTTGGCACACGAAGGTTGCGCGCATGGCCCCTCCCCAGCCCCACACAGATATAAACCCCGGCAACCCACGCTGCCCATCCATACCTGCGGCATTCACCGACATGAAGACCACCATCATTTTGCTCCTGGGCATCCTGGCCCTGTGTGCCCAGCTGCAGGCAGCCCCCACGTTTCGTAAGAACAAAGGTGAGTGCTGGGGGTCTTGGGGTGCAGCCTTCTGCTGGGCCTTGGAGCACTGCGGGGCTGACTGGGGCTGGGGCTCCACATGGAACCAGCAGGTAGGAGCAATCCCACAGCCCAGAGCCAGGCACATCCCAAGCTCCGGAGCATCCATGCAGCACTGCAGCTGCGGCTGTGGCACAGAGCAGGGTTGCCGAGGTCTGTGCTGCAGGGGCACTGTGGGCAGCGGGGGGCTCGGCAGTGGCAGGGTGTGACAGCGTGGCAGGAGCCCCCAGCAGTGCACAGCTGGACCTGAGGGGCCGTGCACCAGCCCGTGCCCATGGTGTGGGGAGCCTGTGCTGCCAACTGAACGTCTCCAGAGGATGGGGTGTCCCTCTGTGTCCCTGTACTCTCTATCCCTGCTCTGTGCCAGCAGAGGCTGGTTCACTGCTCGGGGGGACCTCAACGTGCCCCTTTTAATCATTGACCACGTTCCCTCAGTAGTCAAGAGACGTGACTCCAGCACCTTCCCTGCTGCCATGGAGGTGCCACGGTCACCCACGAGGCTTGGGCGCAGTGCACCGTGACCAGGCTCAGTGGCGGTGGGTACAGCTCCTGAGGGATGCAGCAGAGACGAGCCTTCGGGATCTGGCTTGGGGCTGCTGATGCCATGTGCTCAGCCAGGATCCTCCCTGGCCATGGGGACAGCTGGCAGACCCCTGTACTCCTCGCAGCCATCCTCAGCCTCTGCTGAAGAAGCACCTGGCAGAGCCAGGGTGGGGACAGGATGGGGGGGACAAATGCCATGCTCTGGGGACAGGAGCCAAAGCATTCCTGTCTCCCAGAAGGCAATGCCAACTGCGTGGGCTGGAGCTGCTGGCTGTGCTGCCAGCTTGCTCAGTTCCTCTCCAGGTGCTCCAGCTGGCTGGGGGCAGCTTCAGCTGGATTGTCCCCTCAGCAGCGATCTGGGCACCTTGGAGCTGTGGGAAAAACCACTGGTGCCCACACTATTGCTGCTGGCCCTCAGCTTCCTCTGTGGCTTTCCCTTTGTCTCCTCCCATGGGCCTTCCATTTCTGGGCTCCCATCTGCTGGGAGCCCAGCTGCTCTTGTGCAGCCTGGCTGTTGGCATCCACCCTCACAGCCTCCCAGTGACAGCTGCTCACTGCCAGCACCAAGGTCACCCCATGCTGGGGCAGAGTTGTCACGGGGTCAGACCAGGGCGATGATGGTCAAAGACAGCACCAGCACAGGGCCACAGCCAAGTCACAGAGGGTCACCAGTGACCCTGATGCCTTGGGAAGGCATCAGCCCTGAGTGGGCAGTGTGGTACTGGCAGCAGTGCTGCTGCTCTAGAGGAGCTGCTGCTGGGTCCAGGTGGGCTCTGTCCCTGTGCAGCACAGGTAGGGATGGTGCAGGTCCCTCCTCTCCCTCCTGGTGGACAGTGTGCTCACCTCTCAGCTGTTATCACCCCATCCCACCCTGGCCAACACAGCACTGTGCTCCGGCCCTGGTGCAGGGGCCACTGGGCTGTAAGATGGTTGTTTTCATTCCTGGCATCCTGATGTTGGCCCTGGACCCACTGTGGGAGCATCCCAGGCAGCCTGAGCGTGGCCAGGTCCCAGCAGCTCCTCAGCAGGTCCCTATCCTGGAGGGAGCAGGGAAAACGGCTGCCTTGATGAGCTCCCAGCCACCCCAGGCCTCTGCCCATGTCTCACTCCCACTGCCGACAGCGGTGACACGAGGTGTGGCGGTGGGGCAGGCGGCTGAGCACCGGCTCCTGTTCCTGCATAAACACGCGGCAGGGAGGGGACCACAGGCAAAGGCAAACAGTTACTGATTTACTGCCACGCCGCCGTGCCACATTGTTGACTGTGGGGTTAAATTACCTGGAGACGGACCCCGGCAGAGCAGACGCCCGCTCGTGACTCAGGCAGGGATCATGTCCTGGCCCCATGCACCCTTGGCCCATGCAAATTTACAAGATGCCCGGAGCTGGGGCTGCCTCTGCCAGCAGCAAGGGCACATGACCAGGAACAGGGCAGGTTTCATCCTCCTACAGGAGCTGTGGAGGAGATGGGTGCTGGCAGAGTGGCAAATGCTGATGTGAGCAGGGCAGCCATGCCAGGTGGGCGAGCTGGGCCCATTCAAACCATCCGCAGCTTGACATTGCCAGGGGCAGTGAAGTGTCCTGACCCACCAGATATGCCATGGGAAGGGTATCCTGGACAGGCTGAAGGGACTTGGGTCACGCAGCCCCAGTACCACCATGCCCCAGAGCACTGGGAGCGCGTCAGTAACTCACTCCCTGACAGCCATCGCACAAATGGTGCTGTCGGACGGTCCGTCCCCATCCCCAGTGCCGTGGGAGGCTGTGAGGTTGGCAGGGTCCGTGGGACAGAGCTGCAGCCAGGCAGGAGCTGCTGTGGCTATGGGAAGGTGCAGGGCAGCCCTGGGACAGGTGCCTGTCCAAGGCAGCCTGGAGGACTCTTCACTTGAGGAGCAAGAGCTGGAGGAGAACAGTGGCTGGAACAGAAGCTGGGTGAGCAGCAGTAGAGCTGAGCCACAACCCTCTCTGCACTGCTGGTTCCCCCCGGCCTCGGGGCATCAGTGATCCAGGCCAGGAGCTCCATCCAAACTCATGGCTGTGGCCGGCGCAGTGCAGGGTGAGCCCGAGCAGGGACGGGTCGTGCCCGGTCCGCGGTGCACCCGCGCCCCTCTCGCTCCCTGCCAGCGGTACCACTTCATCCCCGCGGCCGATCGCCCCGGTGGGCTCGGTGCGGGGTCCGGCGTGCGGGGGCCGTGGCCAGGGGCGCTCGGCCGCCGTTCCAGCCGGGCGAGTTCTCAGCATGGCCGCCCAGTCTCCTCGAGGCTCCCCCTCCCTGGTCGGCAGCCAGCAGCAGCAGATACCTGATACTCGGGTTGTGCAAGCGCGAAGGGGGAGCCTGGCCCTGCCCGGCCCTTGGGAGCCACCCGGAAGGCCGAGCCCGCCGGCCCCACCTGGAGAGGAGCTTAAAGGCCGGCCGGGCGGCCACAGCGCAGCCGGTTCCAGCACCATGCCCACGGCCCGCAGCGTCCTCATCTTGGCGGGGTTCCTGGCTCTCTGGGCAGAGCTGCCGGCAGCATCCGCCCAGAATGACACCAGTGAGTATGAGCGCATGGCCCGGCGCGGCTCGTCGGGGCACGCCCGGCGAGCGGCCAGCATCCCTCCGTCCCAGCCCCGGGGCAGCCGGCGTGGGGGCCGGGGCGATCGCCGGGCTGTGCCCGGCGCGCTTGGGCTCGGCAGCATCCCTGGACGCAGCCCTGGGGCCGGGGCAGCATCTCCCGGAAAGGGACGCAGCCCTCGCCCTGCCCCGCTCCGGCCGCCCCGCTCCTGCCCACGGCCCCACCTTTGCCTTGCAGCGAAAGCCGGCGTGTGCCCGAGCCCGGCCACGGATGCGGTGAACTGCACGGTGGGGTGCCAGTCCGATGGCGACTGCGAGAGCACCCTCAAGTGCTGCCCGGCAGCCTGCGGCAAGGCCTGCCAGAAGCCTGACGGTAACACTCCCTCCTGCTCCCGGCCGTGCTGCCCGCAGTCGGTGCCGCTGCGAGCCGACAGCCCGTCCCGGCCGGCAGTGCTGGCGCTCCGGGGTGCAGCGGTGGCCACAGGCCCGGGTGCCCGATCTGTGTTCAGCTGCAGCACGGGGACTAGGGGCTGCAGGCTCGGGGTGTGCTCCTGCTGCGCCACGCTCACACCTTCCTCCTCTCAGCGATGCAGGGGCTGAGTGGACGCCCCCAAGTGATGCTGGGGCTTGGGTGGAGGGTGGGGTCTTGCGCCGTTCCCCCTTGCAGCCCTTGTTGCCCGCTCAGCCTTGTGGGCAGCTGCCAGCCCAGGATGTGGGCAGCGTTCTGTGCTGAGCACGCTCACCGCAGCAGTCCTTCTGGACAGCGACCCAAGGACATGGGTGCAGGAGTTGGAATCCACAGCTGCAGACAACTGAATGTGCCCTGGAGGCTCCTGTGCCTCCATGGCTGCCTGCAGGATAGCGCTGGCTTGGTTGCACCACAGTGGAGGGCAGCGTGGTGCAGAGCCAGAGTTCAGTGCCAGCGGCAGGCAGTGGGACAGCGGGGCAGGGGCCCCACACTGCCGGGCAAAGGCTGTTTGGGGGGCATATGATCCTGGCTGAGGCCTCGGCTGTGCCCCCATGCCATGAACAAACAGCCAGGGCCATCCATGGCAGTTGTAGAGGACAGAAGGGCCAAGGCCTCCGTCATGTCTGCATGTTGCAGCTGTGCATCCTGTGCCAGCCTTGTGTCCCTGAGTGGGAGCACTGGGCATAGGGACCATTGGGGACCACTGTGCCGTGTGGCCTCCCTGACGCATCTCCATCAAGTCCAGCTGGTGGGGAGTGCCAACAAGCAGAGCTGTGGGATGGGGGAAATGCCGAGTACTGTGGTGATGCCTCCTCCATAGCAGATAGGGGCCAGGGCCATGCCCATAGCTTTGGGAGCTCTGAGGGTCCCCAGCCTGTCCCCCATGCCAGGGCCAGCAGGTCTCAGCCATGTTCCTTTGCCTTTCAGTGAAGCCTGGCATCTGCCCACCTGTCAACCCAGGCATCCCTATGCTGGGCATCTGCTCCAACCAGTGCAAGACCGACGCCAACTGCTCTGGGATCCAGAAGTGTTGCAGAAATGGCTGCGGCAAGGTCTCCTGTGTGACACCCATCCACTGAGGTCAGTTGGGTGCATTGCAGCCCCAGGGACCCCACAGCACCTGTGCACCCATCCCGCTCACAGCCTCTGCTCCTTTGCAGGTACAGCCGCCTCCTGCCAGCCCAGCCACAGGGAAGCTGCTGCCCGATGCCCATCCCACATGTCCTGGTCCTGGCCCTGCAACATCCCCCAGGCTTGGAGCCTTCAGCCTCAGTTTTCTCCCTGGGGTTCTCTGCTCGGGGCGAGCCTCTTGCACTCTCACCAATAAAGCAGCTTCTCCCTGTCACACTGTGGCTGCCTCTCCATCCCACACCATGGCCACCTCTCCATCACGAGCCATGGCTGCCTCTCCATCCTGTGCCAGGGATGCGTGGAAGGACTTCACACAAGCAGCAGCATCGACTGACGCTGTCATTCCTCCAAGGGTCCCCAGCCTGTGCCCTGCCTGGGGCTGTCCCGTGGGTCCAGGGTCCCAGCTGTCCCTGCACTCTGGCTCCTCCACCATGCTCAGAGCGCAGCTGTCGAGGTGTGGCTGTGTCCATGTCTCATCAGAGCAGAGGTGCTCTCTGCTCCCTGCTCTGCAATGGCCAGGGGACAAACAGGCTGCAGTGTGTGCCCACACACGAGCATCACCCCAACACTCCTTACCTCTGCCCTCCCAGCCTGGCTGTGGCACCTTGCCCACAGCAGAAGCCTGAAGGAGCTTTTGGCAGTGCAACCCACATGCCCCAGTCCCATGCCTGCCCCTGCCACCTCCCTGTCCACCTGCTCAAAGCTGGGCTCCTGCTCCTGGCCTGCTTTCCCCTGGCACTTCCTGCTCTCCATGGGTCCCCAGGGGCCCTGTTCCTCCCGTACCTGCCTGCTCCTGCTCCCAACCCCTGTGATCAGAGCATGTCCCTCCTGCATGAGAGGGGCTGGCACCTGCAGAGCCCCCGCCCTTGGCAAAGGACAGAGCACAGCCATCCTCTGGGACTGAGTGAGCCCCCCACCTTGCCCAGCACTGCCCAGTGTCTGGTGCTGGTTCCCCCTCTCTCTGCTGTGCAGGTGCAGGCTGTGCGAGCTCCACAGCTCCACAGCAGCTCTCCCTGCTCCACGTGTGCGAGGAGGGATCCAGTGGACACTGAAGACTGGGACGGGACATTGCTCCTGTGTCCCATTCATGCTCACAATGGTGTGGCTCTGGGTGCTGCTCAGCCCTTGGCCCAGCTGCTCACAGGTCACCAGTGACCTGGAAAGGGAGCTGTGGATGTGCCAGCCATGGGCCACGAGCCCAGCACTGCCCCAGGAGTCTCCCCCAAGCTGAATTGTTCGTGCCCAGCACTCCCACAGTCCCGAAACTGTGCTGCCATGAGAAGGAGCAGCTTGTCTTGGCCAGCCCCCACTCCAGCAGGGTTTAAATCCCAGCCCATTGCCCAGAAGCACATCAATTGCAGCACCATGCTGGGCCACCGCATCCTTCTTCTGGTGCTCCCGGCACTGCTCGCCCTGGCCCAGCAGCACAGCCCCAGGGAGCAGGGCACTGCCCTCACCTTCACTGCATCCCCAAACCCGTCCCTGCAGGGACGCTGGACCCCCACTGCCCCGCCTGGCCCCCCCAAAGAGGGTCAGTGCCCAGCGCGGGCGAGCGGGGCCCCTTGGCCCCCCAGCCTGTACTGCCTCTCCGACCATGGCTGCCCCGGCGCTGAGAAGTGCTGCCGGATCGGGAGGGTCCGGACCTGCCTCCTGCCCACCACAGGTACTGCTGCTCACTCCGAGGGATGCCAGCGTGAGGGTTGGGCAAGGGGTGGGATGGGAGCTGGTGCCTGTGTTGGTGCCCCTGGAGCAAGCCCTGCTCCCGGGGACAGAGCTGCATGGAGCATCTCCCTCTGCAGAGAGCCCGGGATACTGCCCCCGTGCCGGCAGTGCCATCGGGCCAGGCTGTGGGACGAGATGTCACAACGACACCACATGCCGCTCGGGGGAGAAGTGCTGCACCCGCGGCTGCTGCACCCGCTGCGTGTTTGCTGAGCCAGGTGAGGTGTCCTGGAGAGCCCCATGCCAGGCTGAGGATGCCCTGGGACAGCCCCAGGGCTCTGCAGCCCCCATTGAACTGTAGGGAAGTCCTGAGCGGGGGGGCCAGGCTGGCTGCATGGCAAACCCTGAGCCCTCCCTCCAGCCAAACCTGGGTTCTGCCCTCGGAAGCGTGCCCAGAGCAGAGCTGCTGCCTGCCCCAACCGCTGCACCGATGACCGGGACTGCCCTGGGGAACACAAGTGCTGCTTCTCCGGCTGTGGGCTGGCCTGCACCCCTCCAGACGCAGGTACAGCCCTGCCAGCCCTCTCTGCTCCCCACACCCAGCCCACCACTGCACTGGTGCTAGCCCAGGTACCCCCTGGCAGAGCCCAGCATGTGCCCAGCCCTACTGCTGGACAAGCCACAGGGGCTGTGCCTGGCCAAATGTACATCTGGTGGCATCCATCCAGACCCCAGGGAGTGTGTGCTGCTGGCTGCAGTTCCCGATGCCCCACGCCTCCCCTGGGCACAGCCCCAGCCCTCAGGAGCCCCTAGACAAGAGCTGGCCCTCAGGGTGCTGTGGGAAGGGATCCCCGGCTCCTCCATGAGGCTGGAGAGATGGCTCCGAGGGCATGAAAGGCTGAACCCCCTCCTGACCCTTCCTCCCTCAGACTACATGCTGCTGCAACCAGAGAAAGGGCTTTCCTTCACCTTCCCAGCTACCAGCTGGCATCCCCTCTTGAGCTGTCTCAGTGGGTGAGACTGGTATGGGTGTGGGGCTGGTGACCGAGGTCTTTATGGTGCTCTGGGGAGGAAGATGGAGGCGCAGGACAGGGACAGGATGGAGACCGAGGCTGTGCCAGGAGTGGGACTGGGGACAGAATCCCAGCACAGCCGCACTCCTCACTGTCACCAGGGAGCCACCGTGCTGCAGCGAAGCCTGGCGTGTGCCCCTTGGTGCTGCGGGGCTCCTTGGGGCCCTGCCTGGAGCTGTGTGACACCGACGGTGACTGCATTGGGGACGACAAGTGCTGCACCACCGGCTGTGGCCACATCTGCAAACCACCCACCAAGGGTAAACCATCAGCACCCTGTGAGGCTGAGACCCCTGTGCCACCTCCCTACGTGTCACCATGACCCTCCCAGGGGAAATGGGAAACTGGGGACTGAGCTGCTGTCCAATGGGACAGCTCACCCCTGCAGGCAGGGCAGCTCCCCCACCCTGGAGGTCTGCCCTGAGCCCCTCAGCCCTTTCTCTCTCTGCATGTGCCAGCGTGGCCAGGTCTCTGTCCCTCTGCAGCAGAGGGTGATGGGGCAGCCAAGTGCCTCCTCCTGTGCCTGCAGGACAAGGACTGTCCCCTTGGCCAGAAGTGCTGCCTGCAGGGCTGCAGCCGGGTCTGTGTGGGGTATGTCCCCTCCAGCCTGCTGCCTCCTGGGTCCAGCCTGGAGGGGACAGAGCGGGGCCCAGGGTGGGAGCACCCCAGGGTCCCCATCCCTCAGGGAAGGAGCATCCTCACTGACCACCTCACTTGCCTCTTCCAGGTACAGTGTAGTCGTGGCCGGGAAGAGCTGCACCAGGAGCTGCCATTTCAGGGTCATCCCCCACCCCACTGCCATTGCACCCATTGGGCTGAGCAGAGGTGCTGCTGCACCCCACACCTCTCCCTGTGCTGGACCCTCTGCACCTGCAGGATGGCACCAGCATTGACTCTGATGCTTCTGGTCAGGGTCCCTGACTCCCCCAGCAGTGTCATTAGAGGCTGCATGCTGCCTGCATTACCCCATGGACAAGACTCCTAGCGACCCCGCATGAGGAAAACCCTGCATCCACAATGGCCCCAGCTGCTCCACAGCAGTGAGACAGAATAAATCATCTCACATCCACCTCTGCTCTGGGTCACTATCCCTGCGCTGTGGTCTGGTTCCCAGAGGAGCTGGCAGCCTGGGCTGCTTGCAGGCAGGGAGGTGCTGGCAGCCATCCCTGCACGAAGGCACTGCCCCAGGGCAGGGAGAGGGTCCCAATTCCATGCATGTGACTTCTAGCCATCATCATTCCATGCTAACCATCTTGTTGTGCCTGGGGGCTGCATGATGTCCCCTCAGCTGTCATGGACTGGAAAACCAGTTCCCTCAGATTTCTTGTGCCAAGGAATTTGCATCCCAGAGTGTGAAAACCTTGTGGAAAAGCAGTCACAGGTCAGGAGAGATGGAGCATCTGGACAAGGAAGGGGGCAGGGTGCATCACCCCTGTGCCAGGGGCCGTGGCAGGACCTGTTTACTCATGGTGCTGGATCCGTGCAGTCCCATGCATGGAAGCTACACCTGCCTGAGGAGCAGCACAGTAGAGCTGTTAGAACCCCTCGTGCTGCTTCCCCTGCCATGCCAGGACCAAGCCATGGGATCTATCCACAGCCCCCACTGCAGGCAGTAGAGGAGTGAGTGGGGCTGGAAGCAAACCCAGAGAGGGAGTGGCAGTCAGCTCCAGCAGGGATGGGGCGGTGCAACATGGGGGACAGCAGTGCCTGACCCCATCTGGCCTTCCCAGACCCACAGGTCACCCTGACCCCAAAGCAGGGTTTGGGCAGAGATAAGCAGGATGGCTGGCAGGGCACCAGCGGGTTCTGAGAACTGCCCCTCCTCCTGCCCCTCCTGCCCATAGCACAACCAGTTGCCACAGCAGGCAGCTCGGCTTCAGCTGCCCTGGCACTTCAGGCACCCCTGCCGCAGACTTTAAACAAAGCCCCAGCTCAGCTCCAGAGATGCACAACATCCCCGGCAGCACCATGAGCCCAGGAGTTTTCCTCCTCCTGGGCCTCCTCATCGTCAGGGCAGAGCCAAGAGTAATACCAGAGAAGGGCGGTGAGTACCAGGAGTCAAACCCGGCAGCTGCCAGGCACAGGCAGCCTGGGAGCAGCTCCTTGCATCCCAGCCCCCCTGTCCCTGCCGTGTCCCTTCTGTCCCTGCCCAGCACATGCTGACAGGGACCATGTCCCAGCTGGCTGCAGTACCTGCACCGCAGCCCTGCTGCCTGGGGCACCCTGCCCCACCCCAGGGTGCAGGGGCACGTGTGCATGCCCTCAGCCCCGTGGGCACCCCCTGCACCCCGCGGGCACAGCAGCTTTCAGCCCCCAGCGGTACCACGTGCGGCAGGGTCTGTGCTGCATCCTGGGCACAGACCCCTGCTGCCAGCCCCGGCCGTGGGACAGTGCCTGGGGCGGTGGTGCCCAGCTGCGCCGTGGCTCTGCCCGCAGCTGGTGCCTCTTTGTTTGAAGCAAGCAGCTGCTGTTTGCAGTGAAACTCCGGCTGCGTCTGTTTGCAGCCCAAACACCGCCCGGCCCCGCCGCAGCCGGACGCGCTGTTGGCAGAGGCGGCTCCGCCGCAGCCCCAGCTGGCAGCAGGAGCCGGGCACAGGCGCCAGCTGGAGCTCGCCTGTACCAGAGGCAGGGCTGCCCCAAGTTTCCCAGCGTGGCCAAGAGGAACACAGGGTGCCAAGAGGAGGAGGAGGAGGAAGAGGAGAAGGAAGAGGAGGAGACAGCGGCAGTGAGGAACGTGCTGCTTGCAGCGAGGACTCCCGCGGCAACAGGATGCTCAGGAATAGATCCTGACCTCCAGCTGGTGCTGGCTCTGTGCTGGCTTCACCCTGACAGGGCCGGTGACACTCCTCGTGGCACTTGCAAGGGCACACACGGGCCCGTGCCACACCGCTCCATGACGTGTCATGCTACACTGCGCCACACTTCACTGTGCCATGCAGGTCTTGATGTGTCCAGCAGCCCCGGGCCATGATGCAGAGAATTCTCCAGCCCCTGGGCTGCAGTCCCTGCTCCAGTTCCCTGGCCCCTGCAGAGAGACCCAGGGATGGAGGATGAGGGGCTCTGGCGCCATCCTGACGTTGCCATCCCAACGCAGGGGACTCCCAGAAACCGGGGAGGTGTCCACGGGACTTCACACGCTGCTTGCGCCTGGAGTCCCCTCTCTGTGCCAATGACTCCAGCTGCCCCGCTGGACTCAAGTGCTGCCACTGGGAGTGCCGGCTCCGCTGCATCCCCCCGGCAGAAGGTACAGAACCACGCTCCAGCCGCTGACATCACCTCTGCCCCGGGGCGGCTGGCACCCTTCTCCCTGTCCCATTCCCATTGCTATGGAACAGCCCTCTGTGCGCTGCTAGCAGCCTCCTGGCCGCGATATGCGGAAGGCTCTGGGATGGGACACAGGAAGGGGAGCAGCCCGGGCGAGGCAGAGGGGTCTGGCAGGGGCGGGTTTCCTGGTGCTGCCCTCGGACGCCGCAGTGCAGCCTCACCTCTCGGCCCCTCGGCGCTGCAGAGAAGCCCGGTGCCTGCCCGGCAGCAGCCCCCCAGGGGCTCATTGCCCCCTGCTCCTTCCCCTGCCTGGAGGACAAGGACTGCCTGGGAGCGCAGAAGTGCTGCCCGCTGGGCTGCGGCTCTGCCTGCTTGGAGCCGGCGCAGGGTAAGGACTCGGCGGGGACGGCTGGGAGCCCTGGCTCACCCCAGGGACCCTGTGTGCCACAGTTGTCTCCCTGACGCCCTGGCCACTGGGGCAGCACACGCAGCTTTCCCTGCACCGGCAGCTCCTGACAGCTGCCGGGAAAACCCAAAGCCGGGACGTGGCCGCAAGGCACCAGGAATGTGCGGGTCGGGGCAGGAACCAGGGACCCCGGGGCAGGCAGAGCGGCCAGTGGAGGATGCTGAATCGTCACACCCCTCCTCCCCTGCCAGACCAGCCCAAGCCCAGCGAGGGCCCCACGGTGCAGCCAGGACCATCCCGGGAGCGGTGCCGAGGCGACGGCGACTGCCCCGACGCGCAGAAATGCTGCAACAGCAGCTGCGGCCAGCGGCGCCTGCCGGGAGCGCCGGCCGGTGAGGCAGGATGGGACAGGATGGGACAGGATGGGACAGGATGGGACAGGATGGGCAGTGAGGGCGGGGACACGGCTCAGAGACCGGGAATGATGCCTGGGCACCACGGCACAGAGCTGTGGCACATAACGGGACCCCTCTCCCCATGTGGGCCGCTGTGGGCTCTGCCAGGTCTGGGGTGGGGACACCCTGCACAGCCCGCAGGTGGGCACTGGAGTGGAGAGGGGAGGGCACAGTGCAGCCTCTGGTGAGGCTACCATCATGCTGTCGTCCTGCTCCACGGTGCAGAGGACACCAGCCCTGCCCCAGTCACTCAAAGGCCACTGCAGCACCAGTGGGGATGCCTCAAGGACCAGGACTGTCCCCCATCCCACGTGTGCTGTCACCAGCTGTGCAGCAGGCACTGTGTGACGAACAGCCAAGGTGAGGAGGTTCGACAGCCCCCGTGGCCCGGTCCTCACGGCTGTGTCTCCAAGCAGTGGCACTGCAGCCAGCCCACACCATACCTGCAGGGAAGGACGGATTCTGCCCAGTCCGTGCCGGGCTGTTCCCCAGCTACGACTGCAGAGCCTGGTGCTGGCACGATGGCGAGTGTCCCCGCGAGGAGAAGTGCTGCCTCCGTGGCTGTGACTATGTCTGCTTGCCCCCGTCCCGAGGTGCCAGAGACGGGCAGGGGTGTCCCCCGGCTCCAGGGACTTTGAGACTGGGTGGGGAAGACCCGCTGTTGCTGCTTGCACTCCCAGCCCCGCTGCCTCCTGCCCCCAGAGAAACCAGGCATCTGCCCGCTGGCTGACGAGGCTCCGCTGGCCCCGTGTGGCACCACCTGCACCAAGGACTGGCAGTGCCCGGGGGCTGAGAAGTGCTGCAACAGCAGCAGATGTGGCTACGTGTGCTCAGCCCCCGAACCAGGTGAGGAGATGGTCGCTAGGACAGTGATTCCACCGGGAATGCTGTCGAAGCTCCTGCGCGCAGGATGTGGGGCAGCGCTGCCATAGGGCAGGCAGTCAGATCCCCGGGTGCAGTCGTCAGGGCACCCCGAGGCTGCAGAAAAGGAGGTGTCTGCAATACAGGGTGGTCCCTCCTCCTGCTGTCTCTTCCTGCCCCTCCCAGACAAACCCGGTGAGTGCCCAAAGGTGAGGCCACAGCACCCACCGGGGCCGTGCACGGAGACGGACTCCTGCACCCACGACAGGGACTGCTCCCGGCAGGAGAAGTGCTGCTTCTCCGGCTGCGCCATGCGCTGCACCCGCCCTGCCCGAGGTGAGTCCAGGGGAGCCCACCAGCACAGGGAAGTGATGCGAGAGCAGGGCTGGGACCTCTGCCCTCACCCGGGTCCCCTCCTCTGGCAGAGCACCCTGGAGAGTGTCCCCGGGCAGAGCCGTGCTGGGACATACGGCGCCGGCGCGGGAGCCAGTGCCTGGATGACAGCGTCTGCCAGCGAGAGGAGAAGTGCTGTGACACCGGCTGTGGCTGGGAGTGCGTGGCCGTGCCCAGAGGTAGAGGGCACAGCCCGTTCAGGGGGAGCTGGCCCCTCCAAGGGCAGCCAGGTGGCAGCAGCTTGGTTCGCCTGCAGACAGCGGGGACAAAGCTGACGGCTGGTGTGTGGAGGAGTGCCAGGCTGACTCACAGTGTCCCCGGGGACAGCGGTGCACCAGCATCGGCTGTGGCCACATCTGCATGGACATCCCTGGAGGTGAGAAGCCTGACCTGCCGGCCAGGCCCTCTGGGAGCCACGTGTGGCTGCCCTGGAGTGCCCCACGGTGAGGTGCCCCAGGCCAGATGTCTCCCAGCTGGGTGATTACCTTGCAGGCAGAGTAGGAGTGTGCCCCATCCCCAGGGAGGGGGGCACATGCTTGGACCTGTGCAACTTCGACGAGGAGTGTCCCTGGGGCCACAAGTGCTGCAGCAACGGCTGTGGCCACGTCTGCACGCCAGCCTCTCTGCAAGGTCAGCTCCTCACACCCGCCCAGCCCAGCAGGGACAGAGCCCAGATCCCCATGGCACCCACCCCGGGGCATCCTGGCCCTTCATCCCCAGTGAGGACCCCTCACCATGACCACTCTGGAGCCCTGAGCTGGCTCTGCCAAAGCAGCTGTGCCTGTGGGGGTCTCACACCCTCCACGGATATGACCTGTCCCCATCCTTCTTGCCATGCCTCCCCCTCTTTCTGTGTGAGTGATGAGCACACACAGCCTCAGCCTAGTCACCGGGTGACCATCCTCCCCTGTCACAGAACGTGACACTGCGGCTGTGCTTCGGCCCAGTGCTGAGTGGTGCTCAGAGGAATGCGAGGCTGACTCACAGTGTCCCTGGGGACAGAGGTGCACCCGCACCTCCTGTGACCGTGTCTGCATGGACACTCCTGGAGGTGAGGCGCAGGAGACCCCGTGCTGCCCCAGGAGACGTGGGGTGTCTCAGCGCGGTGGTCCACGGCAGGGTGCTCTGCCCTGCAGGCAGAGGTGGAGCGTGCCCCACGCCTGGGGGCGGTGGGACCTGCTTGGACCTGTGCAGCCTCGATGAGGAGTGTCCCTGGGGCCACAAGTGCTGCAGCAACGGCTGCGGCTACGTCTGCACGCGGGTGCCTGGTGGTAAGGAGGCCTATGACTGCCGTAAGGGCGCCAGCACCAGGGCTAATACCAGGCCATGCAGGATGCCAGCTGACCTCTGTGAAGGGCACAGCCCTTGGCATGCTCCCAGCTCAGCATCACTGTGAGGCCAGTTCCCTCTGCTGCCCCATTGCTCTGCTCCCAGCAGGTGCATTTGCAGGGCGAGGGGATCTGAGGTGATGCGGAGTGGGATGGAGCTCTCATGGAGCTGACCAGCATGGCTGCAATCATGGCCACTGATCCCTCACTCCTGCAGCCTCGCTGCTCCCTAAAAGCACATCCTCCTTTTCAGATGCTGTGTGATGGGAGAGCAGCTCCTCTGCAGCAGGAAGATGCCTTCATTAGGGGACATGGGACAGTCATGAGCCCCAGCTGGCCTGTCCCCTCCCCACCACCTCCAGCAATAAAGTGTGTTCTCGACTGCCCCCAGCTCCCTGATGTGGTCCTGGAGTGGCCTCAAAATCACCCGAGGCCTCCAGGGCCAGGAGGTTCAGCCGGAGTTGGTGGCACAGGGCCAGTGAAGCAGCGCAGACACAGACCCGGGCCGGGGCAGGCTGGGGACAGGCACCACCCCAGGCATCCATCGAGGCAGGAGCTGTCCCTCCTCCATTCAGTGGCTTCAGCTCCCAGTCAGGTCATGTCGGCCGCTGGAAGGCAGGGTTGGGCTGGGAGCCCATCCGTGGCAGTGGGAGCTGCGGGGTGGGTGGTGGCTGGGTGAGCCCTGCCGTGCCATGCTGCTGGAGGCACCCACCGCCCGGTGCCCAGGGGGGAGGAGTGCCCTGAGGGATGGGCACTGGCTGCTCCTGCCAGCACAGGCAGGAAGGACCAGACCCAGACGTGCTCATCCAGGGACCCGTCCTTGTATTGTCACAGTCCAAGGGGAGGGACAGGCTCCTCGGCTCGGGCACCATGCATAGGAGGGGGCATCCATGCTGGCATGGGCACACGTCCCTGTCCTTAGGCCGGTGAGCATCCCAGGCAAGCCACAGCCCCCAGCATGGCCACCCTGACCCACAGCCCTCATTGCCACCAGCCCCACGGTCTCCGTGTAGGGTCAGGGATATGGCCACCAGCAGCAGCTTCCCCCAGGCAGGGGCTGTGCAGGAGCCACCACTTCCCAGGCACCTGAACTGGGAGCTGGGGCATCAGGAGAGGGGCCAGGAGCAGCTGCCATCTGTGGCCCACGGCCCATGGCACATTGCTAGTTACTGACGTGGGAACAGGCCTGGAAGCACTCGCCCATGGTCTCAAAGTTGTTCCTGTTGCCGCCGCAGCCGCCGTAGATGAACTCCTCACACTGTTGGCTGGAGGCGTTGAAGAAGAAGCGGCGGAAGAGCGCCTTGCAGTTCCCACAGACCGAGGGCAGGTAGCAGAAGTCTGCGTGATCCAAAGGGGACAGGCTCAGCCAGGGCAGGGGGGTGGATGCCACCATGCTCTCAGGCCCTCAGACAGCTCTGCACAGTCCTGGTTCCTTTTTATTACCCTTGGTGCCAGCTCTGCACCCACCTGCCTACAGCCCCACACATCAGTAGCTTCCCCATAACACAGTGTGGTGACCCCCAGGGTCTGCAAGTCCCATCAAGAGCTCAGGAGCACGCCAGGGACCTCTCCTCCCAGTTTGTTACCCCATGTCAGCCAACGCTCCTCCTGTCACCCACCCCTGTGAATGCCAGGCTGCCACTCCAGAGGCCCACCACCGCAGCACGGAGTCCTCACCCAGCACTGGCTCCTGGCACGTGTAGCCACATTTGCTGGGACAGCACTTGGTGACTCCGCGGCAGTCGGCATCGCTGGTGCAGCGCTGACAGGAGGCACCCATGTGGCAGGAGCCACAGTCCTTGTCCAGCAGGTCCTCCACCTCTGGGATGTGGTAGCAGTACCCAGGCTTTGCTGCAGGACACAGTGGCCAGGACGCTGGTGAGAGGCACAGAGAAGGGGCCACAGCAGCCCCCCAGTGCCCTGGGGTCAGACCCCAGGCTCCCACAGTCCCACACTTGCAGGCACCCGGCAGCATATGGGGCAGTGGGGAGCACTGGGCAACAGCGGCACCCGGAGCATCCCCATTCCCAGGCCATGACCTGGCCACACTCACCCATCCCCAGCTCCTCTTGTCCAGTTCTGTGCGGGGCCGGGCTGGACCGCTTGGCAAGGGGGAGCAGGGCAGCAAGGAGGAGAAGACAGCCCGGTGGCAGCTCCATGGTGCCCTGGATGGCCGGGTCTGGCCCCGGGTGTGCTGGGCTGGGATTTAAGGTGTGCAGGCGGGGCGGAGGGAGCAGGGCTGGTGCCTAAACCCAGCTAATTCCTGCCATGCAGGTAACGAGCCACACCCAGGCAGGGCCTGGTCTCCCTGGTGGCATCCTGGCCACAGCCCTGGAGCTGGGGGGACCGGTAGGACGGGACAGCTGTCCCGGCACAGCCCTCGGGAAGCCCAGATGGGTGGCAGCAGCATGCCTAGGCTGGGCTGGGGACAGCACCAGCGACTGCTGCAGCCTCCTGGGGACAAGCCTGTGTTGGGGACAGACATGGGAAGGTTGGCACTGGCCTCTCCATTGCCGGGGATCATGACAGTGCCATGCCAGGGCATGGAAAGCCAGCTCTGGCACAGTCATCAGCCAGGGAAGGGCTGGGGCACGGCACGCTGCAGCAGCACCCTCCCTGTGGTACAAGTCCTGGGGAGAGGCTGTGCCAGAGCTGTATCCCTTCATCGCTTTCTCCCATGCTCCCTCGGCTCTAACTGAGAGCAAACCGGGCAGGATGGGCCCACGCACAGGGCTGAGCCTGTGGGTACCACCTCGATGCCTACCACTGTGGCCATGTGGGAAGGCAGGTCCCGCTGGACAGTGATGCTCCCAACCATTCTCATCCTCTGTCCCTTTGCTGCCTCCTTCATCACCTTCTCTCGGTTTGGGGCCATTCCCTTCACCCGCCCTCCTCCCGAGGATCACCAGTGGGGAGCCCTGTCCTGGCAGCAGGTGGGGTCCAGCGGCTGCATCGTGCCTGGGTGGCCCCTGGGGCTGGGACACGGCTCGCAGCCGTCTCAGCTTGCAGGCGAGGGGCCGAGCCCACGGCAGCGCAGGGCCCCGGGCGCTGAGCTGGGAGGCACCCGCCGGTATCCGTGGGGAGGCGTGGGGTGAAACCTGCCAAAAGGAGGGAGAAACAGATTAAGATGTTCCCATTCAGCAAGAATAATTGTCTTCCTAATTACTGCCGTAATTACTGTCCCAAGGGGGAAGCGGAGGGCGAGGGAAGCTCCGTGGGGAGGGGCCGGGAAAGTCGGAGTCGGGGTGGGGTTTGGAGGGCGGTGTCACCCCCCGCCCACGCCCCACCGCAGCTTTTCCTGCCTCTCCTCCGAAGCCCCGGGATGAGGTCCTGGCAGTGTCCCCGGCACGGGACACGGTGTCGTGGCCAGTCCTGAGCAAGGGTGGGAGCAAATCCCGAGGGACGTGCCGGAGGCGGCCGGGGGCGCAGAGTCAGGGTGGGCAGTGGGAAGGAAACCCCTGCGCAGGGACTTAGCGGCCACCCTCGGTGGCTACAGCGCCAAAATCCACCGGGGCTGAATTTTTCCCTGCTGTCTCCGGGGGAATTGCAGCGAGCGGGTGATGGCTGGACCGACTGACGGCGTCTCCCAGAGCAGCCCCGCCTGTCCGTGCACCGGCAGTAACACCGTGGCCAGGCTGGGACGACACCACGGTGGATGCAGGGACGGTCCCAGAGATGAGGGGGAGCTGCTCCCAGGTAGATGCTGAGGTTTCACATGATAGAAAACCACTCCCAGAGCAGGACCCGTGTCGTGCCCTCTGTCCCTGACACCAGGGAGCCGCAGGGTGAGCAATGGGTGCAGCCGTGAGAGGAGAGCCGCCAGGCAGACCTCCTCTGTGGGAAAGCAGCGACCGGGGTACCCGGGGAACACCCAGGAATGCGGCACCTCCCAGGAATGCGGCACCCGACAGGGACAGGGACAAGGGCGGCGCTGCGCCACCGGGATGATGTTCCTGGCCAGGCCAGGAGCGGTGCCGGGGGCAGAGCGGGAGCACAGGGAGCACGGACAGCACACACACGTGCCCACACCTGGCTCCCACGTGCGCACACACACGCACACACGTGCGAGAACCCTCCTGCCTCTCCCAGGGACGGGCACTCCCGGAAGGGACGGTCAGGGAAAGCCCCGGCAGCTCCCGTGCCCTCCTTGCGACACTCCGCCGTGTCCGGTGCGCCCAATCCCCGTGGAAAGGGCAGAGGCAGCTCGAGCACCGTGTGACGGCAATCTGAGCACCCACTCTGCCTCCGGCAAGGACACGGGACCGGCTGCTCCAGCCCAGCCCCCACAGCCCCGTCCCCGCAGCAGGACGCCGTGGCCCGGGACCTTTCCTGGTCTCCAGGTGTTGTGCCGGCTGGGCAGCGGCTGGCCGAGGGACGCGGGGCCGAGGGGCCGGTGGCGGCGTGGGGCTGTGGACCGTGTCCGGTCACAGGACGTCCCTCAGGAACCAGCGATTGTTCCCAGAGGCAGAACAATGCCCGGAGAGCTGCCAGGGCATCACGGGCTGCTCCACAGCACCCGGCCCGGGGAGCCTCCTCCACTGTTTCACCAGGCCAGCCCCAAGCGCGATCCCCCGGCCCTTTGCTGCTGCCTGCCCCGCATCTGCCTGCTGCAGCGGGGAGTTGCACTGGCTGCTTGCAGCTCTCTTGAGGCTGCACGGAGCCCAGCACCAAGCGGCAGCACCTTCCTGCCTCCCACGAGGCTTGTCCAGCAGCAGCTGCCTGCGGCAGGGAGGGGACGGGAGGGTTCACGCTCGGATGGAGCGTGTCAGGTGCTGGGGCATGGGCCAGGTCATGGGCACCAACCTTCTGCCCCGGGAGGATTTAAACCCCTGCGTGTGCCCGGAGAGGCAGCCCCCACGCTGCCCGTCTGTGCCATGCGGCTGCTGTCACTGCTCCTGCTCCTGGGGCTCTGCTGCCTCTGGGCCCGGCTGGTCTCCCCAGGTGAGTGTGGGTGGGCACAGGTGGATGTGGGAGCCGGTGGAACAGTATTGCAGGAGGATGTGTGGCCATGGGCACAGAGACCACTGTGACCATGGCTGGGAGTGCATCATCCCACCTGTGCCGCCTCCCCTACATCTTTGCATGCAGAAATGACCACCACACCCCCAGAGCTCCCTGGGAGAGCTGCCTGGGGTCTCTGGAGCCCTCACCCCCAGGGTCCCACTGTGGGGCTGATAGATGTGCCCAGTCATGCTGCAGAGTGAGGGCCTGAGCATGGATTCCTGTCTTTCCCAGACTTCACCTAGCCCCCACCTGGACCTGGACCATGGACCCAGTCTGTGCAGCCAGCCCTCACCAGACAGCCAGACAACAGCTGGACAGCTGGACAGCCAGCCATGGAGGGCTCCATCAGCTGCTGGATAATCACCCAGCCTCCTGATCCCACCTCAGCGTCCTCAGCTCTGTGCTTACCATCGGGTCTCTGTGCCCCCCCACCCCCAGTAAACCCAGCCTGTGATGAACAATGTCTGGTTCCTGCTGCATCTGTCTCCTGGTGGGCCCCACCAGCTTCTGAGAGACCTCCAGTCCCTGTGGGAGGGATGGGTTCCCTGTCCTCATGGCTCCTGGTCAAGCTTTTGGGGGAAGCTTGGGGAAGCCTCAGGGAGCTGGGGCCACAGACTCTATGGGGAGGTTTCCTCTGGTCCAGAGACGCTCTGAGGGTCCTGGGTGGGCGCATGCCTGGGGCTGTCTCTGGGGGTCTCCCACAGGGAACAGAAGCATGTTGCTGTGTAGAGGGCCCTGCTGAGCCCACCCTGGGCAGGGGCAGCACCAGAGGGTCCCTGTGCAGTGACAGGGCCAGGGCAGCCACGATGACCTGGCCATGCCAGGTACTGACCAAGGACAGCTCGTCACACCCAGCCAGTGGCCAGTGTGGGGTTTATTAGGAAAGAGAAGGTCCTGCCCAAAACACGGCTGGACCAGCCCTGGTAGAGTGAGGCAGAGGAAGAGGCCCACACACTGTGGGTTCTCCACACTTCACATGTTCCTCGTATACCTTGTGGCATCAGTCAACAAGCGTAACCACTGTCACCAGCACCATCATCATCATCTCATCATGCGTGTTAAAGAAATTTTTGACACCAGGCTCTCATCTCCATCATATAGATTTATTGGCACAGGTTGATCATGAAATCTGGTAGCTTGAGCTGTAGCCTCAAAAGGAGGACCCCAAACAAAGAAATCTCTGGGCAATTATACCCTTGTAGTGCAAACTCCCCATCCCTCACGTGACAGTCCAGATCAAGAGCATTGTTGGCTCTGGGGTCTTCTCACTCTTCATTACCTCACTGTTTTATTACCAAGTGGTCACCACATGGTCATTTTCACACCCTCTGAGGTCAGTTTTGGCAGGGTTTCACTCAGTTCTGTGGTCCACGTTACGATATGGTTGTTATAGTTCATACACCATGATCTCTGGGCTGTCCACTCCTATTAATTTTTAAGTAACATTTAAACCCAGGGTTTCATTACTCTCTGTCTTTTACCTACACAACACATCCAATATTGTTGAAATAAAGTTCAATTTGCACCTAACAGGTCCAGCTCCTGATATCAAACAATCACTCAGCTACTTTCAAATAATAGAAAATTTTCAAGTCATGATCACCACAACCATCATCACCGTTGTCATCGTCATCACCATCACTGGTGATGTCACCATCACCATTGCCATCATCTGCCTCCCTGTCACCATGGTCAGATCCAGGATTCTTTCCCTCCTCAGGCTTCTCTGGCTTCTGGCCCAGCACAGGTTCTCCCCAGCTGCCAGCTTCCTGCCAGTCTCCAGCTTCTCTCTGGTCTCCAGCTTTGCTACAACCTCCAGCATTTCCCTAGTCACAGTCTTCCCTCATATTCCAGGGTTTCTTTCCATTATTTTGGTTTCTTTCCAGGGGAATTACTATAAACATTCAGCAAATGTTTACACCCCAGTGGGAGTTTATTAAAGGTATATTGTCCCTTCTCAAGGAAATGCCAATTTCTGTTTTCTCCTCTAATAAGGGGGCAAAAATTAACACATCTTTCATATCCAGTGCTGCCATCCATGCGTGTGTGGCTGCAGAAATCCCATTTTGTGCCGCAGCAGAAGCTGGGTATTGTGCTACATTAATGACTGTTGAATCAGGGAGTGCAGGTGCACAGAGCACACCTGCAGCCTCCTGATTTCAGGGTTAGGGTTGGCATTTGACCCAAAGGACCGTACCCTGCTGCACAGCAGTCACCAGGTTTGGCCTTTCAGAACATCAAAACCCAAATGTTTTCATTGTGATCTCTAACTGCAAAGCAAGTGGCTGACATACACTTCATGCCAACACTGTGCTTCTTGCCCAGGGGCCATGAATTAACCTGGGTGGTTTGGCATTTGGCATTGCACTCTTTACTCCAGTAATTTTAACTCTTTGCTGACCAGGCTGAACACCCAACAACATTCTGTTGTGCTAAAATGGAATCTCATGCTCCTGTGTCTGTTAAAAATTGCATTAATTTTTGATGAGATCCAATAGCATCAGAATGTCTGGACCATTAGTATGTCTGCATTAATAGGGTTTCAATTGCCAGATTTCAGTCTGGCCTGGCTTACAGCCATAGTGCTCTTGCAAATCAGTCATCTAAATCAAATCAAATGGGGCCGGTTTGGAGTATAATTTCCCACTCCATCCCAAGGTCCATAATGAGTCTGGTTTCATATTCAGGGGGATTTGAAGGAAACAAAGAATCATCTTCTTCAGGTTCACTATGGTCAGCGCTAACACAAATGTCTCCAATCTCATTCTTGAGGGGATAAAAGTTTTTAATCTATCCAATGTCAGGAGACAGGGAGTCCATATAAATATAACTTCAATCTTTTCTTCTGAATTTTTTTTTTTCCCTTTCTTCCTGTAGCTTTTCTATCTGTTTATGCAGCTTCTCAATTTTCAGACAATAATACAGCTTCTTTCCAACCTTCTGTTCCTCTCTCAGATCTTGTTTCTCTCTGCTATGGTTTTTCCTCTCCTAACAGGCAGCTTCTATTCAGGTTGCTAATATTTTACAAAAAATTCCTTTGCTCTTTTCATCTTTTATACAGTCCCTGGCCATCTTTAACTTTTCTTCCACAGCTTTCCAATCATGCCAATTTTCATCATGTGGAGCACAAATTTGAAAGAAGATCATTGATCACATTGCTTTGCATCTTCCCTCAGCCTTGGCGTGTTAGTAGCCCACAACACTAAATCTCCTGTAATCCAGGGTGAATGGATATAAGTTAAAAAATTGTTGGCTGCCCATTAATAACAGTGCTCACATAATTCGTCCATATTGGATCAGAGCAGTTGAGGGTGAAATAGCAGTGAGCATAGAAAGCAAAGCAACAGGAACAGACAGCGGAAAATCTTTTGCAGTGGGCACACAGGAAGAGCAGGGTCTGGGCTAGAACTTACCTCAGGATATCATGTACCAGCCCCACTCCCGAGATGCTGCTTTTCCCAAGCTCAGTTATCCCACACATATCAATAGTCCATCTGCCCTGTGTATCGGTCCTGCCATCTATGTTGAAGGCAAACCAGAACAGTCTCTTTGAAACCCCCTGTGTGGGCCACACTTCTGCAGGTTTTGCCCCAGCACGTCAAGCAATATATGACCATTCCTCCTGGCATAATATCACTGTGAGCTTAAGAGATCATTTAATAGTACCAGCTATCTTCTCCCATTTCTGCAGTACCTCGGCTGAGGGCATCCCCTTCTTTATGCCAGGTGCATTGCTCATCTTTCCCAAACCCCACAAAACTCAGACTTGTAGAAGGCAGGACTTGAACCTCCTTTAGAGATTTGACACTCACCACTCAGTTCCTTCCTTACTCCAGAGCTCCTGGGTGAAACCACCCACTGCTGCGAATTTGGATATCTGGTGCTCAGAAGAAAACAGTCAAGCGACCAAGGGCCCCATTTGGGTTGCCAGGCTGTTAAAGAAATTTTTGACACTAAGCTCTCATGTTCACTAGATACATTTATTGGCACAGATCAATCATGAATCTGGTAGCCTGAGCTGGGCGCTACAAAAGAGGAACCCAAAAATCTCTGAAAATCCCAAGGCAATTACACCTTTACAATCTAAAATCTCCACCCCCCATAATCAGCAGCATTTTCACTGCTATTGGAGTGATCATATTCATTGTCATTGGAGTCACCATCTTCACTGCTATTGGAACTGTCACTGTTGATGCCATCATCACCATCTTCATTGCTGCTGGCATTTTCATCATTGATGCCATCATCATCATCATTGCCATCATCACCATCATCATTGCCATCATCACCATCATCACTGCCATCATCACCATCATCATTGCCATCATCACCATCATCACCATCATCACCATCATCACCATCATCATTGTCATCATCACCATTATCATTGTCATTGTCCTTGCCATCAGAAAGGTCATTTTTATCACTATCATCACCATCTTCATTGCTATTGGAATTGTCACTGTTGACTCCATCATCACCATCATCATCACCACCATCACTGTCGTTGTCACCGTGATCATGGTCATTGCCATCACAAAGCTGATTTTTGTTATCACCATAGCCATTGGCATTGTTGCCATCCTCACCAGTTTCACTGCTGTTGGACTCACCAGATTTATGGCTATTGGAGCTGTTGTCATTGTCACCATTACCATCATCACTGTCAGGCACCATGCTGGGCTCTTTCCCAGGCTCAAGGCTCAGGGCGCTCCCCAGATGCCCTGGTGGTGGCCACCCAGCTGGAGCTACTCCATGGAACTCTGCAGGAGAGCAGAAAGCAGCAGCATCAGCCCCAGCGTGCTGCCCTCCCACCCGCTGCTCCCACCCAGCAGCCCAGTTTACCACGATGCTGTGCTGCCTTCTCCTCTGCAGCTTTTCCTGGTGGGTTCTCAGGGCTCTGCCTGCCCCTTGTGCCCTCAAGGCTGAGGTGACTCAGCCCAAGGCCATGCTGGTGCCTCCCAGCTCGTGGCAGTGTCGTGGTGGGGCTGGTGCCCGAGGGGCTCTCCTGGGCGCCTCCGCCCTGGGCTCAGCAGCCACGCGTGGCTCCGGCTGTGCTGGGGGGTCAGGGAGAGACGGCACCGTGCCACAGCTCACCGTGGCACTGCCGTGAGCCCCACATCGCCCGGGCTCGTCCCACCCCACTCCCAGCACGGCTTCCCTGGCCCTCACAGGGCAGCAACCCGGCACCTGCCAGCACCTGCAAAACACCTGTGATTCTATGAAAATAAGGAAAAAAATATTCTTAAATATCCTTCCCACCCACCCATACTTGCCTGCGACGGGTGCTGCCTGCAGCTGCGCCCACAGGGCGAGGAGCCCCAGCAGGAGGATGCTTCGTGCCATGCTGATGGAGTCTGCGTGCAGGTCTGTGCCAACCGGCAATTTAAAGTGCCTCGCAGGCAGCCCGGGTCCAGGAATGGGAGGAGGCAGCTCAGAGGTGACTTCAGGAACCTCCCAGAATTGCCTCTAATTCTGTTTACCGAAGAGCCACTCCAGCTCCACCCACAGCCACGGCAGGAGCAGGATCCAGACTTGGCGGCACTCCAAGGAGGACAGCACAAGGACTGGAGGACAGAAGGAAAAGCCAGGACTGCACAGAGGCAGAGCCTTCACTGCTGCTCTCAGCAGGAATCCCTACGATGACCTTTATCAACAGCAGTGACCCCAGTGCCAGGCTCTGCCCCTGTGCTGGGCTCTGCTGCAGGCAGGAGCCTGTCCTGGCCCTGCCATCCCGGATGGAACAGGAACAGGGCAAGAGCACCTGGCAGCAGCACCAGGAGCTCCCTCCTTCCACACAGAGAATGCCCTTCATTCAAGGCTACTGTTTCACATGTAAGACTCTTTGCAGATTTTTGCAGGTCAAATATTCAAGGCTTCATTTGAGCACCTGTCTTGTCTCTGAACCATCCCATTCCCAAGCAGAGTGCTCAAGCTCTTTCAGTGCTCCTACTGTCAGTTGCCAGGTTTAGGCACACGAAAGAGCTCAAAGTCTCCTGAGCAAGTTAATGCTGTCCCCCAGCCCCATGGTCCTCCTGCTTCGTGACCTCCCCAGGACCCCCCTTATCACAGGACATCCCATAGAGCTCAGCACACTCTGGACAAAGACAGAGCCCAGTGTGTCTTTCCCCCAGACCAACCAGACTCCATCAATGTGGCCTCCACGCAGCTTTTGGGAGCTTCTGAACACGAACTGCAGGATTTAGTGTCCATGCATGAGAGTCCCACTAATTTACACACAAGCATTCAATGCCCACATGAATGTGCAAAGGCAGTGCACAGTTGCTGCATGCACAAACACCAAATTAGTTACTGTCCAAGCAAACATCTGCTCCAATGAAACAGTGCTGCACTAAAATGGACCTCTCTGGAGGAAAAAGTCTTGGGACTTCAAGCACGAGAGCTCACCCGAGTGGAGGAGAGCACAGGAACCGGTCTGCAAACTGCCAGCCAAAGTGTTGGCCTTCACCAGAGACCCACAGTCAGAGTGAATGAAAGTTAGATGCACTGCTACATTGCCTTCCCTTTCCTCTGCATGTAATCTCAGGGTAAAGACATATTTAATATGTTTGAGACACCAGATTAAGCTTAATTAAGATCTAATTCTGTGAGTGCTAACCCATTTACACCAAGTTATTCTCCAGTCACCCGGAAGTGCGAGCTGGAATCTAATTTTCTATATTTTTTTTCCTTCTCTATTTAATTATTTCTTTCTGAATTACACACAAACCAATGTGCAATCAACAGGATAGGAGAACTTAAGGACTGGTCTGCCCAGGACACATCAGCACCAAGCACAGATGGGTTGGAGTTTCTGGATAATAGACAAAGTTTAAATTTGCAACAGTGGGATGAGTGAAATTAATTGGTTTCAGATTGACATTATTACTACAGCTCTAATCTGGCACTTGACAGGAGCAATGGAAAAGCAAAGCCATGCTCAAAGAGCTTTCCATCAACATCACATGAAGAGGATGCAGGCACAGCGCAAGGGAAGGAGCACAGCTCCACACAAATCCCCACAAAAATCTGTGTGGGAAGAGGGCTCATGGCAAGAAAAATGCTTAAGTACAGGTTTATCCTTCTCCTCCTGCTGTGACTCAAGGCGGATGCAATTCCTCCACAAACCACCCGTGTCCACCGGAGATCTGGTGCTCCACACCTCGGCGGAACCCGACGGCCCGGTGCTCATTGCACGTTTTTGTGGCTGTTACTCACCACCGAGCAGGACACCCTGGAGCAGGCAGTGCTGGCCAGCCGGTGTCAGCAGTGCCAACTCCCTGCCACGCACCTGGCAAACCATCTGGAACAACCTGAGGGATGGCAGGGCTCCCTCCAACCTCGGGAGTGCCACGACGGAGAGCTCAGCGCTGCTGCTGTCCCCGTGCTTGCCTGGTGGTTCCTTCTTTTGGGAACAACACCACAATTTTGGCACATTTCTGTTTTAGCAGAGCATAATCCTGGATAACATTTAGGGAACTAATGGAGGAGAACATCTCCCAAGCAAATTGCTCTGATGAAATAAACTCCTGAGGATACTGAGGGTCAGAGGGACTTGTCCAAAGTCTCCCTGAGAATCAAACAGGAACATGGGTAACCTCAGCTAGGAACCAGGTGTTCGTGTCTGGCAGACATGCACCTATCACACAGATCCATGGGAAAATTACCATTAAAAACCATGGCCTGGAGGAGACCCAAATAAGGCATCACATCAGTTAGATGTAGGTGATCCCTGACAGATGTTGTTCTGACATGCTCTTGAAAAGATATCCCTCTCCCTGCAAAAGCAGTGACTCTGTCATCAAGAATTTGTTCCAGGATTTAAGTCTTGTTAATTGGAAAGCTTTTCCAAAGATCTGATCTCAGCCTCTCTTGATTCAAATAAACACAAGGGACAACTTGTACATCAAGGTGGGCACAGAGCACAAGCCGGTCTCACAAATTAACAGTATCACTCTCCTCACCTTTCCCTGGGGGTTCCTACAGCCACAGTTATTCTTCCTCTCCTCTAGGCAATGTCCAGGTTTTGTTGACAACTTGGAGCAAGCAAAATATGTGCACAGGCAGCCCAGTGCTGGTGATAATGAAGTTCTGTGGATGTCGATGGTGACTTGGTTGACCCCACATCCGCCACTGGGTTTGTCTTACAGCCCAAAGCTTACCCCGGGCTGGTGCAGCCCCAGCCAAAGCAGCAGGAAGGGGGACAAAGGCAGGAGCTGCTTCCAGCACGTCAGCCCATGAATCAGCAGCCTCTGCTCCCACAGCCACTCCAGGCTTCCACGGGAGCCCAGTGTGGTCACTGCTGAGCCAACTGCTACAGCAGAAGAGTCACACTGAGGGGACACAGCCACAGGCTGCAGTGACAGGTGCTGAGAGACACCAGCACAACATCCTCTGGAGGCACCAACACAGCCCCCACAGCACTGGTCACAGAATGATTTAGGTTGGAAAAGACAACTGGTCACATCAAATTCAATCTTTGACTGATCACCACCTTATCAATTAGATCATGGGTCCAAGTGCCACATGCACTCATCCCTTGAACACAAATGAAACAAGATGAAGCATCTGGCAAAGCTGGTGGGAAGGAGATCCCATTTCCCCCGCAGCACAGCTCAGGGCTGTCCCACTGGCACATAGGACAGGGACAGTGCTTGGAGATGGCTGCTGGAGCCCAGCCCTGCTCTGCACAGCGAGACCCACTCTGTGCTCTGGCAAATCCCCTTTGCTTGGTTTCTCCCACTGAATCATCTTGGAATGAGGAAGAACGTAACCAGCAAAATAGTCAATGTTTTATCAATGCAAATTGTTATCCAGCTGATTCAACAGAAAAGCTTCTCTTTGACCACAACATGGGGTGAGATTATCTAGAAAATGACAGGAAAGTTGTTGTGACTATTCTGCACACATTAGACAAGATGAGGAAATGCTGTTTTGGGGTCTTTGCTCAGAGAACCAATGAGATTCCAGAAAGAGGAAATATACGAGGAAACACAGAGGTCACGGAAATTCATGTGAAGAACACACAGGAAGGACTGGCATTCACACTCCAGCTGCAGGTATCGGGTCCCAGGGCCAGAGGCGTGTCCAGCTCCGCCCGCCCCAGGTCCTGCTCGGGGTGGGACAGGGTGAGCTCACACCTTTGGGACTCGGGATGCCCTGCCTCGCCCCGCGGGCCTGCCCAGCCCCGTGTGACAGCGGGGACAGCCGGGGGGCTGCGGCGGCACCTTCGGGGCGGGCACGGTGCGAGCCCAGGGCTCGGCGGGCACAGCCCGGCGGTCTCCGCAGCCTCCCGGTGCCCTGGTACCGCGTCACATCCGTCGGGGCCCGATGATGCAGCCGCGGGATCCCCGCGCATCCGGTGGCTCGCACCGCGGCCGGGAGCGGGGCCATGGGCGCCGCCCGCGATGCGGAGCAGCAGCCGGGACCGCCGGGCGAGGAGGGCCCGGGAGACGCCGAGGAGCAGCTGGTCAGCACGGTGAGGAGCGGGCCGGGCCGGGCCGGGCAAGGGAGGGCGGCGGCGGGGCCGCGGCTGACGCGTGTGTTCCCGCAGAGCCCCTGGAACATCATGATCAAGCACCGGCAGGTGCAGCGGCGCGGGCGGCGCTCCCAGATGACCACCAGGTACGGCGGGACCGGGAAGGGCAGCGGGCGGAGGGAGGGGCGGGTTGGACCGGGCCGGGGCAGGGGGCTCCACGCCCTCCTCCTTGATCCATCCTCCCGCAGCTTCACGGACCCGAGCGTGTCCATGGACCTGCTGCGCGCTGTGCTGCAGCCCAGCATCAACGAGGAGATCCGGGGCATCTTCAACAAGTACATGAAGGTGGGCGCTGGGGACGGGCGGGCAGCAGCAGGTGCAGGGGGACAGCTCGGCTGCCGCCGAGGCCATCGCGCCTCTCTGTGCGAGCTGAGCCGACCCTGAGCCGGCTGTCACCCTCTCCTGCCTTTTCCTCTCCAGTTTTTTCAGACAGCGGCCATCAACGTGCGTGATAACGTTGGGGAGGAGGTGGACCCCGAGCAGCTCATCCAGGAGACCTGTAGGAGCTGCCTGGAGCAGGTGGGTGCTGGTGAGGTGTTTCTTGGGTGTCCAGCTAAGCAATGCAGCCTGGCTAGAATGTGTCCCTCTTGACAGCTTTGCTGTCACCGTGAGGGCACATCCACAGCCCTTGTGTGACTGCTGTGCTGGCATTCATTCTCGCTGGGAAGAAGGGAGCAGTCAGAGCTGGGCAGCTCGTGCTGCTGCTTCTCACTGCTGCTGTAGGAATGTGGCACGCTGCTGGAGTCCCACAGAAACCGCCCCCCAGCACCCGTCAGAGGGTCCTGGCAGGGTAGGGCGGGATTTTTTTCCTTTCACGCTTTGCTTATCTGCCAGTTTGCCAGAATTTATCTTGCTGAGATTGTGCTTTTCCATCTGGCTGTCTGTGGAAGCATGGCCTGGTAGCACTCCAAAAGCAAAGCTGTAGCAGGGCTTTTAGGCAGATGTGTAGAGGTGGGGGTTGATTATGGGGTCCTCTCTGAACCTGGAATCCGTGGAACCTTCTTTTTCTTCCTGCAGGCCAAGCTGTTGTTCTCTGATGGCAAAAAGGTGGTTCCCAGGTTGCCCCATGAGCAGGCAGTGCCAAAGGTAATTGTTGTGATTGTACCCAGAGGTTTAAATGGCTTGTGAGAGCTGGGAGAAGAGTTGGGGTCCCTTTGTTCTCTGGCTCTTCTTGGCTGCCAGTGCAGTAGTGGGGGATGTTTGGCTTGAAGGGAATGCAGGGCAAGGAGAATCCCAGGTGCTGCTTGCTGCAGTTCATTGCTGCCTACAGAGAGGGGCTGGGGTCAGTGTTCACCTGGCCAGGCAGGGAGAAGAGCCCTGCTCATCCCACTGCCCTTCCTCTTCCAGCGTGCCCGACAGATGGATGAGGAGCTGAGCCGTCGAGGGAGCCCTGTTCCAAAAAAGGTAGGATGGTTTTCCCAACAAGAGATTTTATGTTTTGGGAAGCCTGGCCCTCATTCCTGGCCATTCCCACAGTGTGAGTGCATGGAGATGCACAGGCAGCTTTATTGAGGCGTTGGAGGTGCTCACTCTGGTGCCAGGCAGTGTTTTGGCCTGTGACAAAAGAAGCAGCTTCCCTGGGAGAGGGAGGGCTGCTGAGAGGGTTCCCTCAGCCATCACAGCTGAGTCACAGGAGGGTTTCTTCCATGCAGAGGAAGGGGCGGCCTCCAGGACAGAGCCTTTCAAATGACCGTGGAGTCTCAGGCATGGCAGCGTGAGTACAAACCCTGAGCCCCTGTTTTGGGGGGGCAGGGGGAGTGAGGCTGCCTGTGGGGAGCACACAAACCCCACAGACTCCTCTCCTGCAGATGGGTGATGGCAGTTCTTCTGGGTGTGGGCAGAAGTAGGGTTAGGTTGAGGTGTTCCCCTCAGGACGCAAAGACCTTCAAAGAATGGGTTTTAAACAGGCCCAAAGGGATGAAAAGGTCCAGATGGACCCTCCAGAGTGAGTGGTGAGACATGGAGGACGGTGGGATATGGACGGCCAGGAGAGGAGAATGTGCAGCAAAGCTGAGGGTCCAAACCTGGGCGCTATGGGAGAATGGAAGGTGTGAAAAAGGGTGGACCTGCAAGGGCTTGGGCTCAGTCCCTGCTTCTGGTGGTGACTAAGCTGATCCCACTGGATCTCTTACTGTGTTTTCCTTCCCCTCAGGTGGAAGCTCAAAGTCTCTGAGCCTGTGAAAAGGGATGGACCAAAGGTATTAGCTGTCCGACACTGCTGGGCTCCCTCTCTCCTCCCCTTTGCTCCCGCTAGCAGAGCCCTGCAGCTGCAGGAGCATGGGCTGTGCTCTGCTCTGATGGGGCCGTGGGCAAGGGTGGAGCAAGAAGACGAAGCGAAGTGCCCGGAGGCCTTTGCTGGTCTCCCCAGGCACCATAGCCTGTATCCCTGCGGTGTGGTGCTGCCAAGGGAGACCTGAGGAGACCAGGAGTAGCCAGGAGAATCCCACAAGTGTTTCCCACGAGGGAAACTGCTTAGATCAGCCCAGACAGAATGTAATGTCCTTCCCCTGCGAAGGGCTGGAGGTCTATGGCCAGCTCCCTCCCTCCCAGTCTGGAGGCAGCTCCAAGGTTCCCTGTCGGAGAGCTGAGGCTTGTGGACCATGGCCAGCAGCAGCTTCATTTCTAATGTTGCCCCTTTTCCAATTGCTCTGTAGTGGGATCCATCCCGACTGACTGAAACCACAACCTTTGTGCTGGGATCTCGAGCAAACAAGTAAGGAACGGCCCTGTCGATGGAGGGTGGTGTCCCCAGGCAGGAGCCCGTGACACTCCTCCCGTCACTTCGCTTCTCTGCCTCAAAAGCAGTAGGAAGGGCCTGGGGAGGAGAGGGGTGTCCCTGTGCCACCGCAGCTGCTCTCCCCACAACCCTAACACCCCTCCTGTTCTATTGCAGAGCTCTCGGGATGGGAGGAACAAGAGGGCGACTCTACATCAAGCATCCCCACCTCTTTAAGGTCAGGTGCCACAGCCGGATGGTTTCCCATGGGAACTGGGAGCGCGTGCTTCAGCTCCCTTGTTTACTTCCTCCCCCATGCCCTCGTTTGTTATTTTAGAGCACATTCCCAAGGTCTGGCTAGCACGCAGAACACGAGCCAACGGTGTCGCGTGTGTTTGCCAGGGCTGAGGCTGGAGCAGGGCAGGCGGAGCGGGGGGCAGAGCAGAGCAGGGCGCAGCATCCTGCAGGAGGGGGCTTTCAGGGGAGGGTCTGTCACCCGTTCTCAGCTCCGTCCTCGCTGCTTTGTTGCAGTACGCGGCTGACCCGCAGGATAAGCACTGGCTGACAGAGCAGCAGCACATGAGGGCCATTGGGGGCAAGATGGTGAGTACGGCCAGGCACAGGGCCTGCATGGGCGGAGGAGCCGCGGGCCAGGCGGCGGTGGCAGGAGGATAGGCAGGGCGTGGGGACAACAGCGCTGCCAAGGTCCATCCCCTGCCCACAGGACTGGGGCGTGGGCCAGGAGGCACAGCTGGCTCCCACGGGGACAGCGGTGGCTGGGGGGGGTGGCCCTGCCCTGGCTGCCCCTCGCAGGCACCCTGAGGTGTCCCCTGCCTTGTGCCACAGGCCTACCTCCTCATTGAAGAGGACATTCGGGATTTGGCCGCCAGTGAGGATTACAGGTGAGGACCAAAGCAGACAATCTGAAGGTGCTTCTGTGCCTGGGGCTGCTTCTCTGGGGGCCCCCGCCATGTCCCCCCTCATTGCTGCATTGCAGGGGTGTCCTGTGCCAGAGGAATTCTCTCCATGACAGTTGGAGGCTTGGTTATGGTTGGGGTTTGGTGCCCATGGGGCCACGTTGGGCAACTAAGATTTGGACTTGGTGTTGTTTGGGGGTCTGTGGCAGGTTTGGGCTTGGTGCTCATTGAGATCCATGGTGGGTTTGGTGGGTCTGGGCTTGGTACTGATGGGTGCCAGGGGACATGACGGGTTTGGGGTCAGCAGTGGGTGCTGGAGTCCCTCCACCTCACCCTCCTTCCTCCCCAGGGACTCTGTTGATCTGCAGCTGGAAGAGCTGAAGCCCTTCATCCCACCAGCCTGGATGACTGAGAAGATGCAGAAGCACATGGAGACGCTTCGGCGCGGGGGGGACGTGCCGCCCCCCGAGGAGCCCCCCGAGCCCTGATGGCCCCCCAATAAAGCCGCTTCCTTCCCACCTCGCCGCCTCCTGGGCACCGGGGCTGTGTGGCCATTTAAGGGCTTGCGGGACCCGTGGTCCCGCCCCTCGCGGGGCGCTGACCAATCACGGCGCTGTGCGTCAGTGGCCGGCTGTCAATCAGCGGCCGCTGGCCGTTACTGTGGGTGCTGCATCCTCGGCGGGCGGTGATTGGCCAGCTCGAACGGGGCTGCGCGCTGATTGGCGGGAGGGCCGCACGCGGAAATATTCAAACGGGGCGCGGGGCGGGCGTACCGGAGAGCGTCCGTGATCGGCGCTGCGACCGAGCTGCTCTTGCACCGGAGAGGGCTTGCGACCGAGCCGCTCTTGCACCGAAGAAGGGGTCGGGTCCGAGCCGCTCCTGAGCCGGAGGGCGTCTGGAACGGGGGTTGGGATCGGGCACCGCCGTTCGGCACTGGGCAGCCCCGCTAGGGGAGCCCTGGCCGCCGCTCGGCACCGGCACAGCCGCAGCGGGGTCCGAGGCCTGCCCCGAGCGGGACTGCGGGAGGGAGAGAAGGAGCCAGCGGAGCCGGGAGCGGTGCCGGGAGTGGGAGCCGCGTCCAGCTCGTGACTCGGCGGCCAGAGGCCGGTGAGCCGGTCCGTGATCCGGGAGCCGCTATGGCCTCACAGAACGCCGATCCCGCCGCCGTGTCCAGCGCAGCCGCCCGCAAAGCGGCCGAGACCGGGGCCACGGCGGCCCGCGGTGCGGTGGGGAAGAGGTGAGCGGAGCCGTGGCCGGGGTGAGGGTGGGGGCTGCCCAAGTGAGCCGGCCGATAACGTGCGCTTTCCCCGCAGGCTGCAGCAAGAGCTGATGGCGCTGATGGTGAGTGGGGCCTCGGGGCCGAGTCGGGGTTTGGGGATCCTGGGATTAAGCCGAGGGTCCCAAAGGCACCCTAGGCTGAACTGGGGTGGGGGGGTGTCTCTGTGTGTCCCGGGTTGTCCTGACGCGCTGCCCCTGCAGATGTCCGGTGACAAAGGCATTTCTGCCTTCCCCGAGTCCGACAACCTCTTCAAGTGGATCGGGACCATTGACGGCGCAGCCGGGACGGTGAGAGGCGAGATCCCTGTCTCGGAGGGGCCCTGACCCTGCCCCACCTTCCTACCTTCAGCTGAGGGTGGTCCCTACCCTCCGCTGCCCCTGTACCTCTTTTTCCCCGAGGCTTCCCCCCAGCTCTGGGGGCTACGGCCCCCCCTGACTCCTGTCCCCCTCGACTCCACCCCCAGGCCTACGAGGAGCTGCGGTACAAGCTGTCGCTGGAGTTTCCCAGCGGGTACCCCTACACAGCACCCACTGTGCGGTTCCTGACCCCCTGCTACCACCCCAACGTTGACACCCAGGGCAACATCTGCCTCGACATCCTCAAGGAAAAGTGGTCGGCACTGTATGATGTCCGCACCATCCTGCTCTCCATACAGAGCCTGCTGGCAGGTGGGTCTTGAGGACAAACTGCTGTGGAGTGCTGGGGGAAGGGGTGGTGGTCATAGTGGGGATGTCCAACCCGGATCAGGGCTCAAGGTTGTCCAGGTCACCCCTCACCAGCTGACCCAGCCACTGTTTTCAGAGCCGAACATCGAGAGCCCTCTGAACACACATGCCGCTGAGCTCTGGAAGAACCAAGTCGGTGAGTGCCTGAAGCAGAACCCTCCTGCCCCCTCCTCAGTGACATGGGCAGCAGCACAGTCCCCAGTGCCTATCTGGCCTCACAGATGCCCTGGCAGCTGCCTCAGGACCCTTGGCACCATGTTCCCTCTCTCTCCTCAGCCTACAAGAAGTATGTGCGGGAGACGTACAACAAGCAGACCAAGAGCCAGGAGACCTGACCATCACTACCGCCCCCCAACATACCCACTCCCTCCCGGCCATCCCCTGCCTTTTGTATCATAGGCTGTTTTTAAATTAATGTTGCAGTCCGAGCCACGGTTAATGTATAAATAAATACACGTTTATAACTTCTGCAGGGGGTTCCATGGGAGTCTTGGCACACCCTGAGTGCCCAGAGGCCCCTATGCGAGTGTGGGTGGGGAGGGTGGAAGGGACACTGACCCCTGTGGAGTAACAGGAGCTTTATCAATATTTGGGGATGCGGAGACCCATTTGGAGACCCATTTCTTCTGCAGGGTGGGAGCAGCCCCCACCATCACCTGCAAAGGCAGGGGTTGAGGACTGTAGGCATACATGGGGCCTCTGCTCTGTGGCAGGGGTGCCACCTCTGGCTGCTATCTCCTGCCCCCCTAGCTCACAGCACCCCACAGCAGTGCCCAGCACAGGGGCCTCCCCAGGCCTCTCTCTCTGTGGTGCTGCTTATCTCTGCTGGCTGTGCGGTCTCTGCGGCTTCCACTGTCCACGGTGGAATGTTGGCTCCGCTCTCCATCTCTGCCAGCGTGGCCCTCACCTGCTCAATCTCCTCCTCCAAGCGCTGGGTGTTTGGAGGCTGTGAGGGACCCCCTCCTTGCCGGCTGGGCAGCCCCCAGCACCCCAGCCCAGTGCGCAGTGGGGCAACACCACCCCCTTGGAGGGAGAAGAGCTGGCAGAGGTGCTGGGCTCTGTACAGGTCCTGAAGGAAGAGCTCCAAGGCAGAGAGGAAGAGCACCCACAGCCGCTCCAGCTCCTGCCGTTCCAGAGGGCTCGCCGGGACCTGCCGCAGCCCTGCTAGGAGCACCCGCCGCAATCCTGTGGGATAGGCATGCTGAGCTGGGGCGGCCCTGGAGCCCCTCCTTGGCCCCAGTGTGGGTGCAGAGGTTCCCCGTGGCTGCTGCCTGATACAGCAGTTCCCTCCTTACCCATGCTGAGCTCACAGGCCTCTGCGCTCCTCCTGCATCGCTCCTCACGCAGCCGCGGGCTGTCACCGCTCCCCCCAAGCTGCAGCACGAGCTGCCGGTGTCTGGCCGTGGCCTTGCAGAGGGCAGCCTGGGCTGTGGCACACGTTCCCACTGCCCCCCGCCCATGGCACACATCCCTTCTGCCTGGTGCCATTACACCCCGTGAAAACAGGGCAGGGTCAGGATGCCCACGGTGATTGCTCGAGCTCCAGGGGGCTCGGCTGCTCTGTGCCACAGCGCTGTGCTGTGGGTATGTGACCAGTTCTGAGCTGTGTCTGGGTCCGGTGGCCCCACCTACCCTGGCTGGGGACTGTACCCCGCCTCATTCCCCCAGCTGTGCTCCACCCCAGCTGGTCCCCAGGGAGCTGTGATGCCCAGCAGGCTAGCACAGCCTCTTCAGAGAGGGACAGAGACAAGCACCAACTTTCCACTGTAGGGAAGGGGCTGCTCCTGCCCTTTCACCTTATAGCCAGGTCCTCTGGGTGGGAGATGGGGGTCCCAGTGTGGGGCAGGCAGCGGTGGCTCTCTAGAATCACTGTGGTCCCACAGCCCCACCCCGGAGCAGGACTCTCAGGGCCAGGGCCACGCTCCCTCACCCTCTGGCATGTGAATGAGCTGCTCTGCACGGAAACTCTGAGCTCAGCACTGGCATCTGCCCAAGATCTTGTCCGTGGGAACCACAACTCTGGGCTGCCCCTGCAGCACTTCTCTGTGGTGTGAGCCCGCCCATGTTCCCTCCCTGGGGAGCAGAGCAGGGACACACTGCCACAGCCCCCTCCCCATGCACCCCCAGTGAAATCCTGCACCAGCAGCTCAAGCCTTTCCTCTTTAATTGAGGCTTGAATCAAAGCCACAGGTGACAGATGGAAGGAAAAGCTCAGCCGCCGGTGGTGAGATGAGACCGGGACCCTGGCACAGAGAAAGGTCCCAGCCAGTGCTGAGGGCCAGATGCTGTGGAGCTGCTGCTCCCTGGACAGCAGGGGAGCAGGGCTGGGTGCAGCAGCTGGCCCGAGGAATGTCTGGTCCCTTACTGCACACCCTCCATCATCTTCAGGAACTCTGCAAGAGAGCAGCAGCCTCAGCCCATGGCCCTGCCTGGGTGCACAACATGGGTGCTTGGCTGGGGCCATTGCTCACCATCAAAGTCGATGCGCCCGTCATTGTTCTTGTCTGAGTCCTTCATCATGTCCTCTATGTCCTCATCAGTGACAGGCTCCCCGGTGGCTCTCAGGATCTCACCCAGCTCCTCAATGTCAATGAACCCATCTGCATTCCTGCAGGAGGGTGAGGGAGGGATGAGACCTCGCTTGCCCTCGCAGACAGGATGGGCACCTTCGCCCCCACACTCACCTGTCAAAGATGCGGAAGCAGTTGGCCAGCTCCTCCTCAGACTTGCCTTTGGCATCCTCTTTCATCTGGCGCACCATCATGACCAAGAACTCCTCGAAGTCGATGGTGCCGCTGCCTGTGGGGAGAGAGCCAAGCATGGGTCAGACTGCCTGCCCAGGGCCCAGTACCCACCCCTGCTAGCAACCACCAAGGACTGCTCACCATCCTCATCCACCTCCTCAATGATGGCATCCAACTCCTCTTTGGTGGGGTTCTGGCCCAGCATTCTCATCACCGTCCCCAGCTCCTTGGTGCTGATATCTCCACCGCCATCAGCATCAAACATGTCGAAGGCGGCTTTGAACTCTGTGGAAAGGAAGGTCAGGTCTCTGTGCACTGAGGCAGAGCCAGACCCTGCACCATGGCCTGTTCCTGCCATCCCCGCACTCACCCGCAATCATCTCCTCACTGAGGAAGGCACGGGCTTCTGCCTGCTGGTCCGTCTGCAAGGCAAGGGAGAGGGGTCACCGTGCCACCCATATCAGGCCAGAGACCCCTCACACAGCCTGGCCCAACAGTGCCTGGCTGTGGGAAGAGCCTCTGCCCTGATGCAGGACAAGCCTATGCTGGCACGAGACACAGACACCAGCAACCCCTACAGTTCTGATGCCTTCCAGGCATCCATGAGCATCATGGGCTGCAGGGAGCTGCCTGCCCAAGTCCCCCACTATCTGGGGGTCTTCATTGTGCAGGGGTCATGGTCCCTGTATACAGCCTTGGAATCCTGGGCTTGCAGTGCTATTTTTGGGATCTCCTCAGCTCCCCTTGTAGGGATCGCTGGAGCTACAGTCGTGGCACCTGTCAACCCCGATCGAGTTTCTCCTGGAGGCGCAGGCCAGCCATGGAGCCAGCAGCGACACCGTGTCGCATGACCCAGCACTCGGCTTTCAGCCACCCCCTGCCCTGCCGTCGCTGCCTCTGTGCAGCCCTGAGCTCTGAACAGGGCTGAGGTGGTGTCCCTGGGAACCTGCAACCCCTCAGCAGCCACATGGTCACCCTCAGATCTGTCCTGCAGGGACCCCGCACCACCCCCGTGGCACCGGGGACCATATCCCTACTGCCCTCTGCCGAGGCACCTCCACAGCCCAGATCACCCTGGTGCCTCCTGCCCGGTCAGGTCTTGTCCTGGCACACAGCACACAGCACACAGGAGTACTTACCATCTTGGGAATTTATGGTGCTTCCCACCCCCAGAGAATCACCAGCTCCTGCAGCAGGAACTCCCAGAAGCTTCGTGATGCCCCTGGCACCCCAATTTGTAGTGTCTCCTGTGTGGGATGTGCCTCCAGCTACTTCCCCCCGGCCCCCTCAGCCTATCAGCGCTCCGGCAGCACCCAGCCCCTCTCACTGGCAACTGGTGCCTTTACCTAATTTAGCCAAAGCTTTATTGGCCAAGGGCTGGGATTAACGTGAGGATGGGGCTGGGATGGAAATTCAAGCCCTTCACGAGGGAGACTGAAGCTGTGGCAGGAGTCCAGCTCTGCCCACCCCCAACACCCCCATCCAAGGCAACTCAGCAATGAGGGGGTTAAAAATAGCCCTCGAGCCGTCAGCATCACCCGGGTAAGGGGAACAGGGTCCCCCCTGCACAAGGCACATAGACTATCACCCACTGGCCCCTGAAAATGCAGCCCTTCCTGGGACAAGTTCCCAATACCAAGCTGGTATTTCCCTGGCGCAGTGTCCCCCCCTGCACCCCGTTTTCTGCTCCAGGGGGCCCAGGCAGAGCAGTGCTGCAGCCCCCTGCAGCAGATAAGGAAGGAGTCCCCAGTGGGGCCTGGGGCACAAAGTCCCTGGAGAGATTTGGAGCATGAGCCCCATGGTTTGGGGTCCCCAGTGACGTTGGCATCTGTTTCCGGAAATGGCTCCATCTTTTCGTGCTTCTGAGGAGTGGGAATTATGCCCGGTGCCTCCTTGAAGGCTCCGTCCTCACACTCGTAGCTCATGCCAGCCAGTGCTGCCAGGACTGGCTGGGGCTGGTGGCTCTGGACATGCACTGGCCAAGTGGTCCATGCCCTGTGGTGCTCAGAGCCTCAGGGCTGCAGTGGGGACAGGGTGACACATCCCTGTCCCAGAAGGTCCCAGTGCCAGGGACACTCAGGAGTTTTCTGGCTCCTGGTTTTGCCGGTACCCCCATTCACCAGGTGGGAAATGGGAACAAGTCCAGCCCATAGTGCATCCCACCCTGCCTAAGGAAGCTCAGGGATCCCATCTGAGTCCCGGTGGGGCGCAGGGTGCTGGAACAGGGCGCAGTGAGTAAGCGATGGACAGAGCGATGGCAGCAGCTGGGCTGGTTCCTCGATATTTATAGACATTCCCAAGGAAGCGGTGAGGTGAGAGCAGGCAGGCACTAAAAAAGGCCGGGCAGGTGCTGGGGATGCAGCCTGGCCATGGGGCGCATGGTGAGGCCGACTGAGGCCAGGGTGGCAGGGTGCCAAGGTGGCCCGGGGGACATCCCAGTGGGATCGGGAGCCTGAATCTGGGATACCAGGAAACAGGGGTGTTGGGGAACCTGGCTGTCAGGGCACAGTGGTGCCAGGGTATTGGGGTATGAAGACCCTGGGACACCACAGCGCCGAGCAGCGGAGTGTGGAGCTCCTGTGGCCTCGGGGCAGATATCCAGGGCTCGGTCCGACCAGGACATCCCGGCTAGGGAAGAGCCGAGACCGGGAAGGGCGGGGTCGGTTCCCAGGCACGGGCTGCGGGCAGCGCCGGGCTGAGCCCTGATCCGAGAGTCCCAGGCGGTGCTGCAGGGACCGATCCCCATCTCGGCCGTGCCAGGCGGCGCCGGGAGAGCCGGTGCCGACGGCGCCGGACGGTACCGCAGGGCCCGATCCCGATCCCGGCCGTGCCGGGCGGTGCCGGCTCCGCCGCCCCGATCCGGGTTCCCGGCGGAGGCGGAGCCGCGCAGGGAGGATCCCGGGACGAGCCGTGGCGGAGCGGCCATCGCTCGGCACCGGCCGGCTCGGCTCGGCTCGGCTCGGCTCGGCTCGGCTCGGCTCGGCTCGGCTCGGCTCGGCTCGGCTCGGCTCGGCTCGGCTCGGCTCGGCTCGGGGCAGCGCGGACGGACCGGGGCGGGGCCGGCACCGGGAGGGTGTCCCGGGGCCGGGCCGTCGCCGCGCGGGGCCGTGCCGCGGTGGGCAGCCCCCGGCCCCGCCGTGTCGCGGTGCCGGCCCGTGCCCCCCGGCAGCGATGGCCGCCCGCATCCTGCACCGGCTGCGGCACGCGCTGGCGGGCGAGGGCGGCCGGGAGGAGCCGGCGGGAGGCGGCGGCGAGGCCGAGGATTGCCCGGAGAGCTCGGAGCTGGAGGACGACACCGAGGGGCTGTCGACGCGCCTCAGCGGCACCCTGAGTTTCACCAGCCACGAAGACGAGGAGGAGGAAGAGGAGGAGGAGGGGGACGGAGCTAGCGAGGAGCTGGAGGAGCCGCCGCAGGCGCCGGGTGCGGCGGCAGGCACGGAGGACGGAGGCAGGTGCTGGGGTGGTGAGCAGGGGGGATTGGGGCGACTCCAGGGACACTCATGCGATGGTGGCGTCCGGCAGCCCGACAGATGTCAGAGCCCTGTCCCCAGGGAGGGCACTGACACCCCTCTCCCGGCACAGAGTGGGTCTCTGCGGCGGAGCGTCCCGGCGGCAGCCTGCTGACCCGGCAGCTGCAGGAGCTGTGGCGGAGGTCGCGGGGCAGCCTGGCACCGCAGCGGCTGCTCTTCGAGGTCACCAGCGCCAGCGTGGTCAGCGAGCGCTCTTCCAAGTACGTGGTGAGTGAGCCCGGCGCGGCTGGGCGGGCGTGGGGTGGGTACCAGTCCTGCTCTCCCCGGAGCAGGGATCCCGCGGGGCTGCCGCTTAATTTTTTCTCTTTCCCCGTGCTGCTTGGATGGTGCTGGCGGCTCAGATGAGCCTCAGGTAACTATTGCTGATGGGTGCTGCAGCTGCAGCAGCCCAGTCCACTCCCTTCTGTCTGGGCAAACTCCCCCAGCCCCTTTGTGGCCTCACACCCCATAGTGGTGGTGCAGGAAACAACTGCCTGACACCTGCCTCCCCCGCAGCTCTACACCATCTACCTGATCCGCTCTGGCCAGTTTGACAAGGCCCCTGCCACCATTGCCCGGCGCTACTCGGACTTTGAGCAGCTGAACCGCCGCCTGCGCTGCCGTTTCAGCTGCGATATGGCCAGCGTTGCCTTCCCCAGGAAGAGACTGCGCCGGAACTTCACTGCTGAGACCATTGCCAAGCGGAGCCGAGCCTTCGAACAGTTCCTGTCCCATCTACACTCCATCGATGAGATCCGCCGCTCTCCTGAGTTCCTCGAGTTCTTCTTCCTGCCGGACCTGCAGGCCGCGCAGCGCCTGACCTGCACCGGCATGTACCGCGAGGCCCTGGCCACCTGGGCCAATGCCTACCGGCTGCAGGACCGGCTGGGGGTCTGCAGCTCTGGCCGCTTCCTGCTGACACTGGCTGGGCTGGCCGTCTGCCACCAGGAGCTGGACCAGCTCAGTGAGGCCCACGGCTGCTGCGAGCAGGCGCTGCAGCTGCTGGAGGCCCAGGTCAGCCACCCACTCCTGGGGCCCTTCCTGCAGGCCCACATCCACCTGGCCTGGAAGGTGGGCAAGGACAAGCGGCGCTCGGAGGCCCGGCTGCAGGACCTGCGGGAATCTGGGCTGCCCCTGCAGCAGCAGCCTTCCCTGAAGGAATGCCTGATCAAGGAGCCTCTGGAATGAGCCGCCTGTGCCCGCGTGGGTGGGAGGGCAGGGGCTGTGGGGGGCTCACACCTTTGGCAGCTGGGAGTGGTGAGGGCAATGCGGTGGGTGCCAATGGGGCAGGGGAGCAGCACCGCAGTCCCACGGGCAGCACAGCCCATGACTGGAGCTGCCTCCTGAATGCACTTTCTCTGTGGTTAGTCCGACTTGTGCGGCTGGGGACTCGTGGGGGTCCACTGCCCACATTGGTGCTGCCAGAAGCTGCTCCCCCGATGCAGGGGATCCTGGAGTGGCTGAAACTTTAGCTGTGATGTACTGGCACCTTGCAAGGGAACGGGAAAGCTTCTGGCAGGGTCCAGGGCTCTTGCCGGGAACTTCCCATGAAACTTACACAATAGAAAGGACTTTATTAAATAAAGTCTTGGCAGGAAGAAGAGCAAGGCGCTTGCTGTGTCTGTTCAGTCCCGCTTCCCCAGGGCATCATCAGTGGGAAGCTTCAAGCCTCCACACAGAGGTGGGAGCTGCCTCATCCCCTTCTCCCAGCTCCCAGCTGGGCCCAAGCCCAGTCGTGGGGAGGAGCCCAAGGACAAGCAGAAGCAGTAACTGAGGAGCCAGGGCACAAGCAGTACAGAAGTGAGAAGAGGAAGCAAGGTGTGCCAAAGTAGCACTGCCCCCTCCTGTGACCCAGCCTGCTGTGGGGGCAGAGCTGATCCTGGCACTGCCCACACTTGGGTAAGCAGTCACAGGTCCAAGGGGATAAACTCCAGGGACAGAGTCCAGCTCTTCACCCAATGGCTTTATTTTAAGATGGGTGAAGGATAGCTGATGGCAGCGTGCGGTTACATGCTGTCCAGCTAGCAGCTGGTTGCAGCGACGCTCTGTTGGTCACTGTTGCAGACACCTCTGGCACCGGGACTTCCTGCAGTGCTTGGTCCCACCTGGTCTCCTTCCTGTTCCTGTCCAGGTCCTGTCTTGATCTCCCTCGGCATGCCTGAGCCCCAGTCTGTAGGGTCTCCTCAGCTAGAGCTTGCTCTGCTTTGGTGTTTGCTCCACCCTGATGACACCTTCCTGTGCGCAGGTGACAGCCAGGACCCCATCCTTGCGCCACAGCCGTCCCTGCACCAAGCCCCGGCACCCACCTGCAGAGAGGGACTGTCAGACTGCAGCCCACTGCCCCCAGGACAGGCAGGGCTGGGCCTGGCCATGAAGGTCTCCCAAAAATGCACTAAGAACTTACCAGCCCAAGGGCTCTCACACTCATACAGCATCCAGTCGTCAGCCCTGAAGGGTGCATGGAACCACATGGAATGGTCAAGGGACACCATGAACTTGATGCGGTACTGCCGGTGTGGGAGCAGGGCCGTGCCCAGGAAGGCGTAGTCAGAGATGTAGGCAGCCACGCAGCAGTGCACCTTCATGTCAGTCTCTCCTGCAGAGCAACCAGTGCTGCCCGTCCCGCAGGAGCCCATGGGACATGCCTGGGGCGCAGCGCAAGGCAGAGTGCCAGGGGCTCTGCTCCCCAGGAGCCAGCTGCCAGGCACAGCTGAGATTCTTCCAGATTTATGCCTTTTGCCATGCAATGCCCCAGCATGGCTCATGGCATCACCTTTGCACCCACACCTGTATTACAGCCTTGAAGTGCCCAGGCTGAGCTGCAGGCAGCCCCTTAACCACAGTCCTTAATCGCAGCAGTGCTCCACACTGTGAGCTCATGCTTAAGCCCTTGGATTGGGAGGCACCTGGACCCAGCAAGACCCACCTATGTAGCCTCGTGCTCGCACCCAGAAGAGCTGCTTTGGCTCCTGTGGCTCTGAGCTGAATATATCTGGTGGGTTCACGGGTTTAATATCAATTGGCACATCTTGAGCTTGGATCTTGGTGAGTTGCTTCCTGTATCTCTCGGCCACATTAGGATTCCTGCAGCCCAGCACAGAGAAGTGAGGTTAACGCCAGACAGGCAGGTTGGAACACGTCCTACTGGCATCAGCTCCAGCTCAGGGACCCAGGGGCACACATAAAGACAAGAGGCACACAGCTCCAGTCGTGTCCTGCTCCTCTGTTGCCCTCCCAGGCATACTTGAGAACTCCTCAGACAGTCCCCTCCTACACCTCCCTATGCCCCAGGCAGTGAGGGGCATCCCTGGCATTCCCTTCCACCCCACTCACTGCAGGAACTTCTGGATGAGCTCATCCTGTGTCAGCAGCTCCTCGGGGGGTGGCACGGTCGGCATGGTGAACTGGTGCTTCACTGGGCTTTCCTGGGAGAGCTGGAAGGAGGCCTGACAGATGAAGATTGGCTTTCCATGCTGGATGGCCTTTACTGAGCGAACAGAGAAACTCTTCCCAGTACGGGTCCGCTCCACCTCGTACAGCACTGGCACCTTGGGGTCCCCTGGGACAGGAAAGGGACGTTCTGCCGCTGGACCACAGCGCACCACGCACAGACGAAACCCGCCCTTCAGGGACCGAGCCCGGCAGTGCCACCCACACCCTCCCCGTTTTGCCGGGACAGGGATGACTGCGACTCCTCACTCCTGCGAACTTCCCTAGCGTCCCGACCACTGCCGGGCCCCTCCCGAACCCCTGCACGCCGTCCCCGCCGCCCGGTTCCCCGGCTCCCCGGGTGCACCTGTCCGCACGAAGTAGCAGTGCAGCGAGTGCACCTGCTCGTCGCAGCTCACGGCGTGGGCTGCCGCCACCAGCGCCTGCCCCACGATCTGCCCGCCGAAGAGGCGCTGCGTGGCGGGCACCCAGTGGTGCCGGCCCCTACGGAGAGAAGGCAGCCGCGGTGAGGGAGGCGGAGGAGTAGGAGGCGGCCCGGTCCCGCTGTCCCGGCGTTCACGCGCACCTGAAGAGGTCGACCTCCAGCCGCTCCAGGTTCAGCACGCTGGTGATCAGCACGCTGCGCAGGTCCCCGGGCGGGGGCGACCCGGATCCCGGCCCCGCTCCGGCCCCGCCGGCGCTGCCCGGAGCCCCCATCACCTCCGCGAGCCGGGACCGGCACCGCGACCCGACCAGCACGGCGCACCAGGAAGCACCGCCCATCCGCGGGGCGAAGAACGCCATGTGATTGGGCGGTAGAGCCGTCAGTCAACCTTGTCTTGTCAGGAGGCTCTGGGCTGGTTGGTTCGCCTCCTGTCAATCGGAAGAAGATGGCGCTGATTGGTCAAGATCAGGGTGTGGGCGGTGCCCGGCTGGTTTAACAGGGATGGCGGGGTGGGCTTGGGCCAGTCCTGGGGGCGCGGAGCCGACGGCGGGGCGTTGCGGGCCCGGGCGTCCCCCCGCGCCCACCCCTCGCCCACCCCTCGCCCACCCCTCGCCATGCGCCCGCTTCCTGGCCTGCAAGGGCTGCGGAGCTGCATCCCGGTGCGCAGCCACAACAGGCAGCACGGCACCGCTATCCGCCGGGACGTCGGGTAAGGCTCGTCCGCTGCGGCTGGAGCTCGCAGCAGCCCCTGTGGTAGGGCCGTGTGCCCGGGGTCCGCCGGTGTAGCACCGCCAGGCCCCGTGGAGCCGCCGCTTGGGCCCAGCCCAGCGCTGCCCCGGGGCACCAGGCCCTGTCCTATACCTGGTTTTGATAACCGGGCTGATCCTGGTAGTGCGATGCCCCGGTACCGGGGCGCCGCCAGCTGTGCCACACACTTGCTGTGTTCACTGTATACCTCCTGCCTTCTTTCAGTTCAAGACTCCAAGCATCGGCGCCTGCAGCATTCTCTGGCTGTCCTTACCTCACTGCAGTGGAAAGGTGATACCAGGTTTCCCTCAGGGAGCACTTGATTCCACAGCCTTCACTTCTCCAAGCGGGTGTAGTGACGCTGTATACTTTCCATCTTAGTCGGTGGATCTGCTTGCGTGCACAAAGGCTGCAATATCACTCACTGGTTATGCAACTGCTCCCTTTGCCCTTTTAAAATATAACTTGCCTTGTTAAAATGCAATTTAACCTCCCTCCTTGAAGCTTTTCTTGTCATGTTCTAGCCTGCTCCTCCAGAGCTGCAGAACCGTGTGGTTTAGGGATAAAGACACAAACATATGGGTATCAGTTTCCACACCAGTGTGATGAAGTGCTTCTTCAAGCAGTTGCTGAGAGTCTTCTCCTACACCGGGTGCCAGGCAAGGGAGGACAAGTCCTCTACGCCTTCCTTGTGGAGAACAAGGAGCGAGGGCGGAGAGCGGTGCGCTTGTTGCTGAAGAGAGAGACATGAGAGAGAGTCCAGACGCTGAGCCTCGAGCTGCTGCAGAGCGATGTGCAGCAGCTGAAGGAGAGAGGAGGGGGAGGCAGCGGCAGCCAGGCAGGAGCCGGTGCCCGCACCCGCTCTGGGTAGCGGCCACACCGCGGGGCGCTCCCGGCGTCCCCGGCCCGGTGCGATGCCGAGCGGCCGCTGCGGGCGGCGCCCGAGCGCTCCGGTGCCGCCGCGGGACCGGGACGCGCCGCGATGTCCCCGCCGGTAGCGGCAGCCCGGAGCTGGCCCGCGGCAGCGGTGCAGTTCTCCACGTTCCCCTCGGCAAGTGGCTGCAGCAGCCGTGGCCGGAGCACCGCACCGAGTGGCTGGCCGTGATCGCCGCCAGGAAAGCCATGGCTGCAGGCACTGAGAGCCACCGGCAGGAGCTGCTCGCCGTCCTGAGAGACCTCATCACGCCGGACTTGCTGCTTCAGCTCCACCTTTACTGGCTGCTCGAGGATGGGATCTGGGCCACGCACAGAGGGCATCTAAGGGGAGAGCGGTGACTTCTTCATGGAGCTGGAGATTGTCGTCCAAGGATGAAGTAAGATTTTCAGTGCTGGGTTTTCTCTCTGTAGAGCTGCATCACCACCTCGGCCCAGCACTGTGAGGAGTGTGTTTCTAACATCCCTCTCTGCTCCCCGTGCTCATCACTGTTCTGGTCAGGCAGCTCCCCAAAGTCTGCCTATTTCAGACTAGCCTCTTTCCCTCTGGTGTGCCAGGGTAACACATCCCAGAGCTCTGGCCAGGCTTCCCCCACTGTGGCAGCAGCTCAGCAGAAGCAGCAGCCTGTGTCAGCCTCTCTTGCAGCTGTTGAGAGTTGTGTGATTGTTCTCCAGAGCCCACCAGCTCCCTAAAGGCCCTTCAGTGTCAGCCTAAACACCTCATGCTCTTCTCTAGAGTGAACCAGCAAGCTCAGTCCCTGTTAGATCCTGTATCCTGTGGTAAAACTAGAGGTCGCAGAAACCTCAGAGGATGACAGGGAAGATTAAATTACCCAAAGGACTGAAGATGGCATCAGGCAGTCTCTGAGTGGCATTTGCACAGAGGCTGCTGCTGCCAGGCTGTGCCTGAGTGAGCTGGCAGTGGTTCAGAAGTCCATGCAGCTGATTGGTACCAGGTAGGACACACTCAGTGTACAGATCCTGGTGGATGCCCACCCTGTGGGCGTCTTCCAGGAAGGCCCAAGTATCTCCACTTGCCACTTCAACCAGGCCTTCCAGCTGCCCTGCTGGCACATCTTGGCTGTGCTGAATTCAAAGAGGAAGCTCTTGCACAGGGAAATGCTCAGTAGACCATGGGAGGGGGGATGTGATGTCCATCAGGCTGGGTGAGACAATGTTGATGGTCTCTTGGAGGTCCTAAAGAGCTCCTAGAACAAGTCTTTGGATAAATCCCTGGTGGTGTTCTTCCCCACAGCAGAGACCATCCAGCTGCCTGCTACAGTAGTGAGGACTCTGAGCACAGGATTCTGTGGGAACTGGATGACAGCTGGATTTGGCCCTACACTGAGGTGAAGCTCCAGCACCGAGTGGGAGCTGAGCTGGGTGCTTCCACTGTGTCCTGTCTTGCACCTTCATTCCCCTCAGCCTGTCATTTCCTTGGTGTGGAAGGGGCAGTTTGGGTCCTTGATCTGCTGAATGAGCGTCACTACTTGCACAGGGCAGCAGAGGAACTGGATCGGGATCCTGATCCCGCAGGAAGGGTAACAGTCACTGACCTGGCTAACAGCTGTGGCCAGGAGCCAGCTCTGGGTGGTGTGATGTGGGAGGTGCTGGTATCATAGAATCTGCTGAGCTGGAAGGGACCCATTGGGCTCGTGTCCAACTCCCAGTCCTGTGCAGGACACCACAAAAACCCACCATGTGCCTGAGAGGGTTGTCCAGACACTTCCTGAACTCAGACAGGCTTGATGCCATGATCACTGCCCATGGGAGCCTGTTCCAGTGCTCAGCCACCCTTCAGGTGAAAAACCTTTTTCTGATATTCTACCTCAATCTCTCCTGACTCAGCTTTATACCATTTCCTCAAGTTCTGTCACTGCTCATGACAGTGAAGAGATCAGTGCCTACCTCTCTGCTTCCTCTCATGAGGATGTTGAAGACCACAAGGAGATCTTCCCTCAGTTTCCTCTTCTCCAGGCTGAACAGACCAAGTTGTCTCAACTGTTCCTTATAAACTTCGCCTCCAGTCCCATTACCATCCTCGTGACATCTTTTGAATTCTCTCTAATAACCCAGTGTCTTTTTTATATTGTTGTGCCAAAACTGCCCCCAGGACTGGAGGTGAGGCTGCACCAGTGCAGAGTAGGGCAGGACAATCCCCTCCCTTGCTGGCGATGCTGTCCCTGATGCCCCCAGGACAGGGCTGGCCCTCCTGGCTGCCAGGGCGCTGCTGGCTCATGTTCAACTTGCCACCAACCAGGACCCCCAGGTCCCTCTCCACAGTGCTGGTCTCCAACTCTTGTTCCCCTGTCTATATATACAACCAGGGTTGCCCTGTACAAGATGCAGAATCTGTCACTTGCTCTTGTTGAACCTCATATGGTTGGTGATTGCCCATCTCTCCAATTTGTCGAGGTTTCTCAGCCCTCAATGGAGTTGACAGTTCCTCCCGATTTAGTGTTGTCAGCACTAAACATTAATATATTACGTAGTATTCCTTCAAGTCCTGAGTCCATGTTAATGAAGATGTTGAAGAGAATTGGGCCAAGGATGGAGCCCTGTGGAACCTCTCTGGTGACTGGACACCAGCCTGATGTCACCCCACTCACTATAACTTTTTGTGCCCAGCCTGTGAGCCAGTTCTCACCCATTGTGTAACAGGGTTATTCAGCTGCAAGCTAGACTCTTTGTCTCAAAAGAATACTGGGACAGACAGTAACAAAAGCTTTGCTGAAGCCCAAAAACATTACATCTACTGGCTTTCCTTGGTCAGTTAGGTGGGTTACCCTGTTGTAGAAGGAAACCAAGTTCAACAAGCAGGACTTTCCCCTCATGAAGCCATGCTGGCTGGGACTGGTGACTGTTCTCTTACAGGTGTTTTTCAATATCTGCCAGAATGATCTTTTCCATGATTTTACCAGGCACTGAAGTGAGACTGACAGGCCTGTAGTTTCCAGGGTTCTCCTTCTTGCTCTTCCTTGAAATCGGGACATTGTTCTGCAGCTTCCAGTAATATGGCACCTCTCCAGATTCCCAAAACTGCTCAAAAATCATTGAGAGTTTTTGTGATGACATCAGCCAGCTCTCTGTGGTTTCTCAAATTAATCCCATAAGGACCCATAATTTTGTAGGGATCTAGGTACAATAACATGTGACACAAGTATTTCATCTGTGGCCAGCACCCGCAGGTCCTTGCAGCATCCAGCTGTGAGGTGTTGTGCAACAGAGCCAATAAATCACCCCTGTGTTGTTTGAGAGCTGAGTCTGTCTCTTTGCCAGCTGCAGCCACCCCTCCATGCCCAGAGAACAGGGCATGGGGAATCAGGCAGGGCTTTGGGCAGTGCTCCTCAGTGGTCAGTGGTCATGTCCCACCGTGGTGCCCCAGGTGGGAGGAGGTGGCAGCTCCTGAATCCCTGCAATCCCACTGTGCTGCAGGCCACTACAGAGCAGGGGTGTTGTTTGTCTGGTTGCAGCAGCTGCTCTCAATTCCGCAAGAAAGAGGAACCCGCCCTCGTGTGCGGGGGTCACTGTCGGGCAGATAACACTGCAGGGAGGTAGGGAGCAAAGGCTTCACGCAAGGGTGGGGGAGGGAAAACACCCTGGAGAGTAAACGCCCTGGTCTGTGGGCGCTGCTCGGCAGTGGGTGAGTTCCCCAGCCCCATTGCAGCCAGATGAGCTCCAGCCCCAGCAGCTCCCAGCCGGTTGTTGGGACATAGCAGGGGATGTCAGAGACCTCACTCCATTGCTGTGGTTTGGTCACGGTCCGTATTTTCCCCATTTAGCAATTCCTTCATTAACACTTTGGTGTTGATGAAGTTGGTCCTGATTGCAGGCTGGGGATTTCCTTTGAGCAAGAGTTTTGTAACATGATCTGATACTATCGAGTCTCTGACTAAATATAGCATCGTGTTTCTTTAAAACACCTTTTTGTAAGTTTAGAGCTGCTTGTTTCCCCATGGATTGTGCTGTGGAAGAGGCCTGGAAGGCTTTGCCAGCCCGTTCGCTATCTTTCTGGGTCCCGTGGGCACCCCTCTGATTTTAGACCTCTCCCCTCCAGCCTGTTCCTCTGCACAGCTGCCACCCTGCCTTCCCTCCAGCCTGGCATAGGCACTGCAGGACGTCGGCTGCTGTCCCCACCTGCCAGGAGTTGAAGGGTCTGGCTGAGGGCACGGAGCTCCAAGTCAGGATGGCTGTGCCCTGCACCAGGTCACTGTGACTGGCTCTGTGGCCGCAGACACGTGCCCAAGCAAGGGCTGCTGCCAGCACTGCTGTCTGGGTACTCCAGCATGACTCGTCCCCCTCCAAGCTGAACACACAGGAAATAACTCATCGTTCTCTGGGTAAACATCTTTCCCAAGAGTGAAACTGCCCGGCTGGGATGAGCGTCCAGCTGTAATTTACCTCCACGTGAGGGCTGTGCTATGCCCTCCCACGCTCCACCCACCCCAGTATTCACTCCGATCCATCCAGACAGTCCATCGTAATTCCAGGGCTGAACCCCACAGGGCTGTGGCCTATGCTCCCTTCCTCACTGGGGGGAACTGCTCCCACATGGGGTTACTGAAGCACAAGGCGGTGTCCCAGGCCCCCAAGCCTCCTTTGACAGAGTCTTGTCTGGAAGCACTTTATTGCTTTCTCGGACCCACATCAACCCCCCTGCCCGTGCTCTGGGCATGCCACACCATCAGTGTGGGGAAAATCCCAACCCCACTTTGCCCTGCTCTCATGTCAGCCCTTCAGCAGCACATGGTGGGGCGAGTGGGCAGGGAGGGGCACAGAGCCTGCCGGGCAGCCATCACGGGGGGGCTGTTGATGTGGGGGGCAGCCCAGCAGCACCCTCGATACCTCACTCATGTTGGCAGTAGCTCTTGAGTAGCGGGGGCAGGTCCAGGCCATCGATGGCCAGGCGGTGCACAATGTGTTTCTGGATAACCAGCCGGCACAGCGTCTGCAGGGAAGGAACTGCAAGAGAACAGAGAGCGTACCTGAGCTGGGCAAGTCGGCAGTGAGGCTGAGCACAGCAGGGTGGAGGAACTGGCTGAGCTTCTCTGAGGCACTGTAGTTAAAGGCTGTGGTGGGTGAGTTTGTTCTGTGGCATCGTCCTGCCCTGGGCTTGAACTTGGCTGTGCGGGGGCTGGTGCCAGGCTGCTCCAGCAGAGCTGGAAGCTCAAGGGCCCTGGGCAGCAAAGATCTTCCCGTTATTAGGAGGAAGGTTGAGAGACAGTTATGTGCCCAAGCTGTGTGTGACTGTGCCTGGTTTGCATTTCTTTCTCTGGCAGCTGTTGAGCAACTTTCCAGAGCCACACATACCCATGCTGTGCTTTTTTTCCATCCCACTCCCTTGGTCTGCCTGCACTGGCCCCAGCACTAGGCTGCTGGGTGAGTGTCTATAGGCTGGGGCTGCACTGCCTGCAGGGACAGCACCCACCATGCCTTTGGGGCAGACCACCATGAGAACTGTTCCCTTGGGCACCTGCACAGAATCTGCCTGGTTCCTGCTCTTGTGAAACCCCTTCCCGGAGCCATGGGTGGCTCAGCAGCGTGGGTACTGTCTGCTGCAGCCAGCACTCTCCTCAGGTGTTACACCAGGGAGAATGTCAGGTTCCAGCCTTGGAAGAGAAGCAGCTGCTCTTGACATCAGCATGTGAAGCAGTGGCTCCCAGTACCGGTACTCTGGCTCTAGCTCATCTGGCTCTCTCTCACCTGATCCAGCATGGTGCTAATTAGCACTCATTAGCCTGGCCCCTCCCAGCCAGCCAAGGGACACAGGATAATGCCCAGGCTCCCATGGCATCACAGGGTGTCTGCCTAGGGTACACTGTGTCTGAGACATGCCGCATGTGCGTGGGCGCAGTGTGCTGAGCTGTGGTGGGTGTAGGTGGATGTTTTGATGCCAAGGCAGGAACTTGGTTTACTCTGGCTGCCACGTGCTGTAAGCAAGGCTGGGCAGAGCGAGGCCTCAGAGCTGTGAGACAGCCCCAAACACCCAACCCCACCACTCTGCTCGGGAAGGGTGGCCAGGGGGGCCTGACTGAGGCTGCTGCTGCTGGGGGTCTCTCCCCTGGCCCCAGCACAGCGCTCATGGCAGAGATTTCATCAGACGCTGCCCAGCAGCTGCACTGTGGATCTCACCTGTGCTCCACAAGGACCAGAGGCTTTCCTGTGCCCTCTTACCTCCGGTGTCCCTCTGCCCAGTGGCACACACCAACCTTCCCACTGTTAGCGACTACGGGATGACCCCACCAGAGCTCCCCCGCTCCCAGGCCGCGCAGCACACGCCGCAGGGAGGGACACAGGTACCTACAGCCATAATCCACCGGGATGACCCGGACACTCTTGGTGGAGGCAAAGACGTCAATGACGGCGTAGAGCGGGCGGGTGGCGGGCAGGCCCCTGGCGCTCGGCCCCATGTCCTCGCCGTTGATGACGATGTGCATGTCAGCGGTGCCGTCGGGCTGCGGGGCGTACAGCACGCCGATGCGGCTGCGCCGGGCGGTCGCGGGCAGCACATTCATCTTGTACAAGTCATCCAGGATGTGGCTGTAGCGGCCGGGCCGGCTGCGCCCCACCAGCGTGTCACGGGGGATCCGCACCCGCTCGATCAGCAGGAAGGGCTCCCAGGGACGCCCCCGCGCCTGCACCTCCTCTCCCTCCACCACCACACGGTTGTGGTTCCGGGTGATGGCGAACACCCAGGTGTCGCCCATGTTGACCAGGTCCGGCAGCGAGTACTCAGGCACTACCTCCAGGCTCTGGGGGTCATGGGCTGTCAGTCCCACGCGCAAATGCCCGCACCAGCCCAGCTCCTTCTCCTCAATCTCCACCAGAAAGATCTGCCCGGGTGCCAGAGGTTCCTGGCTGAAGCAGAGCCCGTTGGCAAAGCTCTCCACCCGCGTGGCTTGCGTGTGTGAGGCATCCAGGCGGATGTTGGCGCCGTGGATGTGGTGGAAGCGCGCAGCAAGCCGGCACCGGGCAGCCATCGCTGCCGGAGCTATTTTTAACTGTCCCTGTCACAGCTGCTGTGAGGTGGTGACAGCCCGGCTGGGAGGGACAACCGGAGGGCTCAAGGAGGGTCCTAGTGCCATGGGGGAGGTTGTGGGGCCCCTGTGGCTGCTGAGCACAACCGGGCCAAAACCAGGCCCACAGACATTCCACACTGGACTGTCCAGCGCTGCCGCCTGGGCCGGGGTGCCTGGCTGTACCCATGCTGTCCAGCAGTGCCTGGTGGTGGCCAGTGGTACCAGCCATAGCCAGCAGTGGCCAGTGTTCATCGTACGGTGATGACCGGCAGCGCCTGGTGATGCCCGGCTTTACCCAGCGGCGCTGGGTGGTACCCAGCTGTACCGGCTATACCCAGCAGTGCCCGGTACCCAGCCGTAACCGGTGGTGCCCGGTAGTGCCCACCGGCGCGGCGCCCCCCCCGCCGGCTGTCCCCGTTGGGGTGGGGGGGGTCCGCCGGTGCCCCCCCCGCACGGTCCCGGTCCCGGTCCCGGTCCGGGGCCGCTCCCACGTGCGCGGGCGGGGCCGGGGCGGGGTCGGGGCGGGGCCGGCCGCCCCCGGGGCGCTGATTGGCCGCTGTCGGGCCCCGCCCCGCTCACGTGAGCGCCTCAGGTCATATGGGCGCGTGTCATGTGCCCGCCGTGACCGCCGCCTGCGAGCGCCGCGCCGGGAGCGGCCGCGGTCAGCGGGAACGGGGGGCACCGGCACGGGGCCGGGGGGACGGGACGGAGCGACCGCGACTGGCTCCAGGGGAATCGACTGGGCTGGGCCGGAGTTCAGCCCCGAGTGGGGGGCCGGGCCGGGGATCGGCCCCGAGTAGGGGGCCGGGCCGGGCGCTCGCGGGACTCTGCCGCGGCCGTTCCTGGCCTCCGGCGCCCTGACCGTCCCTTCCGCCCACCGCAGATGGGGCCCGTGTTGCTGTCGTCGCTGCTGCTGCTGGGGTTGAGCCAGGCCGCCCCCCCGGACCATGAGGTGACGTACCTGCCCGGGCTGTCAAAGCAGCCCTCCTTCCGCCACTTCTCGGGCTACCTCTGCGCCGGGCCGGGCAAGTACCTGCACTACTGGTACGTGGGATTGCGCCTGGCGATGGGGGGGCATTGGCTGGCACCGGGCACTCACAGCTGCACATCCACAGGTTCGTGGAGGCCCAGAGCGATCCCCAGAGCAGCCCCCTGGTGCTATGGCTGAACGGGGGCCCTGGCTGCAGCTCCATGGAGGGCTTCCTCAAGGAGCATGGCCCCTTCCTGGTTAGTAGTCACTGCTGTCCTGTGGCTTGAGGACTCAGGGGATGACCGGCTATGTGGCACCAGCCGTCCCGCTGTGTTCTGCTGTTCTTTGCCCATCAGTCACCACCTTCTTCCTCAGATCCAGCCTGATGGGGTCACACTGAAGTACAATGAGTACGCATGGAACAAGGTACAGGCACTGCTTCTCTTTTTGTCTTTGAGATGGGGGGGCCCTGAGCCAGTTCCTCCTGCCCTCTCCATGGAGCTGACCCTTCTGCTGCTTCCCTTCTACCCAACACACCCTCCTCTGGAGTCTGCTGTTGAGCAGCACAGGAATGTGGCCACCCAGCACAGCCCTGGGGCGGGCCACACTCCTGTGGGTGCTGCCATGGGTGGGGCCAGCAACCCTTGGCCTTGCTGAGCCAGAGAGTCTCTCCTGACTGCTGGCTCCTCTACTGTTCTCACAGATTGCCAACATCCTCTACGTGGAGTCTCCCGCTGGTGTTGGCTTCTCATACTCTGATGACAAGAAGTATGGCACAAATGACACGGAGGCGAGTGACACGGGTGCAGGGAGAGCCCTGCTCCTCTTCCTGCCCCCTCCTGGGCATGGGGTGCAGCCTCACCACCTGACCATGCCACCTCCTCCCTGCAGGTTGCTCACAACAACTACCTGGCACTGAAGGACTTCCTCCGGCTCTTCCCCGAGTACTCCAAGAACGATCTCTTCCTCACAGGGGAGAGCTATGGAGGTGTCTACATTCCCACACTGGCAGAGTGGGTGATGCAGGATCCCAGCCTCAACCTGAAGGTGGGCAGCTTGGCTCTGCCCAGTGGGCAGCAGAGGGCTTGGCACAGCCGGGGTGGGACCAGCCAGGATGTAGGGCATGCCTGGCCCTGCAGCCTTTCATCTCTTCCTGGGGTTCTGGCAGCAGCTGCTGGTGGACGTGTCTGTCCCTGCTGCCAGGGCAGCGTCCTCAAGCACCCCCAACCCTCCCTGTTCCCTCCGCAAAGTAAACAGTTCCACATCTGCTTCCTGCCTGCGGCTGGTGTGCTGTGACTGCCCTGCGGGGAGCTGGAACACAACAGGGTTGTTTTCTTCTTGCCTCGCAGGGAATCGCTGTGGGAAACGGCCTCTCATCTTATGAGATCAATGACAACTCCCTGGTTTACTTTGCCTATTACCACGGGCTGCTGGGGACCGAGTAAGAGCAGAGGGAATGCTGGATGTGCCGTCCCTGTGCAAGCAGGATGGTTGCACGGCTGGGGCTGTCTGAGTTGGTGGTGTTTGGACAAGGGCAGCACCTAGCCTGCCCTAGGCCAGCAGCTGGGCTGTGGCTCCTTGTCCCAGGCAGCTCCTATGGGTGCATTTGTTTATGGGGTAAAGAGGGCATGGGGCCAAGCTGTGTGCCTTGTGGCCACTGAGCAGAGAGCCACAGGGCAGCTGTCATGTCAGTGTTGCCCCCTGGTCCGAGTCATCCTGGTCTCTGCCCATAGGTTGTGGAAAGACCTGCAGGCCTTCTGCTGCTCCCAGGGAAAGTGCAACTTCCATGACAACGCTAACCTGAACTGCACACTCAAGGTGAGAGGAGCCAGAGCCCCTATATGTGTTCTGAGCAGCATGTGCCTGGCTCTCGGTGGGCCCACAGTTCCAAAAGGGTCCTGCTGAGTCCCAAACCCTTCTTGTGGTTCCTTGCAGATGGGGGAGATGATTCAGATTGTAGAGGAGTCAGGCCTCAATATCTACAACCTCTATGCCCCATGCGATGGAGGTGTCCCGGGGAGCATAAGGTGAGAGTGGCCCCAGGGACAATGGTTCTATGGGGCACCAGATTGCTTTGGTTGCATTGGAACAGAGGGAGATGGGCTGGGCAGGGGGCTCCTCTGGGACACAGGGATGATGTGTGGCTGCTGCTGAGGACTCCCCCCAGGAGAGCCCTTAGTCCTTGTTATCCAGGGTTTTCAGTCTGTCTTCATATTTGCCCTGGCTACAGGTATGAGGGTGATTATCTCATCACACATGACCTGGGAAACTCTTTCATCCGGATGCCACTGAGGTTCTCCTGGAGGCAGGTGAGCTGAGGTGCCCATGCTGCTGGGTTGTGAGCAACCTCTGTTCAGCCAGTTGTGCGGTTGTGGGCAGGAGGGGCAGAAAGCAGGTGCTCCACAGGGCAGGTGCTGCTGTGACAGAGACTCTCCTGACTCTCCCAGAACCTGTTCCGGATGCCGGTAGCCCGAAAGAAGGTCCGGATGGATCCCCCCTGCACCAATTCCACAGCCCCTAGCATGTATCTGAACTCCCCCGAGGTGCGGAAGGCTCTGCACATCTCCCCTGAGGCCCCAGAGTGGCAGGTGTGCAGGTGAGCAAGCTGTGGGCAGGGAGGGAGTACTCTGAGAAGGAGCAGACATGATGCCAATGCTTTCTCCACAGCTTTGATGTGAACCGCAACTACAAGCGCCTGTACATGCAAATGAATGAGCAGTACCTCAAGCTGCTTGGAACCACGGTGCGTGCAGGGGAGCCCACAGACCCTGGGAGTGTCTCTGCCAGCTCAGCCTCCTACCTGGCTTGGGCTGCTGCCCTGCCAACAGCTCACTCTCTGTCTGCTACACAGAAATACCGGATCCTGGTGTACAATGGGGACGTTGACATGGCTTGCAACTTTCTTGGGGATGAGTGGTTTGTGGATTCCCTGTGCCAGAAGGTAAATGGGCAGGGCCCAGGTCAGACCAGTCACTGGCTCCAGGCTATGTGCTGCAGCTGGCTGCGGCAGGAGCATGGGTAGGGCCAGCTGCAGGTGCTGAAGGCTCTGCTGCTACTCCCAGGTGCAGGTGGCTCGCCGGCCCTGGCTCTACACTGAAAACGGTGAGAATCAGATCGGTGGCTTTGTGAAGGAATTCACCAACATCGCTTTCCTCACCGTCAAGGTAGGGCTGAGGGCTCTGGGGGCCAGGGATGGTGGTGTGGGTGGGTGTGCTGGCCACCAAGGCTGCAGTCAGGGTAGGGTGGCATCAGCTGGGCTGTGACAGCACCCCAGCTGCACTGACAAGCACTGCCCCTTTCCTACAGGGAGCTGGCCACATGGTGCCCACAGACCGGCCACTTGCTGCCTTCACCATGTTCTGCCGCTTCATTAAGAACCAGCCTTACTAAGAGCTGCAGAGGTAGTGCCCGGTGCGCCAGCTGCTCTCACCGCCCCACCTGCTCTCACTGCCGGTACCTTGCACAGCCCGTCCTTGCTGCTGCTCGGCTACACCACGGACCTGTCACAGCTGCAGCCTTCTCTCCCAGCTGGACAGGACTGCTTGCCATGGGTAGGGGGCATGGGCTGGGGGACTCTGTCCTTGTGGGAGCAGCGTTGTGCACCTGATGCAGCCACATCCTTCATTGTGGCTTCCTGTCTTGCCTTGTCTCTGTCTGCAGTGGCAGCTGCTTCCCTCCCAGGCAGGGTGCAATCCCCAGCACTTCCCCTTGGCCCCACAAGCACAGGGCCTGGGCAGGCTATGAGGAGCAGCAGCAGGTCGCTGGGTCCTGCTCACCTCTACCTTGGCTCCCACCACCTCTGGTCCCACTGAAGGAGACTTACCACCACTACCACACCAATCCCACTGCCAGGGCACGCAGTGCTTCAGGAACTCACAATAAACTCTGACCAAGGTGGTTCTGCTCCTCCTCGCACCTTTGTGCCAGCCCCTGCTTCACTTTCCTCTGCTTGCTGAGGAGCACCAGTGAGTGTCAAGACCCTCTGCCAGGGAGCCCTGGGCTCTGTGAACTGTGCCGTCGCTGCAGGGGTCCCTGCATCCTGGAAACGAGTTACCCACCTAAGCGATGGCAGCATAGTCACTCTGAGCCCTCTGGTACTGCATTAAGCTGCATCTGCCCCCAAGGCCCAAGCTGGGCAGCAGGATCAGCTGCCTCCTTTCCATCTCCCCACCATGTACCCCAGCATTGACATGTACTCCAAGCAATAAGGCCATGTGGTTGGAGTCAGGTGGTTTATTAGTGTAATGAGCAGGGGTGCAGCAGGGGTTCCCAGAGCACCCTCTCCACCTTGCTGCGCCCCGCCAGGGCCTGGATGCCCTGACACTATGCTGGTGGTACCAGGGAAGCTGCTTCCTACCTATGGTCTATGGGTCCAGCCCAGGATCTGCCCTTGGTCCAGAGAGGAGAGCTAGAGTGAGCTGGGGTCCAGGCTGGTCTCTGTGGGCTGGGAGCTGGAGTAGGCAGTGGCAGTCGGCACTGGGCGGTACTTCTCAATCACCTCCCGAAGCCCCTTGGAGAAGTGGAGATCAGCTCCCACCGTGAGGAATCCCTGCAGAGGGAAGAGGGTCAGTGCAAGGCTGGAGGTGACAATGCCCTTCCCAGCAGGACACGGAGGCCCGGGCTGTCTCATCCCACCACGTACCGCATGATTGGTGACTACCTCCCTGGTGAAGTCCATGCCTTCGGGCAGTGGGATCTGCACGCCCTTCTTTGTCCTCTCTGCAGAGATTGAGAGCTGGGATGAGGCTGAGCCCTGCTGTGCCCCTGCCCACACTCCTAGTTGTGTTGGAGCAGTGATGATTACCGTTAATGATGGGCATGATGGTCAGCTGCAGCAGGGTCTTCAGTGGGGCCTGCAGTGAGAACAGCTGTGGGAGAAGAGCTGGGGTCAGTGTAGTGGCAGAGGCGCCAGCCAGCACAGGGAGGGCTGTAAGTGGGGATCCCGAATGGACAGCCTCTCCCCAGCCCACCCCACGCTGTGGCTGCGTGTAAGGGTTCCCAGGCCATCAGCACGCTCTCACCGCAAGCGACTCCAGTGCTGACTGCTTGGAATAGATGCGAAACCTGGACAGAAGGAAGCAGTTGTGAGTAGGGTGTGGAGGGGACTCTCCCCATGTCCCCTGGGGACTCTCCCCATACCGTCGTAGGTCCAGCTGCACGCGCAGTGCCTTCCCTTGCAGAAACACCTTGGCACTCAGCTTGGTTTCCTGGGGAGGGAGAGGGCTGACTCACAGCAGGCAGAGGACAACCAGGCCAGCTCATCCCAGAGGTCCAGTGTCCCTCTGCTTGGTGACACCAGTGCCTTACAACACAGGATGGGGGACACTGCTGCTGTATGTATACACTGGGGTGACTGCACAAGGACCCCCAGCCCCTTCCTCACCATGGCCATGCTGGAGAGCTGGACAGGTGGGCGGTCTGGGGGCACCAGTGAGATGTTCAGGAAAGCAGAGACAGAGACTGAGGTCCCCGAAGGTTTGATGGTGCAGCGTGGAGGAGCAGAGACCTGCAGCACGAGCTGCAGCGGAGCATCCACAGAAGGGCTCTGTGGAAGGCAGGTGAGCTGGAGGCTGGGAGCAGGGCAGGGCTGTGGCCTGCCCTGGGGCTCTGCCATGCCTTCCACCCTGTCCGGGGACTCCTTACCAGCATGAAGATGGTCCCAAAGAATGTGGCTCTCAGCAAAACCTCCAGGTCCTTGGGCACCTGTGGAGAGCACAAACCACTGAAGGGGGAGTGAGCCACTGCTGCAGGTCCCAGCAAAGCTGCTCCCTGGATCGCACCTCCTTTGCTCTGTGACACAGCCCACTCCTCCCTCTTGCCTGCACACAGTCCAAGTGCCTGGTTCTCCTTACCTTCTCCCCCTGGAGCTCTATGGTCAGCACTCCTGCCTGGAAGTACGAGTGCATGGCTGAGTCGAAGAAGTACTCAGAGAAGGCAACATAAACCATGCGTTCGGTCTCCTTGATCACCGGCTCCACCGCATGGTTCTCCAGTTCCTGGTCCTCTCTCACCCGGGGGAAGAACATGCCCTAAACCAAGAAGAGGAGAGGTTCCCACAGCCACTGGACATCCTACCTCACCTGCTCCATGGCGCCCAATGTGCCTGCTGGCACAGCCTTTCCCACAGGGATAAGGAAGGACCAGCAGGACAGGACCCGGTATTCACCTTGAAGTCAAGGTCAAGGGTGTCAGTGGAGATGGATGGATCCCGTAGGAGGGAGTAGTCAATCCCAATGTGCTCATCCACGTAGTTCCTCACTGCCGGGGAAGATGTGCTGGTGTGACTTAGCCTGGGGCTGCCTGGCAGCCTGATGCCCAGCCCTGTCTGCCCCACAGTGAATGGGATCCAGTCCCTTTCCCAGGGCAACACACACCAGGCACTGTGTCCAGCAAAGAGTTCAGCAGCACCAGGCTGGCATGCTCCAAGGATGGGCAGATCTGCAAGGCAAGGAGCCAGACTGAGTGGAGTCACTCCCAGGACTGGATGAGGAGCTGCAGAGGCAGGACAAGGCCCAGTAGGTGGGCAGGATACAACTCTGCCCTCTCCCACACACAAAGGGCCGAGCCCTAACATCCCACAGCCCCTCTCCTCTGCGCTCAGCTGTACCTGCTGGCTGAGGAGGAAGCGCATCCCCGAGACAATGAAGGTGCTCAGGAACTCATAGACCTTCCTGGAGAACACAAGAGTGGTTCTGTACTGCCTGTTCTCCCTGTGGCTCTGTGCCCATTCCAGCACACAGATGGGCTGAGGAAGCACTGAGGGTGTGGGAAGCCAGGCACAGGCAGAGGGGTCAGGTGTACCTGAGCGTGCCGGAGAAGCCGGCATGCATTCTGGCTATGGAGGCGTCGCAGGTCATATTGGAGATCTTGAGGCGTCCAGCCTCATCCTTGGCCAGCTGCAGCATTGTGTAGATGTAGACACCATCCGCAGAGGCATTGATGGACCCAATGTCATAGCTGGAAGCCAGGAAAGCAGATGAGAGGAGCACGCAGCTCCTGCCAGCTGCAGGACAGCAAGGCACCTGTGGCACCCAGCAAGCACAGCTGTGGGGTGAGCTTGCACCCAGAGCAGCAGGAAGGGGAGGCAGCTCACAAGAACCAGTAGAGCAGCTGCCTGCGGAAGCGTAAGCTAATGGAAGCATTGTTGATGTTGAAGACAAGGTGCTGCTGGGGCTGGAAGTTCAGGTCTGAAAAGGCCATCTGCAGGTCTGTCACCTTGACCCTGCAGGGAGGGGACAGGGGTTAGACAGACAGACGGACATGGGAAGCCGTGGGCAGCAGGCAGCACTCACTGGCTGATGTTGTACTGGAAGTGCCCCTCATTCCCATGCAGGTCTGACACCGTGATGTTCTGCAGCTCCTGCTCCACAAAGCGCAGCCCCTCCTGCTTCACTGCAGGGAAAAATGAGGCTGGGCTGGGACATGTCCTCCCAGCAGCATCGCCCCTGACACCCCCCATCCTCCCCAACCGCCCCATGGTGGAGCAGTGCAAGCACAGCCCTACACAAGCACAGACCCCAGGAGCGTGCCCAACGTCCCTCTTTCCCAGGCTGTGAGATCCTGGCTGGCCCCTTACCCAGGTCCAGCCCCTTGGAAGTAATCCGGATCTTGCAGCCAGGAGGATTGTGTGAGGCTGTGACCAGCGAGGGCAGAAGGAGGAGAAGGAGGCAGCTGCCGGCAGCCATCTCGTACCTGGAGGCAGAGAGCAGGGTCAGCACAGACTGGCCTGGGGACATGCACGGGTGCCAGCAAGGACAGACCCGGGGGACACACTGGAAGGGAAGCACCTGCTGCCCAACCTGCCCGAGGCAGGGACAGCTCCAAAGAACACCCCACAGCTCCACTGTTCTCCCTGAAACTCCCTCGTGCCGCCCAAGTTGCCTTTGCCTGAAACCTCTGGACCAGCAGCCCATGAGGGGCACGGCCCCTACCCCAGGATGCTTTGCATAAGCCCCAGCACTGGCCCTGTGGAGCCCGAGGGTCCCACATCTGGGGACACCCACTGCAGCACTCCCCCCGCCCTGAACATACCCTTCTCCCAGAGCCGCAGGGACAGGCGCCAGCCCCGTGCATGCTGCTGCAGCGGGGAGCCCCAGCACTTCGCAGAGGAGCCAGCCCTCGCCCATGGGGCCGTCCCACAACCCTCACAGCCCCCCCCCCCGAAATGTGCCGCCCGCTCCCAAGCTGGTTTGAGACGGGAGCTGGAGCCTGTCCATCCCGCAGCAACAGGAAGAGCTCCGTGCGAGGCTGTGGGATGGAACGGGGCACCCCCACAACTTCCCCCAAGTTCTCTGAACGGAGAGGATGGGGGACCCCCTCCCCGGGGCTGTGTGATGGGTTGGGGCTCCCTCACAGCGTTTTCCTCCACTTCTACGAAGGGAGAGGATGGAGGATCCCCTTTCCCAGGGCCCGAAGCCACCGTCGTGCCCAGAGGCTGGGGGGTTCCCCTACACAATGCCGGCTCAGTTCGGGTACTTACAGCGAGGCTTGTCCCGGCGTGGGGAAGCTGAATCACGTGAAGGCAGGAGGGAGGGAGAACACCACCAGCTCCAAGACTTTCTTTTGAGCTGGCTGAGGTTTCTCTGCCTTTATATAGCCCCCAGCTGCCACTCCTTGTGGGCTTACAGCTGGGAGGAGACAGCGGGACGGACGGACGGGGAGGATGCAGGTCTGTGTCCCGCCGAGCCCGGCTGGCTGCCAGCACCGGCACAGACAGCGGCTCGCCTGGCCACCCCAGCTCCAGGCTGCACACGAAGCCTTCCTCCCCCTAAAACACCGCTCCCCGCGTCCTGCACGTTCCGTGGATCTCTCCGGCACCTCCCGTGCAAGAGGCGCATGTCAAACAGCGTCCGGGAGGGCCTGGGGTGTTGGGGGCTCCCAATCTGTGTTATGAAGCTTCTGCCAGTGCTGAGCTATCCCAGCTTCAGTGGAGGCTCCGCGGCCCCGGGCCAGGGAGGCTGCTGGGAACTGTTTCACGCCCATCTTTAACACGAACTTGAGCAGAGAAAATGCCGAGGTTGTGGACCTTCAGGACTGCCCTCACAGGCTGTGCCCGGACCCCAAGCCAGGTAGCACTGGCTCTGCAGGATGTGCCTCTGGATGGCCTTGCCCCGTGTGTTAGTTGCAGCTTGGCTGGCTCCGGGAGCACAGCACCGAGATGGGCACTGCCGGAGTGTCCTCACGGGCACCCACGCTGCCGTCCTGCTCCTGTCACGGGAAAAGATGGGCAGCTCCTCAGCCCGGGGCTCCCTCCCAAAAATCCTGCCTGGCCGAGCCATGCCGAGAGACTGCCCCTGCCCTCACCGGCCCCTCGGCCACTTGAGTTGCCTCACTCCAAGGCTGGAGTTTCACCGTCCCCTCACAGAGTCCCCTCTGCCCTCAGGGGTCGGTCTGAGCCGGCCCTTTGTGCCCCGGGCGGTTATCGGTGCTCTGGGCAGCGGAGCCGGGCTGCTGGAAGCCCAAAACGAGAGCCTCAGTGCTTACACAGCACTTACCCCTCCAGAACTGCTGCGCCAGCGTTAACTCATTAAACTGACCCCGCTGCTCCCGGAGCAGAGGGCAGGACTCCGGGAGATGGGAAATCCCTTGGAAAGTTGGGCAGCGGGGATATCCCAAAGGAAAAGGGCAGGAGAGGCCCCGCGATTTCCCCATCCCATCTTCACCAGTCACCAGCAGCCCAGGGACGTGGGGGCGAGGCAGGACGAATGCTCTGCTAGGTGGATGCGGCAGAAGCTCCACCGGCTGCGAGGGGGTCCTGCGGCCCCCAGGGACCCCCCTCCCCCAGTAACAGCCGTGTCCTCCTTCCACGTCCCGTGTTATCCTCCAGCATACGCTGTGCAGCGGCAGCCACGGGCCGCAGGGCAAGGGAGTGACACCAGCGACCATCGGGCTGTGCCCTGGGCTGAGCCGCGTCCCTCACTGCCAGCGCCCGCCGCCTGGCACCGGGACCCGCAGATCAGGGAATACCCACGGCAACAGCGCGGGGAAGGACGTGTCAGTGCTGCGCCCCAGGGACCGCCGGGACAGGCAGCGGCTGCCAGGGCCGGCCCGCGCTCAAGCGCAGCAATAGCAACCGCTGCGCACGGCGGGCGGCGGAAACCCCGAGCCCGCACATCAATGCGGCCCCCCCCCGCCCCGGCCGCCACTCCGCCCCGGCGCCGCCGCTCTTCAAAGGCCCTTTGGTGGGGACCGCTGGGGCCGCGCCCTGTCAATGCCGGGAACCGCCCGCGGCGGCTGAGAGGGCGGGGCCGATCCGCACGAAGCTGCTCCGCCACAGCGCGGGCGGGACCGCCACCGCTCGGCACCCACCGCGAGGCGGGGCTCGCCACAAAGATGGCGCCGGGTGGGCGGGGTGACCGCGCGGCCTTTGCGCTTGCGCCACGCAACTCCCCCAAGCGCGGGCTCTGCTTCGCGCACGCGCTCCACACCCGCGGCCCCGGCGCAAGATGGCGGCGGCGGGGCGGGCGAGGCGGAGGTGGGGCGGTGGCGGTGGCGGACGCAGCGGTGCCCGGTGCCTGCAGCCCCTGGCCTCACGCCCAGGTAAGCGGCGCAACCGCGTGGCCGCGGCCCGCCGCGCAGGAGGAGGCGGCGGGGGCAAGCAGCGGCGGCGTAGGGGAAGCGGCGCGGGCCCGCGGCCGCCATCTTAGAGCGCGGCCGCCGCTGCCGCCGCGCCCCCGGCGTTCCCCCGCCGCGCCTGCGCGTCCCGCGGCCCCTCCCCGCGGCGCCGTAACGGGCTCCTGTCTCCGCAGCCGCCCCCGCGGGCCAGGCGCGGGACGCCCCGCTATGAGGATGCGGCCCCGGCGCGCCAGCGGCGAGCACGGAGCGACGGCCACGCGTCCCGCCAGGCAGCCCGCCACCGTAAGTACCCGCCCTGCCGGCCGCCGCCCCGCTTAGGCCGCGCCCCCGGACCGCTCCCGGCCAGACTGCACAGTTGTCGCCGTCGCCGCCTCCTCTCCGCACCCGCTGGGCGCCCGTGGCCGCCCGCCGGCCCTGGCCCGCCGCGCCGAGGAGCTCCGTGCCATCTTCGCCGCCGGCAGGGCAGCCCCTGGAGGTTCCCGGCCGCTTCCCCGCGCAGACGCGGTGCCGCGGTCCCCAGTGCCCGTGCTGCCCCGGGAGCGCTGCGCTGCTCAGCTCCGGGCCCGCCGGCCCGCGCTCGGGAAGGGGATGGGTACCGACGGGGGAGGCGGTGGCCTGGCTCCCAGCCTCCTGGAGCAGCTGTGGTTCTGGGATGGGGGGAACCGCGGGGTTGTCCCGGGGGGCTGTCGCTGATCTCCTTTGTCTGCATTTGCTGTTGTCTTGTACAAAATTCTACCTCGGTGAAATGGAAACAAATACCGGTCCTGTTTGCTGTACTTCTTTACTCTGTGTCTCCTTACCCCTCGCTGTGGTCTCTGGTTGTGCTGCTGCTCTAGGTTGTAAGCTCTCTGGGCAGGGACAGCATTGTACCGTGTTTGTGAAGCACTGTATGCATTGCCATGGTGTATAAAAACATACCGTAACCACCATAAAATGCTTCCTCTGGATCCCTGTCACTGTCTAAGTCCCAGTGTAGTTACATAAAAGTAGAGTCATTTCTGCCAGGATTCCTGTTAGTTTGGCTGTTTCATTTTCCCAGACCTTAAGGGTACTTGGTTTTAATACTTGTTAACACTGATCAAGTGATAAAGCTTCTTGGCTACTTCCATCATTCCAGTTTATCCATAAATGGGAGGAGGCAGAGCCAGTGACCCTGTTTGACAGCTCTTTTGAGCAATGGGTGGTGAAAAACACTGGCAGGTCACTGGAGCTGGCATGTGCCATCCAAGCTGTCCAGGGCTCTGTGCCCAGCGCTGTCTGTGAATCCTGACATGCATCATTTTGGGAGCTCTGGTCCCCCCAGTACACACCAGTTCACTCTAGCTTGTGCTCTGTGTAACGTGCAGGACACGGCAGCAGCTGCACGTGCAAGTGTAGCTTTAGTTTGAAGAGGAGGGACTAAACCATTCCTGCAGAGGTTCCTGCCGTCCTGCCTTGCAGGCCCGGGATCCCTGTACCCACAGGCTGACATGAGCCTGAGCTGCTGCTGCTGGCCCAGCTCACCTTGGCACCTTTGTGAAGTGACTGTAAGGACATGGTGGGGTTGGAGTTCAGGAGGGAGTGTGAGATTGCACAACACTCGCTGCTGAGGCCGTTAAAGGTCCCCGGTTGTGTCGTGCGCTCTGCAGCAGGCAGGGCGTTACCTGCTTGCTCTGGAGCAAACTCCAGGTGTCCAGTGTCCCACACCTTCCCTTGTGCACTCTGCCTGGAAAGATGGAAACATCTTCCGAGGAGCTGAAGGAGTCAAGTTCCTCAATGCTGATCTCAGCCAAGGCTGTGAGCAGCTGAGCTACTGTCCATTTGCTCTTGACCACTGTTTGCTCCTGCCATTCTGTTCTTCTGAAATTGCCACTGGCCTTTATGCACAGGAGGGACAGCAAAGGTTTCAAATCTGAGTGACTTAGCCCAAAAAAAATCCAGAGTTGTTATTGAAGAGCTCATGTGCATGGCTCCTGCTGCCAGGTACTGTACTGCTCCGGTGAGGAGCGCACTATGCACAGCATTGTGTTGCTGCTGCCCTGACTGTGCTGGTGTGTGCTGTCGGGTGTCTCCAAAGCCTGAATAGAGTTAAGTGTCTGAGGTAGCTGGGAATTATGTAAAATGCCTTGTTTCCCCCCTATTCATTGCCAATGTGTTTTGGGCTGCCAGAGAAGAGCAATCTGCAGCGCTGTTTCAGAAACTTCCCCAGGGGAAGAGTGGTGACTAAGAGAGGAAAAGCCTGGCTGCTTCTCTCCAGCTGGCAACATTAAATTATGATTAAGAGGAGCTTTATTGTTCCAGCAGACCTTCTTTTGCATAACTCTTGTTATGCAGATGAAAAAGCAGCAAGGGCCAAAACAGCTGGCTGAGGCCCTGCTTGTGGGACTAGGCCTAGGACTAGGACATGTCAGCCTGGGACATGCAGAGGGTAATAATTTGGGAGCTCCTGACTCCTAGCCTGTGGTTTTCTAAACCACAGAAGTTGTTAGTGAACCTCCAGGGCTATTTTATATAGCAGATTTTTTTTTTTTTAAATTAAAGCCTTTTGTTGAAATGATGTGCAGTTATGTGTGTGTGAGCTGATTTAAACTGTCTCTGAGGATAACAGATCAGACCTGGCTGCTGGTATTGGTGTGGCAGAAGGTGCCACATAATTACAGAGGAGTGTATGTTATTTTTTACAATCTGATGCTTTACTCTTTGGAGAGATCTAACTGAAAAGGGAATATTTTGGATGCTGGCCTGAAGAACACCCTGGCTAACCCCATTTAACACTGAGCATTCCTCATAGCTAGTTGTGTCCAGGATAACAGGTGTTTTTCAGGGCTTGAGGTGCTGTTTGTGTGTACTGGTTCAATCCCTGTTTTATTGTCAGAGTGAACTTGTTTTGCTACACCTGAGTGTGCCAGGCAGATCTGGGACCTTTCCTGCTGTAACACTCTATGTTACTCTGTTTTTTCTAGTGTGGTTGCTGAGAAATGGCCAATGAGAATCACAGAAGCCCTGCGGAGGAAGCGTCTCTCATGAGTCACTCACCTGGCACCTCCAACCAGAACCAGCCCAGCTCCCCCAAACCCATGCGCCTGGTACAGGACCTGCCAGGTACCGACTGCCTTCGGGAATTCTGCAGGGCCCTGGGAGTAGGGAGGGGGTTGAAGCAAGGCTGCCAAGGGAGGTTGGCAATGATATGTGTTTCAGAGTGTGCTGTGACGGTGCTGGGCACCTGCAGGGTAGGTCTGTCGTGCTCCTCTCCTGACTCTCACTGTCCTCTCAGATGAGCTGGTGCAGGCTGGCTGGGAGAAGTGCTGGAGCAAGCGGGAGAACCGCCCGTACTACTTCAACCGCTTCACGAACCAATCTCTGTGGGAAATGCCTGTGCTGGGACAACACGATGTCATAGTAAGTGCTTGCTCACCTCAGGGCGGCTGTGCCAGGCCCGGGGTGTTCATGGTCTGTGGACCTCAGATTAGAGGTGTGGGAGGGTCTTTTGTGCCTTCAGAACTCCTTGCTCGGTCCATTTTCTGGCACGATTCTGGGGAAGTGTTCCTCTGTCAGGTGCATGTCAGGTGATGCTGTTCCAGAAGTCATGCACCGCTCAAAGAACAGTCAGCGTGGGGGATTTGTGATGAGGTTTGGTTTTTTTTTTTCCATTAAAGTCTTGAAAAAAAAAATATAGACATCTAGAAGAGAACTTTCAGCTTTGTGAAGGCGTGACCTAGTGGTGTCCTTATTTCCATCCACGGGGGAGCAGTGCAGTGGGATGCTGCAGTGGCAGTGGGTGAGCTTGACACGTGCTGTTGTTGTTTGGACTCTTCATAGTCAGACCCTCTGGGACTGAACGCAGCTCCAATGCCACTGGAAGGTGGGGTGGCAGATGCTTCTGTGGAGAGCAAGCAGAGGAAGAGGAGGTTCTCAGAGGAGGTTCCACCAAGTGGCAACAGTGTGAAGAAGCCCAAGGTGGGTGTGGTGCTCTGAGACAAACGTGTGCAGCCTGAAACCGAGGGGTGCTGGAGAGCTCCCCATGTGGTGTTCTGGTGTGGGACTATTTGGTTCAGTGGGCTGCTTCTCCTTTACCTGTCTCTCTGGTGCAGTAATTCATCTTTCACACACACAGGCGGATGTCCCAGGGAACCCAGCTGCTCAGCCAGTCCCCATCTCTCCCAGTATTCCAGGAACTTCTGTTTTGAAGGCATGGTGTGTTTCACCTGAAGACAAACAGCAGGCAGCTCTTCTACGACCAACTGAGTGAGTTGTCTCCTTTTGTCTTCTGTTCCTTTCTCAGTGAAGTCTTTGAGACACACAGGTTTCCAGACATCTTTGAGAAACCTGAGGGATAAATTGTTGCCAGGAGTCTTGATAGTTTGGTTTCCTGGCTGGTGAAACAATCCGAGGAAGCGTCTTTTAAAGTAATATTTGATAATTAGCCAGTGGTCTGCTTATTCTGATGACATTTGCTTCTGCCACAGAGTGTACTGGGACCTGGATATTCAGACAAATGCCGTGATTAAGCAGAGGGCGCCATCAGAAGTGCTTTCTCCACACCCCGAGGTGGAGCTGCTCCGGTCCCAGCTCATTCTCAAGCTGCGGCAGCATTACCGTGAGCTCTGCCAGCAGCGAGAAGGTGAGTTTCTGTTGGGTTCTTTTGATTTCCTTCTCAGTTCTGCAGTGCTGTGGTGATCTCCCTTTTGTTTTATGCCTGTCTTGTTCCTTGTGTTCTCTTTTTGTGATGGTTCTACTCTGTGAAATTGCTGGTTAATCGATTAGGCAAAACTTTGTGTGATGATCCTTATCAGAGCTACTGGGCATTTCTATATTTTATTGAATAGACCCTTCTTCTGTGCGTCTCCAGGGATTGACCCCCCGAGGGAGTCATTTAATCGCTGGATGTTGGAGAGGAAAGTGGTTGATAAAGGGACAGATCCTCTTTTACCGAGTGACTGCGAGCCAGTAGTGTCTCCTTCCATGTTCAGAGAGATCATGAATGACATTCCCATCAGGTACTGTTCACAGACAGAGCACACTGTTGGGGTTGTTCTGGGTTGGTCTGATCTGGTGATATACCTGCCATGGGTTCTGCTGCGGTGCTTCCCTTTGGCTAATGAAGTGGTTGGATGCTGGTGGAGGAAAGCTGGGGAGCTGAACCTGGCTTCCATGCCTTTGTGAGACTCATGCATATGAATTTAACTTACCTCAGGTTATCCAGAATTAAGTTCCGTGAGGAAGCCAAGAGGCTGCTCTTCAAGTATGCTGAGGCTGCAAAACGGCTGATTGAATCCAGGTGGGAGCTTTTCTCGCAGTGCTGTCACGTTCAGAAAAGACAAAAGGACTGTAGGGGCTTTTTATCCTGCCTTATCCAGCACTGGTGATAATGTTATTGTGGAAGAGCAAGGTTAGGAACATACAGAAGAAAAACAGTTGTGCTGGAGCCATCTTTTGATAGTGACTACTGTAAAATGTTATACTGGGGAGCTGAATGTGTGTGGAATGTCTTCTGTTATCCCTGAGATAAAATCAGGAGTGCTTGGGCACTCACTGCTGTTGCAGAACAACAAGTTTAGAGTGGCATTTTGTATACAGGGTACAGTTTTCCTGACCAGTTCTGCTACAGGAGACCGAACTGAGGAAAATAGTGGGGGAGAACCTTAAGGGGGAAAGGAAAATTTGTAAACAGGATAGTTTTCTCAAGAGTCACAAGCCCCTAGCAGTACTTGAAAATTAGAGGCAATATCGAAATGGACCACTGCCATGACAAATAAAGGCTTTGTGGGCCTCTCCTGTTGCAGAGAGGACAGCAGCCAGCTGCACCAAGTTTTGGAGAGAACATGGTAGGCCGCAATCACGCAAACATCTGGAAGGCCTTTCCAGAGAACTGGAGGGGACTGACAGGGATGAGACTTGAAGAAGTGTCGGTGTCCACATTCCCCCCTGACAGAAAACTTTGGAGGGGGGTGGAATGCCTTGCTTTGCAGCCGTGAGTTAAATTTTGCCTCTGTTTTTGCAGGAGTGCTTCCCCAGACAGCAGGAAGGTGGTGAAGTGGAATGTGGAGGACACCTTCAGCTGGCTGCGACGGGACCATTCTGCCTCCAAGGAGGACTACATGGTCAGTGTACCACTGACGTGTGGCTGTGCACAGGGAGCTGGGGAGGGCGCATGTGGGAGATGGCTGCCATTGCCTCCCCTCACGGTGTGCCACAGGGGAGCAGCCTGGACACACTGAAGACCCCTGGAGACCCAGTGGTGGCCGTGTGAGAGACTCTGGTTCTCTGTTTCCACAGGACCGCCTGGAGCACTTGCGCAAACAGTGTGGGCCCCACGTGTCTGCAGCAGCCAAGGACTCTGTTGAAGGCATCTGCAGTAAAATTTACTACATATCCCTGGAATACGTCAAGCGCATCCGGGAGAAGCATCTTGCCATACTCAAAGAGAACAATATCTCTGGTAGGCAGCCAGCTGTGGAGAGCTGTAGAGCTACAGCACTGCACTTAAAGGCCCCATGGTCTGGCCTACCCTTACTGTGTTACCTTTAGGGAGGGCAGCTCTGTCTTCAAAGAAAGTCTGTGATTCAAAGTAAGAAACAGCCAGTTCAGCATAGGCCTCAGCTTTCAGTCACAGTGTCTGTGAAGTGACAGACTGTCTTCCATCAGGTGCTGTGACCAGCTGTAACACCAGATACTCTAAATGTGATTTGCCAGGATGAAGTAGCTTGTTAGGAGCAGGTCACACTGAACAGGGCATTTGTTCATTTCACTGGACCATGCTTTTTTGCTCTGCTGCTTGATGAATTCCTGGCAGCTGACACCCCCTTAGTAATGCCACTCTTCTTGTGTTTTGAGCACCTTTCTGTACCCTTTTGCCTCCTGGCTTGTCACTGTGCACCCTTTCCTGGCAGAGTTCATGTTACTTGATCTTTTTTCTGTTCTTTCTTCCATTCACATCTGCCTCTAGTCAGCTTTTCCTTCCTTCATGGGGCCTGCTCCTTTCATTACCACTGTCTGTAGTCCTGTTCCTTTTGGGTCCTGCCTCTCTTCAAGCTCCCTTTAGGTCCCAATGTCTTCCTTTTGCCATTGTTTTTGATGCTTGTCTTCCAACCCCACTAAGTCAGAGATTCCTTCCAGCTGATCTGTGAGCTCTCCCTGAAGCTGAGGCAGTGGGTAACCACAAGGTGCTGGGAGATTTCCTCTGCCTCCTGCATTTGCCAGCCTGTGATTTTTTATTGTGCTTTGAATGAGTTTGGGGCAAACTGAAATAAGAAACAGTAGCAATAAAAAGAGTGTTTTGTGTGTTTGAACACACCTCAGGCTGCTGGCATGGTTGTGTGCTGTGTGCAGTTCTGCTGCGTTAGAGGTGGAGAAATGCTTTCAAATGTGTCCTCTCTGCCTTCTGGCAGTGGAAGATGGAATTAATTTGGGGAATCAGCTTTGAATCTAGGAAGCTGCCTACAAAATCTGTGAAGGACCACCATGGTGGTTTTTTGGGAGGACCACCCTACTCTCCAGCCCTGTTTGGTTTGCTGCATCTTTTGAGGTGGACTGAAGATTGGTCCCAAATACCCTTGGCTTCTCACAGGCTGCCTTTCTGTTCGTTCTCCGTAGCTGAGGTGGAGGCTCCTGAGGTCCAGGACAGGCTGGTGTACTGCTACCCTGTGAGACTGGCCATCCCCTCCCCGCCGCTCCCCAGCGTGGAGATGCACATGGAGAACAACGTGGCGTGTGTGCGGTACAAGGGGGAGATGGTCAAAGTGAGCCGCAACTACTTCAGCAAGCTGGTAAGGGCTGGGTGCTGACTCTCCTGCCCCTTGGGGCAGGGTTGTCTCCTGGGCAGGGCTGGGCAGAGGCTGGCCAGCTGTCCCTGCAGGGCTGTCAGACACTGTCATGGCCATGAGGACAGCTGCTCTCACCTTAGCTGGGGTCAGGCTCTGCTGGGAGTATTTCCCAGGTGTGTGCTCTGAATAAGTGTTGTGCTGCCAGAACATTTTACTCAAACCAAGGCAACCCTTGCTGAGAGACACGTGCTGCTGTGGTGTTTCATTCATTTAATGTGAGTGACAAGCTGGTGGCTCACGCAGTGACAGCAGATGTGCTGACAACTCCCTGCAGAGCCCACCTGCTCCTCAGCCTCCCTCTCCCTGTCACAATGTGTGTGTATCACCATAGCTCACAATGTGCATGTATCACCGTGGCTTGGCTGTTCCTGGTGTCTTCAGTGGTTGGGCTTTCTCTTCCAGTGGCTTCTCTATCGGTACAGCTGCATTGATGATTCGGGCTTTGAAAAGTTCCTGCCTAGGGTTTGGTGCCTTCTCCGTCGATACCAGGTACAGTCTCAGCACAGCTGTACATCAGAAAGGCTTGGAAGCACTGGGAACTTGTCTTTGTTCTCGGAAAGGGTCACAGCTTTGGTAGCCAGGAGCAACACCGGGTTCAAACTGGGTCTGTAGTGTGCTCATGCTATGCTGAGGTAGGACTATGGGCTGGGGAGCAGTTCTGATCTTGACATGAGATCTCGGTGTGGGTAAAGATTTTTGTGAAGGAAACCTTCAGTAGCTCTTGTCTCTGAGGGGCAGCTGAAGTATCCCTCGGGTACAAGAGAAGACTGATGATTTTGTGAGGTCAGAATTGGATAAAATATCTGAAGAGCATTCTTGGGTACCTGCAGGGACCTACACTAATTTGAGGAAGGACGAGGGGGCCCCGCATACCTAGAGGAGTGGGTGCATGGACATGTGGCCCTGGGTCTGTGGTCAGTGAAGGGAGCAGCAGGAACAGCAAGTGCAGACACAGCTCACCAGGGTTTGCTCTCCTCAGATGATGTTCGGTGTGGGGCTGTATGAAGGGACTGGTCTGCAAGGGGCACTTCCTGTGCACATCTTTGAAGCCCTCCACAAGCTCTTTGGAGTGAGTTTTGAATGCTTTGCCTCGCCTCTGAATTGCTATTTTAAACAGTACTGTTCAGCCTTCTTGGACACAGACGGGTATTTTGGATCCAGGGGGTGAGTATTACGTTCCCTTGCTCTGTGTGGGTGTGGTGCATGCCCATGAGATGACTCAGGACAAGCTGATGGGCATCTTTGCCTCTTTCTCCAGCCCGTGCCTGGATTTCTTCCCCATAAGTGGCTCTTTTGAGGCAAATCCTCCGTTCTGTGAGGAGCTGATGGATGCCATGGTCTCTCACTTTGAGGTATGTCTGCTCACCAGTGGGGCTGTTCGGGATGGAGCTGTGCTGTCCATTCTCTGCTCCCCACCACTCCTGCGCCCTGAGGGTAGAGACAGAGGACGGCGACAGCTGGCACTGCTCTTGAAGCAGAAGCATTTCCTTTTTATAGAACTCATTAAACACGTCATTGCTCAGCCAGTGCTGAGATTGTTCCTTTTCTTCTTGCGCTAGAAACTGCTGGAGAGCTCCAGCGAGCCGCTCTCCTTCATTGTCTTCATCCCTGAGTGGCGGGACCCCCCCCACACCAGCCCTGACGCGCATGGAGCAGAGCAAGTTCAAGCGACACCAGCTCATCCTGCCGGCCTTCGATCACGAGTACCGCAGCGGGTCCCAGCACGTCTGCAAAAAGTAGGCTTTGTTCTCAGATCCTTCTGGGAACACGGCTCTGAGGCTGTGTGACAGAAATATCTTCTCCCAAGCTGAAATCAGTGGGAAGCAGGGAGCAGGCAAGGACAAGCGCAGCTCATCGTCACTCTGGGTGTTTAGGATGGGCAGACAGCATGGTGAATTCATCTTCTGTTTTATGACTGCTAACTTTAGCTTGTGAGAGGTGTGTGCCTTGGGCACGAATCCAGCTGGAACAGGTCACACCTGTGGCACTGATCTGTGCCTCTGCCAGCCCTCAGGCCTGGTAGCTGCCTGTGCGGCAGCAGCTGGATGTCCCTGGGGGAGCAGAGGCAAGGGGTAGTAGGGGCTTGGTCCCCCAAGGGGCAGGCTGGCCTCTGCTATGCTGCTGATGCAACAGGTTTGAGCAACAACTCGTTAAAGCAACAGGTGCCTCAACACTGAAGTTCTTACTTGCTTAGGACTGATGCCTCACGGTGCTGAGTCCCCTCTGCAGGGACAGCAAGGTTCCAGCACTTGCATGTACTGGTAGGGAGCGATAGGGCTCTGCAGCATGAGTGCTCCCTCCCTCTGGAAACTCAGGAGCCTCTAGTGTACTCAGAGCTGCGTGAGGCTGCACTGTGCCTCCCTTCTCAGAATAATGAGAGAAAGGACTGGACAAGTACTTGTCCTAGTGAAGGCAGGAGGAGGAGGAGCAGGTGTCAAGGGCTTTGGGGGGGGCCCAGGGGAGGTGCTGATGCGTGTGCTCTTCCCTTGCAGGGAGGAGATGTACTACAAGGCTGTGCACAACACAGCCGTCCTCTTCCTGCAGAACAGCGCCGGCTTTGCCAAGTGGGAGCCCACGCCAGAGCGGCTGCAGGAGCTCGTTGCAGCCTACAAGCATTCGGGCCGGACCCTCAGCTCCTCATCTTCCTCATCCTCCTCCTCCTCCTCCTCCTCCTCTACAGCGGACAAAGAGCGGGAGCTGGGCCGAGAGCAGAGCAGCAGCCGAGAGACTAATCCCAACTAAGGCAGAGGTGCGAGGCAGCAGGGGAGGTGCTTGGCGGCCCCGGGGGAGGCTGGCCGGGGCAGCAGAGACTGCTGGCTGCGCAGCGCCGGCCCAGGACTCGTGCGCCGCAGCTCCACGGCACCCGCTCTCCTCTGCGAACTGCACGCCAGCCCCCAGGAGCCGGGAGCGCCCGGCGGCCGGTGGGAGAGGAGGCTGAGCCACAGCCCTCACCAGGGGTGAGGGAGAGAGCCCAGCGTGGCGCGGCAGGAGGAGCCGGCAGCTCCGCGACGCCGGAGCGCCGAGGGAAGGGACAGCCAGAGCCGGGACGCGCGCGCGAGCAGAAGGACGGCGGAACAGATGGAGGGACGGATGGACGGCAAGCGCGAGTGCTGGGCGCTGAGCGCCGCGGCCGGAGGGGCCCCGGCAGGAGAGGGACGGGCAGAGCCCGGGGGCTCCTGCGGCCGGACTGGCCCCAGCATGGCTCCGTGTCCATAGTGTACATAGTTCTGTCTGTGGCGCCCACGCTCCTCGTGGGGCTGCTCCCATCGCATCTGTGTTTCTTTCTCATGTGTGAGTCCCGTGTTCGCTGACATTGTGTCCCAGAGAGGGGAGGAGCAGAGGAGAAAAGTTTCTTTGGTGTGTAAAGATGTCTTTGCAGCTGTTTTGTAGTCATTGTGGTTTTTATGCGGAGCCTCCGGGCTTTATTTAACCTCCTTGGGTTTTGTTTTGTAAGGATTAATTTAACACCGCTAACCATTTTATTACTTTTATCAAGAAGAGCAAAGTCTATTTTTGATTTCTGTTTCCTAGTTCTTAGGAACATTAAAACCAGCATACAGCTCTGCTTGTGTCCATGACTTGCCGTCTTTGATGTCTGGGGTGTGTGCCGCTGTCTGGTCTCTGCCTGGGTGGGAGGCAGAAAAATGTTGGGGTTTGGTTTTTCAGAACTATCTGGCATCTGCCGTGTTCCAAGCAGCCCTGCCCTCCTGGTGAGTTTTGTTTCCTAAATGACCAGTGTGAGCCCCTGAAGCAGCCTGGCTACTGCAATGCTCCAGTGAGGTTTTGATGCTCTCCCATTGGAAGAGTGCAGGGAAGTGCACTGCCTTTGGACTCGTTGGGGCAGGCAGCACAGCCTGTGGGGTGCCACAGCAGTCTTGGAGCTGGACAGTGACACCCCGAGGTGGGCAGGATTGCCCAGCCCCAGATGCTGCCCACTCCCAGAGGCTTCACAGCTCTCCAGAGATGATTTTGATAGTGGCCTATCATAGTGGAGATAGTGGAGATCATTAATGTCTTTAAAGCCAGGGCAATTGGGAATATCAGCTGCAAAAGTGGCAGTTTGTGAAGCCTTTCTTTCCCCTTTAATTACTGTTTTTGAGCCAAGAACGCCTGCTCCCAAGGCACAAGTGAGCAAAAGACCTGCCGATGCTGGGAGTATCCCTAACCCACCCCTCGGTCAGTCGGTGCACACTGAGCCCTTTGCCTGCTCCCTGAGGTGAGGGAGTTAACCTGGTTAAGTATCCCGTGGCTGTGGTCTCACAGGGGATGTGTAAGTGACATCAGTGGCCAGAAGCCTGTTGGCACAGGCTGCTTCTTGAGTCTCCTTTATCCTAACAGAGCAAGAGATTCTCAACAAGGCACGGGTTGACACTGGGGGCGTTTCAAGGCAGATAACCAGGACTAGGTCAAGCTGTGCGAGGGGCTGTGCTGTGAGGGGCAGCTGTGGGAGAGCTGGGAACAGTGGGTGGTATGGGCAGGACTGGGGGGAACGAGGCACACCAGGAGCTGGACTCCTTGCATAAAAGCTCCGACAGGCTCTACTAAACCTGGACGATTTGAACTAAGAGGCCCTCACTACCATCGTCCCTGTGGTGGGCAGTGCTGCCGCTCTCCTGTCTGGAGGGAAGGAGGGGGTCCCTGAGTGCTTTTGCTCCCCCGGGAAGCATCCGGTACGGTCAGCAGATGGGTGCGGATTTGACTGGGCTTGGGAGACACAACCTGCGGTGAGGGATGTGCCCAGCCTGAACCTGTAAGTGCTGTGTCCCCCGAGTGCCCCCGACTCGACTCCCCGGGGATGCTCAACCCCGAGCGCCGCTACCGCAGGCCCCACGCCGGGAAGGAGCATCCTCAGGGCTGACCGTGAGCGGGGAACCCTGGCATACCGGGCGCCGCACCGATCCCGCACCAAAACAGCACCGCCCCCTGCATCGACCCCTGCGCCTACCCCTCAGCAGCCGGCGGGGCCCGGTTCTGCAAGAGGGGGCTCCGCAGGGCTCCGGCACGGCCCGTCCGAGCTCCCCCTCCGTTCCTCGCTCCCCGTTACCGGGCCAACGCCGCGGCGCTGCCGGCGGCCCCTGCGCCGCGCTCGCCCCCGCAGCGCGGCGGGCAGCGCCCCGCGCCTCCCCCCATGGGGCTGCCGGGCCCGAGCCCGCCGCCGCCGAGCCCACCGGTGCCACCGAGCCCGCCGGCGGCGGGGACCGATCCGCCGCTGTGTCCCCGCCGGGAGCCGCGGAGCGCAGGTACGGAGAGGATGCGGCGATGGCCGGGAGCGGGGGCGGGGAGTACGGACCGAGAGCTGCTGGCCCCGGGAGCGGGGCGCGGGGTGGGGGGGGGTCCCCGCCGCCGGCAGAGCCAGTGCTCGGAGCCGTCCTGGCCCCGGGACCCCAGGGAGCCCGCACGCACCCTGAGGGCCAGAGATGCGTCCGGGAGCTGCCCTTCCGCTGCTGCCTGCTCCTGGGAGCGATTCTTTCCCCCGCAAAGCAGGGGCCGGGATGACGGCGACTCCCAGCGCGGGTGGCACCAGGCGGGGGTTGGAGTCGAGGCCGGGGAGGGGACTGTCGCTATCGTTCTGCTGTCACTGCCCCGCTCTTCCACCGAGCCCCGTGGTCTGACCAAGCGGAGCTGGGACCCCAGCGGGGGAGGCAGCGGGCCCGGGGCCTGCCCTCAGCCCTGGCTGATAGCGGTGCCCCCTCCCTGCAGCTGGAGCAGCCCCCAGCAGCCCACCAGGAGCATGGCTCAGCCAGAGAGCAAAGTGGTGTCCCCGCCGGCGGCAGCCTCGTCCCCGGAGCTGGAGTGCCAGATCTGCTACAGCCGCTTTGACGCCCGTGTCCGCAGGCCCAAGCTGCTCCGCTGTGGCCATCGCCTCTGTGCCCGCTGCCTGCGCAGGATTGTTCCCCCGGGGGACACTTCAACCCCCCAGCTCCGTTGCCCCTTCTGCCGCCAGCACAGCCCAGTGCCGGGCGGAGACGTGCAGCAGCTGCAGGATGACGGTGAGGCACTGGCACTGCTGACAGGCCGTGAACGGGCCAAGAAACGGGGTCCACCCCGGTCTCCTGAGGTACTCCTTTGCCCCAGTGTGCTGGAGCCCACATCCAGCCCCGACTGCCTGGTTGTCACCATCCTGGAGGTGCCAGAGGATGTGACCCCACCAGAGAGCCTGGGCAGGCTGGAGGTGGTGCGGCTGTACCGCCCCACCAGCCTGGGTGCACTGCCCTGCCACGGCCCTGGGCAGAAGTGGCGCTCCTGGGGGTGGGAAGCTGTCCCTCGCTTCATTCTGGGCGTCCTCTGCCTCCTCTACTTCAGCTCCCTGCCCTTCGGCATCTACCTCCTGCTCATCGAGCACCACAGCCTGGGCATCATCCTGGTCAGCCTTGTGCCCTCCACCCTCCTTCTCTGCATTGTCTACAGCCTCTGCCAGTGCCTGTGCCTGGAGGTCTTTGGGTTCCCCCACTCCTGACTCTGCACAGCCAACCCCTGTGCCTGAGCCAGGCAGGATTTGGGCTTCTTGGGTCCTTGTCCCTTGACGTACACGTGTCCTCTGACCCACAGCTTGCTCTGCCTGGACCATGGGGAGAAGCTCAGTGCCTGGTGCCTTCCCATGCAGAGCAGCACTGTCTTTTCCTTGTGGGTGCTCACACTGGCTGGAGTGGCTGCAGGAGCTCGTCGCAGCCTACAAGCATTTGTGCCAGGCCCTCAGCTCCTTGTCCTCCTCCCCCACAGCAGACAAGGAGCAGGAGCCAGGACACTAATTCCAACTGAGGAAGCGCGGGTGTTGGGCGCTGAGCGCCGCAGCAGAAGAGGGACGGGCAGAGCCCGGGGGCTCCTGCGGCCGGACTGGCCCCAGCATGGCTCCGTGTCCATAGTGTACATAGTTCTGTCTGTGGCGCCCACGCTCCTCGTGGGGCTGCTCCCATCGCATCTGTGTTTCTTTCTCATGTGTGAGTCCCGTGTTCGCTGACATTGTGTCCCAGAGAGGGGAGGAGTGGAGGAGTTTCTCTGGTGTGTAAAGATGACTTTGCAGCTGTTTTGTAGTCATTGTGGGTTTCTTTTTGCGGAGCCTCCAGTCTCTATTTAACCTCCTTGGGTTTTGTTTTGTAAAGGATTAACTTAATACTGCAAACCATTTTCTTACCTTTATCAAGAGGAGCTAAGTCTATTTTTGATCTCTGCCTTAGACCTGCCCTGTTCCTCAGGGGCTGCTCACTGCAGCACTGGCAGTGAAGTTACCGACATCGCTGCTGGCACCCCTGCATCCCTGCCAGCATCCCCCACCAGCATCCCCACCACACACAGGCAACACCAGGAGACCCAAACCAGTCATATTTATTACCGTGTTGTGTCCTTCCCCACCCACATCTCCCGCTCTCCTTGGCCAGGCAGCTGCTGGGTGCCATGGCTGTCTCTCCTGCCATGCCCCTGGGGACAGGACATGACTCTGCCAGCCCTATACCTGCTCCAGCCCCACTGGCACCTCCGGGTTCTTGCTGGGGCGAGATTCCAGCATCTCTGCCACACTCCAGATCTTGGGTTTCTGGGGCTGCTTGTCCTGCTCAGGGCCTGTCCTCACCTCGGGGCTGCCCCCACACCCATCCTGCACGGGGCTGGAACTGGGAATGGGGACAGCACCCGACGGGACGCCCTCGCCCTCGCTGTCCTCGCTGTCTGAGGCGCTGCGTGTGGCCCAGCTCGCCTTGTTCTCCTTCTTGAGGCGCCGGCGGGCATTGGCGAACCAGGTGGAGACCTGGGTGAGGCTCATCCGGCTGACCACAGCCAGCATCACCTTCTCCCCCTTGCTGGGATAGGGATTCCTGGGGTGTCGTGCCAGCCAAGCCTTCAGTGCCCCGGTGCTCTCTCGCGCAGCCGCCGCCTTCGCCCGCCCCGGCTCTGTGGGCAGCCCCAGCGGCACCTCATAGGGTGCAGACACCTGGAGGGGCAGAGGGGTGTCAGGGTGGGACAGGGGGGCGTGATGGCCAGGGGAGAGGGGCTGTAGGGTGTCAGGGCTCGGCCCGTTGTGTGTGGGAGAGGGCAGAGCTGTATCCTGCCCTTCATTTTCCTCTCCCGTGTGCCTCCAAAGTGCCAAGTGCGGGAGGGTAGGTGTCAGGGGCAGGGGAATGCCAGGGAGGAGCAGGGGCCTCGGAACAGCAGGTCTCCAGCCCCGATTCCAACCACCCCACACGGTCCCATCCTGGTCCTGGAAAGCCCCACATCCCGTTCCTCCCCCGGAGCTGCAGTGCAGCACTTACCAGGGGCGTCACAAGGCTGAGACGGGGTGGCAGGAAGCTGTACCCGGCCAAAACGGGACACGAGCAGGAGTAGGGGCAGGGCAGTAGGGCTTGGGGTGGCCCCCGCAGGGTCCCCCAAGGCCCCCCGCAGCCCCCCAGCTCTTGTCCTGGACTCCTCTCACCCCGAGGTGCTGCCATGCTGCAGGAGAGGAGCCAGGGAGCTGCTCCGGGGTGTTTTATAGCTGCTGGGGTCCGCAGTGACTGACAGCTGATTAGGTGGTATTAGCACCCACGAGAGCAGCAGCAGGATCTGGGGCACCTGACACCCCCCCTTCCCCAGCTACTGTTGGGCAGGGACTTGCAGGGACCATCCTCCTCGCCTGCCTGCCGCCAGCCAGACCAGCCTGGTCCCTCCCAGCCCCCCAGCTCTGCACAGCCTACACAACTCCCAGGGATGGGGTACAGCGGCACCCTGGGGCTGGCACATCGGGCCAACCGTGAGCCCCAAGGGTGCCCACGGCCACAAACACACGGCCCTGCCGGGGCTTTACTGCAGCGCTGAGCTGTTTCCCATCCATGAGCCCAGCCCTGACTTGGGGCTCTGGGTGGCAGAGCCCCCTGTGCTGTGGAAGGGCGGGGGTTGGTGGAAGAACTATAGCCAGGTGGGAGGACAGCAACCCACACTGCCCCATCCTGTTCCTCCTCTGGCTTGGCCAGGTCCTCCTTCAAGCCCCAGCACTGCCATGCCTGCCGCTGGATTGCCGGCAGCAGAGTGCTGAAGGGGAAGGGCCCCACAGCCCCACGGACAGTGGGGACCCCCGCAAGGCACTGGGGGGTTCCTGTGGTTGGCACAGCAGGGGCAGTGGGTGGGCAGGGCAGTGGTGGGCAGCTGTGTGAGGGGCCCCAAGAGCCTGCGACCCCCTGAGCCACCTGCTCCTGCCACCACGCCTCCCCACTAAGACTGGGATTATCCCACAGGTTGTATCCGTCATTAAATACCGACTAATAACGCTCTCAGGATATTAAATATGTAACAAACCCGCTTAGCGCTGGCCAGGACAGGAAAGCGAAGGTCACCGGTGCTAATGAGCCCGGCCACATCCCTGGATCCCTGCAGGCCCTGGTGACAGCAGAAGGTCCCAGGGCTGACGTGCCAGCGCCCAGAGGTCCCAAGCCCCCGCGCTACGCCATAGCCAGAGCACGAGCAGCACCTGGAGCTCCCAGCATAGAGCAGCCAGAGCTCTGATCCCATCCATCCCACAGCGGGATGATCCTGTGCTCTCGGCAGCCACAGGTATGGGAGCTTCACGCCAGCAGGACACCGGTGCTGCTGGCTGGGACCAGCCCTGCCCTCGGCCCCACACTGGCCCCATAACCTTGTCCCCACGGGACTCGTCCAGCCCTAATCAGCACCGTGGATCTGCTTGATTAGATAATGGGGCTGTAATCTAGGAAAGCGCCTGCGGATTGCGCGCAGCACCCTGACCCTGCACAGCACAGCTGGAGAGGGAGGGCCACAGCCAGCCGCCGGCACAGCGGGCGGACACAGCTGGACACCGACCGAGCCGCAGCCGGGCAGGCACAGCCACGCACCAGCACTACCGTGAACGGGCGAGGCTACCGTGAAGGCAGAGGGACACTGCCAGATGTGGCCGTGACAGAGCCACAGCAGCCGAAGCCACCTCAGGGGCCACCCACAGCTCAGTGCTCTGCTGGTCAGGGGGACGTCCCAGAGCCACCCCGGTGCCACCGCCGCACCCTGCATGAGGGCAGGGAGAAGCCAGCAGAGATCACCCCGCCCCCGTGGGGCTCAGGCTTCACAGAGGCTCTCACCGAGCCAGGGTGGTTCCCGGCATTTTTCCCCCTCGGTGGATAATCACTTTAATGCAGGAGCAGAGAACTAAAACTCTGCGATTAGCTGTTATAATCGCATGTAAATAGGCCCAGACAAGCCGCTCAGGAGGGCGGTGTGTGGCTCGGGACAGAGTTACACGGGATTTAGGCTGTTTACCACTCGATTAATTTCATGACTCCAGCCCCAAGCCCACCGCTGTCCCAGCTGCCCGGCTCGCTTCCCAGGAGTCAAGGTCACTCAGGCGGAAGGCAGCCGATAGCCCAGGGCTTCTGTCAGCAGCGACCAGCCCAGCACAGCGCTGGGCTCCTGGACTCCTGTGCCTCAGCCCCAGGGCCATGCTGAGGCTGGGCTGTTGCACCCCTGTCCCCCAGACCCCCAGGCAGGCACACACATGGGTCTCCATCCCTTTTTATTCATAAGCATAGTCAAAGCTTGAGAATGTCACAGCTGAACCCCTCCAACAACCACCAACGGACCAACACGAGAGTTCATCCCTCTTCAGAAGAAAAATAGAGCATCTTCAGCCTCCCGCTCCTTGGGTTCCTCCAGTCCGGAGCCCTGCTGCTGCCTGCCCGCAGGCTGGAGATACTACAGGAGGGCTGGCTGCTGGCACGCTAGCGCCACCGGCCCCATGGCTGCCGGGAGCAGTGGCTGTGGCTGCACACGCCTCACCTCTGACGGTGCACCACACAGTTGTGTCCAGCCCTACGGCTGCCCCAGGATCCTCATGTGCCGGGCAGACACCGATCCGTGGCTGCCCCCACAGACCGTTCAGGAAAAGGGATTTCAGACCATCAAGTGCAACAGGCAAAGAGATCATCCACACCAGGGCTGCCCCCGTGGCTGCTGAGCAGTCTCTGGGGGGAGGTGGGGGACTCCCACGGCGCAGGGCTGAGCGGCAGCGTGTCCCCGGTTGTGTCTGCGCTGCCGCGGCTCAGGCGCGTCCTCCGCGGCCCCGGCACAGTAAGGCAACTGCTGGCCGGCTGCTGCCAGTGCGGCCAGCACGGTGCGGCCCCGGCCCGGTGCTAGTCCGACAGCGTGATGACATCGTAGTGGATGCCCGGCTGCAGCTGCTGGATCTGCTCGGCTGCTGCCTCGGCCGTGAAGACGCCCTGTGCCTGGGCCATGGCTGCATCCGCCACTGCTGCAGGGGAGGGGGGTCAGTGCTGCCTCTGAGCGAGGGCGGGGGGAACCAGGGGCTCCTCAGGGCTCCCCTCCGTGTTCCTCGCCTGTCCCCGGGGAAGGGACATAAGGCCGCCCTGCCCGGGTGGGGCTCCACAGGGAGCCCAGCTCCGGTTAACCCTGTTCCAGAGCTGACAGGCTGGGACCAGCAAATATCTGCCCCTGGACACCATGGCTGGCAGCAAAAGGGTGATCAAGCCTGATCTTCCCAGCCCTCCCACCAAGGACTGCTGCACCACTTGCTGCCAACCCTAACACCAGGACTGGCACCCCAAAACCCTGGGAGGACTGGCCCTTCTAGCACAGGGCCCTGCTACTACCTGAGACAGCTGAGTGTGCTGCTGCTTCCAGCTGTGCCTGGGTGACGAGCTGCTGCTCAGGTGACACGGGCATGTACTGGATCTACAGAGGGGAAAACAGGCAATCCCTGAAGGGAGGGTTCCTCCTGGAGCTGCTCCAGCCATGGCTGCTGCACTCAGGCACCGGCCCGTGAGCTCCCCGTGTTTCACATATCCCTCTCCACCTGTGAGCTCAGATCCACGCTCCAGCTCCTGCCACCATGCCTGGCTCCTTACCTGTGACTCTGGGAGAAACTGGCCACCCTCCTCGTACTGGATGTGGGTGATCTGACCGTCCTGTACCTGGGGACAAACAGGGAGGCAGTGGTAGGGTCTGTGGGTGTCCAGGCCCACAACAATGCTGTGACCCAGAGTAAGCAAGAGGGAGCAGGAGGGGGCCCAGCCTCACACACGACACCCCATGAGCCCCACCCACCATGCGATGGGAACAGACAGTCTGAAGCTCACCTGGATGTGATGTCCCTCTGGGACAACAACATACTCTTGGGGAAGCAAGTGCGGGACGCCTTCCTGGGCAATAATGTACTGAACCTGCAAACATGGGAATTCTGACCCAGGAAAAGGTTACCACTACCCACCCCCATCGCAACAGCTGGATCTGGTCTGTCTCCTGTGCCTGTTTCCACCACCCCAGTGCCTTCAGCTCTCCCTACGGAACCCTGCTCTCCCTACTGATGCCAGCTCTTCCCACTGGGCAGTCTCCCATCCGTGGGCCATGCCCCCTCACCTGGTTGTCAGCAGTCACTAAGTGCTGTACTGTCTGTCCGTCAGCAGTTGTGATCTCCTGGATGTAGGCTGCCTCCTCCTGCAAGGTCACAAAGTGCCCAGTGTGGTCAGGGGGGCTGGGCCTAACCACAGCCCCCCAGGAGGCCCCACTGTGAGGAGTGGCCACACAGGACATGAGGTGAGGCCAAGGGACACAACTCACCTGGCTGGTGACACTCTGCTCCTGTGCAACAAGGATGTGCTCCTGCCCCAGAGCCTGCTGCAGCCGCTCAGGAGCCAGCACGGCCTGGCCAGCCTGCAGAGCCGCTGCAACACAGAGAGAGAGGCAGTGGGGATGCTGCTGGGGACACTGACAGTGCTGCCAATGGCCTCGCTCCCCAGTGACCACTGTGTGACACCTGCCCCAGAGTAAAGCACGGGGCAGTCTCTGGGCTCTTCTCACACAGGGTGAGAGCTAAACAACTATGGGCACCACATCAGACCCTGAACTCTGCTTCCAGTGTGAGCTGCTCCCACATGCACTGATCTATCGGGACTTGACTGGAGGGAACACAGGCCCCCTCATTCCGTGCAGCTACCCATGCCCAGCTCCTTGGTCTCTGTCTCCCGCACCAACCCTAACAGCAGGACAATCCTGTTGGGTGAATCCCACATGGCTCCAGATGTAGGACACCCACAGGTCAGCCTTGACATGTCTTACTGTGTAGGGTGGCCAGGGCGTCCTCGTCACTGTTCAGGATGATGGTCTGCTGGGCAGCAGCAGGCCCTGGCCTTTTGCCCTCTGAGCTGTGCAAACGCTGCGTGTGGAACTTGAGGTGCCCGTTACGGTTGAACCTGTGGAGAGGCAGCGCAAGGTGGAGTGTGCCACAGGCAGCACAGCATCCTGTGCTCTCTGCAGGCCGCGGGCCCCATAAGCACATCCTACAACATGGCCTGTCCCCTCTCCCAGCACGTTCCCATCAGGGACTGAACCCTCCTATGCAGAGGTTCCTTGGAGACAAAGTTGGGTCCACCTGCAGCAGGAGCTACTCCCAAGGGCACTGTCCCCTCTAATGGGCTGATCCTGGGGAAGGTTTGGCTAAGACAGCTCTGCCAAGATTCTGTCTCCTCCTGAGCCTTGCAGAGGTCTGTGGGATCCCCCAAAGCAGGATCAGCCCAGCTCCATCACTCACCTCTGCCCACAGACCTGGCAGGCAAAGGGCTTCTCATTGGTGTGGGTCAGCATGTGCCTGCGCAGGTCCTTCTTGTTCTTGGAGGCAAAGCTGCAGTGGGGGCACTTGTGCGGCCGGAGATTGGCATGTTGAACCATGTGGCTCTGGGGCAGGAGGACAAGTGCTGGGTCAGAAATTTGTTTCTCCAAACCCCTTGTTCCCAGGAAACAAGTTCCTTGTGCCAGGAAACTTACCCGGACCTCTGGCCAGAGGGTGGCAGTGAAGGGACAGTCGGGACACTTGAAGGTGCTGGGCCCAATGTGGGCTCTCTTGTGACTTTCCATCTCCGCTCTCCCTGTGAACATGGCTGTGCAAATCTTGCATGAAAACTTTTTGGCCGTGGAAATCTTGCATGAGAGCTTCTTGGCTGTGGAAACCTTGCATGTGAGCTTCTTGGTCATGCCTTGGATTGCAGGCCACTTGATCTTTGGGAATGAGACTTCCTGCCCCTCGGATGCTGGGGATAAAGACGAGTCCTTCTGGAGCTGCCTGGTGACACACTGCACCAGGGGCCACTTGACGCTGGCGGGCTGTGCCTCCTGGCCCTCCGGAGGTGAGGAAAAGGCAGCATCCCCGCTGAGGGGCTGAGAGAGAAACACCAGTCACATCTGCTCACACTGTGGCTTGGGATGGGGAGAGGGCTCAGATCCTTACCTCCATGGTCTGGAACTGGCTCCCTGGGACTCCAGATGACATGATGTAGTGATTGCTATGGTCCTTCAGCGCCTCCTCGGTCATCACAGCTCCGCTCACCACAACTGTGTGGGAGGTCTCCACAGGACTCTCCTCCTCATTGCTGGAGAGCACAGGGTCAGGGAGGATCTGCCTCCTCTTCATCACTTAAGCCTCCTCACTGGAAGCCGGAAGTTCCTCCCCCTCCCCACTCCTCCCATACAGCTGACCTGTACAGCGTGGCAGGAGCCTGGATCTCCTCGCTGATGGGTGCAACGATGCTGTACTCTGCTGTTCCACTCAAGGGGATGGTGATCTGCTGCAGCTCTGAGCCACTCAGGCTCGCTTCCCCATAAGCCTCCTGCACAAGTGTCTGCCCAGACTCTGCCATGTGCAGCATCACCAGCTTTTGCTGCTGCTCCTTAGAGTCCACCTTTGCCTCCTCCTCCTGTGCCTGCAGCTCACAGGGGCCTGGTGTCTCTCCCGGGCCATCTGGCTTCACCACTGCCACCTGTGCAATACAACAGCTCAGCCAAGGGAGCAAGGCTCTGCAAGACACCCCTGCAGCAGAACAGGGCTGGAAAGCCTCCTTGCACCAGACCCCAGCAGGCCTGGCTCCCCCTGACTCTGCCCACCTGCAGTGAGCCACTGGCCAGCTCCCGCTGGGTGCTCATGTTCAGCAGGAGATCCAGGGCTGTCTGTGTGGCCAGCTCTGCTGATCCCGCCACATCTGGGGGATCAGATAGGAAGGGTGAGCCAGGAGCTCACATAGCTCCTTCCCCATCCCACCCCCTTCCTGAGTGCTCACCTACCTTGTTCATAGATGATGGTGGCCCCTTCCAGGGAACCTTGCGAGAGAACAGAGGGCTCTGCAGCTGCGACAGCCTGGACCGTGTGGCAGGTGATGGGGCCAAGAGGTGCCTGCATGAGAGAGAGAGCTGACAGCACAGTGGGCAGTGAGCACCGGGAGGAGCTGGGGCCAGGCATGGCACTCACCGGCGGGCTGGCCTCTGGCTCAGCTGGTGCCTGCACCTGGCTGTGCTGCTGCTTCAGCTCCTCGATCTGCTGCAGGGTGAAGAAGGGGCGGCGGCGGCAGGGCGGCTCCTCGGGGTGCCTCTGTGCCCACTCCTCGAAGGAGTCGGCGTGGCGGCATTGCACGTGCAGGCGCAGGTTCTTCTTGTGCTTGGTGGTGAAGTGACAGAACTCACAAGCGAAGGGCTTCCCCCCTGCAGGGCCCAGGAAGGGAAGTCAGGCAGGAGGTCCCCAGGGGATGGCAGCAAGAGCAGGCAGACTGAGAAGGAGGAGTGCAGGGCATTGGTCAAACAGCTCCTCTCACCTGTGTGCTTGACTGCCATGTGCGAGACCAGGAAGTCCTCCCGGAAGGTGGAATACTTGCAGACGCTGCACTTGTAGGGCTTGTCGTTCATGTGCGACAGCTGGTGGTTCAGCAGGACCTTCTTGTCCTCGCAGACATAGTCACAGAACTCACACTTGAACCTACAAGGACAAAGCCACCTGTCACACGTGCTGAGGGGGAGCGGAACACAGGCTCTGCCCAGGCATGCTGGGCTCCTACCTGCGGTTGGCGATGGCCTGGATGTGCGTCAGCAGGTGCATCTTGAAGGTGTAACGCTTCTTAAAGGACTTCCCACACTGTGATGAAACAAAGTGAAACGGCACTCACCCCCTGCCCTGCCTCACCCACTGCCATCCTCTCCGCAGGCTGTGTCCCCCTCACCTTGTCACACATGTGTGGTTTCTCTGTACTGTGTGTCTTCATGTGCTGCGTAAGCCTCTTCTGCATGGGGTAGACACGGTTGCAGACAGGGCATGGGAAGGAGTTCAGCTTTGGTGGCTGGATAGAGAGCATAAAGTCGAGATCACCTGGATGAGCTCACCCATTTCTTTATCCTCTCCCAACTGGAGGACCTGGGTTGCCTTTCCTCAAGAGATCCAGAAACAATGCCATCACCGAGGCACTGAGATTTTGCAGAAGACGCAGATGTGCCTCTTCCCATATAACAATACTGAGATTCAAGTCAATGGAATATTCAGACTCACCGGATCAGCTCTCTTCTTCCTGAAAAGGAAGCAAGAAAAGTCTCTTGTGTCAGCCACACTCCACACCCAGCTGCCTTACACCCAGACACCAAAATTCTCCATTTTGGAGGGGGTTAGGGGATGGGGCAGACACAGCCACCTTCCCATGACAGGAAGAACAGGGTCAGTGCCGTTTAGCCCCCAGGATTGTGCTGCCCTCACCTGTCCCGGCTGTGCACCGTGGAGTGCCGAATGACATCCTTCTTGTACACGCTGGTGTAATTGCACTCCTCGCACTTGTAGGGCTTGCTGCCCACATGGTTGAACATGTGCTCCTGTAAGAGGCAGACCAAGGCCATGAGAACTGGGACTGCCAGGCAGCCTGTGGGTTCGAGGCAGGGCAGAGGAAGATCACCTTGAGGGAGGACCAGCGCCGGGAGCGGTAGCTGCACTGCAGACACTTGAAGAGCTGCGGGTCATTAGCCTCGTGTGAGTTGACGTGGAAGCGCAGATCATCGTGTGTGAGGAACCGTGAGCCACAGATCCGACACAGGTAGGGCCGCATCAGGGGCTTGGGGGACTTGTAGTAGTACCTGCAGGAACAGGAACAGGGCTCAGAGCTGCAGTGGCAAACGGGCTGGACCGGCCCTGGGCACAGGCCAGAGGGCCCAGCACACCCCTCACCTGCGCCCCATGTACTTGCGGTATTTCTTGCCCAGGAAGCGGCGGGAGGGCCGCCCACGCCGACGGGGGATCACGTCTGCATCCTCAGCACCGGTGTTGGAGGAAGGGTCCTTGTTCTCAGAGTCAGACTGGCTGATGCTGGGCTCTGCCAGGCTCTCGCTGGTCCCATTCTCCAGGCCAGAGGAACTGGCTGCTTCCAAGTTCTGCAGCTCCCGGTTTGGTGTGCTTTGGGACGTCACCAAGGGCTCCACCTCCCCGCCTGTCCCACAGAACACAGCAGAGCTCGCATTCTTGCTATGTGGCTCCAGGAGCTTGCACACCACTACCTGTTCCACCCCTGAACGGGGCTGCTGCCTCCCACCTCCCTCACCTTCTGGCATGTCCTGAGACATGTTCTCCAGACGAAGCATCTTGCGGGGTCTCCCTGGGCGTCGACGTGGTTTCTCCTCGCTGGACGTGGGGACAGTGCGGCCATATCTGGGCAGGCGCCCCCGGGGCTCATCCTCAGCTGGGTTGTAGTCACTGTCCTCTGCAGGCAAGTGCCCCAAAACATCAGACTGGGAAAAGACTAAGCTACCTAAGATGTGGGAAGGTCGAGTCCTACCTTCAGGATCATCAATAGCACCGGCATCCATAATATCATCATCTTCTTCTGGGGCCTCCTCATCCTCAGTCTTTGGAACAGCTCCCAGCTTTCGTAGCCGCCCTTTCCTCAGAGCCAGAGCTGAACCCACTGCCACAGAGAACAGGGCAAAAGCTCTTTAACAGACTGTGCCAGAACAGGCCCTTATGCTCCAGCTCCTCTCTCGTTTCTTCCCAGGAGAGAGCAGAGCCTGTCTGCAGAGAGATGAATTTCCCCCAGCCCTTGGCACACACCTGCCTGGAAGTGACGCTCTTTCATGTGGTTAATCAGCGTTCCCTTAGAGACGCTCTTGTACTGACACATCTTGCACTTGAACTGCTGCACCACGACCACTTCCATCATATCTTCCAGGGTCTCCATGTCTTGTTGGTTCAGCTCCTCCCTACCACCTGCCTTTTGGGCTCGGTTTGGCTGTGCAGGCAGTGCAAGTACTTCCAACTTCCTGGAAGGCTCTGAAGGGCCAGGCTGCTCAAGGCACGTGGAGGTAGGTCCATCAGCAACAGCTTCTATGGCCAAGCTATTGGCTAGAGCAGAAGTGGCTATCTGGGACACCATGGGGGCACCTGAAACCAAAACTCACTCAGCCAAGGGGTAGACCCTCACCTGCATCCAAGGCTGCACCCGTACAGGGGGCACAGGACTGAACACAAGCTCAGGAACAGGCTCCCAACAGGACTGCGGTACATGGCTGATACAGCTGGGACACCCACTCCATGCCATGCTCCAGTGGCACAAGGCTCAGAGGCAGAGCTGGCCACCATGGACAACCCAGGGAGCTCCCTCACCATCATCAGGGCCTTGCAGAATGAGGTACTGCGTGGTCTCTGCCTGTCCATCCTCTGCGCTGGTAACGGCGATGCAGCCTGGCAGGGAGAGGAGAGCAGAGTGGTGACTGCCAGATTCAGGGGCTGTAGAGTCACTGGAGCTCCCTGGGGCTCTCTCGGTTCAGACAGAAGGCAGAAGGTGTGAGAAGGGTCTAGTTCTGGGGATGGAGCCTGCCCTGGGCTGAAAGAGCTGCCAGACAGAGGGAAGGCTGTCCAGCAACATGAGCTCCTCACCAAACCCTCCAGTCACTGCAGCAAGGCAAGAAGAGAAAACCCTGCTGACTAGTTAGACTCAGTAGTCTTAGAGGTTTCTTCCAGCCTTAATGATTCCATGTCCATATTTCCCCCACCTCCTGAGGGCTGGTGCAGTGGCAGCTCCCTCCCCAGCTCACCAAGCCATCTCCACATGGGAGCGCACACTCACTCTGGATGATGTCAGGTCCTATTGTGGACTCGATGATTTTGTCAATGGCAGAACCCAGGTCTGAGGAAGTGGATGCAGCAGAGTCTGACACAACTGTGGCTCCTTCGGTGACGACACTGGAGTGGACCAGGACTTGTGGGGACTCTGACACCATGATGGACTGGCTCACAGTGGAGACACTGGAGACCAAGGTGGATTGGGCAATAGAGGATGAGTCTGGCAGGTAAATCCTTGGAATGGAATCTGTGCTGGAGCTGCTCTCTGAGACCTCTTCCTGGCAGACAAAAAGAATCCAGAAGAGCTCAGATGAGACACGTTTGCCAGCCCAAGCCCTTGCGGCAGCCGGCTTATGCAAATGACCTGCTGCATCACTGCAAAACTTCTAGGAAAAGAATCAGAGCAAATCCTTTGGTACTGACAAAGACCTAGACCCTCCAGGGCTGCTCTTGCTACCAAGACAAGCAGATGCTGGACCAGAGGCATAACAGTGTCTCCCAAAGCCACGAAGTTCAGTCTGCCAGAAAAGTCTACAGAAACCCCTAGGAGCCAGAACGACGGATGCCCTCCCTGCCACCCCATCCTTCCCACCAGCACCTACCAAGGAGACCCCGCTGCTATCGGAGCTTTGCGCCACACAAGACTCATCGGCCCGGGAGAGGAGCCCGGGCCCCGCGGCGGCATCGCTGCTGTCCGCCGACACGGCCTCCGAGCTCCCGACGCCCAGCCCGCTCTCGGTGGGCTCTTCCCGCGCCGCCTCCGCGGTCGCGTCGCTGCTGCTCTGCACCGCATTCTCCTCCATGCCCGCCCTGCCGGGGCCCCCTACGCTCGACCTGCGGGAGGACCGCCGCCGTCAGGGCCGCCACCCGCTTCCCGCCGTCCGCGTCCACGGCGGGGGCCCGGGCTGGGCAGGCGCGGGGCCCCGGAGCCGTCCCGGGCCCATTCCCGGCGGTTCCGAGCGGCCCCGCGGGGGTCCCGGCGCCGCCTGGCGCCCCCGGTCCCGTCATGCCCCGCGGCCCCGCCCGGCCTTCGGCCGCCATCTTGCCGCGGGGTCCCCCCGCCGCCTCCGCGCGCGCGCACACGGCGGGGCGGTCCCGGTGCCGCCGGGGCGGGGGAGACGCCGCCGCGCCGGGGCGAGGAGGTCCCGCCGCCGCCGCCCGCCCGCCGGCCCGCGCCCTCACCCGGTCCGCCGCGGCCCGGCCGCGCACCCGCCGGAGCCGGCACCACGGAGGCCGCCATACCCCCCCGCCCTCTTGCCGCGCAGCGATATGGCGGCGCTGGCCCCCGCGCCGGGACTACTTACCGCCGCCCAGCCCCTGTCCTCTCTGCAGCGCTCGCCGCGGCGGAGATGCCCTCCTCGCCCCGGCCGCCGCCTCAGGCGCCCCCCGGCGCCGCCCGCTCCCCGCGGGAGGGGAGAGCCCTCGGCACCCCGCGGGGGACTACTTTTCCCGCGGAAGGGTCGGCGGTGGTGGAACTCTGCGTCATGGCGTCAGGAAGCGGCGCCCGGGCCCTGAGCGTCGGCGTCGCGCCGGGTTGCGCTGGTCACGGGACGGGAAGGCGGAAGTGGCGGCGGGACTGGGCCGGGAGCGGGGCGTGGGCGGCTGGTGCGGTCACACCGTTTTCTCCCCTCCGTGCGCTCCGGATCTCCCTTCCATAGCCTGCGGTGGGCGCTGAGACCGGCGTGCCTGTGGGCTGGGGCCGCCCATCCACGGAGTGATCCTGGCTGGGCCGCGGGATCTCCGCCGCGCCCTTCCCTGCGAGGCCCGGAGCCTTGCCGCGTTCCGCCCCGGCTGTGGTCCAGCCTCAGGCTGCTGAGCACTTTGCCCTGCGGTCTCTGGCGGGGAATGGCACCTGCTGTCCGTTTGTTCCTTGATGCCAAACTTGCTTCTTTCGATGGCAGCTCTGCACCTGAACAGCAGCCACCTTCCGATGGGCTCTCACTCTCCAAATTTTGCCCTCCGGGATGGTTTTCTCCTAGAGCAGATGGCGATGGGCACCCGATTTGGCTGCAAATCGGGCTGTGCCTGTGCTTGGGGTGTACAAGTCTGGGAGGCTGCTCTGGCCTCACCAAGGGTTCCCAGAGCACTGCTGCCGGTGCGGCATCGCTGGCACCTCCTGATGCCACCACATTCCCTGCAGGGATGTGCTCGGACCTTGCTGCTGTCCCAGCTCCCTGCAGCACTGGTGATCCCGGTGCTGTTCCAGATTCTCCAGCTGTGCATGGCCTGGGCTTGGCCTCTGCTGCACGGTGATGGCTTTAACAAACCCTCAGGTGGCTCCTTGTTCCCGCTGATGTTTTCTCATGTTGCAGTGCTCTATTGAGAACGGCTTTATCCCATTTTTTTTCTGGAAGAAAGGCAGCTAGATTGTGCCTGTGCTCTGTTGGGGCTGGGCCATGGTGGGCTGGCCCTAGGTTCCTGTGGAAGAGACACACAGGGAGAGGAGGATCAGGGCTCTGCATCCGAGCCCTTTCCAGGGCCGCTCAGACCGAGCCAGCCCGCAGTGCAGGACGGGGTACGCAGTGCCATCGTGTCACTGGCCAGGACGGCCGGTCCGGAGCCGGTGCTGACATGGTGCCAGCTGCAGGAGGACAGACAGTGTCTCTCTCATCTGGCACAGTCTGTGAGCATGGACACAGCCTGCCAGAAATCCGAGCCGATGGGTGCTGGGCTGGATCAGTACTCTGCAGCATTGGCTGTGGTGCCTCTGCTCCTGTGCGAGGCAGGCGGCGCCTGGATCCGGCCCCCACAGCCCGGGGCTCTTTCTTGGGGCTCTGTGGGTCCCTTGTGTGCTGCCCCAGGTGAGAGTTCCCAGAGGCGCCGTGTGCCCGGCAGAGGCAGTAGAGGAGCTGCACTGCCAGCTGCTGCGTGTGCACCTTCCGGCTCTTTTTCAAGCTAATTAAATGCATCCTTGAAAGGTTTATGCCCTCATCCATCACGGGCAGACAGCAGCGGTGAGAGCCATCCCCGGGCTGGCTGTGTGAGCTCTGCTGCCGCAGGGCTACTGCCGGTGCCTCAGGGCTGAGTCCCCACATGCGCTCGGCTGCTGCCGTCACTGTCATGTCACAAACCCAGAAGGACCAAGGGCTTGAGCCTTTTTTCTCCCACTACTGCTTTTTAAAGCAGCTCTGTATAGCTCAGTGGGGGAAGTGGAGTTGAGGAGGGTGGGAGGGAGGTGCTCCTGTGCCTGATGTCCCCTCCAGTGCGAGTTCTGTAGCTCACACCGGTAGAGCCCAGCACTGCCTTTGACCGGCTCTATCTGGGTTTGGAATGCCCTTGTGCTCCCTGCTGGGGGAAGCTCCGTGTTTCTATTGGGAAGAGGGGGTGGTGTCAGAGGAACCGCTGTCAAAAGCTGCCTGCCAGGTAGAGGAAGGGGGATGGATTTGTGTCAGACCAGCAGGTTTCCTCTTTTTGCCTTCAGTCAGCTGCTGTGTGACACAAGTGAAGGATTTTCCCAACGGGTGATGGCTGCAGGGCAAAACAGGCTGAGCTCCAGGGGCCTCAGGGGCTTGTATGAACCCTCCTGGTGCTGGCTCGGCTGATGGAAAGTTGCGTCAAGCTTCCCTGTCACCCCGCAGAGGTGCCCCATGTCCTCTGTCTCGGTGAATTGTCCCAAGCAAAGCTTTGCTGTGATGGGTAACCTGCTATTTTTAAAAATGCTGCGTGCCCCTGAGCGGGGGATTTCCAGGGCAGGCAGAGCACGGCTCCCATCCTCAGTTCTGGAGGGGCAGCTTCTTGCTGATAGTTCTCTGCCGTTGTGCCTCTGAGCCTGAAATCACTTAAGAGCCAAAGAAAACAAAAAGAAATCTCAGCAAGAGGTTTAAAGAGAATCCAAGAATGGCTTCAACACATGTGTGTGTCCAAATACCTTAGCGGGGGGAGCAGCAGGTTAAAGGCCTTGTGGGAACAGGCTAAGGAGACAATGACGCGCTTGTGCCTGGAGGACAAAGCTCAGGCTTGGGCGGAGTATGAGGCTGTTTTTACCAGGCTGCTTGGTGGGCTGCACTGACACGCTGTCCCGTGCCCAGGGAGGTTTCCCAACTCTGTGCTCTTCAGCCTGGATGCAGCGCTGGGAAGGAGCTACCATCAGACAAGCTGCTGTTCAGGCAGGGTGGGCACGCAGTGATGGGTGACCCCAGTCAGGAGCCTGTTCTTGCTGGTGCCCTCCCCAGTACAGTTTGCTGGACTGTCTCCTCCCCAGTACAATTTGCTGAGCTGCCGAGCACGCTCGTCCCGCTTCCACAATGGCTCTTCCATGAGCTTGTGGCCCCGGTCACCATCCCAAAATAGGAGATGGTTGTGCTGAGCACAGTGCCTAAGGCAGAGCCTCAGCTTCCCCCCCTGCAACCGAACCCCGGACTTCCACTGCCAGTGATTTTGTCATCCGCTCTGTTTGTTCCTCCTTGTTTTCTTTTTTCTTTTCAAAGAAAACATTGTTGCGATGTTTGTGTAGCTGCAGGGCACGGATCCACATCAAGGCTTGTATTTATATCCCACCTGGGAAGGGCAGTTGCATCAGCACATTTTGTAAAACGTTGAGCAAAGCAGCCCTTGCTGCAGGAAATGGTTTTTCTTCACACCAGATTGCCTCACCGCTCTGTGCCTTCCCAGCAATGCTGGCTCCTGGAGAAGGCTCCTGGGGCACTCCTGGGGGATCGCTCCATGCCAGGGTGGCCGTGAGATCTGGGACAGCTTCCTCCTGGGCACGGCCTCAGCCCCTCTGCCCTGTACCAGGGTGGTGCTTCTGTGGCAAGCAGCCTCCCCTGGTGCTGGCTCTTCCAGCTGGGATCCTCATTTCCCAGAGCACTGGCATGAGTGGGAGTGCCTTAGGATAATGCCTGTGTTCTGTGGCCCCCAAAGGTGTGGCTGAACCCATGACCTCAGCCATAATGCCACCCTTGGGCTCAGGCAGGGCACTCCCGCATCAGGCAGCTTGTGCCATCAGTGCCTGCCCTGACCCCAAGATGGAGCGATAGTGGCGCCGAGCCATGCATTCCTTCTCTCATGTATCTTGCCCCACACCAGGGTCAGTGCCATGGCTGCCATTCCTGAAAGTTTTTGGGACTATCAACAGCCTTTCCAGGATGTGCTTGGAGCTGCTGGATGCAAACAGCTGGCTCCCTTGCGCTTGCCAGAACTGCTGTTGCTACTGCTGAGTGGTTTTTTTCCCCTTCTGGAGCGATCCTGTGGCTTCCTTCCCAGACCCTGAGACCTTGGAGCCACGGTCCAAGGCCACCAGTTTCCACCCTCTCCCGTGCTGCTGATTCATCACTGCTGGTTAGTTAGAAAAACGGTAATCAGCAAATTACTGAAATATAAGTAAAATAAACAAGGTAGGCAGAGAACTGTGTATGTAGCAGGGCCCCAAAGGCCTCGGGTGTGTGGTGTGCCGGGCTCTGTCTGTCCCCAGCACAGGGCCTGTGCCTGGATGAGCACTCCTGGAGCAGGGGGTCAGTACCTGCTGTGGGGTCCCTGACCTTGGCAGTCCTGCATCCCTGCCCATGAGTGGTCCTGTGGGGCTGCTTCTGCTCCAGCCTCTCAATTGGAGGATGTCGCTACACCCCAGGGCAGAGCAAGCAGGCTCTGGGGCTGCTCCCCATCCTGTGGGGGCATGGCAGCTCCCACAGGTCTGCTGGCTCTTGCCTGGGTGTTTTCCATCCCTTCTCCTCCCCAGACAGCATGGCAGCTCTGTCCATCCTGGTGTTCCTTCAGCCCAGGGTGTGCCTTCCTGTGCTCACACGATGCCCGGTTTTGAAAGGTCTCAGGTCATGTGGCTGGGGCAGCTCCCGGCAGACCGCCAGGCTGTGTGCCATTCCTGGGCTGCCTGGGCTTTGTCCATATGCCTGTGTTGACAACTGAGCTGCTCTGAGTTAATTTGGCAGCAAGCGCTGGAACAGTTGTCAAATGTTTTACTGAAATCCGAACGTGTTGCATCTACCGCCCTTCCTTCTGCTTTGCGCAGTTTACAATTAAATACCACCAGTTTTGTCCATATTCCACCTTCCACAAACCCCCGCTCCTTATTCCCAAGCCGCTCCATTGCTGACAGCCATGGATTGCTGGCAGCGCATTGTCCCCTCGCACACTGTCAGGTTCCCTGTCATTGTCACTATTGCTGCTCTTCCTGTTTTAGCAGGCAGCTGCCGTGCCCATGTCACCGCCGGGAACAAAGCGCTGCCCACCCGTCCTGTGCCATGGTGCTGGTGGCTCACCGCAGCAGCTGTGCCCCCCGGAGCTGGCAGCCACCCAGCTCTGTCCTGCCCTGCTCCTCTCCCAGCTCCTGCCTCACTCCTGTGGTGTGCAGGAGGTGCTTCCATGGGAGCAGCATGATCCAGCAGATCACCCAAGAGGGGATGCTGAGGGGATGATGTCATGAGGCTGCCTGTGGATACCCCTTCCCAAATGCTCCCCAGGTGACCTGGGCCCCCTGCCCCTCTCACCTGCCTGGATACCCCATCTTCTTGCTCCCAGCAGCTGGGAAGGTTTGGGAGGAGAAAAATTGGTCAAAGCTGGAGGCAGAAGCTGAGGCAGGAGGAGGGTCAAGGGATGGGATGGAGTTTACAAGAAAGTCCTGAAGCACAAGAGCCCAGCAATGTTAGGAGCAGGTTGCTGGTGCATCGGTGTGAGGTGTGCCAGCTGCCAGCCCCAGCACCTGGTGAATGGAGCTCTGGGTGGGATTCCTGCAGCATTCCAGTGGGATCCCAACAGATACGGGGGGTTCCCAGGGTGGGCACGGAGGGGGGATGTCCCAGCCCAACACAGGGAGGTGACTGTGCCACCCACCTGGATACTGGGAGTCAGTGTGGCGGGGGGGGGGATTCCGTCATGTGTGGTTTGCAGCTGGGATGGGTGGTGACACAGCAGCGCTGGTTTCAGCGCCTGCAGGGAGGAGTGATCCACCCGGTGACAGCGGCCGCGTCATCCTCACCCAGACAAGAGCTGCAGGAGCAGCATCGGTCTGGGGGCAGCGGGGCTGGGCAGCAGTGGGACCAAGGGGTAAGGGGCTGTGGGGGGCAGGACACCAGGCAAGCAGGGGTGAAGGGGGTTGGCAAGAAGGGGATGCTGAGAGGTGGGGAGTTCCCCAGGTGAGGCAAGGGGTAAGGAGGGAGCTGAGCAGGTGTATTCACAGAGCTTGGGGCAGGCAGGGAAGGGATGCGGGGCCGGGGACTGCTGGTGCTGGAGAGCTGAGAGTTGGTGGCATGCAGGGTGGTTTGCCAGGAAGGGTCCTGGGCCCAGCTGGAGACTGCAGTCCCAGCCCACACACGGCCCAGTGCCGGGACAGCAGATACGGGAAGTGTGTGCAGGAATGTTGTTTCTGTCTGGAGCCTTCGAGCAGGAGTGATGGGGCTCCGAGCCTCTGACGCAGAGCTGCTCCCTGTTCCCTGTTCTGCTCCCATGCCAAGTGTCTCCATACTCTGGTCACTGCATACCATGGACTGGTGTTGGCCAGGACAGCCAGTGCTGGGCTGTCAGTTCTGCTCCCTGGGCATGGGGTGGTGCAGAGCCCATGGGACGGGAGCAGGAGCAGGGATGGGTTTGGGGCACTGTAGCTCAGGGTAGTGAGGCCAGTGGCTGCCTGGCCCAGCTAGAGGCACGCAGTAATGGCCTGCCCACTGCTCGGGGTGTCTGGCTGTGCCGTGGTGGCCATGGCACTGGCTCTTCCTGCAGCTTCTGCCAAGTCCAAGTGCTCCCTTCCTTCTGCACAGGTCGTGTTCCCAGTGTGACCGGCATTTACTCTCTCCAATCCAGTGCTGTCTCACCCGCATGAGATGCTGACTCTCTTCCACCCCACTTCCCCTTGCCACCACACTCCTGCTTATGTTGGGAGGGCACCTGATGCCATCCACACGCCTGTGCCTGTCCTTTGCTCCTGTGTACCCCTGTCCCCTGCCTGGGGTTCCTGGGTGTGAAACAGTGACTGTGGCAGCTGGATGTTCCCTCACCCCTGGCTCCTCAGCTCCCCACCAGCTTTGTTGCCCTGGTGCATCCCCTGTTTGTGGGCTCTCCCCTGGCTGTCTGGTGCCACACTCCCTCCCTGGCTGGACCCCACCCTGTTTGCCTCTATGGTGGGAATTGAACAGGGAGGGTTCTAGGGGCCCTGGCTCCATATAATCCCCACCCCAAAAAATCTCACTGCTGACCCAACCAGCACCTCCCAGCAGGAGACCTACAGCCTTGCAGAGGTGCTGCTGTGTCCTGTCAGCCTCTGTCCTGGGCAGGGATCCAGACAGGCACCAGCCCTGATTGAGGTCCTGGTTTCTCACAGAGGGTCTGCATGGGGGTGGCCGTGAGTAAGGGTGTGTGAAGGGGCTGCGGTGGCTGTTCCTTCCCCTTTCAGCAGCGACGGTGGTGACCGGCAACCTCGTGGCTCGGCCAGTGTCTGGGATGGAGGCTGTCTGTCTGGGTTTTTCCATCTCACTCCTTTCAGGGGCTCTGGGAGTGAAAAAGGCCATGGGCAGCCTGGGGTGGTCACAGCTCCTGGGGTCTCTGCCATCCACAGCCCTTTCCTGCCTGTGGCACTGCCCCATCACCACTGCCCTCCTCTCTTTCCCACCAGCCACAGTGGCAGCTGCAAGCCTGCCTGCACACATGCACTTTCTGAGGAACCTGTGTTCCAGCTCCCGTAAACAAGCTGATTGAGGCTGCCTGGCACTGAGTTCATGCCAGCAGTGCCGCGCCCATCCCACAGAATTCCCTGCCTGGCACAGAGGCTGCCGGCCCTGCCAGACATGGGGGTTTCCCTGCTGCCCTGGCCCTGCTCCCTGACGAGCCTCCAGAGAGTCACCAGAAATTCCCCCAGGATGGTTCCAGGAGGAAGCTGGTGAGCGGGGCCATGAGTCAGTGAGAGCAGCCAGGACGGGGGCAGAGCTGTGGCCGGCAACCCCCCACTGGAGCTCCCAGTGCCCAGCTCGAGGGCTTGCTGGGACTGGTGCACAGTGTGTGGGGCACTGGCCCTCATCTCCTTCCGCCATCACTTGCTCCAAGGCCCCCATTCCCCTCCTAGCCCCATTTCTGCCAGCACTACTCCCTGCTGCTGGGCCGTGGCTCTGCCCTCAGGGTGCCACAGGCAGCACGATGCCATGGTGTGCCCTGGCAGAGTGGCCAGGTTGTTGGAGCTGCAGCTTCTGCATGTGGCAGAAACAAGGGGTGGGAATAGCATGGGGAAGGACAAGGGATCTGCCACAGTGCCAGGGAGACCAGAGCCGGATCTGACTTTCTGACTGTATCCCACAGCTGGAGTCAGAAGTCTCCTTGTTGAGGCTGCCCTGCAGGTTCATCCTCTCAGGAGTTATTTAGTGCCCAGCTCCCTCAACAGCTCTATGATGTGGCCTGAGGTCCTGGCAGGCTGGAGAGTGGAGGATGTGGAGCAGTGCCTGCTCCCCAAATGCCTCAGGAGCCACCATCTTCAATGGGCTCTCAGGGCACCTTGACAGATGCCCTCCTCACCTTGGCTGCCAGCCAGGCAGGGAGCACAGAGAACCACTGCCTCCTGCCTGGTGAAGAGCTGGGCCATCACAGGGACGAGGGGGGCAGGCTGGACCCTGTGGGAGGGGGCTGTAGGGTGATGTGTCTGTGGGATCCCTGGGCTATGTCCCACCATGACGGAATGCTTGGCTGGATGTGTTTGTCACACCGGGCGCAGGATGGTGGCTGCTTGTGAAGCAATATCCTGTGCCATGGAATGGGGGCTGCTCTTACAGGGCTGTGGTGGGGGAGTGAGGCAACCCCCTGATTTCTCACCATTGCTTCCTCCCAGCTTAGCCCACGCTGCCAGTGAGTTTCCTGTGTCCAGCCATCCGTGACCCTGGGATGCATCTCACCAGCACAGGGCACCTGGCAGGTGATGCTGACCCAGGGATGAGCCCTCCTTTGGGCATGGGGGTTCCCCTTCAAGGGCACAGGGAGCACAGCCCTGACCTCTCACTGTCCCCAGCTGTGCTGGGTGCCAGCATAACCTGCTTGTCCTTTGGCTGGAGCACGAGCTGCTGGCTTGGCTCGGCCAGGGCTGGGGGGACACTGGGAGCGCTGAGCCACAGTCTGGCGCTCTTGGGAGCTGGGAGGATAGGCACTAACAGCAATGGGGGGAACAGGAGGGTCCTCCTGGTGAGCCACCTGAGGACCCTTTGGACTCATGGGGTTTGTGAGGGCTAGGGCAGGGGATTCACTCTGGGACCTGTCTCGGGCAGCCTCGCTGGGCTACACCAGCCCTCCCTCCCCCTCCGCTGACGCTGCGCCTTGTTCTCTGCCATCTGTTTTCCCCTCGCTCCTCATCCCTGTTTGCTTTCCCCTTCACTGCTCTCGTTCCCACAAGCGTCGGCACTTTGGGACAAGCAGGAAAACACCGTCCCATGGCAAGGTTTGTTCTGTGCTGGGTGGGAACCTGAGTCAGCAGCACCCTGTGTAGCAGGGCAGCAAGGATAGGGCACCCCTAATGTCCCAGGGACCCAGGTGGAGCATTCCAGAGCTGCTCCTGGACAGGCACTGCCTCTGGTACCAGGAAGCTCTGCCAATCTACTGCTGACATTTGGGCTTAGAGGTCATGGGGTGAGGAGTAAAGAGCATCTCCGATGCTGGGAGCACTCTGACCCACTGGGGTGATGCAGCTGTGGTGGGGAAGGATGCAGAGTCCTGGCTGGGTTCCAGGCACTGGGACTCAGGTGGGGGTTCCACTGCTGTCTGCCCCTATGCCCACCCAGGCCCTTGCGGGTCTGGCTCCAGCACCACCAGCCCTTGGGCAGCCAAACTCAGTGTCAGCCGGCGTGATGACACAGCTACAGGGTCCTGAGCACCTGGCTGGCATCCAGTGGTGCCCTGCTGTCCCCACAGCTACCATGGTCTTGGGGCCAGCAGGGCAGTGCCTGTGCAGGGCAGACCCAGGGTGGCCACTCGGTGCTGTGCTGTGGCCCGGTGGAACTGCCCAGCTGCTCTCCTTCTTCCTGTCCTCCCGTGGCTGTGGAACGCAGCGTGTTTAGTAAACAAGGTGATGAAACAGTTAAGGCAGAGATAGAGTGTGCGTTTCGTCACCGTGGGAAGGGAGAAGGCAGCGTGAGTCGGCGCTGAGGGGTCTGAGGGTGACTCACTGCCCTCCCACCCCATAAATAGGAGCGGGTAGCCCGGCGGCACGAAGAGCAGACAGCGGGGACCAGCACAGCCGCATCCCTCCTGCCACCACCGAACCATGGCACTCATCCTGGCCCCGCTTGTCGTCGGGCTGCTGGCCGTCTCCTGCTGTGCAGCCCCGCTCCAGGCCAAGCCGCAGGCGGTTGTCACCTTCCCGGGGGACCTGATCAGCACCCTGCCGGATCTACAGCTGGCAGAGGTGAGGGGAGCATGGCCCATGGTGCCCTCCTGGCACCCACGTCCCCAAGGGACACCCAGGCTGACAGCGAGGGGCTGCAGGCACGGCTCGAGAGCTGTCAGTCTCCTTGAGCTCAGGGAGGCACCCAGGTTGGGGTGGGTGCCTGGGGCTGCTGGAGCCCCCTCACACCTCACTCACCCCTCTGGCTGCCTTCCCTCCACAGCGCTACCTGCAGAGGTTCGGCTACATCACGGAGGCAGAGGCTAAGATTGGTGGCAGGCACATGTCCCTGGGCAAGGCGCTGCTCAAGATGCAGAAGCAGCTGGGCCTGGAGGAGACGGGAGAGCTGGATGCTGCCACACTGGAGGCCATGCGAGCCCCCCGCTGCGGCGTCCCTGACGTGGGAACCTTCCTTACCTTTGAGCGTGACCTCAAGTGGGACCACATGGACCTGACTTACCGGTGAGTCTGCTCTGGGGATGAACCCTTATGTCCCCAGGGTGATGGTGCCAGGAGAATGGAGGGCTTGAGGGACCAGGAGGCTGGCAGCCTCTGCTCAGCCCTTCTCCAGGCTTGGTGCTGCCTGTACAGCTGGGTCCCGGTGCTGCCAGGGCCAAGTCAGGATGGCAGCAGCATCTGCTCCCCGATGCCCAGAACAGCACCTGATCCCTGGGGGAGGTCAGGAGTGGTGGTGACTGCTATCACCTCTGGGGGTGGGGGTCTGCTCCTTCCCAGAACAGGATCACTCCTGCATGAGGGGGAAACCTGACAGCGCTGACCCTCTGTCTCCCTGGCAGGGTGATAAACTACTCCCCCGACCTGGACCGTGCCGTGATCGATGATGCCTTCAGACGGGCGTTCCAAGTGTGGAGCGATGTGACCCCTCTCACCTTCACCCAGATATACAGCGGCGAGGCAGACATCATGATCATGTTTGGCAGCCAAGGTGATGTCCTTTGGGCAGGCAGGCATGAGGATGTTCCTGGTGATGCACCCTTCTTGTGGGATCCTCACCCCCTGTCTCCTTGGGCTGTGCCCAGAGTCCCCCTGCCCCCACACGTGCAGGAGGTGTGCAGGGCTTGGGTATCTGTGTGCGTGCCAGGGATGTGAGGGCTCCTGTGGCACTCCAGCTGATGGTGCTTTTCCCTGCAGAGCATGGGGACGGGTACCCTTTCGATGGCAAGGATGGGCTCCTGGCCCACGCCTTTCCCCCAGGCCAGGGCATCCAGGGTGATGCCCACTTTGACGATGATGAGTTCTGGACACTGGGAACTGGCTTAGGTAAGGGCAGCGTGTGGCGGATTGAGGGGGGCGGTCTGATGGTGCCAACCCCAGCCGCAGCACTGAGCCGCCCCTCTCTGAGCAGTGGTGAAGACCCGCCATGGGAATGCCAATGGAGCCGAATGCCACTTCCCCTTCATCTTCGAGGGCCGCTCCTACTCCCGGTGCACCACAGAGGGGCGCAAGGATGGGCTGCCCTGGTGTGCCACCACCTCCAACTATGACCGGGACAAGAAATATGGCTTCTGCCCCAGCGAGCGTGAGTAGTGGCGACCACAACCCCTGCCCAGCCCCGCAGTGCCTGGGGCCATCCTCACTCTCCCTCACCCCACAGTCCTCTATACCAATGGTGGCAACAGTGACGGAGCCCCCTGCGTCTTCCCTTTCGTCTTCGATGGTGCCTCCTATGATACCTGTACCACAGATGGGCGCTCCGATGGCTACCGCTGGTGTGCCACCACCTCCAGCTTCGACCAGGACAAGAAATACGGCTTCTGCCCCAACCGAGGTGCCAGCAGGCAGGGGGGCTTGCAGAGGAGGGGGCACACAGGGTGGGCACATGAGGGATCTCGGCGTTGTCCTCGGTTCTGGCTGGTGCAGCCAGGGGCCAGGCTCAGCCTCACTGACACTTTGCTGCAGACACAGCGGTGATCGGCGGCAACTCCCAGGGGGATCCGTGCGTCTTTCCCTTCACCTTCCTGGGGCAGTCCTACAGTGCCTGCACCAGCCAGGGCCGGCAGGATGGCAAGCTCTGGTGTGCCACCACCAGCAACTATGACACCGACAAGAAGTGGGGCTTCTGCCCTGACAGAGGTACTGGCCCCTCTGCCTGGGCTCCGCTTCATGCCTCCCAGACCCACTCCATATTGCCACACTTCTTGTGGGGACCACAATCTCTGGATGGTGTGTCCTGCCCTGTTGTGGCTCACCAGGCACTTAGGCCAGTGCTTTCTCCCAGGTTACAGCATCTTCCTGGTGGCTGCCCATGAATTCGGACACTCACTGGGGCTGGACCACTCCAGCGTGCGAGAGGCCCTGATGTACCCTATGTACAGTTACATCCAGGACTTCCATCTGCACCCTGATGATGTCCAGGGCATCCAGTACCTCTATGGTGAGCAGCTGCACTGCAGCTGGGTGCATTGGGTGTCCTTGCAGCACCAAGCTGGTTCCAGCCTCATGCCCTCCCCTGTATTCACTCAGGTCGTGGCTCTGGCCCTAAACCCACTGCACCTGCACCTGCTCCCACGGAGGAACCCCAGCCCCTGCCCACGGAGGAGCCCCAGCCCATGCCCACGGAGGAGTCCCTGCCTGTGCCCACAGAGGAGCCCCAGCCCCTGCCCACGGAGGCTGGCAGCACCTCCACCACTGAGGAGGAGGAGGAGGAGACGCCAGAGCCTACAGTTGGACCCATTCCTGTGGACCCCAGCCGGGATGCCTGCATGGAGAAGAACTTTGATGCCATCACAGAGATCAATGGGGAGCTGTACTTCTTCAAGGATGGGTGAGTGGCAGCATCTGGCACCTCCTGCCTTGATGAGGTGGGATGTGGGGGAACACGGGGATGTGGAGGACATAGACTGTGGCAGACTGAGGTGATCAGGACAGCTCATCTTCCTCACCAGGAAATACTGGACCTACTCATCCTTCTGGAAATCAGGCATCCAGGGTGCCTTCTCTGTTGCTGATACCTGGCCTGGCCTCCCAGACACCATTGATGCTGTTTTCCAGGATTTGCTCACCAAGAGGGTCTTCTTCTTTGCTGGTGAGCTCTGCCCCCACTGCCCTCGGCACAGTCCCACGGGCAGGGGGAGGAGCCTGGTGAAGCTTGGGAGCTCTCAGGGCTGTCTGACACCCCCACTATCTCCCACTGCAGGTCGGCAGTTCTGGGTGTTTTCTGGGAAGAGTGTGCTGGGCCCCCGGGGGATCGAGAAGTTGGGTATAGGGAAGGAAGCCGGCCGCCTCTCGGGGGCCCTGCAGCGGGGCCGCGGTAAAGTGCTGCTCTTCAGCGGGGAGAACTACTGGAGGTGAGCAGGACTGGAGAGCAGCAGCGCCTGCCTGAGCAAGGGACTGCGGAGGGTGGTTCCAAGCAGCCCTGAGCACGGCTCTGCTCTCCCACAGGCTGGATGTGAAAGTTCAGAGGGTGGACAAGGGTTACCCCCGTGCCACCGATGACATCTTCACCGGCGTCCCCCTTGATGCACGCAATGTGTTCCTCTACCAAGGTGAGTGGAACCTGGCAGGTGGGTGCTGTGTGTTCAGGCCCGGGATACCCAAGCCTCTCATGACATTGCTCTGGTTGGTGACTCAGGATGCTCACGTGCGTGGGGAATGGCCCTGGGACAGGGCACACCATCAGCCCCCATGGGTCCTTGTGGTGGGGCTGGCAGGGTGCCAGCAAGGTGCAAGGTGCCATGTGCCTGTGCTGCTTGGGTCTTTGTATGGCCAAACTTCTGCTGACCCTCCGTCCCCCTCCTTGCCCAGGCAAGTACCACTTCTGCCGGGGCAGCTTCTACTGGAGGATGACACCGCGCTACCAGGTGGACCGGGTGGGCTACGTAAAGTATGACATCCTGCAGTGTCCCCAGCACTGAAGGCCTGACCAGCCATTGGCTCTGCCAGTTCTGCTCCCTGCCCACTGCTCCCAACCTGTGGGCTCCTGTCTCATAGGCTGACCCCTGGGGGCCTTGTGGCTGTGGGTTAGCCCCAGATGAGGTCACCACCTTCCTGGAAGAAAGGGGCAGGGGGTCCTGGGGTCACCCCCTGGGAGCTGCCCAGCTTGGGGAGCCCCAGCTGGGGAGAAGGACTCTTGCCACAGCTGGCATTGTGCCACCCCTGCCAGCACCAGCTCCACTGCACAGAGGCGTTTGTCTGGTGCAAACCGCACACGGATTCGAGACAAATTTGTCTTTTCCCTGAGCCAGCAATGCCAGGTCAGACTGAGCCCCACTGGGAGCTGGCGCCTGGGGACACACCAGGGTGGGACACAGGGTTTTGCCTACTCCTGCCCACTGCCCACTCTGCCAACCACCCCCTCTGCCAATTGCCTGCCCATTTGTAATAAAGACAATTCTTTCGACACAGCCTCGAGTGCTCTATCAGCTCTTGGGGAGGTTTGGAGTACCTCCATGTACCGGGGGCATCATCCTCCCCCAGTGCCAGCACCAGTGGGCAAGGGCCACTGGGGGGGGCTGTCACCAAGCCCCCTTTGCTAAGGACTCTAGGTCCCTCAGGGACACTGCGTACAACGGGAAAGGATGTCCCCCGATCCCAATATCGTCCACCACCAGCCCCCCTACGCCAGGCGCGGCAATCCCTGCCCCGACTCCCCCGACCTTCCAAGCCCTGGCTCCGCATAATCCTCCACCCACTGCCCGCTCCTGCGCTCCACCTTTGCACCGAGATGAGGAGAGGGCGGTTGTCACCGCCTGTGGCCGGCACACAGCGTGTGACCGAACTCCCCACTGCAGCTGAGACCCTGCCGCGGGCTGGCCCCGTAGATTCCCCCGGGACCGGTCTTTCCCTGAGCAGCCGCACAGCGCGGCGGCAGGGCCAGGGCAGGGATCGTGCCCGAGGGTGCCCGGGTCCGCGGCAGGGTGGGGCAGCCGCAGCTCCGGGACTGTAATTAGCCGTAATTAGCGGCCGCGGCTCCGGACAGGGCGGGGGCAGAGCGCGCCGTTGGGACACGATCTCTGCGCCCCCAGTTCGGCGGCGGCTGTGGGGCCGACCGGGCGTGGCGGAGCGGTCCCGTCCCGTCGAGTGGAGCCGGGCTGAACGGGGCCGAAGCGAGCCGAGCGGAGCGGGGCCGAGCCGATCCAGTCGGACTGGAGCCAGCCCTGCGGCCGCGGGGGCGGCGCGGCGGGCGGTGCCGCGGGCACTAGGACCCCGGTCAGCACCCGGCGGGGCCGCGCTCAGCGACCGCCGGGGCCGGAGCCACTTGTGGCGGCGACGGGGCCATGAGCGGGCGGTTCACAGTCACCGGCGGCGGGGGTGAGCGCCGGGGGCGAGGGGGGCCCGGGGAGGCTCCGGAGGCGGGACACGGTCCGCGATGAGGATCCGCGGGGCACGATATGGTCCGCGGGGAGTGTCCGCGAGAAGGGTCCGCGGGGGGGGGCCGGGCCGTCGGGGCAGCGTGGGGGGTGCGGAGCTGCGGTCGGTCTGGCCCCTCGGAGGCAGTGCAGACCCCCGGAGTAGGGATGGCGCGGAGCTGCGGGATCCGGGAGATGGGAGGTGCAGAGCAGGGAGTGGGGCTCAGCCGCCCGGGCAGGACCCCTAGTCCCAGACTCTTCCCCGCGGCCACCTCTGCTCCTAAGGGTGGTCCCCTGTTCCGACCCATACCGGGAGCTGTTGGAGTGAGGCCCTGCTGCTGCCGGACCGGCAGCGGGATGGAGCAGGGTTACGGTTGTGGGTCTGCTGTGGGTGCGAGGTCACATACTGTTCCCCCAGGGAGCCGTGGTGGAGGGTGGCTGCTCCCCAGCCGGGCGAAGGCAAGCTGTGGCCAGTCCTTGGATGCAGCACTGCCCACCGGGCTGCCATGGGCACACGCACTGGAGCTGGCAGCCATCGCCTTGTGGTGCCCAGGGGACGTGGTGGTGGGGCTTTGCTGTCACCAGAGCCGTATCGATCCCAGAAAACTGGCCGACGGCAGCACCGTGCTGCCGGAGCTGTGACCTTGCACCCTCGGCGAAGGGCGCGGGTGGGAGGCGCGAGCAGCCGGACGGACAGCATGACACCTGGGGTGGGCTGTGCCTCTGTCAGTGGGCTCTGGCCTTTGGGGCCCTGTCTAGGATCACTCTGTCGTGGGTGGTGTAGGGCTGCATCCAGTGGCAAGGGGATGCAGGGCCACTTGTCACTCGATGGCAGCTGGGCCAGCTGGGCCTGGCCTGTGGGCTGTGTTGGGGCGGAGCAGACCAGGATGAGCCGAGGCTGTGGCTGAATTCTATGGCCCTCTAGGAACAGCTCCTCGGTTTGGCAGCCAGTTTGCTGGTGGGGGATTGCGAGGAGCTGGGGTGGGCATGCTGAGTGGCCATGGTGGCAGCAAGGGGACACATCCTTTTGGCTGAGCTGTGACCTTGTGCCTTCCCAGAGGACAGCCAGTGGCTAGTCCTGCTGGAGGTGCCCTGTCTTGTGGGGTGGGCACAGCTGTGGCAGGGTGGCTACTTAGGGATTGGCAGCGTTCAGGGATTCGTCACATCACACATTTCTCCACAGCGCTGGGACCATGGATGCTGCCTCCCGAGGGGATGGATGGGAAGGGGTGCATGGAGCAGGGAGTTGCAGGAGTGGCAGGGGCTGCGGATGGCAGGCGGGATCTGTGGCCAGCAGTGGTCCCGGGAAGGACTCGGCCCTGGGTGAACGCTCAGTGTTGCCTGGCCCCATGTCAGTGTCATGCGTGGGAGACAGAGTGACAGAGATCCCCGTGACCTCGGGGCGGTGCGGGAGCGAAGGCTGCAGCCGGCCGCGCTGCCAGCGCCAGGGCGGTGCGGGGACCCCCGGAACAGCTGGAGGGCTCCTGCTTGTTCGTGAGCTGGCGCCGTACTCAAGGCGCCTTGTGGCTCCTGGGGCCGCCCTTAGGGAAGGTCCTGCCCTGGAGCGGCCCCAGGCGGGTGGTGCTGAGGAGGGATCTCAGCCCCCGGGCAGGGGCGGCAGCGGCAAGGGACCGCCCGGTACCGGGCGGGGCAGGGTACGGACAAGGCGCCGCCGCGGGGGCCTGGGGGCCGGGCGCAGGTCACTGGTTGGAGTACGACCGGATCCAGGGCTTGGCCCGGGAAATGGAGTCCGTGCGGGCGGCGGCGGGGGCGGCCAGGGCAGGCGGGGTCCGTGCGGGGTCCGTGCGGGGTCCGTGCGGGCGGGGGCGGCCAGGGCAGGCGGGGTCCGTGCGGGGTCCGTGCGGGGTCCGTGCGGGGTCCGTGCGGGGTCCGTGCGGGGTCCGTGCGGGGTCCGTGCGGGCGGGGGCGGCCAGGGCCGGCGGGGCCGCCAGGGGGCGATAACGGGTCGGGCCGGCTGTGGGGGTGTGTCCCTCCCGGCCACGCCCCCGGGCCCCGCCCCGCCCCCGGGGCTCGCCGGTGCCGCTGTCCCGCCGGGCCCGGTCCCACCGCGCCAGGGCCGGCCGCGCCCCGCGGGACCGCCGCGCGGTGTGCTCCACCTGGGACTCACCGTGCGGCTGGCCCCGTCCCCGGCGGGGCTGCACCTGGGGCTGCTGTCCCCGTGCCCCGTGCGCTGCCCGTGGTACGGCCGCCCCGGCCCGAGAGGGCGGCGGGCCATCGCCACCGCGGAGCCCTTCTGTGTCCCGAGCGGTCGGGCTCCGCGGCAGTAGCCATGGCAACCAACCAGTTATGGAGCCTCTCTCGTTGCCGTGGAAACCGGTCCCGGTGTCACCCTTGCCGTGGCTCTCGGTGCTGGGGGGGTTCGGCAGCTCTCTCGGGGCCCCTGGGGGCCGTGAGGGTCATGGGGCCGTGGGCCATAAGCCATGGACCAGGCTCTGTGGGGCAGCTGTGGGAGGTGAGGCCCTGAGGGGGGCTTGGGTAGAGAGGGACCCCTGCAGCCCTGGCTGTGCCCCCGTGCAGGGCCCCTGCCGAGAGGGGCCAGGACAAAAGGGAGGGGACAGAGCCCCCACTTGGGGCACCCTGCACAGCGGGGTACATGTGAGGGACAAGGGCTGCTAAGTGCACTCCCTCAGTCCCCCCATCTCCTCCAGCCCCCTCACAGACACTCAGGTCAGGTTTGTGGCAGACTTGGTGCCCCTGGGGTAGCATTAGAGGAGCCAAGGGTGTGCAGCAGGTAGAGGCTGATGATATAGGGGGGGTGGGATGCTGACAGGGGGCTGGAGCAGCCAAAGCCCCATCTGCTGCCTGCAGTAGCTTTCCCAAGGAGTCTCCATACGCCTGACACACCATGGGTGCTTCAGTGGGGTGCCAGAGTGGAGGTCCTTGCACAGGCTGTGGGCCTGAGTGAGGGATGCTGTGTGCGACACAGAACACTCCAATGCCTCATCAGCTGATCCTGCACCCAAACCCTTCTGGCAGTGGCTGGCAAGTGGCCGTGCAGCTGCTCCTCGGCCATCCCTGAGCCCTCTGGCCTTGGCTGAGCAGTGGCTGCCTGGAATCCCCACGGCACTGCAATTGGCACAGGGCTGCTTGGGGGCTCCTCAGCTTTGTCGCCAGGAGCAGGGCCTGGTGGGAGGAGGCTGCTTCTGCTGCTGAGCCCTGTGCCAGGCTGCCCAGCCGCCCACTGCCACAGCCCTGCTGCTGGCAAGACATCTGGGCAAGGGCAGCTGGGGACGCTGCGCCAGCTGCGTGCTGTGCTGGGCTCGCATGACGCAGGAGCTCACAGCCTTGCCCCATGGCCTCTGCCAGCCCTGCCCCACTGCCGCCCTTCTGCTCTCGCCCTCAGCAGCTGCAGTGGCTCCTGTGGCTCCCCTTGCAGCCCCACAGGACACTGTACCTCCCTCCATGTCCTGTCCTGCTGCTGCAGCTGGTGTCAAGTCCCAGCTGGTGCCCATGTCAGCTCTGGGCTCTGCTTTTGCCCCATACTGGTGGCAGGGCCCTGACCTGTCTGGATGGAGATAAATAGGAGCACTCCATCCTGCCAAGGTGCTGCAGGATGTGTTGCCCCTGGGCTCATGGGGGTTTCAGGACAGCACGGTGAGGGCACACTGTGGCGCAAACCCACTGCTACGACATTTGGCTGGCATCACTGCCCTTCTACCCTGCTGCACCTCCATCGTCTTAGGGTCTCTTCTGTCCCAGCTCTTCTTTCCCCTGGGAGCTGTTTGTCCTCAAGCCCTCCTCAGTGCAGGGTGGCCCACCCTGGCAGGCTGCGGATGGGCAGGCTGTTGACCATGCCCAGAGATCGCAGCAGGCAGTGCAGTGTGCTGACCAGCATCTCCATTGCACAGCCGCCCTCACTGCCTGGGCGGCACGCTGCCAGGCTGCCTGCTCCCTGCCCTCGGGAGGCTTCCCAGTGACTCCGGCACGTGTCTCGCTCCTGGGAGGTTTGACCGCTGCTGGTAATAGGACAGGCAAGGGCCGTGTGGCCGGCAGCCAGGATTCCGGCCCTGGGAATGTCTGTGAGAATGGTTCCCCCCGGCCAGGCTCTACTCAGAGGGGTCTGGGCCATTCTTGGGAGTCTCTGCAGGGGTACAGGACATTTTGCAGGGATGCTTCTTGGCTTGGCCACTCTCTGTCATCATTCCTGGGCAGCCTCTTGCATTTAAGTGGGGCACTGATGCTCTGCCTGGCCTGGTGCCAGGATCCTGCCTGCTACTCGGACTCAGGGGCCACTTGCAGTTGATCCCCCACCCCATGGCCAGGGAAAAGCATATGTCTTCCTCTTTCCCCATGCCCTTGTGCTGCCTGCAGCAGGACTGCAAGCAATGCAAGGGCATGGATGATGCCCAAAGCGTGCCAGACCTCTCTCCTTTCGACACAGTGCACCAGATACTCCAGTCTTGGGCATTTGGGCTGGGGTTAAGGCCAATGCTCTGCTGGGGAATCAAGCCCCCTTCGTCTCTGCCTCAGAGACATTCTCGGTTTGTCACCACATGCTGGTGGGACCCTGTGCACAGGCTAAGCCAATGCAGTCTTGATAGCGTAGCCCACTGTGCTGCCGTCAAATCCCAACCCCTGAAATGGAGCCATAATCCAGGGATTAGAGGATTAGTGGTCTTTCACGTGCTCCCTCCCCTGCATCTGTTTTAGTAGGAAAATCCCTCTTGTGCCGAGCCCACGCACTGTGGCCTCCTGCAAAAAACCACCCTCTGGTGCCTGGCACTCACCATGGCTGGCTGGACCCTGGCCCTCTGCGCATCCACATCCATCTCCCTGGGGGGCTGGGGGTGCCCTCTAAACCTCCAGGCCCACAGGGGCAGTGATTTTGTCCACTACATCCTGTCTACAGCCCCTTCCTTCACGTCCCAACCCTTGGGAGTGGGCCAGCCCCTTGCTCCAGCGCTGGCTCCTGCTCAGGGCTGAGGGATGCAGGTGTGAGGGGTTGCTGCTGCTGCAGCCGGACAGGGGCAGCCCCATGTGGTGACTGCCACACAGAGTCCTGGGCAGGGGGGGTGCCCACCCTGAGCTGCCCACCCTGAACTGCCCGTCCTCCCTGCAGCCCTCCTGTGCCACTTGCCATGGAGCTGGAGCTGTGCTGCTGCAGCTCCCCAGGGATGTCAGGTCCCAGGGTCCTGGCTGCAGCCATAGGGCAGGGATCAATGCTGCCTGCCAGGCTGTGGTGAGGGGTCTGAGCCTCTCTCCTGGCCGTGAGGTCAGGCTGGGGAGCATTCGTGCTGTGGAGCAGCTGGCTCCGCACCAGGAGAAAGTAAACAATTAATTACAGCCGTCAAGAAGTAACGGAGGCCAGCGGGCTGTCATGATCTCAGCCTGTGCTTGAGGAGATGCCGGGAGCTGCAGCCAGCTCCGGCTGGGGGATCCTCCCGGATTAAGTGCATGAGAGAAGAGGGGGCTTCAAACAGGCCTGCAGGGTCCCTCTACAACCCCAGTTCAAGAGTGGCCTGTGTCCCTGGCCCTGTGGGTGACAGCTGCAAGACCTGGGGCCCCTGTGGATGGCGTAGGGCCTGGGGGTTTCAATTCCACTGCAACCCTTCTCCAGGTCTGAGAAGGTTGTTATGGGTGTGATCTCAGCCCCCCTGTCACCAGGGGAGGTCACATCAAGCCTGCTCCCCTCTGCAGGCAGCATTCCCTGTGCTGCAGGTCAGCTGGGCAGGGCAGGGTCAATCACTTCTACTGTCCTCCCAGCCCCACTGTGGGGTGCTCTGGATGTTTCCCCCCTCCCCGGGTGCCCTGCGTAGTCCTGCTACTGGGACAGGGGGTCTCCATCCATCGGCCGGGGCCCTGATGCCCGCAGAGGGGTCCCCTGCGTGCCACGGTGCTGCCCACCCGGGAGCCGCCCCCACCTGGGAGCCGCCCGTCTCGGGTCAGGGGCCCCGGGGACAGAAGCTGCCTTGATCCCGGCCCTCAACCGCCTCTGGGGATGCATCAGTCCCGCGGGCACAGGTTCTGCCCCACTGTACGCCCTGAGCGTGTCTCAGGTCCCGAGGCTGCGCCGGGGTCCGGTGCGGGAGCTGGTGCGGGGTGCGGAGCCGGTGACAGGGCCGGTGCGGAGTGCGGGGGCTGGGGGCGGGGTTCGGGGCCGGGGCGGCTGCAGGGTCGGTGCGGTAGCGGGGCCGTCCCGTCCCGTCCCGCCCGCGCCAGCCGGGCCCGCAGCGCTGCCCTAGTTCCCCCCCACGCCTGGCGCAGCCGGGAGGCGGCCCCGCTCTGCTCGCTCGTCTTTGTGCCCCCCCGCGCCGCCGCGCCCCCCCCTCCCCGCCGCGGCGGGGGCAATGCCTCCCGCATACGTGATGAAGCGGGCGGCCGGGCTGGGCTCCGCCGGCAGCAGCCGTGAGCCGTGAGCCCGGGCGCCTCCGCACTGCAGCCCCCTCCCACCGGCGCGGGGGGCGGCGCGGGGACGCGGCTGCTGCGGAGCGAGAGCTCCAGCTCCGGCGGCAGCGAGCGGCCGCGGCACCGGCGCCATGCTGAACAACCTGACCGACTGCGAGGACGGCGACGGCGGCGCCAGCCAAGGTGAGGCACCGGCACCGGCACCGACGAGCGGGACAGCGGCGCGGCCCGGGGCGGCCGCCCCCGCCGGGCCGGGGACAGGCGCCGGCGCGGGGCAGAAGCGGCGCGGAGCCGGGAGCAGCGGGGGCAGCGGGGGCTGGGGGTGCCCTGCCGCGGGGCAGGCGGGAGGCGCAGGCACCGACACCGGCCGCGACGGCGGCTCTCTGCCCGCGGCCCCGCGGGGCTGCGGCGGGCGGTGCGGGGATGCTCCCGCTCCCGGCGCCTTCGCGCAACCCCGGCCGCACTCCCGCTGCTGCGGCAGCCTCGGGAAGCGGCCGTGCGGCCGATCCGTGAGGGGTTCACCGAGGAGCCTCCTCCCGGCTGGGAGCTGCTTGCTGTGCTCCGAGCGACCCTGTGGGGCTGGTCCCGCCGCTTCCCGGACAGCCCCCGCCGGTCGCCGCACCGGTCCCGCTCCCGCCCGCCCGGGACCCCCTAAGGGTCCCCGCGCCCAGCTGCCGGCCCCCAGCGCTACCTCCCGCATCTCCCTTGCAGCCCCCCCAGCCCTTCCTGCTGCCGCCCCCCATCTCCGGCTGCCGCCCTCCCATCTCTCCATATCGCCTCTTTCACCCCCGCTGCCCTCCCCCCCATTCCTCTCCTCTGCCGCCCCCCCATCTCCGGCAGCCGCCCCCCGCTCCCTGCTCCGCTCCCGCCCCCCCGTCCCTGCCCCCCCGCGCCCCCGGGGCCGCTGCCGCTGTCCGCGGTGCTGAAGTGGCCGCTCGGGCCCTGCTCCGGGGCCGCAGGAGGCGTTCGTCCGGCGGCCGAGCCCAGTCGAGCTGAAGCGAGCCCAGCTGAGCCGAAGAGAGCCCTGTCGTGCCGAGTCGAGCCGGTCCGGTCCAGTCCGTGCCGCGCTGTGCCCCGTCCCGCTGCAGCCCTGGCGCAGCCCCGGCGCAGGGCCGCTGTCCATCGCGGGCGAGAGGCCGCTCGGCCCCGCAGCAGTCCGTCACTGCTGGCGCTTTGGCCACAGCCCTTCCCGGCACCCGGCACTACCGAGCTGTATGAGAGTCCCCGTTCTTCCCGGGGCCATGTCCAGCACCAGGCAGCCAGGCAGCACAGGCCCCCGTTGTTGCGGGTATTCCTGCTGGGCACAGGGATGGGCTGCAGGCAGGGGGATGCAGTGTGTGACCAGGAGGACTTGCACTGCCTCTCTCACCCTCCCAGACCCCGCCAAGTCTCCTCTCCAGGCCCCCTCGTGGGGTCTGCTCCCAGCCAGGAGCACATGGCTGACTATGGCAGTGGTTGTGGGGGTCCCGGCTGCCCACAGTGAGGCTCTGGGCACAGCCACAGACAGGCTCTGTGTATTCCTCTGCTCTGTCGACTCCAGTCTGTTTATTTGCTTATTTATTTGCAGCTCTGCTCAAGGTCAGGGCTGGCAGGAGACTTTTGGGGGCACCTTGCTGGGCTGGGGTTGTCACACTGGCCCCGGGCCATGCCCTTCCGTGGGCATTTGCCCTCCCCTTGCCCTCTGCAGCACCGGGATCTCTCCCACTCACTGATTTCCATCATGGCAGTGCCAGCGGCGTGGCAGCAGGTGGTTCTGCCATGCTGGGGTCTGGCAGGAGGGCTGGACACGGTGCCACTACAGATGGACCAGGCAGACTGTCCCTGGAGCTGAGCCTGGCGAGATGGTGCCCTGTGGGACAGCTGGGTGAAGGGCTGGAGGAAGCAGGAGCCTGGGGGGCGTGGGGCAGCAGAGGTTGTCTGTAGGAAGGGGCTCAGCAGAGCTCCCCACACCTGTGACACGGGTGGTAGTGCTGGGAGGGGGGGTGGGTTGTCCTCTCATGCCAAGGGTCAGCTGAACTCCCATCCTGAGGTCTGTCTGCAGGGACCATGGAAAACCCATTGGGTGGCAAAGCTGTTGCATTGCCAGTGGGCCCCCTGCACATGTCCTGGCTGCTCCAGTGCTGGCTGTCCAGCAGCTTGCCAAGCCCAGCACAACCACTGAAGCCCTGGGTGCCATTTAGGCCTTATTTGTCAGAAAGGTCAGTGGTGCCTCCACTCAGGCTGTGCTCTGGACAGCATGTGCATGTCGCATGACGAGGGCTGTAAGGGCTCCAGCCCCAGCAACCCAACGAGGGCTGGACCAGTGCAGACCCTTTGGGGAGATGGTGGGAGTGGGGAGCAGACAAGGTTCCTGCCTGCAGTGTACGGGCTGGCACCCTCCACTCCTCTGGCTGGGGTGTTGGCACGTCAGCCGCAGCCCCACTGCAGGGTGCCATGCTGACACCCAGCCTGGGAGCACTGGGATGCCCAGATCCAGGACCAGGAGCTTTGCTGGAACTTCTGTCCATGGCCATTTCCAAGGCAGGGCTTGCACTGTCGGAGAATCTGGGAAGCTGTTTAAATGCAGCCAGCCAAAACGCCTGTGCTGGAAATCCTGCGCTGCAGGGCCGGCTGATCAAAGGGAGGATAATCCCGGGTTTATGAAGGAAGAGGATAGGTCTGAAGTAGCAGTTGGTCCAATTTGGGTCAGGCAGCGAAGGAATCCAGCCCAAAAGGCCACTGGGTGTGCTTACTGGCTGGAGGGGGAAGGCACAGCCCTTGGATGGGGGGAGCATCGTACTCCACCACCCCACCCCTGACCCCCAACCCTGCTCCCTTGCCATACTGCAGCTGGAGCTGGCTCTGCTGTGACACTGCCAGCACGAGCCAGCACTGTTCTCATCATCAGTGGGCTCTGCCTCAGTGGGACTCCTAGGGCTGCGTGGCCTCTCCAAGGGTCGCCCTCCCCAGGGCAGCTCTCGGACACTCCTGTGCAGGGTAGGAGGAAGCTGGGTGGGCGCAGGGATCCCACTGCCATAAGAATGGCCATCCCCATCTGTCTTAGGCCCCCCAGGCCAACAGCCCAGGGCCAGGCAGTGTGTGTACAGCCAAATCCCCTTGATAGCCGGAGGTGACAGAATAGTGGCGTGGTCTCCCTGGCCAGCAGCTCCTGCAAAACGGCAGCAGCTGGGGCCACGTGCTCACCCATGTGCTCGCTGGCCTGCCGGGGTCACCCTGGGGTGCCCCTTGCTGCAGGCAGAGCCTCGGGAGTCCTGATGTCCTGTGGCAAAAGTCAAGGTGTCCTGTGTACCTCCAGGGCAGCCCCAGGGCATTCCTAGTGCCATGAGCAGCCATCGCACTGCTGCTGCCCCTGGGGCTGAGGGGACCGGAGTAGGGGTGGCACAGGGAATTCCCGAGCTGTCAGCAGCCCTGTGCAGGAGCACAGGCGGAGGCGCAGAAGGCTGTGAGGTCGGGACTGCCGCCGCCACGGCCCCCCTCACCCACTGCACCTCCCGGGCGGTGCCGCAGCCCTGGTGCCCGATGTCCCTGGCCGGGGCTCACTGTGCTCTGGGCGCTGCGAAGGGGACGGGCCGGTCGTGGTCGGGCGGCAACCTTGGCAGCAACTCTGGTTAATTAGCCCGTGGGGGGGTGGCTGCCGGGGCTACCCCAGCCAGTGCTCAGTGCCCTGCGCCGTGTAAAGCGATTAGGAAGGATTTGGGATAAGGGACATGACGCTTCCCAACCCAATTTAGGGCTAAGTAAAAAGCCATTAGAAGATCAAATTGTGGCTGGTCCTGCTGCCTGAGCGCTGCCTTGGGGGGCTCCGAGGGTGCTGTGACGGTCCTTTGACGCTGCCGCGTTGGCTCTGCGCTGCCCCGGGCAGGCAGGTCGGTGGAAGCCCCGCCGAGAGCGGGGCTGCGCGGTGCCCACGGCGGGGCTGCGGGTTCCTGCCAGCGATCCCGCCGCCAGCCCTTCCAGCCGCCGCAGCAAATTAAAAGGCCGATTCATGTTGAGTGATCCCTGGGGAGGGGGCCGGCTGAGCGCCGGGATCGAAGCCTGGCACGGCTCGGCTCGGCTCTGCTCGCGCTGTCTCCCCGGGCTCGGCCGCTGGCTTTGGGGCTGCTAGCCCCGTCCAGCGCTCCGGCCCTGCGCTTCTCTGTCCTGCCTGCGCTGGGGGAGCGGGGCAGGGGCGGCTCCGTGGGCGTTGGTGGGACTGGCAGTGTCCCACGTGTCCCCAGGGCCGGGAGGCAGCACCGCATTTGTGCCGGCGGGCAGGGCTGGCCGTGGCAGTGGCAGGTGAGGGGCGGGTGCATCGCTCCTGAATGCTCCTGCCTGTCCTGCTCGCCCTGCCTGCCCCTGACTTCGCACCACGGGTCTGAGGCAGCTACCGGGGAGAGGCTGCACCAGCCCCGCTGCGGCAAAATGGTCTCCGTCAGGAGCAGGAGCGGGAGCGCTTTGTCACCTGGGACCCTGCGCCCTGGTGCTTAACTCCTTCCAGTCTGTGGGGCTGGAGTGACGTGGGAGACGGAGAGTCTCCCCGAGCCGTGCTGCATCCTCATGCTCACCAGCCCCAGGCCTCTCCCAGCGCTGCTCCTCGCAGCAGCATCATCAGCCCAGGGGCTCCTGCGCCGCGGGCCGGCCCCAGCAGCCGGGCTGATGTCAGCACGGGCCGCGGCCCCGGCGTGAGGAGCGCTGGCCAGAGGCGGGGGTGGAGGGACCGCGAGCTGTGGGTGCTGTTGTAGTGCCGTGGCTTGGAGCGTGGGCACCCCAGGGTGCTGCTGGCGCCTGTCGTGTGGAGCCGAGCAGGGCCGGGCCCGTGGGGTCGGGGCGGGCCGGGCTCGGGGGTCCGGCCGCACCGTCCGTCGGGCGCCGGTGTGCCGGGGCGCGGGGGCCGTGTGGGGCCAGCGTCCGGCCGCCTGCGCCGTTACATAAGAGCGGGAGCCGAGGCGGCCGTGGCTCGCCGTTGCCATGGAAACCTGCACGGTGATGTCGTCGGCTGGGTACCAGGCGGTGAGGCGAGGCCCCCGCGGGCTCCCTTCTCCCGGAGGGGTCCCGGAGCCTTGCCGCGTTTCGAGCGCGTCTCGCTGCCAAGCTGCCCGTGTCCCCCGGTCATGCCCAGCCCCAAGGGGGAGGTGAGCTCCAGCCACCCCTGCTCCTGCAGCCTCGCGTCGCCACACTGGGCATGGCCACAGCATCAGCCTGGAGGGCTGTCCTGTCGGCGTGTGGATGTTTCACGTCAATGTTGTCCCCAGAGCTGGTGCAGGTGGGCAAGAGCTGCGGCGAGTGGGTGGCTGCCAGCCCACACCGTTGCTGTTACCTAATGACAGCAGAGTTCATTGTGGTTTTAGACCAAACACAGAGCAAGGCACGCATGAGGTTTGCGATGAGATCTGTTGTGGGAGATACAGGGCAGGCACATGCCAGGGGTGCAACCTGGGGTGCTGGGTGTGTCCAAGGGGACTCTGGAGTGAAGCTCGTGGGACCTGCGGGCCAGGGTATCCCAGTGCCACTGCCATGGCCCTTCCTGCTCCAGGAGGAGCCTGCAGGCTGTGCCTTGGTGTTTGGTTGTGCCCTTAGGGACACTGCTGACCTGATGCCCCATGCTGGAGGAGCCCAGGGATGGTGGAAGCTGGTCGGTGTCACCTGTAGCACCTGAGGCTTCACCTCCTGGTCAGGCAGAAGCACCCTGTCTGCCAGGGAATTGCAGATGGTGAATCACCACTGCACGCGGGCTTAGGATCCCAAATATGAGTCAACTGGCAGGAGAACGGCGGTCTTCAAAGGGCCAGGATGCTCCAAATGGTCGTGGGGTCTGTCTTGTGGCTGCCACCATGACTGGGTGACTACACTGCCAGGGCAGCATTCCTCTGCCCCAGGGCACTGATAGGCTCCACAATGAAGGATGGTGGAGGGGGCAGTTCTCTCCCTGGCCCCAAAGTGTGGAGATGGTCTGTGACCCTGCCCATGTGGGCAGCCTGCCCAGCAGTGCGGTGGCCAATGGCAGTGTGACTGCTCTGGCTACAGGGATGTGGTGGTGGGATGGCTGTGTGGCAGGAAGCGTCTCTCTCCCCACTGAGGGCTGGGGACAAGCCTGTCTGCCTAGGTTTCTCCATGCCGTGGGTGAACCCTCAGCTGCTCTGCCCAGGACTGTGTCCTTTGGCTCCTGGCCCCCATGCCCTCATCCCTCTCTGCTCTGGGCCTTCTCTCGGAGCTCTGCTGCTCCGGCAGCACCATCCTCACTGCTGCTCCATTTCCAGCTTGATTTATTTCTGCTGCTCTGCAGCTCAGCTGTTTTCATCGCTATTAAGCCAACTCCAGGTTTCTTCTGCACTAGGTCATTAATGCAGTGAGCGTCTGTGGCCCCGTCCTGGTAATTCTATGGGTCTGGCTCTGCTGTCGGTGGCTACACTGCCCCGGGCATCACCTGCACTCAGTGATGTCACCTCTGGATGCCTTCCTGCCTTGTGGCCCCCACCCCTGTGGTGCGTGTCTGGGAGGAGGACCAGACACCTGGCCAGTCGCCCCACTCCCAGGCACTGTGCCGGGACCATCCCCTCTGCGCTGACGCTGAGCAGCCATCCAGATCCTGCCCCTGCAGACGCAGTGCTGAGGGCAGTCCCGGTGCGCTCACCCGCAGGCACCCCGTGCCGTGAGTTATTGCTGCCACGCATCCCGCCGGAGGGTTCCCCCCGGATCCGCTCCGCTTGCCTCACTGCGTGGATGCGCTCCGGCGGCTCCGCGTGTCGGCACGGCCGGGCGGGGCGGCGTGTGGCTCCCGGGGACCGCAGCCCCTGCCCGTGTGCGGTGTGGGAGGTGATGCTGGTGGCTGGGATGCCCGCCTGCCGTCGCCTGTGCCGGGACGGGGCGCCAGCGTGGTGCCCGCAGCCCTGGCAGCTCTCCTGCAGGAGCCACGGGCAGCCGTGACCCCTCGCAGTGGTGACCCCCCTGTGTGGGGGTGTTCTCTGGGTGTGGGTGGGGCAGGGGGTGCCTGGCTGACTCGGTGGTGTCTCCACAGGCGATGGCAATCCCAAGGAGAGCAGCCCCTTCATTAACAGCACGGACCTGGAGAAGGGCAAAGAGTACGATGGCAAGAACATGGCCCTCTTCGAGGTAGGGCGTGCAGGCAGTGGGCAGGGGGAGGGAGCTGAGCTAAGCACTTGTCCCACAGCACCCAACCTGCACCCCGGCCCTGGGACGTGCCAGAGCCCCAGGCCAGGGTTGTTGCACTGCCAAAGCCATTCCTGGAGGGGCAGGCAGTGGGGTAGCATCTGGTGAGGTCTCCTGGGCTTGGCTGGGGTCCCGATGGACTGTCCTCATGACTCGGGCTCTGCTTTCCACAGGAGGAGATGGACACAAGCCCTATGGTCTCGTCCCTGCTAAGTGGACTGGCCAATTACACCAACCTGCCACAGGGCAGCCGGGAGCATGAGGAGGCTGAGAACAATGATGGAGGCAAGAAGAAGCCGGTGCAGGTGAGGACTTAGCAGGGAGGTAACCTTCCCTCTGTCTCCAGCCCTTGCCAATGTAATGCCAGGCCATAGACTGACCTGGGAACAGGGGATCCCTTGGCCTCAACCAGGGACAGTTTTACCCTGCGTTCCTGGCTGCTTTGCGGGAGGAGTGGGACCTCTTGCTCCTCTGCCAGCCAGGCCCCTGAGCCCTGATATCTGCTGTTCCCTCAACAGGCCCCACGGATGGGCACCTTCATGGGTGTCTACCTGCCCTGCCTCCAGAACATCTTTGGAGTCATCCTCTTCTTGCGTCTCACCTGGGTGGTGGGGATTGCTGGCATCATGGAATCATTCTGCATGGTCTTTCTCTGCTGCTCCTGTGTGAGTTTTGGAGCCAGATAAGCCTCCACCAGCCTTGCCTGTGGCCTGAGGGTCACTGGTCTGGCTGGCTGGATTATGGAGAGGTGCACTAGCTGCCAGCCCATCATGCCCTGCTCTGCTCCTGCCCCAGCTTCTGCCCCTGCCCTAGCTCATGCCCCACTTAGATGAAGGAGAAGCCTTCAGCTTCCCAAAGGAATCAGCAGTGGAATGGTGCTCAAATGGTGACCCAGATCATAGCTGCCATGTCGCGGGATGTGCTGGGGATCCCCTGCTCTGGTACCGTGATGCAGAGAGCCACCTTGCCAGAACAGTCACCCCAGGGCAGAGGCTGGGAAGGCTGGCCTTGTCCAGTGTCCTGAGCAGCCTGAGCCCCTCCAGTGCTGCCAGCCCCTCCAAGGGCTCAGCTCTCTCACCTGTGCTGCCAGCCAACAGCCCTGCCTGCCCACTCACCCGTACCTCTATCCATTCATCCTCCCTGGGCATCCCTGCCCTGTGGCACGTCTCAGCGTGGTCCCAGAGAGCCCCATGTCCTAGCACGGCCCCAGCTCTCCCTTCTGCTCCCGTGTCCCTCTGCCCAGCTCCGCCGGGTGCCCACACTGTGTTTCTTCCCGCAGACGATGCTGACGGCCATTTCCATGAGTGCGATCGCCACCAACGGTGTGGTGCCAGGTAGAGCCAAGCCCGCGTCCGTGCGTGTGCCGCGTGTGCGGGCAGCTGGTCCCTGCCGGGTGGGGTCCCTGCAGGGGCGTTTCCCAGGGAGAGTTCCCCGGGGCCGCCAGCCGCTCCCCAGCCTTCTGCCACCAGCCCGCACGGGATCCCCGCGGCCCGGGGGAGCGCGGTGCCGGAGCCGCCACCCGCCCCAAAGCCGCGAGGTGCAGATGGCAGCGAGAGCCGCCAGCCGCGGCTCCTCCCTCCGCCAGACTGGCGAGGCCGCGGGGAGCCGGGAGACGCACGGCAGGAGGATGGGAGCAGGGCGTGCTGGGTGCCACGGGCCGGGCGATGGGCTGGGCTCTCCCACCGCCGGACGCAGGGACGCCGCTGTGCGTGGGCTCTGCACCATGGGGTCTGGCCGGTGGGTGCCCTGGCTGCCTCCCCCAGAACATGCCGGCCCTGCAGAGCCCTGGGGAGCCGTGAGCTGCGCCAGGCTGGGCACATCACTGACAGCCCAACACGGGGTGTAATTAAAGCTATTTATCATCCTGCTGCCGCAGCGGGACCATCGATCCTGGCAGCGCAGCTCTAAGGGCTCCTCTGGGAGGATGGAGCAGGGTATGGCCCAGGTCCCTGGGGCTCCAGCTCCTGTCTGGTGTCCAGGGAACACCTGTGCCATTGACCATTGCACCTGGCTGCTGGGCTCCTGGGGAATGACTCTGCCAGTGTGGTCACACCTGCTGCTCTGCATCTTGCTCAGTGCTGGAGCAGGACCTATGGCTGTCCTAGCCCCAGTCTGCCCTCTGGGATAACGGGCTGAGGGTGTCACTGGGGTCTGGCTGGGACCAACTTTTGCTCTCTCTGACAGCGGGTGGCTCCTACTACATGATCTCACGCTCCCTGGGACCTGAGTTTGGTGGGGCCGTGGGGCTCTGCTTCTATCTGGGCACCACCTTTGCTGGTGCCATGTACATCCTGGGCACCATCGAAATCCTGCTGGTAGGTACCTGGCCCTTGCCTTGTGCAGTGCCATGGGCTCAGCTCCTGGCAGGGCAGGGAGCATTGAAGGACCTTTTCCTGGGGTCCCCACTGCAGGCTGTTAGCCAGGTGGTGATGTCATGACTCTTTCCCAGGCCTACATCTTCCCAGCCATGGCCATCTTCAAGGCAGAGGATGCCAGCGGGGAGGCGGCCGCGATGCTGAACAACATGCGTGTGTATGGCACCTGTGTGCTGACCTGCATGGCCACCGTCGTGTTCGTGGGTGTCAAGTACGTCAACAAATTTGCCCTGGTCTTCCTGGGCTGTGTCATCCTCTCCATCCTTGCCATCTATGCTGGCGTCATCAAATCGGCCTTCGACCCACCAAGCTTCCCGTGAGTACGGGGTCCTGCAGGGATGCAGCAGAGATGGGGCATGCAAATGCCGAGTGCTGAGTGCCTGTGTCCCCCCAGGATCTGCCTCCTGGGCAACAGGACCCTCTCACGCCACGGCTTCGACCTCTGCACCAAGATGGTGGTGGAGGGGAACGAGACGGTTGGCTCCAAGCTCTGGGAGCTTTTCTGCACCTCCCGCTTCCTCAATGCGACCTGCGATGAGTACTTCACCATGAACAACGTCACTGAGATCGAGGGCATCCCTGGCGCTGCCAGCGGCCTTATCCAAGGTGAGCACCTGCTGGCAGAGTCATGGGAACATGGGCATGAAGGCATGGGAATGGAAGCATGGAGAAGGAAGTGTGAGGGAGCTGTGGTGGGGCAGTGGCTGTGCCTGCTGGGCAGCTCTGCCAGCAGGGCTGCTGAAGGTGTGCTGGGGGAGGCCATCCTAAGCATGGCTTCTCAGCCATGCCAGGTGTTGTGGGGGCAAACAGTGCTGGCTCCAGGTGAGAGGGCATGTGGGTGATCCCTGCTGGGGGCTGCTCTACTCCTGAGGCACAGTGAGCTGTGCTCGTGCTGTGCCGGGCGCTGGGACAGACTCTTGCACTGGGTGACAGAGCAGGGCGCTGCAGCCACCTGCATGCAGTCTGTGTCAGCCAGCGGGGTGGCTCAGCAAGATGCCCACAGGCTGGGGAGGAATAAATCCTCCCTCTGCTTCCTCTTGGCCTTTGGAAAGGCTGGTATTGATTTGAGGTTTTGAGAGAAACGATCACCCCTTGGGGCCACTTTGCTGCTGTGGCTACAGCCGTGCTGGGAGAATGGCCGGGACCACAAAAACATGCGTGAATTTGCTGGGAGGGGCCACTTATGACCTGTTTTTCTGGAGATGCTGATACATCTGCCAGGTGCTCACGCTCAGCAGTGGGTGGCAGAGGCTGATGCTCTGTGACACATTCAGAGGGTGTCTGCAGACCCCCATGCCGGAGTGGTTGTTGGGACTCAGGAAAGCAGCAGAGCCACGAGCAGGATCAGACCTTCCTGGTGGCTGCAGGGCTGCCCCAGCCATCCTGCCCTGATGTCTGCATGGACACAGGCATGGGAGCTCAGGCTTGGCTAAGCACGTGGTGCTCAGGGCTGCAGCTGTGACTGTGATTAGTGGAGCGCAGTCACAGGGTGTTTGGGAGCCTCCCAATGACGTCCCACTCTGAGGTCTTGTAGGTCAGATAAGGAGCTCCTGGCTGCTGGGTGGAACCTGCTCCTGTTGGCAATGATGCTGCTGGGGAGGGGGGCAGATCCCCACCCACCCAGCTGGTCACTTTCAGGGTGACAGGAAGCAAACACTCCTGCACTGGGGGCATCAGGACAGAGCCAGGACCCCACTCTGGGGTGGTTGGTGACAAGGGTGACTGGCCCAGCAGCATCTGGAGACAGGTGGCACAGTTTGACCCTGCCAGAGATGACTGGGGCTTGCTGTGCCCTAGGTGAGGGGTCTCCCTGCAGGGAGAAACACACATTTCTGGGAGGAGGAGACAGGAGAGGCCGACAGGGGCTTGCCAGCCCCGTCTGTCACCTGTGAGCAGCCATGAAGGGAGCTCAGTGCCAAGGGCTGGTCCCTGGGGGCCCCTTTGCCCCTCCCTGCAGCCCCCCAGCAGTGACATGACAAGGGCAGCTGCCTCTGCCCGCCCTGCCTGGCGCTGGCTGCTCTCCACTGCTCCAGTTTCTCCCTGCGATCTGCCGCCAAAGCAGCACGCGGAGGGACACTAAGCCTGTTACATCAGCCCCGCACTCATAATCCCATCAAAAACATTATCAAGTTACTTTGACACGATCCACTTCTCTTAAACCTGTGTTGATCAGCATTAATTATATTACCCTCTTAATTATTTGCTACTGCAATCCCATGTCAGCTGCTCCAGTATCTTGTGGGGATGCTGCCAGCAGCAGTTATGAACCTGCTCTGGTTGCCCACCTGTGCTGCCATCCTCACCCTCTGGTCGCCTGGATCCCCGTCTGCTGGCTGAGCCAGCTGCTCAGTGAGGCCGGGGAAGGGGAGGGAGAACCAGACAGCCCCCAGCTCCATCCCTGCAGGGTGGGGGTGCCATGCTGGGTAAGGGGGCTTGTGGACATCTCGTGCCAGCGGCACCTCCCGGCCTCCTCCCTCCTCACAGAGAACCTCTGGAGCTCGTACCTGACCAAGGGCGTGATCGTGGAGAAGCGTGGCCTGCCCTCAGTGAGCTCCCCCGACACCCCAGTGGACATGGACCAGCCCTACGTCTTCAGCGACATGACGTCCTACTTCACCCTGCTCGTCGGCATCTACTTCCCCTCGGTGACAGGTGGGAGTCGCCGCCGGCCCCGCTCCGTGCCGCGGGCGCGCTCCGCGGAGCCCCGCGTGTGCCACCCCCGCGCTGGGCGCGGCGGTGACAGCGGCGTCGCGGGGGCGGCCGGTCGCCACCGCCTCCCACGCAGCCGCCCGCGCTCCAGATCTGCCGGTGCCGCCCGATGCGCGCTGACGTCCCGCCGCTTCGGTATTTTTAGCTCTCCGGGGGCAGAGGAGCCCCCCCTCCCGCCCCAGTCCCGCTGCGGAGCCGAGCGGGGCGCAGCCTCCGGGGCTCCCCCGCAGCTCCGCCGGGGCCGAGGCCGGCGGGAACCCCCACTCGGGTCCCCCCGGGCACGGCGAGCGCCGGGGGTCCGGCGTTGCGGGGTGCCCGGCAGGCGCTCGGTCCCCGCTGCGCTCCCTCCCGCTGCCCGTTCACCGGCAGGTCCCGGTTTCTGCAGGACGCCTGTTCCCCGGTGCCGCGGGCTGTGGGGTCCTGCCCGGCTGCTACTGCGGCCGGAGCACGGGTCATCCCCCGGGCTGTGTTGAACCCGCCCGTGCTGCCGTGTCCCTGCGTGACCTCCTGCCCTCCCAGAGCAGCGTCGGGGCTGGACCCTGTCCCTGCCCCTGCGGCAGCCACCGTCCCTGCTTGAGCTAATTATGGGCTAATGAGACAAGGCACTTCAGAGCTTTTGAGCCTAATCCTTGAGTGGCCTCAGACTGCTGTTTGGTGTTGGGGGGGAAGTGCTCGGGGGGGATGAGAAGAGCAGGCTGTGTACCCCGAGCTGCAGCAGCGCCTTTTCCGCCGTCCATCATGTCTGCTTCCCGTCCTGGCGCACACCGAGCCGTGCCCTGCTGTGCCCGGGGCTCACACGGTGCCTGGCATGAGGTAACCGGGATGGGTATGGGCTGTAACTCTGCTCCCCCTGACACCATCCCCTCTTCCCCCAGGCATCATGGCTGGCTCCAACCGCTCTGGAGACCTGCGGGATGCCCAGAAGTCCATCCCCACAGGCACCATCCTGGCCATTGCCACCACCTCTGCAGTCTGTATCCTTCAGGGCGTGCCTGTGCCCGGGCTCTGGGGCTGAGGGTGGGTGAGCTCTGCAGGGCTGATCAGCTCGGGTGCTTCACTGGGCTGGGACAGGGTCCCAGAACCCCACTGGCTGTGCAGGCAGGACTGTGTCCTCCTGCTCTCCTTGACTACCTGGCAGATATCAGCTCTGTTGTTCTCTTCGGAGCATGCATCGAGGGGGTCGTCCTGCGCGACAAGTGAGTGTCCCAAGGCCATGGGCGTCATGGGGAGAGTCTGGCAGCCCCCGGAACAGGCTGGGGCAGGGACAGTCCCAGGGGCAGGCAGAGGTGTGGGGAAGGCTGCAACCAGGACACAGGCAGACCTGGGGGCACTGGGGGCTTCGTGGGTGTCACTGGGCAGGGGGTGCTGCAGCTTGTAACAGGCACTGGGGTCTTGTGTGCACCCCGACCATCCATATTTTGCTGCATTTCTCCCGCTGCGGGGCTGCAGGCAGCCACTTGTTTGTCAACAAGCAGGGCTGCCTGTGTTCCTGCCTATCTGGGGCAGCCCTGCTCACCACACGTGGCAGGTGACACTTCTGGGTCGCCAGCACCAACACAAACAAGGATCCAACTGCGTGCATCATCACTGCCTGGCACAGGGACGAGGAGTCCTGTCCCACACCTGCCCTTGTCCTTGGCCGTGCTAACGGGATGAGGACAGACCCCTGGCGACCTCTGACCCTGCTCCATCGCTCACCCCTTGAGGGGGTGGGCCCTTGCCCTGTTGTGTCACATCCCCCCAGAGAGGTGTCGTCGTGGGGGGCTGGGTTGTGCCACTGTGGTGCTGGTGCTTTCGGAGCTCAGTCGTGGGATGGAACCGCAGGTGATGCTGATGCCCCGCAGGTTTGGTGAGGCCGTCAACGGGAACCTGGTGGTCGGCACCCTGGCGTGGCCGTCACCGTGGGTCATTGTCATTGGCTCGTTCTTCTCCACCTGTGGGGCTGGGTTGCAGAGTCTCACCGGAGCCCCTCGCCTCCTGCAAGCCATCTCCAGGGATGGGATCGTACCCTTCCTCAGGGTAGGTGACCCCCGAGTCCGTTGCTACCCCACCCTGAGCGCCCGCTGTGGCTGCAGATCCCACCAGCACGAGAGACCGGTGGGAACTCACCCTGCTCCTCCGGGCACCGTCGCTGCCGGAGCAGCCTCACTTCCCTGCCCTCATCCCGCCGGCACCGGCACGGCGGTGGGCGGCCGTGGTGGCTCTGGCTGCGGTATCGGTGGGAGGAGAGTGTCGGGAAAGGTCAAAATTCCCTCCCCCCGCTGCCGTGCCGCTTCATATTTTATCTGCTCTCTGAAGACGCGTTCCCACAACCTCATCTCTCCAAATCCAACCCGACAGCTCCCCCCAGGGAAGAGCGGGCTAATTTTATCCTCCCTCCTTCTCCTTGCCAGCCCCAGCCCGAGCTCTCGCTCGCACCGCCCGCACCCTCTAATGCGTCCGGACACACGCCCCCGGCCCCCTCCCCGGTCCCCTCCCGCGTCCCCACAGCCGCAGGAGGGGCCAGTCCCCCCCGGCAGCGTGTCCCTCCCAAGCACGGTGCCCGACGCTGCTGGCTGTGGCCAGGCTGTGAGCTGGGGCTCGTCCCTGGTGGGGGTACAGGGCTTCAGGGGCTGCTGCGCTGGGTGTGGGGAGAGCCACGGGATTTTCCGGGAAGGGGACTGTACTGTCAGCGGGAGCCAGCCCTGGGACTGCTGCCCTGGCAAGTTCCAGCGTGGGACATGTGCCAGCTCATGGTACCCAGTGTTCCCAGTCCCTGCTCCTGCCGGAGCTGGGTGTGTGGGAGGGTCCAGTCTCATCAGGCGGCACTGAGTACTCTTGCCCAGGGCTACAGGGCACCGCAGAGCCTGACGCACCCCTCTCCCCCCACTTCCAGGTCTTCGGCCACGGCAAAGCCAACGGGGAGCCGACATGGGCCCTGCTGCTCACAGCCTGCATCTGCGAGATCGGGATCCTGATCGCCTCCCTGGACGAGGTGGCTCCCATCCTCTCCATGTAGGCAGCGTGCTGTCGACCTGCACCTTCACAAGCAGCGGGTGGCGAGTGTGGGTCTCTGCTCCTCGTGGGGGGAATGCACCTGCTGCCCTGTCCCCTGCCTGGGAAGAGGGGGGCCCTGCAGGGACTCTGGGGTCCCATCTTGGCCAGCATTGAGGCTTGGTTTCTCCACAGCACTGTTTCTCTGTCCATCAGTGGGGCCTGCTCCAGCATTGGCCGCCCCGGGGCCAGGAGGTGTGGAGACTTCAGTCCCTCACAGTGTGCCCACTCAGCCCCCTACTCTCTCCTGCAGGTTCTTCCTCATGTGCTACATGTTTGTCAACCTGGCGTGTGCGGTGCAAACGCTGCTGCGGACGCCCAACTGGCGGCCGCGCTTCCGCTACTACCACTGGTGAGCGGGGCGGGATGGGGCAGGACAGGGACACCGCAGGACACGCTGGTGTGGGGACCCCAGGGCACGCTGACAGCTCTGTGCTCTCTGCAGGACCCTGTCCTTCCTGGGCATGAGCCTCTGCCTGGCGCTGATGTTCATCTGCTCCTGGTACTACGCACTGGTGGCCATGCTGATCGCTGGCCTCATCTACAAATACATCGAGTACCGCGGGTAAGGGAGGGTGAGGGGACCTGGCGCTGCAGGTCCTGGCCAGCCCCCCGTGGCCACAATGGCCTCTCAGTGTGGCTGCTCAGCTCCTCCGGGCTGCTTGTCCCAGGATGCTCCAGGGTGCCAGTGTGGTGCTCGGTGGCCAGAGCCACGGGCATCCCTGATGTGCTGCTGGTTCCTGCAGGGCGGAGAAGGAGTGGGGTGATGGGATCCGGGGCCTGTCCCTGAGCGCAGCCCGCTACGCCCTGCTGCGGCTGGAGGAAGGGCCCCCGCACACCAAGAACTGGAGGTAAGGCTGGGCAGGGAGATGGGGATCTGAGGGTGCCGGGGCAGGGACAGGCTGGGTGCGGGCACTGACTGCAGGACCTTCCTTCCAGGCCGCAGCTGCTGGTCCTGGTCCGTGGGGACCAGGAGCAGAACGTGGTGCACCCGCAGCTCCTGTCCTTCACGTCGCAGCTCAAGGCTGGGAAGGGCCTCACTATCGTGGCCTCTGTGTTAGAAGGGACCTTCCTGGACAACCACCCTCAGGCACAGAGGGCGGAGGAGGTGAGCGCTGCCCGCACCAGGATAGGCTGCGTCAGCAGCAGGTGCTCCTGGGTTGTTTCTGCCACATGGCCAGGGCTGGTGGCCCCAGGATGGCCCAGAGAGCTTCAGAGTGGCATCAGGCAGAGCCTGAGGACTCCATGCTTCACTGCTGCTCACAGCACTGCAGGGACCTCTGGACCCCTCTTCCCCTCTAAGACACCAGAGATGCTGGTACCAGCCAAGCACTGGTCCCAGTCTTGGCCAGCTGCTGCAAGACTTGGCACAGCATGGCACAGCACAGTGCCCAGCCAGGGGCTGCTGTGCTGCTGGGCTGAGTGGATTCCATAGCCTCAACTCTCGCCACAGTCTCTGTGGCCCTGGTGCCAGGCAAGGTGGGAGACAAGCCTTTCCCCGCCAGAGTGAGAGCGCTCCCCACCCCCTGCACCCGCGGGGTGGCACATTAATGAGATTAAGCCCTCGGAAGCAAACAGTTTCTCTCCCATGCAGACATGTTATAATTTCTCTGAGTAAATAACTCTAATTGCTGCTCTGCTGCCTGTCAGAGCCCTGGCACAAGGACACCCTCCACTCTGCATGGTGCAGAGCCACGTGCCAGCTCTGTTCATCGCTGGGGCATCACCCCCCTGGCCTGGAGCTACTGGCCTCTGTGGAGCCCAGAGACCCAGGCACCCTGCAAGGACCTGCACCCCACAGCCTGCAGCCTGCACCTCAGAACCCTGTACCCCATACTCTGCACCCCCCATTCTATACCCTGTACCCCATAGTCTGCACCCTGTACCCCACGCCCTACACCCTGTACCTCATCTGGCCTGGGCTGGGCCACCGCTGGGCCTGGCAGCTGCTGTGCCCGTGATCCATGCCCACCCTCGAGGCCCTGGGATCTGACTTCCCTCTCCCTTGCAGTCCATCCGGCGCCTGATGGAAGCGGAGAAGGTGAAGGGCTTTTGTCAGGTGGTGATCTCCTCTAACCTGCGGGATGGCATGTCCCACCTCATCCAGTCCAGCGGGCTGGGGGGGGCTGCAGCACAACACGGTGCTGGTGGGCTGGCCCCGCAGCTGGCGCCAGAAGGAGGACCACCAGACCTGGAGGAACTTCATTGGTAGGCACCGTGGAGGGTGGGCGCTGCCGGGCTTGGGGGTCTGCAAGCTGCCCTGGCTGACGTGGCCCTTCCCCTCCCAGAGCTGGTGCGAGAGACCACAGCCGGGCACCTGGCCTTGCTGGTGGCCAAGAATGTTGCCATGTTTCCGGGCAACCAGGAGCGGTTCTCGGAGGGCCACATCGACGTCTGGTGGATTGTCCACGATGGGGGGATGCTGATGCTGCTGCCCTTCCTCCTGCGGCAGCACAAGGTAGGCTGCGCCCTGCAGTGCTGGGCTCTGCGGGGCAGGGCTGGGGCTTGGGCTGCAGCTGTCCCCTTCGAGCCGTGCCCAAGCCTCCCCCGTCCCTTGCAGGTGTGGCGTAAGTGCAAGATGCGCATCTTCACGGTGGCACAGATGGATGACAACAGCATCCAGATGAAGAAGGACCTGACCACGTTCCTGTACCACCTGCGCATCACCGCAGAGGTGGAGGTGGTGGAGATGGTGAGTGCTGGGACGGGGCATGTGCTGCAGTCAGGGATGCTGTGCATGGGAGAGCCAGACAGAGCCTGACATGGGGCGCACAACACCATGGAGGGACATGTGGGGCCATGCTGGGAGCAGTTGGTACAGATTACCCTGGCCCAAATTTCTCCTGTTCCTCCCCACAGCATGAGAGTGACATCTCTGCCTACACCTATGAGAAGACGCTGGTGATGGAGCAGCGTTCCCAGATCCTCAAACAAATGCACCTCACCAAGAATGAGCGGGAGCGGGAGGTGAGGCTGCAGGACAGGCTGGGTGGGCTCTGACACCTGTGGTGGCTCTGATGGGAACTGAGCTGCCCTGCAGCTCTTTGCACTCATCGTGATAGAGGACTGGGCCTCAGGCTATGCTCTGCCCAGTCAAGCCCTCCTGTGCCCCACTCCCTTTGCTGACCCCTCCCACACAGATCCAGAGCATCACGGATGAGTCCCGTGGCTCCATCCGGCGCAAGAACCCGGCCAACACACGCCTGCGCCTGAACGTCCCCGAGGAGCAGGCTGCCGACGGCGAGGAGAAGCCAGAGGAGGAGGTGAGGGGTTGTGCCAAGACATGGCCAGGCAGGTAGCTGGCCCCAGGCCATGCCCACCACTCCCCTCTTCCCTGTGCAGGTCCAACTAATCCACGACAAGAACACCACCACCTTCTCCAGCAGCTCTCAGTCCCCTGGTGATGAGGTGGAGGCAGCCCCTGAGAAGGTGCATCTCACCTGGACCAAGGAGAAGTCCGTTGCTGAGAAGAACAAGAGCAAGAGCCCTGTCAGCCCTGAGGGCATCAAGGACTTCTTCAACATGAAGCCGTACGGCCCCCCATGCTGCCACCTGTCCCACGCATGCCCTGTGATCCTGGCTGTCCCTGCCTGCCCCAGCCAGGCGGGTGCAGGCAGGGCCTTGGCAGCACCAGCTTGATCCTTGCCCTGAGGAGTGGTCAGGCAGCCTGGGTGCTCTGAGCACGCCCTTGCAGAGGGGCTGGGAGCAAGTGGGGAGGGGTCCCTGTGTAGAACAGTGCCAGCAAGGGGTGGGGTGCCCAGGCTGGGTGTGCTGCAGGGAGTGGGGGTGCACACCTGGTGTTCACGACATCTCTCTCTCTTTCCTTCTCTCTCTCTCTCTCTCTCTCTCCAACCCCATCACGCTCCTGGCAGGGAGTGGGAAAACCTGTAAGTCTGGGTTTGGCTGGGTGCCGGGGCTGGGGTGTGCTCGTGGGGCAGCAGGATGGGAGCCATCGGGGTTGCCCCTGTGCAGGAGGGCGGCTCAGTGAGCCGTGACAGCTGCAGTGCCAGACAGTTCACCCGGGCAGCACACGGCAGCTCTGGCTGCCAGCCCTGCGCACCGTGCACTGCCCACACCACACGCTCCTTGTCTGCCCTGTTATGCTGCCAGCAGCTCCCTGTGAGCATGGGCTCAGGCACCCATGGTGACACTCGTGCTGTCTGCTCCTGCTCACTCCCACGTGGCCTGGCCCCGAGCAGCCGTGGTTGCCACTGTCCATGGGCAACGTGCATTCCCCTGCAGCTCGTGGCCACCGGTGCAGGCTCAGTGTCACCAGCACAGTGCCTGGCAAAGCTTGCTGCTCCCCGAGTTGGTGCTGCAGCCCAGCCTGGACTGCTCTAGGGCAGAAGGCCAGTGTGCCCTGTGGCCCCTGGGGCCTGGTGTGGGGCTGGAGGCTGACTGTGCTTGTCCCGTGCCCACACGTGCTGTCACCCACAGGAACCAGTCCAACGTGCGGAGGATGCACACGGCTGTGAAGCTCAATGAGGTGATTGTGAAGAAGTCCCAGGATGCCAAGCTGGTCCTGCTGAACATGCCAGGGCCTCCTCGTAACCGGAAAGGGGATGAGAACTGTATCCTTCCCGTGGGGCCGGTTGTCAAAACCCCTCTATGCCACGGGGACCAGGGTCCATGTCTTCCCCAAAAGTGGTTGGTGTTTTAGGCAAGAGCCAAGAGGCACGGGTCTGGTTCCTGAGCTTGAACCCTCACACCTCCTGCTCCTGGCTGGGTCCAGCAGCTGTCATTGGCACCAGCTTACCCCTCCAGCACGTGATGGGTTGGTGGGACCACATGACATTGCACCTACACCCATGAGTGCAATGGCACATGACAGGGGCCCGGGGCAGAAGTCTGTGGGGCTCAGCCATCAGCTGGCTCAGTCACTGTCCCCATCTCACAGCACCAGCATGGGTGGGCTTCCCTTGGCTTGGAACCGACCCCCCGCCAGCTCCTGGCTCTGGTGTGGAAGTGTCAGTGCTGCAGGCTCAGCCGGGGCTGCGCAGGGATGGCACAGGGCTGTCCCTATGTTCCAGTGTGAACTTTGTCCTCCTTGACAGCTGTGCAGACATGGAGTTCCTGGAGGTGCTGACGGAGCATCTGGACAGAGTGCTCCTGGTGCGTGGTGGGGGCCGGGAGGTCATCACCATCTACTCCTGAAAGACGGCGCGAGAGAGGTTTGTCTGCACACCGAGAGCCCCGCCACCCCTTTGCACCGCGCTCCCGGAGGGGAGGAGGGAAGGCCGGATGGCAGCCGGTGCGCAGAACCTTCTCCTGGCTTTGGCCGTGCCCCTGATCTCTCCATTCGAACTGCAGCACCAGATCTTCCGGGAGCATCCAGCACCAGAGCAGCTGTTCCTCATTGCAACACCACAGCACTGCTGTCCTTGTTTATATATAAATATATACAGTGAACCGCGGACTGAGCACCAGAGCTCGGCGCTGCCGCCACCGCCTGCCCTGGCAGGGCCAGCCCCGCCGCCAGCCCCAGCACTGCCGCTGCAGCCCCTGGCCGGGCAGGAGGGCGGCCGTGCCGAGACGGACCTTGGCCGCACCGTGCTGCTGCTCCTGCACAGACTCGGCTGGACGCGCCCGTGCCTCGCTGCGAGGCGCTGGGACGAGAGAGAGGCCCCGCCACGCTCCCCTCGCCGGACGCTCCTCTCCCCAGCCTCCAGCAGCGCCCGGGGCTGCCTCCCACGGCCCTCTGCCCCTCACCGCCGTGAGCCGGGACAGCCCCACCTCGCCTCGACACCGTCGTCTCTGGAGACCGCGGGCTGAGCTTGTGGAGATGCAGCACGATGGTTTGGAGGAGGCAGAGGGTGGGGGCGGCCGTGTGGGGTGAGGTGCTGAAGCGCAGCGAGGCCGTGAGAGCAGGAGCCCTGACCTAGGGTGGCCGGGGGTGTTCCCTGTGCCCCCTGCCTGACTCCGGGCTCTTTTCCCTGACGCTCTCCAGGTGCTTGCGCAGGAGTCGCGGTGTGGAGCTGCGGTGTCGGGAGCCGCTCAGAGGCCCTGCCATGAGCAGCGGGAGCCGGGGTCTCTCTCCGGCGGCTGGGGTCGCACGGGTGCTGGGGACCCCCGAGGCACCAGTGCCTGCTCTGGCCTGGCACAGGGGTGTCCCGGACCCCCTCCCTGCTCCCCCGCCGCACTAGACTGGGGGCTCTCAGGGCCCAGCACCAGCCCGTCCGGCTGGCCCCAGCACCTGCACATGTATCTGGGTCCCCCCCCGTGTCCCGCTGCATTTCCCTGCTGCTCCCCAGGGCTTCGCTGCTAACCCAGCCCTGGCCGCGGCCCCGGGCAGTCGCAGATGCTGCCGGGGGCTGTAGGACTGTCTGGATCTGTGTGTATTTTTAATATATGCAAAGGCTGTTTGCTGATCTGACCAGCAAGACGTCACAGTGAGGAGGGGGCTGTAGGGCTCCCATTGCCCCCCCCGGCATCATGACACTCCCTCACCCGGCTGGCCAGGGCAGCCCCGGCACCAGGCACGCCACAGCCCCCCGGGGCAGATCAAACACCTCTTATCTTTGGCAGCAGCTGCAGGGTCGCCCCCTCCCGTTCCTCCCCCCGCTACCCCTACCCCCAGCATCTCTCACAGAAGAGAAACTGAGGCGCTTTTAACAAATGTGAACGGTTCCAGGAACCACGCAGGAAGCGGTGCGAGGGCAGCAGGGTGCCGCTGGCGCCCGCCCCAGCCCCATGTACATAGTGTACATAATACAGTACGTGTATTTTTAAAGTGATCATATTTATGTTAATAGAACCAGATGAAGTCTATATATAGAGATCTATATCTATTCTGAGAGATGCAGGGCTCTGCTAGCACCAGGCCGCAGGGACGGGGAGCTGAGCCGGGCTGCTCCTGCACAAACCAGGAGCCCATCCGTCGCACCGAGCGCTCCAGAGTGGTGGTGGAGGCTGCAGCCTTCCCCGGCCACCGGCAGCCCCTGGGAAAGGGCCAGGTCGCAGGTTTATTCTCTTCTCAATTTAGCTTCTTAAGAGTTTTCAGGGAAAAGAAGTCACAGACTTTTCTGAACTTGTTTCACAGCAGACTTGAGCTTCCACTCAAAGTGCAGCCTGCTAAGAGTTGCCCTCTCCCGGCAGCGCTGGCGGCTTTGTGCCAGCCTGGGGCCCTGGGGCAGCACTTTTTCCTTAGCCAGAGCTGAGCCCCCGTGCTGAAGCACTCGCTCCCTCAGCCCCTCCAGACGCTCCCCAGTGCTGCTCTGCACTGCAGCAGGTGCAGGGGGAGCGGGTGCTGCTACAGCATCCCCGCGGGTGTCCATCCAGGCAGCAGCTGCCTCCTGCCTGGCACAGGCAGACCTGACTGGTCCCAGCTCCCTGCCCACCCGACTCCCTGCCAACCTTGGCTCCTGCCTCCCTGAGAACAGGAAACCCCCCTGCACCGGCCACTCCAGCCCCTGCTCCCTTTCAGAGCTCCTCTACTCCAGGTCCAGGCCAAAGCTATTTGGGGATGCTTGGATAAAAAGCAGTGGGTTTTTTGATGTTGGATTTTTTTTTTTTTTCCTTTCTATAAGATACTACTTGGACACACTCCTAGACCAAAACCAAGCCCCAGCTGCACATCTGTGCCTGCTCATACCTTGCTCCTACATTTCCATCACTCCCGAAGTGCCTCCCTTCTCTCCAGGAACAGTCCCAGTCACAGCCAGATTTTCTGCCAGGGTAGCTCGGCTGCCTGTGTAGCTGCAGGTCTGTGTCACAGACGCTGCTGTGGAAGCCGCTCCCACAGGTATGTGGAGCTCAGCATTTACAGGGGGCTGTCAGACTGAGCTGAGACCTGGCTTTAGTACAGGAGCTCAGGGCTGACGAGTGGTGCAGATGCACAGGGTAGCACTTTCCGGTCCTGCTGCTGCCTCAGCAGCCCAGGAGCTGTGAGAAGAGCAGATAGGGGTCTGCAAGAGAAAAGTTCCTTTAGTCTTGGGAAGGGCAGCCCATGGGAACCAGCATTTGCCAGTGTCTAGCTGCTCTGCCCCTTGGAGCTGGCCCTATACCACCACACATAAGCTCACAGGCTGTTTCCAGCCTCCCAAAATTATTTGAGGCACTTCAGCAGCAGCGGGGGAGGCACAGCAGCCTGCCCACACAGCTCATGTGTTAGCACCATGTTGTTTGGCCTTGAGCACTTGCCAGCTGTCCTGCCTCTTCACAAGATGCCACTCGCTCCTTGCAATTGCCCTCAATTGCAGCTTGGCTGCTGTCCCCTGTGCTGCTGTGCCTGAGGCAGTGAGCACGGTCCCCTCCTGCCCTGGCACATGGTGCAGGGCAGAGGGCAGGGGCAGGTTATGCACAGCCTCTGCTGAGCCTGCACACAGCACTCACAGCATCAGGTGAGAGGCTCCTCCGTTGGCTGCAGGTACAGGGCAGCCAGGAATTTGCAGAGCAGTGGTGGGAGCAGCCAGGGCACACTTCTGACAGGTTTGCTTCATCCCCTCAGCATCACTTCCACCCTGACGGCAAAGCCGTGGTCCCGGCTCCCCCAGGGAGTAGGAAGGCCATTCCTTTCCATCACTACTGCTGAAAAAATCCATTCCCCTTCCCCATCCTTCAGCAAGAGCAGGGGCACAGCTCTGGACAGAGTCAGGGCTGCTCCCACACCCCTGCCAGGCAGTTTGGCTGTGGCAAGACAGGAGCTGGTTTCCACAGCGTGTCCCCTCGCTGTCGGCTGGAGAGGGCCAGTTTTAGCAGACAGCACTGCATGTTAGTTTACAAACCCAGCCCTGCACGTTTGGCCTCTGTGAGTGTTCAGTTTCCCCATGGAGCACCCTTCTGCCGCTCCACCGTGGTGAAGACAGTGTCCTCCTCTGGTAGACATGCAAGTTCCTCCTTGGCACATGCGCAGACATGGTCCAATTTTTGTTCCAGATAGGAAGGTCTTGACCCCCCAGTTTGTTTTACAGGCAGGCTGCTGCTGGAGCAGCACTAAGCAGCACAACCCATGGGAGGGTGGGCTGGAGTGTGGCCACAGCTGGCAGGGAGCGTGCGGCCAGCACACAGCACTGGTGGCACGTGCTCCAGTCCCTGCTTCAAGAGGGACAACAGCCCTGGCCCCTGTGAGTGACAGAGGGCAGCTCAGGTCACTGTGGAGGGCAGCTCAGGTCGCTGTGGCCACCACACTGCACAGGCAGCAAGCCACAGGGCAGCAGTGATAGGAGGCACAGGCAGCATCCAGCCTGGACAGGTGCTGGTCTGTGGCTGGACGAGAGGAAGGACAAGAGACTGCACAAGGGCAAGAGTTGCACTAGAAGAGTCAAGACCCTCCTCTGTGTAGCAGGACTGAAAACTAGCAGAAAGACCGAAAGGTCTGAGACCTGCTGGTTACAACACTTTCTGTGCTACATGTGCAATATATTTGTTATGAATGTTATCACAAAGTCGGTTCATTCAATACTCTTTTAATCACTGTAGCTAGATGTTCTCTGTCCATTCAAGTGACTTTTATTCGAGTGCAATATTTCAATAGACATGTAGTGACCTAGAATGCTTTGTGTTTTAGAGAATCTGTGTGCAGAGCAATGCAATTAAGTTTAAAACCTTGTAAATAAAACAGGTTGCAAACCAAAAAAAAAAACCCTATTAGGCTTGCATTTAATTTCTACGTGTTTCAGTGTTGTGCATTAGGCCGCCTCGGTGCAGACCCCTTGTTCTCTGTGCAGGTGTTCATGGAGGAGTGGCTCCTCAGCTGTTGAATGCTCCCTGTTACTGCTTTACTGCTTTACCTGTATTCATTTTTCTAGACTCCTGTCTGCACAAAATGCAATAAATGATTTTATTACACCCTTCACTACTTGCATGGGGACTATTCACTTGCTTCCAGATCTCCACAGCTGTTGTGCACCATTTCCACCACATGGAGCAAGCCCTGACAGGGTGCAGATTGCAGAGGAAGCAAAGCAGGAGAGGAACAGCCTCTCCAACGGGATGCAGTTCCCACATTTCACCTCACAAAGATTTCTGCCCACTCCAGCAAAAGTGCTCTGCCTGGCTGCAGGATTGTAGAGGTGGAGAAAGGGATCTAACAGGAAGAGAGACAGCAGACAGACATTCTGCTGTCCAGACTCAACCTGTGGGGTGATGGTAGCACATTCTGGGATGCCAGTGCTGAAAGCACAGGGACTTGCAGCCCTGACCTTATGTTGGCTTGTGGCACTGACCCAGACCTGTCCCTCCCAACACCTGTCATCAGAGAGGTTTTGGACCCTTCACATCGGCTGTGCCACTCCACATCTCCCAGCCTGAGGTCACCCCAGTGCTGTGCAAGAGTCGGGACCTGTGAGGTCCACACACATTCTGCTCAGCGTCCAGTGGTGGAGCTTCCAGCACAGCTTATTCAGGAGAGGAGAGTAACAGCAAACAGTGAAATGACTGAATGATTGCATTCTGAGAGTACTCAAGTGTCAAAAAATGCAACATGTAACTTTTCTGGCCTTTTATTAGAAAGTAATGTCCTCTTGTTAACAGCACAGAGATAAAAGAAATGCTACAACACAAACCACCTGGGACAAAGAAAATCCTCTGCTTCAATCCACTGCTTTCTTAGTATCTCCTCGTTCCCTGCAGGAAGCCCACAGACTCCAAGGCCATGAGAGGGAGGACCACACAGTTAAGTGATGTTTTGTGTTCTGGTATCAAAGTATGTTCCCAGTAAAAACACGGTGAGGAATCACTGCCTGATTTACCACTCCACTGTCCGCCGCAGCTACCAAAGTGTTGAAAAAATGTTTAAAATTATGGTATTACATCTTGGCACTGCCTCTCCTCCTCAGATGGACCAAACATCCACCAACAGTAAGAAGAGGTCTGATAGAGCAGCACTGCCCCCCATATCTGGTGGCAGGTATAGCCAGGGAGAGCCAGTAGCACATCAGCATGGCTGCAGCTAAGCTACACTAACAATGGTGCCAAAGATTGTAAGAAAAGGAAAATTACACACCAAATTACCAGGCTGATCTTAACACTGATTACTGACAGTAGGAAAACTGACAGACCGTTTGAAATCTCTACCTTGGCTGGAAGTTCTTGTGTTGCAGATGTGTGCTCAACCCACAGCTGCCAGTCTCTGTGAGTGGGTTGAGGTGAGGAACACGGGCCTCTCTGCCTGGACAGGGCAGACCAACTGCGGAGGGACTGCACAGTCCTGGTTACTGAGCAGTGGTCAGGCATGTGCTTCATGATTTTGGCTGCCAGCACTATCACTGGGCTTTCCAAATGGCTTATATGCTATTAAAAGAGAAAAAAAAAAATAAAAAAAGAAATCCAAAGAAAAATAGTGCCCATTCCACAGTGGTGGGTGTCCATCGCCCCTCAGTTTGCCGCTCTGTTCAGTCCCCTAATTCATCAAAACTGACGATCCAAAACTACACGAAGACCAATCAGTAAGCCCAGACTGCACCTCAATGGAAAGGTGCACCAGGTGCTAGGAGTAAGGAAAATGCAGCAGCAGTGATACTGCAGCAGCTTCTGGGATGGGACAAGACAACCAACGATCCAACACAGTTCAGCACATTGTGCTGTGGAGAAAACTGAGCATTCTGCTCCAAACATTGCTAACCAGACCAAGGAGAGGGAGGGCAGCGCCAGCAACCGTTGGCAGCAATGCTGCAGGGGGTATGCTCTTGCCAGAGTGGAGAGGACATGCATGTCCAGGGCAACTGTCCCGGGTCAAGGACGGGGAACTCCTTAAACAGCTATAAGTATGGAATGGCAAAGGGAAGGGGAACGGGCCCAAGAGCTCAGCTCTAATAGTGTCGCTGGTAGGCACCCATCGGTTGCTGGCCTGAGGATCCCGCTCGCCCCTGGGCCACAGTTTGGCTCACAAGGTGGGAGAGTGCAGGACCACTCTGGATAAGGGTGTCCAAGGCTTTCTGTACACTGGGGTTGTCAAAGTTGATACCAGAAGACACCGGCCTTTGGGCGGGCACATTGCCAGGCGCAGGGAGGCGGGCTTGGTGCTGACCATAGAGCGGCTGAGGTTGTGGAGGAGCTCCAGGTCTCGGACCTGCATTTCTCGAAGGGCCCGGAAGAGCAGGAAGCTGCGTGTTTGGAGTCTGCAATCTCTGCGGAGCTTGGTTTAAATTTCCAGCATTCATCTGTGCTGGCCGGGGCTGCCCGCCAGCCAGGTTAGGAAAGTTCTGGTTGGGAGTGCTGCCCGAAGAGCCGGCGGAGGCCGCAGGACCGCTGTTTGCCACAGCAGCTGCCGCCGCTCCGCTGTTGAAGAGACTGAGGATTTTTGCTTGAAGCTCCTGCTGAGGAGTAGAAGAGGACACTGGAACAGAAGGAGTAGAGACCAGAGGTTGTGAACCCTGATGAGCCTGAGAACTTGGAAGATTTGACTGACTACCCAGTGATGATCCTGAGGGTGCGCCCAAAGGTTGTCTTGACATGGGTGCTGGGAAAGAAAGGAAAGATGGTTAAAGCTTTGCAAATTCCCTTGAAGGGACATCTAAAGAAAACCAATGAAACAGCTACCAAAGACACGGCATCAGTGAACATCCAGCCTCAGATCACAGCTGCACAGCTCTGGGAACCCAAACCACTCTACAGAACTGAGTGTAGCAGCCCAACCAGTTATGGCAGTCCTACTGCTGCCCTAAGAGAATCCAGTGTAAAAGGTCTTCCACATGAAAACCCTGAATTGTCTCACAGCATGCAATGACACGTCCATCTCAGTAAAATGAGGATATTATGCTCCCGACCTCCTCTGCAGTCCCAAGACTCTTTTCCTGTTTCAGCCCTGAGGACCACAAGCCACACAATAAATTCTGTCTGGGGCCGTGGGACTTACCCTGCAGAGATTCAGTGCTGCCCCGCAGCAACCGTTCCTTCCGGTCTCTCAGGTAATTAATGACTTTCTCTATCTCCTCAGCAGTCACATAGCGATTGTCTGCCAGCAGGTTCAAGAGAGTTTGGATCCCAGGAGGGTGACCTCCTCTGACACCCTCCTCCATGGGGGGTGGGCGCTCCCGCTCCTGTAGAATCGCTTCATCTGCCATCTTGGCAGCCTGCCGGGCGATCTCCTCCCGCTCCTTCTCACGGGACTCTGTCTTGTAGCGCTCGTAATTCCTTGCCACCAGCACCATGGCATCAGCCTGGGGCATGTTGCGGTGCTCTGCACAAAGGAAGAAATGCTCTGAGTGACCCAAAGTGACCCCGACAGAGGTGCTGTTCCTCCCGTCTGCCAGCACGGCCCAGCCAGCAGCAGGCACCGCCCAGGGAGCGTGAGTGCAGACTTGGGAACTTCCCAAGCACATGGGAACAGTTGCATTTGCCAAGCCAACCGAAGATCCACGGCTATCAGCCAGCAAGGCCAGTCTTTCCTTCCACAGCTGAGGGCTCTAAGCAGACATCCCATCAGCCCTGAAATGTTTTACTTGTCTCTCACCAGTTAAAAGGAAAGCAGCTCCCTCTACCTCTCACATAAATCCTTGGTTCTCCGAGATGAGGTGGTCCCGGTCACTTTACTGCTAAACCCTTGGACAGATCCAAAACTTGCCCTCTGAAGGCTATATGCTTCCCAGAGGAGGACAGCCATGGGAATACCGTTGTTTCTGTGCTGCCAGTGCCTTAACATCTCACGTGCACGTGCAGCTGGTGAGGGAGCAGCACTGGCTCAGTGTCACATGTCTGCCCACATTCACCACTCTGAAGCAACAAGCAGCAATCAAATTTTCTGTATAAAATGAGTATTGGGCAATTCTAATGTTAGGTTTTGAGGTCGTTATTTCCACCTCCCAAAGCACATGCATGAACAGTCACCTGAACACAGATTTAAACTGGGAGATCAAAAGAGCATTTACACTCCCAAAAGTGCCCAAAGCTCTGGGCAGGGTCCTTTTTACACCTGCAGAACATCAAATCCTGCAAGCCTTTTCCTCCTAACAGGAAACCTGGGTTCATTTTAACATTAGGCTTTGCACAAGTTGTGAAAGAGTTCCCTGAAACAAACAGGCATGCAAAGGTGGCCAGGAGCGGTTGAAGTGAGCATATTTAATCTCTGGAATGAGCTGTGGATGAGCTAATGACTGGGGCTCCCATCAGGTCTGATACACCGGCAGATCCCGTGAAGAAAAGCAGCTTTGGCCTCCTGCCAAAGGTTTAACAGGTGTTAAACCAAAGAAGTTAAGAATTAAAACCAAGGACAATGGGAAGCCCAGCGACAGTGTGTGTGAGCTATGTGTCTGCAGGAAATGAGGGAGCTCTCCTATCACATCTGCATCTGATGTTAAAAGAAACCGGGCTTCTTCAGCCAGTGAGCACACACTAAGCACTGACTGCAGTCAGAGGTCTCCTCTCCCAGATAAGTCACAGAACGTTCCTTTGGAACACGGTAAGGGAGAAATAACCTTTGAAAGCTCAGCTGTGGTCAAACCAGTCACCTCTGTTGGCAGATCACATGAATAGGTCTATGATCAGAGTAACAGCTGCTTTCCCCAATCACATTCTGATAAGGCACATTTAGTATCTACACCTACTCTCAAGCAACAACCAAGCCACACTCTGTGATGGAAAGTGATGTGCCAAGTGTCAAGGTGATAAGAAGGTGAAGCCCGTATACCCAAACACTTTGTTATTCTATCTTTTCATAACTCTTCCCAGTTTCATTATCAAATCTCTACCTTTACCAAATCCTTATTAAATCACATTTGATTTTAAGATCTGTCCTTTAATTTGCCACATTCCCAACAGGCTCTTTCTGAGAGCAACAAGTGGTAGAGTGAGGTTGGGTGGGTGTTACTCAGAGATCTCCCAGAGCACTGCAGCTCTGGGGTCCATGACTTGCCCTGAGATGCAAAGGCTGGCAGTGTTAGGAGCCAAGAACACAGATGAGATTCCCTCTTGGCAGGAATTACACATTCCTTTTGACAAGGGGCAAACAGAGTATTGCAGAGGCTTGTAAATAATGATATTCACATTTTTGACATGGTATCAAGTAATTTATAACTACTTATGCGACAGCAAGGATGAACTTTGTCCTATGTGGCTGTGCCTGAAAGAAAAGTTCCAAGTGACCACACAATTCCCAGCCTACCGAGACCTTAGTACCTTGTGGGGTGCCAAACATGATGTTAACAGTGCAAGAACGGTGAACTTGATGCTGCTGGGTGATGACAATGGCAAAAGGAGACCCTCCTCTGCTCACATCGTCCAGGGCCTGCGTCAGTGACATCTCTGTGTTGAGGAAGATCAGGTCCACTACCATGCCCAGGTCTCGCACCTTCCGCCCCACTGACTCCGCGTACTCCCTACCAGAAAGCAAAGCCAGCACTTTAACAAATCAGGAACAGAAACCTTGGCACTGCACCCTCTTCACATCTCAGATTCACTTTTCTGATTACTTGCCCAGCTTCATGACGTTTACCAGGACAGTACTAAAGCAATCCCATTATAGCAACATAAAAGCCCTTATTTTGATCTGAATCAGTCATTTCAATTCAACCAAAATAAATTACAAATCAAGCCTTAGCTTAGCTGAGAAACAGTGTGTGCAAAGGGATTTACACTATTACAAATTTGTTTACACATAAATGTGTTTCAACTGAATTCATTAGGGGAAGAAATTTACGCAAGCAGAGGTCCAAGGAGTACAGAGCAGAGGAGCCAACCTACACAACTCATTTACTCCTGCTTTGTTCAGTATCTCAGCTGTTCACACGTGCCTCATTCCTTATTGGCTGCTCTATTCTACTAGCTGCTTTCTGCTCTAACCTACTGCCAACACAGCATCTCTGGATCCACTGCTCCTGTGTACCCTGTCCTACAGACTTCACCATCCAAGCACAAAACACAGCTCACAAGGCTGAGCTTAAATTGCCAAGTTGGTTTTTTTTTAAGCTACTGTACTTAGAAGTAAACCTGCAATACTGACTGCACAAAACGTCTGACAAATTCAGTCTGTGTGCAGCCACACCTCAAAAAAGAGGGTCATTTTATTGTCTTTGGAGGCCAAGTCTGTAATGGTGACTAAAACTGTCCCTCCTTCAACCATCTTTTTAAGAGCTTCAAAGTAAAATGACTATCTAAGGCATTCAGGAGTCATCTTTCAACAGATCTACAGCAGGTGACATCAGTGCTTTAATGCAAGATTTATGAACAGGCTCCAGCTCTTAAGGTTTGTAGCTGTTCCAGACCAGAATGATTCTTGGGATATTAAGCTGATCCTCTGACACAAAAAAAATTATTATTGTGTCAAGCACAATAGCTTGTGGTCTATTAGAATATTTTTCAAAAACTTTTAGCCACCAGGGGATAAAGGATCTAAAATTTCCTCTCAAGGTTTGTTCCAATAGGTAATAAACTCCATCAGAAGTTTATTTCTAGTTTCACCGCTTCTCCTGTTTCCATTTCCTGCTCCATTTTCTACCAGCAGATGAAGCAAGTGCCAGCTGTCTCTTTCTGCCCCAAATATACAGCAAAGTTAAACAACTCTCGATCTTTTCTCGGAAGGGTAAAGGCGACAGAGCTTTAACCTTCCCCCTGACAAACGTTTTCCTCAGATTACAAGCCAGGTCTGTGATTTATTTACGTATTTACTATTCTTTAGTATACTTAATTGTAAAGATATAGAAATCAGACTGGTGACATTGTTAGAGCCCTCTAGAACTGCACCAGGTGTACCTCCTGTTCGTAACAGAGTGCCTGTCCTGTTAACTCACTAAGTGCTCAGACAGCCATATGAGATCACCCTAGTTACTGCTTTTGATACCATCCATGACTGCCTTCAGCAGTGATTTTGTATTTCTTGCACATTAGACTTAATGGCAATGACTGGTGTCTGTCCAGCAGGAGCTCTGAACAACCAGCCCATAATCCACCCTGACCCCTGCTTTGTATAGTCACCTGGTTGGCACATATTCCTAAATTCCTTATCATGCTACCCAGGAAAAACAAGTACAGGCCCCTAAAACCTGTTGAAATGGTAGGCTTATATAGAGATGAGGTATAAAGGTATCAGGAGAAAGTATAGCAATAGATTACAATGGGAAAATACAAGCAAAGCGCAAGATACATTTCCTCATCTCATCAACATATATTGCCAAAAGAAAAATGGGAGCTGTAGCTCTCTGGGGACTCTAAAGCCACATACTTCAAGAGCAACCTGTAAGACAAACAGCCTCAAGGCAGGACTAACTTTAAATCCATTCTCTTCTACCATGCAATAATAAAACTGATTACAGCTATTTTCTTACTTTGTCTGTTTATTCACCACTATCACAGAACAATCCACGGGTCTCTCTGCATCAAAACGTCTCTTGATCTCCTCATAGTACTGACGGTAGAGCTCCTCCCGGCGCCGCTCCTCGCGCTTCAGGCGGTCTGAAACGAGCCGCAGGGACAGAATGAGTGACACCCTTCAGACCCACCCAGAGGGGCACGAGTGGCACCCTGGCACCCCTCCTTTGAAGTGGTATGGGCACTCACCCTCCGGCTCCTTGTAGCGGTCATAGTAGGAGTCGTCCTTGCGCCGATAGTAATCGTCGAGGCGCAGGTATCGGTCGTAAGATCCGTCTCGCCTGCAACAATCAGAAGCAGCAATGGGTTTCCTCCAGCACCATCTCAGGCAGCGACTTTGGCCAATGCATCACACCCAGACCTCCCCCAAGTTTAATTTCTGAGGTACCCATTTGCTCCTCCTAAGACACAGAGCAGCACCCAATTGTCCCCAGCCAAGGGTGATTTCCTTAAACACCCGACACCACTCAAACAACTGCGGCAGAAATGCCATAAAAACATTATTTTGGCAAATAGGACCCTGCAGAGTTTACCTGTACAAAGGGTCTCGAGGGTCTCTCATATCCCGTGGATCTCTCACATCTCGTGCACTTCTCATATCCCGCGGATCCCTGTATCGATCATACACTGGCTCCCGTGGGTCACGAAGATCTCTAACATCACGTGGGTCCCTCAAGTCCCTTGGATCCCTGATATCCCGTGGGTCTCGCAGGTCCCGTGGGTCCCTGTGGTCTCTGGAATCACGCATGTCTCTGCCTCGAATGTCGCGAGCGTCTCTAGCATCTCGCCCGTTCCTGCCATCCCTGCCATCCCTGGGGTCTCTCCGTGGGCTCCCCCGAAGAGGGGAGCGGTCACGCCTGGCATCTCGGCCATCCCCGTAGGCATATTGATCTCTGAGGAAAACACCAGGGAAATTCCATTAGCCTGCTAACAACACGAGTACAGTTACCCCTAGATCTCTTACCTGAGGTGCCAAAGTGACCTTTCACAGCAGCTGAATCCTCCCTCCTATCCCACAACAAAAATTGACCAAAAGTCATATTTTTGAAGTAGTCTGGAGAAGGTTCCTAATTCTAATATTCAGCACAGCCAAACAAGACCCAGAAAGCTCCTTAATGGAGCACTAGGTGTAGGGCACCTGTGGATGAAGTGAACAAGCACTTCAGAAACCACCATTTTAAGGCATCTGACCTCCAACATCAGCCATAGATGATCAATCAATCATGTTTGGCAAATTCTTTGAGAGAATTTAAGGTGATGCAGGCTAATACCCACAAATACGCAATAGCCCGGAGTGTTCGAGGGATCCATTAAATTCACTCGTCAATGACAGCAGAACACCTGAAGTAATGTTATTGGTACATGATTAAAAAAGGAGCAGCTTGTGAGCAAAGACACTGCAGGTTCCATGTTGTGGTTGCGTTAGTGCTGCTGACAGAAAGCGAAGACAGCTATGGCATTGTCCTGGATTTGAGGGATAGCTTCTTTAGAAAGCCAGCCTTATGTTTATAATGCCCTGGTTAAGAGGGTACTAAACCCAACCAGCACTGCATCCTCAGCTGCCACAAAAGGCTTGTCTGTTGGATCTGAATGATCCATCTCATTCAGACTTTGTATTGCAGTCTTCAGAGGCAAGGAAGAATAATGTTCCAGTCTTCATGTTCCAAAACTTCCAAAACTCCAAAGCGGTAGGGTTTTTTCCAGGTTGTATTCTGTTTTCCAGAGAAGACTATGACTTCACTGTAGTCAAAACAAAGCATTAAAAAAAATCTTGCAGAGAAACTATGGAGCTTCATGTGTTTGGACTGATTTTTCCCCAAAATACTGACAACCATGAGGAAAAAAACCCCAGCTTTTTGAATCTTTTTATTTCCCATATTTGACATGACTTTTACAGTCCTCAAACAGCCTGATCTAGTTTATGAAAGATAAGCAGAACCTAAGTCTGCATCCACTGCAATGCAGTCACACAGAGATCACCTGGAGAGAACGAGTCAGATGAGCACAAGTTTGGTGTCAGGCAGAGTAACAGGAACGAGATGGAAGAGCAGAATCAGTGCACGGATCTTGGTGTCAGACACGCAGCTGTGCTGGGAACATGTAAGAGCACTAGCATTCTCTGTTTGCATGTCAGATACAAACCAGATTTTGGGACAAATGAAAGATGCTAAGACACACATAGCCTCCACCTCTAAGTGACATATTGAATTTGCTGACAGCCAGGTGTAAACTCCTTCAGCCTCTTGGACATATAAATCCACTTTTTGATTGTGATCTGCAATGAAACCACATCCTGTGAGAGACACATCATAGCCCCCTTCCCTCAAAACCTACAATGAACGATGGCAGAAGCTCAGGCGAAACTTCTGACTTGCTCTAATGGATATTGAGTAACTGATCTTTCCATAGTTGTGAGACCATTTAGCAACACAACCAGATGCGGGGGAATTGTTTGGCAAATGACATTTATTCCAGCTGGAGTGGAGGTGACCAGAACCACCAGGCCACATTCATTATCTGCAGAGACAAACAGATCCAGAACGAACAACGCACAACTGAGACAGGAGCAGAGATGTGGCACTTGTGGCTGCATGGCTGCTCTGCTGGAAGGAAAGAGCAGCACAAAGGCACAGCTTCCACCTTCTGCTTCCACACCTCAGTCACCATGGCCTGGCTCCTGCAGCATCAGCACCACTGCCTGCATCTGCATGGGGCTCAGCCCTGCCGGCCCAGCACTGCTGTGTGCGGCACAGCGTGGGGCTCTGCAGCACTGGCAGCGGCAGCTGCTGTTCCCAGGCCACAGCGTGGTCCAGAGTCCATCGATCACAGCTATGCCCAGGACTTGATGACTGTGACCCCACTGTCACCGGTGCCCACATTGCTGCTTGGGACCTGGCGCTAATCACATGGGATGGCCACGGTGCATGCAGTGAAATCTGGTGCCTGTCACAGCGGCACCAAAGCCTTCAGCTGCTGTCCAGTCCACAACCTGGTGCCCACAGCACCACAGCTCATGCACATCTAGTGCTCTTTAGGACTGCAGCACAGGCACCTGCTCTTGCACACATGCAGGATGACAGAGGTTGCAACGCCCATGACATCAGTGCCTGTGCTTCACCCTCTGCAGCGCAGTCCAAGGACCAACGCTCATGGTGCAGATACCTGCCCCTCACCCCCGCAGTGCTGCAGCACTGGTGGCACTGAGGCCAAAGATATGCCATTCAGTGCCTGCTGCACACATACTCCCAGGGTCCTCCAACCAGCAACGAGCACACACCAGGCCCAAGACTTCCACAGGAATCCCAGCAGCTCTTGGGCCTGACACCCACACGCTGGTACGTCTGCAAGTACATTTAACACTGTGTAGGGTTATGTGCAGTGCATAAAAATCCTAGATGGTGCCAAGAATTGAAGCTATTCATTCTCTGCGCTTTTATTTTTTGGTGCAGATGTCTTGCTAGTTGCACTTTTTCCTTATTTTTGGTAATTTAACAAGTCAAGCTAGTAAAGCACACTAGACGTGCAACCTCAATTATCTTCAAGTCCAACAAGCACTACGCCTTTTCATGGAAAGCTTTACAGCAGAGACACCCAGGGTGGATACCTTGTACCAAACAATACTGGAGCATGTCTTTGTGTGCTTCCTAGTGATGCTGTGGAAAGGAAACTGAAGTCATCTTCCTGTGACAGGACAATCTTTATCTTTTCCCCTTGTTTGTGGCTGCCCACACAGAGGACCTGAAGGAGGTGAATGTGCTGTGCCCACTGAGGGGTGGGAAGCCAGGAGAAGCTGGAGAGTACATCAGTGACTGCACAGGAGGGCTGGCTCCAGGCTCTGATAACTCAGCCACATGGGCAGACAGGACCATGCAAGAGACATTTGCTGTCTTGTGTTTTGCTCAAGTGCTCTCTTCCAGTCTCATCGCAGCATTGAAAGCTTTCAACAATCAAAAGAGGCAAGATCCCTAGATCCTCTGGACTGGGAATGCTGCAGCCCCTTGCCCTTCTCTAGATATGTCTCGGCTTCTCTGATCCTTGGAGGCAGGAGCAAACATCAAGTATATTCTTCCTCCCAAGTCTCTTACAGACTGTGCTGCAAAACCGAATGCTGGGCTGCAGTAAGAGCAGCAGACACAAGGTCTCCCTCGTGCCTCCCAAGATGCCAGAATCAAAAGGGCTCTCAGAGGTGGAGCAGACACTTTCCTGCTGGAGCATCACTGTTTGACTGGGGAGGTGGCAGTAGGGAAGAGACAAAGACATTTAGCACAGGCCGCTGGGCTCATGCCCCGAAGGCCTGAATTTCTAATATAACTCACTGCTTCCAGGTACTTTACCTTCGTGTCGGACTGGACCTTGATGAAGCCTTATTCATATTTCTTCTGTCCACTGCTTTATTAATATCTGTAAAGAATAATCAACCCATCTGTTCAATGCTATGAAACAAAAAAAAGATCATCAGCACAATTCAAATGAAAGCAACTTAAGCTCAACAACATCCAGAAGGTGCAAGGAAATCCATTCAGCAGAGAGACATTGTCACTTTGACAATTTTTTATTAAGTTTAGATAGTACAACATAATGAAAATTTCATGGATTTCTCTGACTTCAAAATAGGGTGGAGAGCTTGGGTGAAGTTTTAACCCTGCATGTTCAGGCCTACATCCAGACTCTTCCTTCCATAAGAGAACCTCTTTCTTCTGCAGTCTATGAGTGAGCAGAAAGCGACTCATGGACTCTAGGAGAAAAAGCAGAGTCTGAAAACCTCCGAGAAAGGAATGACAGCCAGCACAGTCTTAAGTTCACAGCCAGTCCCGTTCAATGGAGCATACTGATGCCCTTGTTGGAAATAATCCAAGGGATCTCAAAGGGGCACGTGCAACTGCCTTCCAAGGGACTGCTGCAGGGTTAAGGTGCACGGCCCCCACCACTGAGAAACGGATCCAGGAGCCTGAACACAGGCTCCTTATGAAGTCAACATGGTGCGTTCAAAACACCATTGTTAATGCGATGCAAACTGAGGCAACAGATCAGAAATTTGAAAATTGGTTGGCTTCTGAGCATCTCCATGAAAAACATCATGATGGGAAACACAAAGAAGTAACAGAGCTGAAGAAACAGAATCTTGTCCTCAACCCGCAAAAGCAAAGTTGCCCAGAACTGTCAGGGACCCACACTGTTCTCAAAGCCTCCCGTGACAGCTGACCGGAGATGAAATAATGCACTGGAAGGGGGCAAGAGCAAACAGCAAAGTGACTCTGGACATTTTACGGAGAACCTTTTAAGGAAAATAACCCAAACCTAGGCCCTATCTGCTCCCCCAGAATCTATCAACAATTAACATTTCTGATGAGTTATTTGCATTAACCACTTTCAAAGCTCTTGCATGAGAATATAAACATGCCATGATGTCCTTAAGCAGACTCAGTCATAGTATATTCTGTAACATCCCAAACTAGCCTTCATTCTTTTCAAGATTAAAATTGTAATTAAGGGATTGGATCTAATTTTTGTTCTTGATGTCAGCCAAGCAGCATGTTGCCTCTCTGACTGGGCAGAGAAGCAAGTGCAATCTGAACATTAACTTCAACTGCAGCATAACACCACTCACAGGACCCCAGAGCACCTCTCCAGGATCAAACACAGGTGCAGGGTCTACTGTTCCAAACTACATCTGAAGGACATTTATTGTCTAAAATGTTTTAGTACTAAAGATATTAAAACACTTTTGTGCATTTGTGGAAACACTTGTCTAATGGTACACTGGAGTTAAACTCTCCCACAACTTTTCCCCTTACTGTGTTATTAACAATTGTATTTAATACTCAGGCTGCATAACTGAAGTAACTGTTCTCCTTGCATATTTTTTTTTTACTTGATAATTTTCCCCTTAAAGTCAAGTGTTATCTTTAAGCAAGACACTAGTTACTTTCTTTGCTTTAAGATTTTTTTTTATTTTCTGTTTTAAGGTGCCATTGAAGAAACCTATTACGATTTTTACACTCAGTATCATACATTTCTTTCAAATTAAAAAAGTATTTAAAGCGGAACAAAAACTATTTTACTAGAAAAAAAAAAAAAAAAACTTTAACAGGGATTTTTCTTTCGTCCAAAACACATTTAGTAACATTCTATTTAATGCCACAGCATTTACAAGTTAAGTATTTGAACACTGACAAAACTTCGGGAAAAAAAAAAGCCCAAATAAAAAGTCTTCTGTTCCATAGGATTCTGAGATGACAGGGCCACTGTAATCACACAGCAACCTTCTGAACAAACACAGGAGTTTCTGGAATCCATCTATCTCAAGTGCAGCAGTGGCACTGAACTAGTGCTTATCTTGTAGCAAAACATCCAATTCCAATTTAAAAGTCTTCAGAGCACAGAAACCACCACAGAACCAATAAACTACTCCAGAATTATTCTGCTGTTAGAGAAAAGTCTTTACTCACGTTTAAGGCATTGTCACACCTATGCCTACTACACTAAAAGTCCCTAATCCCCAGGTCTGTCTGTTATACAGATCATCACATCACTCCTTCCTCTTGAGGTTTTTGCTTGGGCTTGTTCTTTAAGTCTAAACCTCTGCCAGGTTTTTCCAATTCAATATTATCCTTTTTGACCCAGGCATATCAAAACTGAGCACTCTTCCAGCAGCTAAATCACACAGGTACCAAAACCTCCCTACTTACACATCTGTGTTTTACATAACCAAGGATGACCAAAGCACTCTGTCAGGGGGCAGATCTTCCCTGTCAGCTTCACGTAAAGCTCAGGTCTGTCTGCATCCAGGATAGGAAGTCCAAGTCCTTTCACCATCAGTGACTCCATCTTCTTTATTTCATTCTTTTTTTAAAACATGTTTTTCTCACCAAGTCACTTATAAAAACCCTGGCCAGAACTCAGTTTTTCTAGACCACCACTCAAAACACTGAGAAACCTCATCTATGTTACATCTATTCTGTTCCAGATTCACTTGAACTCCATTTAACTGTTGTTTATAACTATTCTCGTTTCTTATCAAGTCGAACACTTGACAGCAATCTCTACATTAACACTGCTGCTTCCAGCCCTAGAGCTTGCAGTACAATAAGAGTAACTAAGACAGGATTTATTTTGATGGACACTGATCAATTGCCTTCTCATCAGTATCAGGTGAAAGAATCCCTTTGTTCCCAGGTGCTGATGCCAGGCTCATCCCACTTACCCTGCCTATTGGCTCACCTGCAGCACTCTACCAGCTCCCTGGAAACTCCCTGGTTTTCCAAGGCTTGTGGAAAAACACCAGTGACAGACTAGGCAGGTCAGTAGTTCACTGAGCCTCACTGATGTTAATTCTTTTGAGAGCTCTAGGTTTGGTAGCTGCAGTTTTACCTTTTTGGTTTTGCTACTGAAATGGAAATTACATTAAACACACCTCCTGCCTCTTCAAAAACAGACAGCAGAAACATTACCTGTTCTTCTCAGTTAGAAATTTTATCATTGTCAGTCAGTTACCCTTAGCTTCTAAAACAGCCAAAGTTATTCCTATTTAAGCCTCTACACTCAGATAATGCTGGACAAAATTTCTTCTTGTATCTTTCTACCCTTCTTGTCTATTTGCCTTCATTTCCATCTTCAGGCTCCTATTTGTTACTGTACATACACCTTCCCCCAGGTTACTATTTATTCCTCCTGTCATTCTTTTTTACGTCAAACTGTTTTTCTTCGAATTATCATAGGCTTACTTTGAAAGTAAATTTTTCCTTGCATTTAAAAGATTACTTGTGAATTTCTAACCATTCATTTCCATTTAAGTCTGCTCCCAGCACATTTAGCAGAATTATCTTCATCTTTATAAAAATATCCTTTTCAAAGCACCCAGTATTTATAGCACTGCTCAAAGGCTGGCTTCACTTGTGCAAAAATCCCAGCTAAGTTTACTTAGCCAACCAGCTGCTAAGTGCTGTGACCAGTTCCTTTGAGCATGTCAAGATGAAGCCCAGTTTTGGTTTACAAATGTTACTAAACTCTGTGCTGGGTATTTCAACGATTGCTTGCCAGGGCTTACTTATTGCACCATTTCTTACACAGCCTAACAGAGCTTTCCAAATACTAACACAAAAAAATTAGTGTAAGACCCAGGAAGCAAGGTGAACCACACTGCAGGTGAAGCACACAGCAGGAACTCAGGAGGCAAACACGTTCTGAGTAGTGATTGAGACTAAGGCCAGACTTTGAGACCTTTCCAGAGGGCTTTAAAAGAACAGCACTCTTTCTCCCGAACGCATGCTGGGGTCAGGAGAGCGAGGAGCAGTTTTCCTTACCTAATCTATACCCTTTATAAAGGCGACCCTTCTCACCGTCCAGAGCGGCCTGGACATCTTCTAGACGGTCATACTGCACGAACCCATAGCCATGGTACATGCTGAGGGCTGCAAGAGTTAACAGCAGGGCAAGACCGGTTATAACCACGGACAGTGCCCACCCACACCCGGCCATCGCTAACCCCACCAGCTGCACTCTACCCAGAAACCACTAGAGAGCTTCCTGGGAAAATCAAATCCGCCAGGATCAAAATGCAAAGCTCAAAGACTCTAATCGAGTTCCTTCTGCCAAGGCAGTGACCAAAATACAGCCCAGGAAGTGACCAAGATTTGATTTAGAGGCTATGAAAGAGTATTGTGACATCACACTGCTACCCTAAAAGCTAAAACATAGCTGATATATTTGCAATACGTTTGAGCTGTACTGAAGGAATCACCTTTCCAGAGAAAATGCAGGCAGAGAAAATTATCATTAAAAGGTCACTATTTAGGAACAACATTGGCCACTCCTCTCATCATCATCAAATAGCATTTGACATGCATGAAGCAATATTTCTCACTTGAAATCCCTGCCACAAAGAGGCATAAGATAATATACTAACCCCTGATTTTGCCATATTTTGAAAATATCTCTTCCATTTCTTCACGAGTCATGTGGTATGTGGGCAAATTGCCGACAAAAAGTCTTCTCTCTAAATCCTGAGGATTGGTGCTGTTAGTGAAGTCGCTCTGTTTGATGCTATTGCTCTTGCGTCCTCGAGCCATTTTGCTTTCGTTCAAATCCAGCTCTTCGCAAAAAAAAAAAAATGGCCATGCATATAATTTCAATCCATTACATTAAAATTAAACTGGAACAAGATTAAACTTAACAGCTTTGCAGACTAGAAGCCAACTGGGTCTGCTTGACGCAAACTTCACTCCAGAGAAATCTCAATACGAGGGACACAGAGGTCAGGCAAAAGAACACTCACTGCAGCATTTTGGTTGAGCTTTTCTGTAACACTGACAGGTAGCAAACCTACTTATTTTTCAGATAAGTTTTAATGGTTTAACTCCAAACTAAGATCCAACTAAAACTAATTTTCCACTAAAACACCTTAACTTTAAGCTTTTCAACACACCCATTGTTGTCACATCTGGTTCTTCAATCCACTGATAAGAAGTATTGAAATTTATGCAATATTTAAATAAGCGGAAACATTCACTGCAACACTGCATAACAGCACCCAAATATTCCAGTAGGGTTTGGAATGAGGCATCAGGAAATACTGCTGAAATACTCCTAAGTGACCACACCTAGATCACTCCACTACGTGTGAAATCTCAGCTTTCCAATCCCAGAAAACACAGGTTCTCGTCTGCATCTCTATTAGACAGCACACTCTTGTCCCCATGGAGATGTCAGCTCCCACAGCAGGCGGGTCCATAGCTGGGAATTTAGCAACCCCCAGGTAAATGCTGCACCCTTCCTCACCTCCCCCATGCAGCAAAAGCACACTCCCTTTGCGCGCACCCCTGCAGACAGCTGGAGCAGTCAGCAACATTCACTGCACAAACTCACCCGAACAAATTTAAAAAAACAGAAAAAAACGCCCCCCAAAACCCCACAAACACTGCCAAGGCTAACAAAAACCACCATCCCCAGGATTCCGACTTTCTGGTTTAAAATTCACCATTAGATAAAGCTTCAAGAAATTACTAACAGTGAAACTTTCAAGGTGAAAGTTTAAAAGTTTGAAAATTATTTAATAAAGTAGTTCTACTTCCTAAGCATTCACCTACAGGAATGCAGGATGGGATTTTACATTTGTAACATGCAAGAAGCCTGGAAAAAGAAAGATTATTAAATTTACCAACAGAAACTTCTGTTTTTAATCATGCAATGCCCACAACCAAGATACTCCCTAACAGTACCCTAAATACAATTTAAAAGTCATCTCTAAATAAATAAATCAAATATAAAATATATATTAGACGGCTCTGTATCAATACTTTTGCAACACTTAACTGGCATGAAAAATACATCTACTCCAGATTTGAGACATAAAGTATATTTATTTATCCTTTAAAGATCAATCAACTTCACATTTGTACCAGTCTTCCCCCTTTTTTAGGAAACTCTGCAGAGATGAGATGCAGAAAACACTTCCCTGTCTAATAAACTTTTTAAAATTAACTGCCAGAACCAAGGTGAGTAAAAAACCGCAAACACCCAACCTGAAATCCAACAAAATTAATCTCCTCTATCATATTTGCCCCAATCCCCCTGCAAGTTTGTCCACACACATACACAGAGTTTTGTCTTCCCCATGAGAAGTACCAAATCCCATTTTATTACATGGAAGCATTGGACTTCTATTGCACTACTGCAGCTCAAGTTCACATCAACTGAGGGTAGAGAAGCTTTCAAAATCCCCCCAAAATGAGTAAGTGGCAATAAAACATGGAAGGCACCATCTAAGTTCCATTCAGAGCAGGATGCAGTGCACAGGTACACACAGCAAAGAGGTCTCACACAGGCCTGCAAATGCTGCAGGACATCTCACTTTCAGTATAAAAAGCTGTAAGAAATTCCCTTATGTGTTCCTTAGGGGTGGGGAGAGCAGGGGGTGTCTGAGGAAGAGGCTGCAAGAACTTTCCACGTTAAGGAAAATAGAGAGCTATTTTCCCACTTCAAAACAATCAGTAAATCAGATGCATTACCCCAGAACTCTCATCTAAGATAATTCCCTGCCTCTTACCGTTTTCCACAAGGCAGATTACATAGCTAAGGGCCATTTTGTGATCATAAGACCAGAAGAAATGAATGTTGTCCCACATCTGGGCACGCTATGTCAGGTGAACACCTAATTCCTATACTAAAGTCTTGTTGTATGAATGCAGCCAGAGAGGCACTGGGACAGTTTAAAGGTGCCAATTCCCCGTGCAGTAACTGTGGGTGCTACTTATGACAGGACAGCCAATGGCACCTCATGACCAAACGAATCTCCTGGGAATTAATTAAAGCCACATCCCTCTAAAAATCTTATATTTAAAACCAGAGTTGTTTATTAATAGCACTGAACAGCTTCAGGAACAAGTCTCTGCTGGAATGGGATATTGAAACTAATTTGCCACAAGCGAAACACAATACAAGTCTCCAAGAAGTTCGGGGGCAAAGCGGAAACAGCGGGCACGGAAGGCAGAGGCGCCGAGGAGCAAGGAGCTTCCCTCGGAGCAGACGCGCGCTCTCTCCCAAAAGCCAGGAGGGCCCTCCTGGGGCAGCGCTGGCACCGCCCGTCCCGGTCCCCCGCACCTGGGCAGACGCGGTGCCGCCCACACGGTAACCCCGAGAGCGCATTCGCCTTCCTCCCGCCCTCAGAACGCGCCCGCGCCGCCCTTGCCCCGGGGCCCCGCTCACGCCGGGCGCACCGCAGCTCCGCGGGCAGCGCGGAGGAACGCCCGGCGGCCGCCGCTTCCAGCCTGCCTCCCCTACCTCGGCCCGGGCCTGGGCGCCGCCAGCGAAGCTCAGCCCGCGCACCCGCTGCTCTGGGGGTGCGGAGCAGCCCCACCGAACCCCATCGAATCGCGGTGATCCCGCGCTGCCCGGACGCGAGGCGGAGGCGCGGCCCACCCGCAGGCCGCGAGGCACGCCCGGCCCAGTCTCAGCCGAGGGCCGGGAGGACCGAGCCCTCCGCGGGGCTCGCTGCCGTAAGCTTCTCGCTCGGGCGCTCCGCGTACCGGGGCCGCGGACCCGCAGACTCACCGCCGGTCCCGGCCCGGACCCGATGCCCCGTCAGGCCGCTGCCGCCAGGACAAAGGCGCCACCCGCCGCTACCGCACGGCGCCGTCGCAAAGGGGGGGGGGGGGGGCGGGGGGGAAAACACGGTCGCTACAACGACGTACCGCACTTTACGGCGCGGCAGCGTGCCGCCATACCTGCCGAGGCAAAGGCCATTTGCCCCGGCTCCCGGCATGTCCTGCGGACGGCGCTGCAAGGCAGGTCGGGAGTTGTAGTGCCGGGGAGGCCAGGCGGCCGCTGGGTGGCGCTATCGGACCTTGCGCGGGGGAGGCGGCGGAATCCGGGATCAGACTGACATAGACCGGGATCGGGATCAGGCTGCTGTTGGGACAGGAGTAGGGTTCGGGATCAGACAGGAACCGAAGAGGGCTTTGGAACGGGACTGGGACCAGTGTCAGGATCGGGACCGGGGCGAGGATCAGACCAGGACAGGGACTGAGACTGGTGCCGCGACCGGGATCAGACCGGGACCGGAGTCGGGGCCAGGATCAGACTGGGACCGGGGTAGGGGTCGGGATCAAAGAGGACACGGGACCAGGGCCAGGACCAGGACCGGAGTGTCCCTGCCCCGTTCAAGGGGCGGTGTCCCCGTGCCGCGCCCCCAGCTCCGGCACCGCCCCGAGCAGCAGCTGCCCCTCTGCCCTGTCCCGCTGTGCGAGTAGCGGGACCGGGGGCTCTCGTAGGGGCTCCCTGAGCAGCTCCTGCCGACCGGGAGCACAGGGCCCCCGCTGCCGCCCGGCACCGGGAGCAAGAGGCGCTCACAGCCCGTGGCCGCAGGAGACCCTGCTCATGCAGTGCCCGGTGCCGCGGGGATTTCCCAGGCCAGACCCACGGGAGTCGGGCCCAGAAATCCCCTTCTCGCCGCGGCCGCCCCCTTTGCCCTCGAGATTCCCCAGGGACCCTTTGTGCTCCCGAGTGAGTCAGTTCTGGGAAGTGACATTGGGCCGGGGAATCCACAGCACTTGGTTCCCAGTTCTCGCTGCCCGCGGGGAGCACGCCCTCCTCCCTGGGAGCAGCCGTGACCTGGCGACGGCCGGTTGTGGCCATCTCACCAGCCTTCGGCCGGGGCCGAGGCCGTGACCATGACCGGGCCGGCGGCTGCTGCGGTGTGTCCCCTCAGGCATCGCGGCAGTGTGGGCACTATGGCCCTGTGGGGGACGGGACCGGCAGTGCCATAAGGGATCGGGGCACCGAGGGGCGCTGAGGAGCCACCGTTCGCTGCCCAGCCACCGCAGTGCCAAGGGGAGTCCAGGGAACATCTCCGGAGCGGGCAGGGATCCTGGAAATTCCCTGAGGATTGCTGGGAATCCCTCTGGGGAACTGAGACAGAGGAACAGCCACGTCACAGCACTGTTGCCCCTTCCCCTTCAGGGCTTAGGTGTTTGCGGGGACACTCCGCAGAGGTCCTGGCGGCTGTGGGGGCTCTCCAGGGTTGCAGCCAGATGGGCTCTCCCTGACCACAGCCGTGGGGGCCGTCCAGGGCGATAGCTCAGGGGCTCTTACAGGCTAAATAAAAAAACCCCAAACCTCTCTGAGCTGCTGTTGGAAAGAAGAAGTGAAACCTGGAGCTGCTGCCGGGAGGCTGCACGGGCGCTCCCCTCCCCATCCCGCGGACCGCGGCCGACCCCTGCCCCTGCTCCTGCTTGTGGCCGTGGCTCCGGGCCGGGGGTTCCCAGCTGCGGCAGCGCCTGCCCGCAGGCCGGGCGGGCAGCGCGGGGCTCGGGGGGGCCGGCGGGGAGGTGTCCCCGGCCGGGGCCGGCGGGGAAGCCCCGGGGCGGGCGGCCTAACGCCCCTTCCTGGGCGGGAACGGACCCAGGCGTTCTTAGGAGGGCGGCGGCGGCCGGGGCGCAGCGCCATGAACCGGCTGGGGCTTTTGGGACTGCTCTGCGCGGCGCTGCTGGGCGTGAGTGGGGTCGGGGCATGGACCGGGAGCGGGACGGGGGCAGAGGGTATCCCTCCATCCCCTGTGTCTGTGTCCCGCCGGGCTTTCCGGGACGGGACACGGTCCGGCCGCTCCGGCCCGTCCCCTCGGCGCGGCCGCTCCCCTCCGGGGAGTCCCGGGGCTGCCGCGTCGGGTCCGTCGGTCCGGTCTCCCGGGACCCAGCAGGCAAGGCGGAGGAGCTGTCTTGTCTGGACTTGACTGGTATCCTCTCCTGGTCTTTTACCCACGCGCTTTCGCTTTCCTCCGATGGCGCGGGCCCGGCAGCCCAACCCCGCCCTGCGTTGCCCCGGGGGTCCCCACGGGCAGGGACGGGCAGCGGCGAACCCCAGGACTCTCGGCCGGGACCCCCAGTTGGGTGGGGCGCTGGAACCGGCTGCCGGCGCTTCTTTGTTTCTCGGTTCCATATGGGCGGGTGTGACTGCTGGGACAGCGCCGCGGCCTCATCGCTGTCCCCGAGCCGGGGCTGCTCGAGGTGCCCACGGGGATGGGCTGCGCCCGGCCGTGCTGGGTGCTCGTCCATGGCATCCTCGGCCCTGCTCTCTCTCCCTAGCTCTCTGCCGGATCTCCCGTCCCCAGGATGGCTGGGCGGATCTGGGAGCTGCCGGGCTACTGGGGATGGGCAGCGAGGGGCTGGCTCTGTGAGAGGAACGGTGCTCCGGGTGCCCTCTTGCACACTGTCTTGCCCAAGAACTCATTCCCTGTCTCCTTTTTACCCTTCCCTGTGCAGGTAGTCCCCTGCCAGGAGGAGCAAGGGCAGGCTCTGACGAAGTTTGCATGGGTGATGTGCTTGACTGGGGCTTTCCTGTCCCTCAGGGACGGTGCGTCAGCCTTGGGAAGGGGCTGGCAGTGCTCTGGGCATGAAAGCTTGGTGATCGCTGCTCCCTTTGTGAGGGACTGCAGTACTGTTGGCAGGGACACAGGGTGATGTGCAGTCCTTATGGTAGGAAATCTGGTGAAACGTGGAGCAACTCTACCGGAATCACTGCTACCCCACTTCAAAGACAGCACTGATGCCATCAGGCAGCGTGGGTGGCTGCTGTGGTCTGTGGTTAGTGGATGTGTGGGAAGAGCGATGTGAGGAAGCCCTCACCTCGGGGTGCAGGTTAGCACATGTGTCTGTGGAAGCGCGCTGATGTGGGAGCACTGGATATGAACTCACAGGTCTTGTTTCTTCCAGTGCTGGGAGCCTGGTGGTGCCTTAACATGCTTTGATAAGCAGTATATATACAAGGGCAGATGCTGCAACCGGTGTCAGCCAGGTATGGAAACCCTTTCCTAGGGACCTCACAACTGGGCTGTGCCAGGGCCTACTGCCTGGCCATGGCAGGGCAAGATTTGTTTTGTGTGATGGAGCCCCTCCACCTCATTGCCAGCAATGCTGACAGCTGCACTTCCCTGTGTCACCTCAGTGTTAGAACAACAGGGACCTTGTGGGTGCTCTAGGAGACTCCTTGGACCTCACCAAATGTGCCACAGCTCTCTTGGGACTGTTTCTGCTCTTGCAGTTACAGGACCGCATGGCAAAGGCAGCTTTGTGGGGAGAGTGCTGCCACTGGCACTAGCAAATTGTGATGGTGTTTACCAGCTCCTGCTGTCACTGTCAGGTCGTCTCCCAGTCCCTGGAGTGCTGGAGTGGCCCCACAGCCCTCCCACCCCACCTGGCCCCGCAGTGTTTGTCGTCATCAGGCGAGCTGGCTCCTTCAGCCCTGGCTTCCATGCAGAATGCTGCAGCAGTCCTGGCATCCACAGCTGCCAGCATTCCCCTGTCCTGCTGGCAGAGGTGCTGTCTGAACAGAGGGAAATCCCTCTTGCTCCTTCCTCACCAGCCTCTGTTTCAGGGGAGAAGCTGGTCTCTGAGTGCAATAAGACAGAAGACTCTGTCTGTACCCGCTGTGAGAGCGGGCACTATCAGCCAAGCTGGACCAAGGAGAAGCACTGTGCTCCTCATGATATCTGTGAAGGCAGTAAGTGCTCCCTGTGACCACTGACCCCACTCTGTGTGGACTGGCTCTCCTGCTCAGTGTCTCACCTCGTCCATGTTCCCTCTGCCCAGATGCCGGCCTCATTGTGAAGACGCAAGGAGATGCAACACACAACACGGTGTGCCAGTGCCGGGCTGGTACACACTGCTCTGACATCAGCTGCCAGACCTGCGTGGAGAACCAGCCTTGCCAGCTTGGCTTTGGCTTCGTGGCAGGTAAATCTGACAAGCTGTTCCCACTCAACAGGACTGATGCCATCAGCACTGACCTCAGGGAATGGGGGCTCCCCCAGCATAGTGCTCCTGGCAGGGCTTTGGGGGCGCTGTGCCATTGCCACAGGGCGTGCTGCACACCTGGCCTCTACAGCCCTTTGCCCCCTCAGGCCCTCACCCCCCACAGCCCCTGCTGACCTTCCTGCCATCTCTGCTCCTCTTCAGCCAAGGCCATGGACCGGATGTCATCCCCCTGTGAACCCTGTGCAGAAGGCACCTTCTCCAACGTCTCTTCTAAAACCGAGCCATGCCACCCCTGGACAAGGTATTGTTTGAGTACTGACCACGTCCTTCTGCCAGCCCCAGTGCTGCCAGTTTTCTTGGTAGCCCTGAGGACTGGGCAGCCAGGCTGGTCTCTGAGGGATACAGCATCTGGCTGGTGTAGGGCCAGAGTGAGAGGAGCAGGGCTAGGAGTACAGTGCGCTCCAGGGCAGCATTGGCTGAGGTCGAGGTAGACATTCAGGCACTTGGGTCTGTCCCTCAGTATGTGCACAGACTGCTTGTCTCTTCAGGGGTATCCATGCTGTTGTCCATGCTGGAATCAAGGGATCAGGATCTATGGGAATGCCCCATGCTCTGTTCAGGTTCTCTCTCCCAACGCTCTCTATGGCTGTAGTCATCAGCCAAAGCACAAGCCCTCTCCATGGGGAGTTTGGCTTTGAGGATGCCATGAACTGGCAGGTCATCCCTGTCTTTAGAAACCTGCTTGAGGGTTAATTGCAGTTCCTGGTAGAAACATGAGTCTTATTTCCAAGCTGAATTAGTCTTGCTTCAGCTGCCAGCCATTGGATTTCACTTTGCTTTTATCTGTGCCCAGAAATTACTTCCCCACAGAACGTTTGTAGCCTATCCGAGCTTTTCTGTCATAGCTACAGTGCTCAAGCCCTGCGGGCTTCCCTGACTGGACAGGTCTGCTCCTTCCTGTGCCGTGTCCTTAAACTTGTTTCCATCCTCAGCAGTTTCAGCATATCCAAGCCAAGCCCCTGGGTTGGTACCCTGCTGTGTACTGGCTGTGTCAGTGGGGATCCCCCTGCTCACCCTGCTGGAGCTTGGCAGGCTCAGAGCAAGATGCGTTTTGGGGCAGCTCAAGTGCCTGCCCACCCCCAGCTATTCTCTGAGCTCGGGTTACTGCTGTGGTTACATGGTCTTGTTCTTCCCTGCAGTTGTGAGGAAAAGGGGCTGGTGATGAAGGTGAAAGGGACGAACTCCTCGGATGTGATCTGCGGTAAGTGCTTGGTGCCCAGGGCTGATCCAGTGCAAAGCAGAGAGCCCTCCAGGGCTCCAGCTCTTCCAGCATTCAGAAAAACTGGTCTCCTGCATGGTGTTTTTGGGAGAGAAAGGTCTGAATGTGTGGCCAGTGTGATGCCTTTCTGCCTGTCTCCATGAGGGATCCCTGTGGGGCTGGAGCTCCATGTCGTGCTGGGTGTCCTGCGGGTGCCTCACTGACCCCGTGTCCTCCTGCAGAGTCCAGCAGGCGCTCCTCCCTGTCAGTGCTGATCCCCATCACGGCTGCAGTTGTCACATGCCTCGTGGGTGTCTGCATCTACTGCCTGGTCCACACAGGTGAGGAGCTAAAGTATGTGGACTGCTGCCTTGGCCGAGGGAGGGAGAACCTTGGTCAGAGGGGCCATTAAGGGCTGAGGGGCTGAGCCAGGGAGGACAGCAGCAGCTCTCCTCAGACTGGGGAAGCTGCTCTGGGGACATCATGATGACAGGATTCACTGAGTCCTGCTCTGTCTTTGGGAGCAGATGTGTTGTCACTGCTGCAGCCTGAGCTGGGCCAGCTCCTGGGGGACAGCACTGGTGCCCCACAAGTCTGTTCTGGCTCTTGCTCTGATCCACAGTCTGCCCAGCCTGGGAGTGGCAGCAGGCATAACGTGAGCTGCAGGACCTGTGGTGCAGCAGCACCAGCCCTGGCTCTGACCCTGGGAAGTTCCCTGCAGGGCAGGAGCACTTCCCCGTGAACATTGCCTTCTCTGTCCCTCTTTCCATCCAGATTCCAGGCGACGGGTGCCGAAGGAGGTGAGTCTACCTAGAGCCCCCTCGGTCAGTGGGTTGGGATCCCTCCTGGACACGGCTGGGGATGTGCCAGCAGCAGAGCAGGGGCTGTGGCTTTGCAATGCAGGAGGGGTGGGGGCTGAACTCGGCTGCCTGGCTGGGGCAGGACAAGGGCTGGGGCAACCCGAGGGTGCTGCTGGCAAGTGCTGAGCATTTGGGAGGGATGCCTGCACAAGAGTGTAGCAGGAGCCTGTGGAAAGACATGGGTGCAGAGTGGGGAATGTAGCTGTCTGCCCCTGACCCCTGCCCCTGTGCAGATAGAGGCTGGGGAGCCCGGAGAGAACCCAGATACCCAGCAGCCCATGGAGCAGGATGAGAATGTCTTGCCTGTGCAGGAGACCCTACTCAGGGGCCAGCCTGTGGCCCAGGAGGATGGCAAGGAGAGCCGCATCTCGGAGCAGGAGATGCTGTGAAGGCGCAGGGCATTGCCTCCGACAGGAGCACAGACTGGGACAGCACCATCTCCTCCGTCCCCTCTCCAGCTGGGGAGGAAATCTGGCATCTAGCCTGGCTGCAAATGATGTGATGCTGCAGTGGACCATGGCATGACCACCCCATGGGAATACCACCACAACTCCTGGTCTGATCACCTGCACAGGGCTGCCCTGGTGGAGCAAGGCTTGGCTGCCCGCATGAGGACATGGAACAGAGCCCCATCCTGCTTCCTGCCCCCAAGTGATGCAATGAAGCCCAGCGTGGCTGCTCACCTGCTGAGCCCTTGCAGAGCCCAGTGCAGCCCCTGCCCGCAGCACAGTGTCACTGCTGACAGGAAGACCCCGGCACGGAGCCCTGAGTTCTGAAGAAGCCAGAGCTGGGAAAGGGTGCTGCCAGTGTGAGATCACCACGGCAGAGTTCAGTCCCCTTTCTGGGGCGCTGTGGAAGTGCTGCCCGTGCTGGAGCAGGGCCCGGTGGGTGCGGACAGTGCACCCCGGCCCGGCCCGGCCCCGCCGTGCCTCCAGCGCTGCCGGGCTCCGTGGGACGAGCAAAGGCAGGCCGGGCGTCCGCACGGCTCTGCGCTGGGACAGGGATGGCGGCGGCGGGGCCGGAGCGCAGACACCGGCGTGCGGCGGCCGGGAGATGGTGCTGCGGGACCGGCACCGGCACCGCCCGCCCCCGCGCAGGCTCCGGGTGGGCACGGGGGGCTCTGGCCACGGGGGGCTCTGGCCACGGGGCTGCCCAGCGCCGGGCTCCTCCCGCGGCTCCGCCGCACACCCAGCCGTCCGTGCGGGAGCGGCCGCGCTCCGTCACCCGCTGCTGGCGAAAACCGTGTGATTAAACGCGATTATCTGCCCCTCCGTGCGTGAGCAGCCCCGCGCCTCCGGCGCTCCCAGCTCTGATGTTCCGGGGAGGATGCTTTGGGAATGGGCGGGTGCTCCCAAGGCAGGGGCTCCCACCAGAGGAGTGAGGGAAGAGCTGCCACCAGCTGTGCTGACCCCCACCGTGCCCCCAAGCCCTCCCCAGCACACCCTGGCTGGGCTCACTCCCCTGCATGCGGTTCCCCTGTGGCTGTCCTCGCTGACCCCCACAGCAGGAGCTGCCCCCAGCGCAGCCGTGCTCAGCCCGTGTCCCACGCCAGAGGAGACAGGATGCGGGCAGGGCTGCCTGCAGCAGGCAGCTCCGTGCCCCTCGCCTCGCTGCTCTGACAGTAAAATGCACGAGTAGGGTCCATAGCACTGCAGGGTGCTGCGGTATAGCAGCAGAATCACCACGGGCTCCAAAGCACTGGCGTGGGGCTGCAGTGGCACTGAGCCCACTGCAGGCTTTAGGTACGGGGAGCAGCCTCAGCCTGTGACCCACCACTACCTGAACACAGGCAGCATGGCATAAGAAAGGCCATAAATCCCAGAGCAGGAGCCGCTGGAGCATGGAGCAACTTTGCCTGTACAGGCAGTGGCACATTATTTAAGGCTCCTCTTAAAACATAATGTTAGGTTTAATAAGGGACATAAAAACATGGCAGCAGCTTTCCCTCCTCTCAGGGCTTGGCACTCCCAGCAGTGCTGGTGGGATGGTCTCAGGCTGGGCAGCATTCCCTTGGCACCAGCCCAGAGAACACCCAGTTCTGGGGACAGATGTGATCCGGCTCCTGCTGGAGGAGAAGGTGTTATGTGGGCCACAGATGCAAAGTCTTTGGCTTCAAACATTAAGCCTTTGGCCCCACATGGTTTCCAAAGGGCTGTCTCCCCAGGTGACAGGCTGAGCTCTCTGAGGCCACCTCCCCATTTCCCCCAAGGCTGACCCTTCCCTGCTGGCACACAGCGTGTTCAGTGCCCACTCCCGCGTGTCAGACGTGTACCATCTCATTAGCGCCGCTGTCCCCCAAAGTGAGAAGGGAGAGTGCGTGAGGCCTAATTGAATGTAACTAATTATTCACTCTGCAAATGCTCTGTTTAAATGGGATTGTGAGGGACAGAATTACTCATTCTGAAAAGGGGAGAGAAAGAGAGAAAGACAGAGATAAAACAAATAGAGGCGGATGCTGGAGCTGCAGCTCGCTCTCTCTCCCCAGAATACCAATTACCGGATGAAGTGATTGTATAAATCTTTACCGAGTGAGTGGACTGTACTAGTCACTTACTCCTGTCCTCTTATTATGAGGAAGGAATGAAAAATCATCCCACTCTCCAGTCCAGTTAAGGGCTCCCAGTCGCTCTTTTGGGCAATATCTCACCAGCTGGAGAGCTTGCCCTGGGGCTTTCTCAGGGTGGGGGGTCTCACTGAGACAGGGCTGAGCACTTGGCAGGAGCTCACAACCTTCCTGCACTCCCAGCTCTGGGGAGGAGCAGTGGCTGTGCATGCTCTGGGGAGGTGCAGGACTTCTGCCCCAGCAGGAGCCAGGCAATGCCATGAAGCATCCTGGAACATGGGGAGACATGGGCTGGTCAAGGGCCCCAGTGTCACACATGTGACAGGTCACCCAGGGACTCCGGTGCCTGGCTCAGTGGCACTCCAGGTCTTGACCCCTCAGCTTTCTTGTTCTTCCCTGCTGTGGGTCCAGCCCTGCCAGGCCCCTGGTCTCCTACACTGGCTCCTGCAGTACTCAGTGGGAAGAGAGAACACGGTGCTTCCCAACTTCTTCCCACGCTGCAATCAATGTTTCTCACTCAGGGTGTCTCTGCTCCACTGGTTGCAGAAATGCACTTATTGGTAGCGACCTCCATCACTCTTGCCTGCCGTGTCTTTTAATCCCAGATCCCTCCAAACACATTTCTCTTCTCAGTAGTGGTGTGGGATGGGAGAAGAGGTCCTGGCCTTGGAGAGCTGGGAAAGGTGATAAAGTCCCCCTGCATCCTGCCATCAGTGGGGAGCACCCACATTCTGGGGTCCTGCTGCATGAGCTGGTGAGGACCCAGCCAGTCCCACACTCCCTACAGGCAACCCCGGACGCCCCTCACCACAAGGCATCCAGAATGCCAGGGACTGGGGGCAAAGACCACCTGGTCTCTACATCCTGCAGCCAGAAACAGAGAGACCCCCTGGGGCCCTGCAGGTGCTATCCCAGAGAAGCCACAGGAGTTGTGTGGTGGGTTCACTGTGGGAAAACAGGCTGGGCACAGGTCAGTGATGAGAGGGTAAAGCCTCCAGTCCATCCTCTCTTGTCCTGGTTGGGGATTTGATTGTTGTCAGCAGCAAGTTTCCACGCACTGAAGATGTGCATGCGTGGGTGTGAGGGAGAGATAACATCATCATCGTCATAACAAATGCAGTTGTGCAGCTCCATTCTCTGCTTATTGGCTTTCTTCTCTTTATCTATAAATAATTGCGGGGACACAATAGACTTTTAAGTCTGCCAAAGAGTTTGTCTCCCTCCAGCAACCGTATTGCTACAGTGCTGCCACCTTATCTGCTTGTAGAAAGATGAGGGCGGGAAAAATATTTACTGTCAGGGATATTTGTCATCTGCAAATTACCTCTGCCTACAATTCGCAGCGGGGACGGGACTGACAGCGCCGATCGGTACTGTGGGAGTGTGAGCACAGGGGGGGCTCCACGCTGCCCCAGACCCACCTGAGCCTCGTCCCGTTAGCTGGTGAGGTGGGCAGCAGCAAGCTGGCAAGCCCACCATGTGTGCAAAGCCACGCCGCAGGGATGAGGGATACACCTGATGATGCTGAGCCAGGCGCCCAACAAGTGTCTTGACACAGACGGTCACCTTGATGGGATTGGGACATTAGGCTCAGAGGTTTGCCGAGTTGCCAGCCCCTCCCCAAGCGCAGGCCTGCACCCCCAGGCTGTGCAGCAGCAGCCCCCAGCACAGCAGCTCCAGGCACTGATCACTGTTCTCCTGCTGTTCTTGAACCTTGCTGTTCTCCTGCAACGGCCAAAAGTGCTGGACAGCTCTCTCAGCACCCAACTCTGTGACAGCCCCGCTCTGCCTGCTGCTGCCAGCCCCGCCAGGCTCTCTCACTGCTGGAATTCTTCACATCCTGCTGCCCAGAGGCCTTTGCACAGCACTTATCACTGCAATACCCAAGAACTGATCTAATTGATGTGACACCAATTATTCCTGTATCACTAAATGCAGAATTAATGCATCTGTGTGTACAAACCTCCTAGACCCCGACCATGAAATTATGACTTTGTCATGAAAAGAGCCAGAGCCTGGGCGCACCATCTCTCAGCTGAGCTCCCATCACTGCAGCTCTGGCCAGCCCTGCTGGGACACCTTTCTGATGGTCACACGGACCACACAGGATTCCTGCATGATCCAGCTGGCTGCATGGAGAGCTGGGGCTTGTGGCTCTTTGCAGACCGGGCTGCAGCCATGGTGGTCCCACACAGCCATGCCAACCCAGGCAGCACCAGCCCAAAAGTGAGTGCTGGCAGAACTGCCCTGGCTACTGTGACAGCCAGCCCAAGGGAGCTGCATGCTCTGCAGGGCAGTGCAAAGCCATTTCTGGGCTGCTCAGCACAGCTTATGCACACTGCAAAGCTCTTGGCTTGGACGTGGACTGGTGCTGGGAAAAGCCATTTATTGCACTTGAAATTTTACTGTGAAATTAGGCTTTGCCTGGACATGCAGGGCTTGGCACAAAGCAGAAGTTTGTATTTTGCAAATTGCTTTCTACAATCAATTAAAGAAAAGAGATGGCTGTAGCCAGAGGTGGCACACAGTTTGGGGGTGGTTCTAGATCCCTGCCATACAGCCCCAGGAGCAGTCCCAGCCCCAAGGGAGCAGCCTCAGAATGGGGAGATAGTGTGGCTGGGCAGAGCCTCACCCTGTGGAAGAGGAGGTGGGCAGCTGTGATGGGGGAGGATGGCCCCGTCAGGGGCTGCTGTGCTGCCCCTGTGCCCACACCGACCACTGGGCTCACATGGGAGCACATGGGAGCTGACCCCAGGCCTTTGCACTGTGCCAGCCAGTGACAGCTCAAGCTGGATCCATCCTGGAGGTGAGTCCTGTCCCCTCCCAGCCTCACCCCAGCACCAGCGCCCCTGGTACCCTCAGCACACCACAGTGCCAGCACTGCTCCAGGTAGCAAAGCAGAGAGGTCCCATGTGAGCTGGGGGTGCAGTGGGGCACAGCCAACATGGCAAAGCTCTGGTACCCTTTCCCATCACATGTGGGCAGAGCGTGGTGAGCACAACATGTGTTGGGCTGCTCGGATGGCAAAGGGCTTGCCCTGGTTCTGGTTTGCTCAATGTTTTCATTAAGGACCTGGATGATGGAATAGAGAAAGTGCTTATTAAATTTGCAGATGACACGAAGCTGGGAGGGACTACAAGTATCTTGGAGGACAGGATTAGAATTCAAAACGATCTTGACAAATTGGAGAAATGGACTGGAAAAAATAGGATGAAATTCAACAGGGACAAGTGGAAGGCAGTACACCGAGCAGGGGAACAATCAGCTGTGCAAACATAAGCAGGGCCAGCACTGTGGGGTCCAGCCAGGCATGGGGCCACGCAGGCACAGGACAGGCATGGGGCAGGCAGGAGCCATGCTGTCTGCTCAGTCTGAGCTGGGGGAGTAGGGCCTTGAGGAGGCAGGAGGAGTGGATGGAGGGGGTGAGAGAAACCCCTGTTGGCCTCAAGGACAGCTCTTGGAACTGTGCTATGGGCTCCCCCATGGTCCCATACACTTCTCCCACCTGGCCAGGAGCTGCAGTGAGATCTGGCAGCATCCCAGCCCCATACACTTCAGGTGCATGGCTGAGCAGGGGTTCCCTGCTGGGCTTCTCAATCCCCTGCCTTTACCAGCTTAGAGCTGGGGCAGACACTGCCTGGCAATGCCCCAGGGAGATGCCCCTATGCCAGCTCCAAAAGATGCTCCGCCTTTCCTACAGAGCCCCATTGAGGCAGATCCCCAGGCACTGGCATGCCCAGTACCAGGGGCCAAACCACCACCACGTGTGCTGGAAGCTTTGCTCCAAAGGCACTTCCCATGCCTGGGGCTCAGCTGGAGGTCTGGCCGCAGTCCCCTACCCCACAGCACACACCCTGCAGAGATCCCCCAGAGCCCTCCAGCCACCTTCCCTTCGCTCTGGCAATTAGAGCTCCAGCCAGCCCCCTCCGAGCCTGTGCAAACACCGAGGCTCATTTAAATAAATTAAGAAGACATAATAAATCAAAGGGAAATGAGGGGCTGTGCCTGGGGGCAGGGGAGTCACTCGAGTTTAATTACATTGGCAAGCCTCTCGCAGCAAAAGCATAGCAAGTCCCAGATGTGTCAAGCACAGATGTGCAGGAATGTGCAGAGCTTGGTGGCAGAGCTGGCAGCATCACGCTGACGCCTGTGCCTGGCACAGCACTGGCACAGCTCTGGCACAGCACTGGCTCCAGTGAGTCAGGAAGTGAGGCACGTGCTGGCAGAGATGAGTCCTGGGCACTTGGCACTCCAGGGCTCCTGTGCAGCTGTGCTCATGTGGGCAGAAGGGATCGTGGCAGTGCAGCACTGGCAGCACCTACTGCCACAATGGGCCATGCTGGGGCAGCCTGCAGAGCCCTGTCTGCCCCTTTCCCAGCCCTGTGCCCTTTGCTGGCCCTGTGGCCACCCAGAGCCAGCAAGTCAGGCTGTGGCTCAGGGAGCATCGCTGGCACCATGATATCCCTCTGCCACACGTGGGATTTACCCGCCGTCCCCCGTCGTTTAAGGACTCTCGCTCACAGCTGCATCAGGAACTCCAAATAGAGCTTTGTGTAGAGGCGGCAAATTTATGAGACTGGCTCTGAATCCCCAGCCACATCAGGGGCCAATTCGTCTTCCCAGGGCTGAGGATGAAATTAAATTATTGTAAAATAAATCTGTAAAAATGATGAAAAGACCATCACCCGCCGGCAAGGGCGGGGTGGGGAGAACCCACGCGTGGCCGTGACGGATGGGGCTCACCAGGTGATAAAGCGCCCGGGACCTGGGAGCTCAGGGATTTCTGCTGTAATCTCACTAAAGAGATGTTGTTTACAGGAAAAAGGATATTTTGGGGAGGAAATTGCATTTCAAGGTTAAAGGAAAAAAATGGAGCAAGTCTCCCAGGGAGCCACTTCTGTGCGAGATGGTGGCAGACAGAGATGGGCGCGGGTACCAGGGTGGGACGCGGTGGGAGGCAGCGCCAAGCACACACGTGTGCCAAGGGCCAGGTCCCCTGCTTGGCCTCACCATCAGTCCAGGCAGCCCAGAACCAGGCAGTGTTTGCTCAGGCTCACAATAGGGGAGGCCAGAGGTGCTGGTGGGTCCAGGACAGTCTGAGGCGGCCGAGGGTCCCTCTGGGTGCTGCCAGCTCACCCTGATGGAAAAGCTGCTGCCACACTGCTCCCCAGCCCTGGTGCCATCCTATCCCACCAGAGGGGCATCTCATCCAGCTCAATAATGGCAAACCCTCACTGCTTCCTGTGAAGAGCCCTGCAGGGGCCTGAGTGGCCACCATCCAATGCTTCAGGGCAAGGGGCATGTGCCCTGCACTGGGACTTGCAGCTTCCAAGTTTCAGTCTTATCCTACAAGACAGATGCTGAAGAGAGATTTTTTTCCCAGTGACGAGCGGAAAAAATGACTTCAACTTACAGTGCACTGGCTGGCCATTTAACTATAGGCCATTAGCATGGCTCAGCATGGGGAAGGGATTTATTTAGGGGACACAGTTGCAAAGACAAACCAGCACCAGGTGCTTAATAGCGGTTCAGAGGTATCGGAGTGTTGCAGTGCTCAGAAAGTGCAGCTGTGGGAGTTCTGAGACTTTATCCTTCACGTCTGTGAAATCCCACAATACCAGCAGAGATTTCTCAACTCTGCCCCAAGTACAAAAGCAGCTCAGGGAAAACAATGGCTCTACAAGGGCAGCAGCTCTTAGTACAGCCACCCTGGCTGCCCCAGCACTGCCAGGACTGCCTTCTGCTGGCACAGACCATACCTGTGTCCTCACACCCAACACGGGATCACTTCCAAGGCCTGTTAGACCTCAGGACTCCCTTCTGTCCTTGGCAAATGCATCCTGAGTATGACACAGCAGAGGGACATGTTCTGTCGTCCTGGGAAAGCCCAGTCCTCCTGTCTCAGGCTGGGTTGGGCTCTGACATGAGCCTCTCTTGTTCATTTCCAATGCTTGTACATTGCCCAGAGCAGCTCTGGAGCATCAGCAGGCTCTGCCTGAGCCCTTCCTGTGCTTTGGTGGCCTGGACAGGCACTGTCACCCACCAGAAGCCTTCTCACTCCTGCCAACACCCTGGCTCAGCTGCAGCTCCAGCCCCTGTCCTGCCATCACCACCGGGGCAGCACAGTGATCACCAACATGTCCCTGCCCATGGATGGGCACAGAGTTCTTGACAGTAGGGATGGGTGCTGTGCAAATCCCCTCATGCCTGTGAGTGCTGCCCCAAGAGCACTCACTGCAAACCCTCCCAGTGCATCCCAGTACATCCCAGTGCATCCCACGTCCCAGCCAGGGGTCCTGTGGCTGAGAGCCTTTGCACTGCTGTAGTGGAACCAGAGAAAAGGGCCTTTGCTGCACCCAGAGCTTGTGTGGCCCCTTGCCTGCAGCCCTGGCAGCGTGTGGGGCCCTGCCATGTGCCGAGCACGGTGAGGGGTCCCACGGCAGCAGGAGGGGCCGGGGGCAGGAGCTGGCGGCCGTCCCACACAGGCTGGCACGGCAGCAGTGTGCCGAGGTGGAAGTAAAGAGTTACTGAGCAAGCAGACGTTCAATAATTCATGGTCACTGAACTGCAACAGGAGGAACGACAAATAATAATACAGGAAAATGGGGAAAAACCTGAAATCTTTAGGCCAATGAAGAGTGTGTGCTGAGGGAGAGGGGTGCAGTTGTGCCACGTCTGGGTGCAAGGGTTGCTGCCAGCTGCACCATGACCCTCTGCCCCTGGCCTGGCACTCTGGCCCAAGGGCTCCAGTGGTGTGGTTGCCCCATGGGGGCTGTTCTGGGGATGTGTCCAGCCCAGGGGAGGCTGAGCAGTGCCATGTGCCAGCCCTCAGTGCCCTCTGAGCCTGGTCAGCATGCAGGGTGCTTCACGTGTCCGAGAGGCAGGAACGGCAGATCTGCTCTCCCTGATTATAATTAGTGATGCTTGCCATGGGAGTTTGCAAACATGGTTTAATTAGAGCAGCCGGGCTCCCGCCACATGCTGCACCCTCCCCAGGGTCAAGGACAGAGTGGAGTGAGGGAAGCAGGAGCTGAGGAATGCTTGGCAGAGTTTGGCTGCTGGGCCCACACAAGATTCACCCCTTTTCTGTGCCCACAGCCATGGCCCAAGAGGCTGTGCTTAGTTTAGCTCAGCTGGCAGGGACCACCTTGTGTCCCTGCACGCACCCTCTCCCCAGGCTCTGGCACCACCAGGACTGCCTGCTGCTCCTGGGGACAGGAGGACACCTGTGCACAGTGACTCAGCCAGAGGCCAGCAGACACTGAGCTGGGAAATTTAATCTACAGCTACAAAAAGGGCTGTGGAGTCTCTGGATGCATGAGCCTGCTGCTTCTGTCAAGAAGAAAAATAGGAGAGTGGCGTAGGGAATTAGACAAAGGCCATGAAGCAGAGAGGGAGGGTTGGGTGAATTTGGGAAGAGCAGGCAGTAGCTGCTGCAGCCCCAGAATGGGCTGATGGCCAAAAATCCTTGGTCCCCAAAGCCCTGCAGAACTGGGACCAGGATGGTGAGAGACATCAGTGAGTGCTGAGAAGGGATGGGTGCTGAGGGAGACCAAGCCCCTGGCAGTCTGAACCTCTGGATGCAGCCAAGACAAGTCCTGCCTAGGTTGTCCCATCACTGACCAGGTTATCCAGAGGGATGAATTTGGGATGAATGAGAGCATCCTGAGTTCAAGGACAGATAGCTGTGGTGGCTGTGCAGCAGCACACAGCGTGCCCGTGCAGGCTGAGCCATGGAGAGAACACCTGGAGTCACAGCGTGGAAAGCAGTGCCCTGGTCAGAGCTCCCTGCACGTCCCAGACACCGCACTGGGGAACCTCGATGACTAATTGCCATTGTCATCACACCTAATTAGGAGTCTGGCCACAGCCAGCCGGAAACTGTAGGTGTTAATTCTTTCTGGCAGGGGTGGTGCCCCATCCAGAGGGGCTCCTGCCACCCAGCTTATCCAGAGCCCCTCCCATCGGCCCTGGCACCGTGTTCCCGTCCTCCCCCTGCGCTGCATGCTCCCCAGTATCCATCGGCGGGGCACACCCCGCCTGGACACCGGCCGTGCCCGCTCCCCGGAGCCGCCCCGAGGGGACACGGCTGGTGCTCTGCAGGGAGAGGCTGGGGGGATGCCCAGGTGCTGTCGCTCCGGGGGCAGGGACCATGATGCTCCCGCTGTGGCTGGGAGCGGAGCTCGGTGTCGGGGTGACAGGTTTACAAATCACCACCGCTGCGTGCACAGGGAGCTTGGTTGCCTCGGCATTCATCCCCGCGCTAATTGCTGCCTCCCCGAGGAACCCGATCCATCTCGCTGTAATTGACAAAAGGCAATTAAAAAGCAGTTGTGAATAAAGGGGGACATCTCTGGAGGGCCTGGCAGGAAAGATTTAGGTGCTTTGCTCCGTGGTGCTTTGGAGATGTTCCAGTGGTGTGGCCGGGCAGCGACGCCCGGGGCGGCTGTGCCCCGTCCCTCCCTGTGCCCCGTCCCTCCCTGTGCCCCGTCCCTCCCTGAGCTTTGCCCACCTGCATCTCCCCCTGCCCTGCCAGCTGCAGGACCGTCCCCTTGCCCCGTGGCTGATCACCAGACAGACCTGGAGACCCAGCTGGCTGCAGGCTGTCTGGACATCTTGCTGAGGGCAGGACCAGCAGGGTCCTGCATCCACGTGGGGTCAAAGCCAGCGCCCTGCAGAGCTCATCCCCGGGGCAACCCTCGAGCCCCTGGCACTGGGAGAGCACCAGCATCCTCCTGTGCTGGGAACTGTGGGTTCATGGGGAGTGGAGGGCAAAACCCCACCACGGGAGCGCCCTGGCCCTGCTGCCACGGAGCGCGGCCTTGCAGGAGATAAAGGGCAATCAGCGGCGAGTGGCACAGAGAGTGGCACAGCGAGTGGCACGGAGCTGGGCGTGAAGAGCAGCTGATTGAGGAAGAGATGCGTCAGCTGCCTCTTGTGCACAGCAATCTCCTGATTGTGGAGAGCCGCAGGTGCGAGTGCTGCCAGCTCACCTGCAGAGAGGAGCTTTTCCTGCCGAGGTGGAAGGGAGGACAGCGGGGAGGGCAGGGTGGATGTGAGAGGGAGTGTGTCCTGCGTTCCTGCACAGCGTGTGCTCTGTGTCCCTGCACAGCATGAGCCCTGTCTTCCCAAATGGCAGTGCCCTGCGTCCCTGCAGGTATTTCTCTGCCAAGGGCTGGGCAGGTCTGCCCCAGCCTGGCAGGGACAGTCCACCTGGGGACAAGGGGCCAGGAGCCAGGCGGCCCCATGGGCAGCAGCAGGTGGGGACACTGTGCTGTGGTCTCCAGCTTTGGGGCACAGCCTGTCAACATGGCAAGCTTGAACAATGCCAGCTGCTGATGTTACCGGGAGCCAGCCTGTGGCATGACAGAGCTACCTTTTTGCCTGCTGCTTGCTTGGGTCAGGGCTCAAGAGTGCCCAGGGAGAGGAAAGAAGAGGTAAAATGCCTGGGGCAGAGTTGCAGCCCCAGAGGCCTCGGTGTGTGCTTCAGGCAGTTTCAGTGCCTCCTCTTGCCCCAGAAGCTGCAGCAGCACTGGCTGTGCATGACTCTTGTTGAGAGAATCCCACCTGCCTGTGGTCCACGGGGGGCAAAGTGTCAGAGCTGCCCTGTCCCAGGGGTGGCTGCCACGGGGCATGAGGCTTTGGTGGGGCTGCCATTTCCAGAGGTGGCAGATGGCTGGATGTGCTGATGCTGGGATGTTCTTCACCATCTGTTGGGTCTAATTGACTTCCCGCAGAAATTCTTAAAAAAAAAAAAAAAATTAAACTAGTTGCAAGAAGAAAATTGTTAATTAAAAGGCCTTTTGATTAGATAGACAAATATTTACCAATTATGACTGACCCCGGCCACTCTATTTTTTGTTTGCAAACTTCACAATCAGCAGTTATCTCAGCAATTATGCCTGTGCCAGCAACTCCCTCGGGTAGTGCCTCCCCCGGGGGGAGACCCTGCAGTGCTGGGGAGGCCGATGGGAGGAGCGGGCCCTGTACACCTGAGCAAGGGGTGAGCTGCCCATTGCGCCCTGGGCATGGCCAGGCACCACGCCACCCACACCCACTGCTGTTACAGGTGCCCCGTTGTGGCCATGGTGGTTTTTGGTGGCAGCGTCTGCTCCTGGGTCCGGTGCCTGTCCCCAGGCTTGTGCCACACCGTAAGCTGAGGGGACACAACTCCCAGCAGAAAAGCTGTGCTTTTGGGGGAGACTGAGCACACAGCAGGGCTTCTGGCTGCAGGACAGGGAACCTGTGTCTGTCCCCATGTCATGCCAATGACTCCTGGACAAATCCCACTGCCCATGAAGTGGCCAGGCCAGTGTGACCCCAGCCTGTGGCACACCAGTCCCCCTCTGCAGAGGGCACCAGCGTGGACACACTGCATCAAAGGATGTGCTGGGAGGGAGTCTGGAGGTGTAGCACCAGCCACGCACTCCCAGGGCGGGACGTGGGTTTTAATGTGGTACAAAATTGATGGATGATTCTGAGCAAGCGAATGTTCAGTGTAAATTACCCATGTTAGTCTCCAATCCGTGGCTAATTCATTAGACACACGTTTCTACACAAAAATAAAAAGCCTTCTGCATGCATTGTTCACCAAATGCTCTGAAGAAAAGATGTGGGGAGGCAAGGTAGTCTCTTGACCCACTCTTGAGGTTAAATCCTAATTCCCAGCCTCTCTGCTCCTGCTGCCAGGAGCGGGAACTGCTCCAGCTCAGACTTCCAGGGAAGTGCTGCCAGCGCCTGCCTGCCCCAGAGCCTGCTCGGCCGTGGGGCTCAGCACCCCTCGAAGCACAGAGGCGATGGAGATGGGTGCACAGCATGGCACTGAGAGCGCTGGCTGCCAGTGCTGCAGGGAGAACAAACCCTGGGCATCAGAGCCGGCAGAGTTCCAGGATGGCTGTGAAGGCACATTCCCATGATGTAGCACTATTGAGAGCCTTATTAATGGAGTGGGAAAGCTAATTGTGATTAAAGTAACAACGGTGCTAAACAGATAATTCTGCCCTGAACGGCGAGATAGATTTTTTAAAAAATGAATGAAAAAGGAAAAGATAGAGTAACCAGTCTTTAAAAATACACAGATCAGTAAGTGAGGATTCATTTTTTTTATTAGCACAGGGCTCTCGGGGGAGGCGTGTGTCTGCATCCCCAGTGCCCGAGACTGCTCAGCTCATAATAAACGGCACACCGGCGCTGCCGGGCCTGCCCGCTGCATTGCCATGGCTACTGCACTCTGCCTCTGCAGAAACTAAATATTGAACAGAGAGCAGGTGTGCCAAGGATCCCAGCCCTCCCACGCCACAGCACCGTCCCTGTGGGCAGCTGGTCCCACAGGAGGGAGAGGTTGGCCAGGGGCCACAGGTCAGTCCAGGTGGTGATCATCCCTGTCCCAGCATCCCGGCTGCAGGAGCCTTGACACCTGAACCAGGGGCAGGGACAGCCCAAGCCCCAGCCAATGGGATCAGCAGGGAGTCTTCTCCAGGGAGCTTAAAATTATTGCCTGAATGGAGCAGCATTCCTCCCCCTGCCAACTGCTGCAAGAAGAGCCCAGACAGGGCCAACACTGTGCAGGCTGGCAGAGCAGGACCCCTCCAGAACAAGGGATCCTCATCCCTGCACTGGCCACAGAGGATATGTGACAGGGACATCCCATCCAGCCTCCCTGCCGAGCTTGGCTCCTGATTGCAGCAGACCCCAGCGCCCAGGAACACAGCAGACACCCCTTGGCTCCTTCTGCCCGCAGTGGCTGGCGCAGGAGGCAGCGGGAAGGAGCGTGCGTATCGGGATGCTGGAGGTTATTGCTTTCATTAATAGCTGCATGAGAGTGCTCGAGGTGAGCCAGGCAGGAGCAGAGCCCACCTCTCAGCACGGCTCCTGCCTGCAAACAGCCTTCGCCTCCCTTCTGCTTTCCAAGGGCTCCCCAGGGCCGGTCTCTGCCCAGCGGCTACGAGACTCCTGCTCCTGGGTGCCCCTGGGTGTTTTGCACCCCATTGCTCTCCCACCCCCGCTGTGCATTTCTGCTCACCCCTCTAAATGTTCTAATACTGTAAAAGATCCATCAGAAACCTTCCACTCCAGAGGGATATATATTATCTAAATTTGATAAGACAACTTAATTTCTCTCCGTGTCTGTTACTGGCGATAAAACTGGGAGACTTTTATGACCCGGAGTCCTCTGTAAGATTGTCAGGAACTTATTATACAAGGTATAACTGGATTTCTCTCCACAGATGGCTCGCAGCCATGAGCTGTAACGCAATTCTGCAGCACATTTGGTAGAATAAATGCAAAGAGCTTGTTACAGTGAGTTAGATAAGAGAGACGGGAACACGGCTCTCGCAGGCTAATTCGGCATCTGATCTGCCTTTTTCTCACTGTGAAGGACGACTTGGAAAAGTGCATTTCACACTGAGGAAGGAGCCAAGCCCTTCCCAGAGCCACCTGGGATTGGTGCAGCAGGCAGCATGGTGCACTCAGAGGGGCAGGACCCAGCGTGTCACGGCAGAGCTGCTGCCCCGGCCCTTTGTGCGTGCCCCAGCGCCAGCAGGTGCCTTCCCACGTGGCACGAGGGCCAGCAGGTCCCTCTCAGAGGCCCTTATGGCAGGCTCATCCGTTATAGTTATCACACAGCCCATTCAGGCTCTGACCAGATAAAGACTGGTGATTTTTTATTTACTGATTTTTTATTTCAGCATCCTGCAGGCAGGATGCCATGCGGCACGCTCATTTATCTCAATTTGCTCCCTCCCACCTCCCATCCCTAATTTTTCAGCAGAAGCCTGGAGGTGAAAGCCTTATCTCTGTGGCTCTTCTGCACATGGAAAGCAATCATGGCCTCTCCTTGTAGGGGCCCTGGTGGGGCTATTTGTTGTCGGGGCAGTAGCTTTGTGGACTGGAAATGAGACAAATCTCTCTGCAGCTGCTCATGGCCCTGGGCTGGGCAGACCTTGCACTGCTGTGTGGGGCTGCAGTGGGGCTCAGGTGTGGGGCTGCAAGAGCTCCCAGTCCCATGTCAGCTCTCCAGCGACCATCCCCAAACAAGAAATGCTTTCCCAAGCTCAGGCCACGTTACAGCAAATGGAATTGCTGAAAACCATCAGGTGGTGACATTGTGTTCCTCTTGCAGCACCCATTCCCCTGCAGTGCTGCTGGCTGCAATCCCTGGAGTGGGCAGATCCAGACCTGAGCACCCTTCACCCCAGTGTCACACTGTCCCCAGAGGCTTGTCTGGGCCCTGCCTGCCCCTGCAGCACTGCCAGAGCCCCCACAGCATTTGGAAAAACAGAGCTGCTCCCTGGCCAGTTGTCCCAGGGAACGGTGCGGCCAGGAGCCCAGCTCAGGGCAGAGGCTGCAGCACAGCGTGGCCACATTAATGCTGGGCGAAACACGTTGTTATGTGCATCAGGTTTTGTAATGTAACATGTTTAAAATTCAATAGAAAGAAAGATTAAAAAATAAGTTTCTTATCTAGAGGAGCCATAGAGCCAGTGAGAAAATTATGAATGTCTCGTTGTCCAAGGTTAAAGAGTGAGAGCGGAGGCATGAAAAGGCAGGAGATAAGATGAAATGTTTTCTGTTTAAATGAATGGGCTCTACTCTGCTCCCTAATAAATGATCAGTGTCAATATGACAAATTAATTCTGCATTGAGCTCCTCTCAGGGCTCAATGTGTACAGGGTGGGAAGGGTCCCAGCCACAGCCTCCACTGCCAGACCAGTGCCAGGGGCCAAGCCCTGCACAGTCTGCTGCTCTGGGAGGGTGGTGCAGGAGAGGCTGTGTGGCCCCAGCTCTGCTGCCCCTCTCCATGAGGAGGGGATGGGATGCCCCGAGCCCCAGCCATGTGCTGCAGCCACCTGTGGCTTGGGCTCTGGCTGGGAGTACTTTACCCGTGGGCAGAGAGGGGAGCACTCAGGACCCCAAGGACAAGGGGACAGGGATGACGCATCCTGGACTGGCCGCTGTGGTAGCTGCAGCAGAGCTGTGCCAGCACGAGGAGCTGCTGGCAGAGCAGCCAGGTGACCCCACGGAAGAGATTGGACCTTTTAAAAGAGACAGTGACAAATGAAGCTCTGTTCCACTCGAGGCACAGAGGAAGGGGACAGGGAGGTGCTTCCAGGAGCTGCAAGATGAAGGTCACCCAGGAGCCAGATGAAGATGCCATGGGGCAAGGGGAGGTCCAGGAGGGGACAGTGCAGGACAGGAAGGTGCAAGCAGGGGGATGTGGCACGTGATGGATAGTGCCAGAGGTGCAGACAGTGCTGGGAGGAGAGGGCAAGGAGGAGCCGACCCCACCCTGGGAGCAGGGGGTCTGTGGATGATGCTCCTCAGCACCATGGTACCTGCCTGGTGCCATGGCCTGGCCATGCCAGCCCTGGCCAGGGCGGCCCAGACAGACCCAGTGTGGTCCTGGCAAAACCCCCACACCAGTGATGCTGCTGATGGGGACTTGTTTTCCACTGATGAGCAGGAACCCAGGCAGAGGAACATTGCTCCTTGAGGTGGAGAGGAGGCTGTGCTGCCAAGCAAAGCCCAGTGAACCAACCACTAACCCTGACACTTTCCAGGCACAGTTCCTGCTGGAGAGCAGCCCCCAGCCAAGCCCTGGAGCTGCACCACACAGGGCAGGAAAAGGCCAGCCATGCCAGGCCAGCAGGTGCCAGTGGAGGCAGGGCCGTAACAGCAGCTGTTATTACTCACAGGAGACCCTTAGTGCAAGACATACTCTTGCAGGAGACAAATCACAGCCGACACACAACACTGTTACTCCGTGTTTATCTCCAGCTGCCTCGGGGCAGAAGCAGGTGAAGTTACAGAAAATGTGGGGTGTCTGGAGCTTAGCGTTGCTGCAGCCCCGGGCTGATCCTGTCTGCACTGGAAACACTCACAGCCTGCCTCTGTCCAACCAGCCTGGCACGGGCAGGGACAGAGCAGAGCCCTTGAACTCTGGAGGCATCTCCATCACCACTGTGGCGATGGACTCGCTTCTTTTGGTGCTGCTGCACCAGTTTGGAACACAGCTGACCAAGGAGGGTTCTCTTGCCATCGTGCTGCCCTCGCCCCAGCACCATGGCTGGCATGGGAATGGGGCACTGCAGCACCTGGGCTGTAGGACCTGCTCTGGGAAGGGTTAACAGCCTTCCACACTGACACTGGAGCTAGGATGGAAAGAGTATCTCAACAGCTGAGATTAATACAAGAAAATGAGTATAGAAATTATGTTTGTTAAAGCGAAATAGCTAATATAATCCTCAAAGGATTTTTCCTTTTGACTTAAAAAAAATCTAATATCTTCATTTCCATACCTTTTTTAAGCTAATTTGTGGAAAATTAAAATGGTGAACCCACAAAGGCTGCAGTTTAATTGAATCTTGCATCAGCCCTTGGTGAGCAGTCTCTCTTGGATTCCTTGATTAGTTCCCTCCATTAAATCATTTTTGCATCGTTTAGCTGAGATACTGTCTTCTGGAGGGTCTGGGACTCAGGGACCTGGATAACTCAGTCTCCATCTGAGCAGATGTGAAACGACACGCCATGCTCTGGAGTACTGTCTTATTTGGCCTCCTGTGTCCATGGGACTGGCTCCTGTGCCTGGGCAGACAGCAGGCACGAGCTGCCCTCAGCACCAGGCCTGGCTGGGGCTCAGCTCATCCCCGGACAGCAGGCACAGCTGCACGCTCGGACTGGAGTGAGCCCTGTGCTGGCAGGACAGGGAGCAGAGGGAGCAGGGGGAGCAATGCTTGGCACTAGACAGCTTTGAATGGGTGCACTAGGGGTGCAGTAGGGACCACAGTGAGACATCCTGGCAGGGCCAGTCCTTCCTCTCTGCCCACCTGGAATGCCCTGTGCACGTGCTGCAGGCACCAGCCCCCGTGGTGCCAGTCCCCAGCATAGGCAAGCACAGAGGATGCAGCCTCAGCGCTGGCAGCCACCGAAGTTCACCTTCTGCGTCTCCCTGCTGAATTCCCTCTTTTAAAGTGTGGATCAATTACACCTGTCAGGGATGGCTCTTAATTTAGAGCATTTACATCCCTGTCCCATGGCACAACATCCCTACAGGGACAGGGCCACTCAGTCTCTGGAGGCAAAAGCAGCAGCTGCGCTCCAGGACAGCTGGGCTGGCTCTGGGCCCGGTGAGCCGTGTTCCAGCCCTGCCAGTCTCCTGACCCCGTTGCACTCGGACTGCTGGGTGCTGGATGAGCACCAGCTCTCCCTCCTGCATCCCCTGTGCAACTCTGGCACCCCTCGCTGCCCCAGCAGCGGCACAGGAGTGTTCTGATGGCCTTGTCAGGCTATCATGTCCCATAGATTAAAACAGATTTATATAAAGTCCTTTTCACCCCATTAGATTACTCTGGATTAACCTTGATCTCAGTAATAGATGCTATAAATGTAAGTCCCGCTCAGGGGGATTTTATCCATATGTTCTTGGAAGGCAGAAAGTAGATAAATTCTTAGAGAAGGTCTTACTGAGCGATTAGAAAGATTTAACCTCTTCAGAACCAGCTGGAGCCGTGTGCCCCTCTGCAGGGTGAGTGCTCAGCCCCATCTCCTCAGGCAGTGCCCCCAAGACCCCACCACCCCCAGAGCTGAGCTGGGACACGTCCTGTGCTGTCTCTCAGGGGTAGGGACACAGCACGTTGTGCTGTGTGACCTGACACCCTGCTGCTGTGTGGGGCTGCCCTGTAAAGCCTGGGCTCTGCACCCACCCGAGAGTCCCACTGCAGTCATCTGGAGGGGCTGGTGGCCACCAGCACCTGAGCTGTGCTCATGAGCCCTGCACAGCCCCTTCAGAGCCAAGGGCTGCCTGATGCTGCTGCCACCCTTGATTTATGGCCTGTGCTTTCCTTGAGAGCAGATGGGCCAAGTCTGTTGGGCAGAGCCAGCTGCAGCCCTTCAGTGTTTTGTGGCTGAGAAACAGTTAATGCAAGGAGGGGTGAAGGCAGGACAAGGAAATTCAAGCAGCTGTTCCAGCAGAGGAAAGGGAGAGCCAGCACATTGCACTACCCAGCACAAGAAGGTGTGGCCTGAAGGGGTGGCAGCAACCAAAATTAATCCCCCATCCCCTCCTGCTGCTGATATTAAATTGCTCCAAGCACAGGCTGGAGCCAGAGCCAAGCTCAGCTCTTCCAGGAGTGTCTGACCAGCAAGTTGCCTTCTGCTTGATCAGAGAAGCACCTAATGGAGGAAGAAGAAGTTGGCACTGGGCTGGGCTGCAGAGAACTGGCCCTGCTGGAAGCTGCGGAGATCACACAGCCTTGTGCAGGAGAGAGGAACAGGCTGTTGACAGCGGACACGGTGATGAGGAGGAGTCAGCTCTGTGGAGCAGGGCGGTGCAGCAGAACCACAACATCCAGGGTGGTCTGTGAACTCTCCTGGGTTCCCTGGTGGGGGCTGCAGCACTGCTGCAGAGAACTCTAAGGCTGGAGCTGGTGGAAGGGTTTGACTTCAGCCGTCATTGACTGCCTATCTGCTGGCAGGGCTGGACAGCGGCAGGAAGGGGCTGCAGTTTCGCCTCTTCACTCCCAAGCCAAGGTGCTTTTCCTTGCTGGGGCATGGGGAGACAGCCGTGATAGACACAGCCCCCTCGGTGCCGCCCACCCTGTGGATTGCATGGACAGCCTGCACTGCAAATCTGTACTACAAGGGCACCGCTCCCTGGGCTGGGGGCAGGCAGGGAGGTTACCCAGGCCTGCCTGCAGCACAGGAGGACAGGGGGAGCATGCCCTCCCTCTGCTCATGCCCCCCAGCCAGGCACCTCTGCACGCACGGTGGATGTACAGGAGGACCTGCACTGTTAGCAAAGTTTGATGCAAATGTGCGTGGCTGGCAGCGCAGCCAGGGCTGCACCTGATGAGCTGTGGGCAGAGGGACAGACAAGCCAATCCAGCTGGCATGGGCAGAGCTCTCTTCGAGGCAGCAGGCACAGGGGATGCAGAGTCACTACTGCATCTCTTGCCCTCAAGGGCCAGTGTGTTCATTACTGCAATGACCTTGCTGCCTTCCTCCTGCCAGTGGCCACAGCCCCACACAGCCCCAGGGAGGGGAAGCTCCATGTCCCTTGGATCAGCCAGGACCCACACTCCATCCTGGCTCTGCGCCTCTTCCAACAGGAGACATTTCCTGTGTGTCCACCCCACATACCACAGGGGCCCTGAGCAGGCACAAGGCAGTTTTTGCCACAGGAAGAAGCACCAGCAAGAAGTGACTGCTCCTCATAACCATCAGTGGGCCCCGGGCTGATGGCAGCAGCTGTGGAAGGCATCACTCTCAACAGCCTGCCCTGACCTGCTGCACAGCTCTGCAGCACTGCTATAGTGCTGCTGCCGCTGGGGATCTGCACAGCACCCCTATGCAGCCCTGCAGGCACCCTGCTCCCTGTCCGAGGCACGACTCTGGGCTGTGCCGAGCTCCATCTCCCTTCCCTGCTGACCCAGGTACTCTGCAGGCTCAGCCGAGCCTGCCGCTGGCTCTGCCCACGCCCCTTGCACCGCCGGCCTGCCCAAACCCCTGTTCTTCCTGGCTCAGGAGCCTCCTTCACTCTTGCTGGGCCTCTCCTCAGAACGCGGCTGCCACGGCCATCACCAAAGGGCTGGGGAGAGCCAGCTCTGGTGTGGAGCTGGTGGGAGCCCCCAGTGCTCTAGAGACACCCCAGTGCACTGGTGCTGACAGAGCGGGGTGGCTGCCGGCGGCACAGGCACTACCTGCATGCAGCTGGCAGGGAGCAGCTGGAGCAGAGCGAGCACAGCAAGCAGCAGCTGCCTCCTTCCCGCACCTGCACTGGGTCACCAGCCACGGGGGGCACAGGGAGCCCCGGCCGTGCCCACCACGGTCCCAGGCTGCGCTGTCCCCAGCCGCTGCCGCGGGGTGCCGGGGTTCGTCCTGCTGTGCCCCCCCTCCCAGGGGGGCAGGAGGTCTTACCGAGACGTACAGAAATTCTGCCTGCTGCCACGAGCTGTCACCTCCGATTCTGCTGAATATTTAAAAACCGCCTGAATCTGAAGTGACAAATCCATCATTGACCATCTGCCACTCTGCACGGTCACCCTGCAGCAGTCCCTGACATTTCCAGCTCTGCCCTGACACGAGCCAGTAACTCAGAGATGGCAGGCATCAGCCTCAGCAGGCTGACAGGCGCTGCCCCCCGCCTGCCCCAGGCCCCTCGGCAGCCCAAGCACAGGGACAGCCGGGGTCCAGGGGCCCCTCCTGCCCCTCCCTGGCACAGGCTCGGTGTCCGTCTGCCACCGAGCGCACGGCTCCACGCGTGTCGACCCCACCGCCAGCACGATCTGGGGGACAGAGCCAAGGGGACACCCTGCTGAGGGCACGGCTGTCCCCAGGGGTGGCTGTGAGCATCCCCCTGCCACCCCTCAGAGGGGTGCTGTCCTCAGGGACAGGGATTGCTGCAAGCCCCACGGGCAGCACTGAATCCTCCTGCACCTGTACCGGAGGTTCCCTCAGCACAGCTGGGCTAGTGGGGCTCCACTGTGGGCTCCCAGAAGCCTGTCCTTCCCTAGGGCTGCACAGGAGCCCTGCCACGTCTCCACGGCTGCCACATACTCTGCACAAGAGTTAGGGCAGATGACTGCTTGGGCATGAGAGACAGCCCGTTCCAGGTCCTCTCCTTGCCTGTCCTGTGTACACCAGCCAGGACAGTGTGGGATGGTGCAGGGAATGGGCTGCTTTGAGGCAGTCGTCCCCAAGAGAAGTGCCGGTGTTCATTGCCACACATCCCCTTGGCAGCACAACAACCACCAGTCTCTGCTTGGCTGTAGCTGGTCATCCTGCAAGGGGGCCCATGCTCAGCCATCCCTCCCTGCCCCACAGGGGCAGGTCTGGGGATCCCCCTCTGAGACGTGGTCTCCCCTATGGCTGCTCCCCACACAGGATGCAGGAGGAGTTTTACAACTACCCATTTCCCAGCAAGGCTGCTGCACCCTGCCCACCTGGTTTGGGGACCCATCTGTGGGACTGCTCATCTGGGCTCCGAGCCAGTGGTAGTCCAGGCTCCAGCATGGAGCAGGAGAGGCCCAGGAGCTCTTCTGGAGCAAGGGATGCTCTGGGAAGGCAGCATGACTCTTATACCCTGTGGCCCCAAGAGCGGCCAACAGCTCCTCTCTGCAGAGCTGCTCCTGGCAGCTCTCCACAGAGGAACTGTACCAGCAAGGCCACAGGGTTCCTCACCAGCTCTCCTGTATCCACAGCAGCTCGAGGGGGAGGCTGTGGAGTCAAGTGCCAGGAGACCCCACGCGGGATGCTGTGGGCCATGGCCCTACAGCTCCCACTTGGCTCAGACCCAAGCAGAGACAGCCGGGCTGCAGGAGCGCTCCCGCCAGCCATTCGCGCCGCACTTGTAGCTGGCACAGAGCTGCAATTTACAATCAACCTGCTGTTTGAGCTAATTGTGCTGTAATTGCTGAGCTGTGCTCCCTCCTGTTCCACCAGCGAGAGGCAGTTCTCACACTTCTCTTGGCAAGCTGGTACATCCACGGCCAGCCTCGGCGCTCAGCTCGCGTGCCTCCACCCCGGCCATGCCCCGGGCAGAGGCAGTTTTCCTCTCACTCCTCTGCCAGCAAACACCACCCCATGCTTGGCAGCTGCTGGTCTCTCTCCAAGTCCCTACTGGAAGCAGCTACTGGAGGCCACCAGGACCACGTTGCCACGTACACGTGGATGGGCAGGCGCTGGGCACTTCACTGAAATGCCTCTGCCTCCCGGGAAGACTTCTTGCCAATGTTTCCTTTATATTGGATAAAACGTGGGCATTTGGAGGAGCAGAGCAGGCCGTGACTGGGTTCAGGGAGCGGTTGGGTAGGGCCTGGGGTCCCATTGTCCCGCTGAGAGGCAATGAGCTGATGAGCGCTACGGAAGGGAGATGCCAGGTCATCAATTGTAATTAAAGGACACTGTCACTGCCGGGGTTGGGCTGGCTCCCAGCAGCTCCTGTCACTCCCCCGTGCTGACACGGCAAAACTCGTACATCTTCTGTGCTATTTAAAAATCCCATCTTTAATAACTCGGAGACATCAGGAACCTGCATGACAGGCACGGGGGGATGTCACACACCGAGGGGACAAGCACAAGGGGAAGCCGCTCCCTGGGGAGCAGGGGATGCCGCAGGTGGTCCCAGCCCCATGTGAACAGGCAGGCGGGCCCCGGGCTAAGCGTCCCCTCCAGGCTGAGAGCCCCCGGGCTTGGTGCCCTGGGGTGGGACGGGCGCGGGGTCGCGGCGGGGCAGAGCTGGCAGCACCGCAGGCAGCACCGCAAGCTCTCGCCGCTGCAGGCGGTGTGTGCGCAATCAGCGCTAATCAGGTCGCTCACTAATTGCGGGGCCTCCCGCAGGGTGGTGAGGGCTGGGGGCTGCGGAGGGGGGTGGCACTGCCCTCCCCATCCCCTCTTCTGTTCGGGGCAGGTGTCACATCTCTTGGCAAAGGCATCTATGGAGAGTGGGCGTTAAGCACTCAAGAAAGGCGCTGGGATTCTTTCAAGTGAGAAGGGTTGGAAAAGTCAATTTTCCTGGGAAAATCTGTCCCTCTTCACATCCCAATAGTTTTTTTCTCCAAGGACACCGTACCACTGTGTTTTTCTCACAGAGTCACTTGTGGTCCCAGCAGTGGGGAGCCTCATCCTGCCTGCCTGGGGTCCATCCTCACTGCCTGGTGTTCCCACGGGATTCCCAGTTGGGAGGCAGAGGAGATTGGCTGGACACTGACCAGGGAGTCCCGCCCAGCACATCTGGCTTGGCAGGATGTCTGCAGCTTGTTCTTATCATGGGTTTGTGCCTTCAAACCCATCCCCACCTGACAGGCTGGGACCTGTGTAAATTCCCACCATAGTCACACTGAGAGCTATCAAACTATCTAATTTAATTTCTTTGTGAAAATAAATAGCTAAAGTGGCCCTAGGTACATGCATAAATACTTCAGCTTTATGTTGGGCCTGTTATTATTTCTCCCAGCTCGTGCAGTTGAAATGCACACTTAATAAGTACATATTTATTGCATGTCTCGTCCTGGTGGAAGAGTAGGGAATTTTTTGCTGAATGAGCAGGAAAACAGCTTAGTCTGTAATAAAAAAGGGAGGGAGTTAAACAAAAAATATGCTGGGTAATTAATGATTGGGCTTTGAATGGCCATAATTTTTTATTAAGCAAGTATGCAAATATGGCTTAAGTGGCTGTGTTAGTATTCAATGGCTTTTTTTCAAATATTGATGGCTGATCTCCCGTAAGATCGACTCTCTTTTCTTCATGCCTGTGTGCAGGATGATGAGCTAACGTGAGCCCTCCAGCGTGTCCATGTGGGAAGCTGGGAGCATGTACTCAGGGAGGTGTGCTGCTCCTGTGCAGCCCTGGCCAGCTTTGTTGTCCACACACCCCTCATCTCCCTCCTGCCTGCTGCCAGCCACTGGCGCTGTCTCTGCTGCTTTCTTTGCCTCCCCGATCTGTTTGTTGCACACTTCATTAATCCTGATAAATGTGTGGGTTAGTGCTGGGAGAAGCAGCTCCAGGGATGCTGCCACCATGGAGCTCCCTGTGCTCTGCTCCTGCTCTGACAGGTTGGTGCTGGCTCCCATCAGCAGCCCCTCCACAGCCCTGGGACAGTGTCCTGCTGTGCAGCTGGCTGTGGAGCAGGGACAGCAGGGGACAGGCGCAGGGAAATGGACAATGGGCCCCAGCCCTGCGGGGCAGAGATGTCCCATGCAGAGCTGCTCTGTCCCCAGGCACCCGCACCACAGCCATGCGAGCCAGGATGGCCGCGCAAGCGACAAAAAGTTACTGAGCTGTGGCCAAACCATCACTCCTCCAGGTACCAGCGAATGCTGTACCCTGTGCAGACCCCGAGTCACAGCAGGGCAGCACCAGGGGTGACACAGACTCCATGGCTGCCCCTTCTCCAAGAGGAAGGTCCCAAGGGTGCGTGTGGCTGTCCTGGGGCTGCAGAGACAGGAGAGGGTATGGCAGCACTGTGGGTGTCCCAGCCACAGGGGCCAGTTGAGCTTTTGGGACTGTTGATGCTGTGACACAAGGGAGCCCTAGAGATCCCGGGGGCTGCCCATGGACAGCACCAGGAGGCTCAGCTTCCCAAATGAATCCTGCTGCTCTGTGGTCAGAGAAGCTGGCTTGGTGGAGTGGTTTTTGACACGCCACATGAGCTCCAGGGGGAGCAGACCCCGAGTCCCTCTTCTCATCAGAGCAGCAAGGCAGGGAAAGACACCAGCCAGTGAGGACAACCAGGCTGCAGGAATGACAGGGCCACGGCAATGCACACAGCAACGCTGGCAAACCGCACGCTGATCTTCCCATTAGCCCTCATTAGCACGTGGCTGAAAGACAACAGGAGTTTAAATTAAGAAGACATCACTATGGTCCCAACTGTGTTACCGCTGTGCTCGGGAAGAGCCCGACAGCTGCTATTTAATACACCTTCACGATCTGTCAGGGCACACACGAGCTGCACAGCACAGCGTCTGCCTCAGCACACACATGCTTCTGCATGGCTGCACACCTCCACCTGCAGCCAGCACCTGCCTCTGCACGTGCCCGGCGCCCTGCACACGTGTGTGCAGGGGCAGGACAGCCACGCTCAGCCCTGCAGCCCAGGATGTGTCTCTGGGGCAGGAGGTGGCTCCTCCATCCAGAACACCTTGCTGTGGCTCCATGTGTGTCTCTGTGCTGGACAGTGGATGAGCCCCTCTATGTCTTCGTGTGTGGCCACGACACAGCTCTCTAGCACTGTGCTCTCCTGAACCCAGGGAGCCGGGAAGAGCCTGTGGATCTAAAGAACATCCAGGGCCAGACTGATGGGTGGGAGCTGCCAGAGGAACAGCAGCAGTCTGGGGTTGCTGCTCCCAGCACGGCAAAGTGGGGTATCAGCACTCCATACTTACACTGCACATTCCCAGCGTGACGCCTGCTAATGACTCCCACTGCTACGGGGGAGCTGGTGGCTGTCATGAGAAGGAAGGAAAGAAAAAACCTGTTTGTGGGCATGAAGGGAGCCAGAACCATGTGATGGGAGGTGTAGGGGGGCTGATGCTGAAGGTGTGAGCTTGCCCCTCACAAGGGACAGAGCAACTTGCTGATGTACCCCTCAGGTGTCCCACATGGGTGTCCCACAGGTGTCCCACACAGGTAAGCCTTGTCTGCGAGCTCATCTGCCAGCCCACAGCTCATGCCTGATGGCCTGCAGGAGCCCCGATCAAGGATTGCACTTGCTCTTTGTGCCAGGACTTGCAGAAGGGCTGGAGGGGTCCGAGTGGTGAACAGAATGTGTGGCAGGTACTACACCGTGGTGGGACTCACAAGGGACAGGATGCTCCCACCAGTCTTTGCACGTGAGCGCGGAAAGGTGTGTTCAGAGATAGATTGTGCTTCCAAGGCCACAGCAGCAACAAGCATTCTCAGCCATGGATTGTGAATTTCCCACGCATTTAGTGACAGTATTGGAAACGCATCTGAGTACATTAAACTACTTCAGATAGCATTAACTGTGCTGGCCATGTGCTGGCAGAGGGAGACCTGCAGGTGCTGCCCTAGGCAGCTCAGGAAACTTCAACAGATTGAGAAGTGGTGGGCACTGACAGGCAGGAACTGCTCCTGAGTCACTGAGATCACTGGGCTCCTCTACGCCTGCGCCAGGTTCTCCCCACACATCCACACGTGGCAGTGCCCCAGGCAGGTGCCAGGCACTGCTATGGCCCATAAAGGCAAGGTCTGGAGCTCGATGGTCTGCACTCACCTCCCTGCAGGGAGCAGCTCAGACCCCCAGCCCTGGGAGCACGGCCTGCCAACGCAGCAGAGAAATTAGCGTGGGGACGAGTGTCAGGTGCCCCTTCATGTCTGAGATGCTGAGTGGGAGAAGGAGAGGTCATCTCCCCAGGCCGCCTCACTGGAGGAGCAGAAAGCTGCAGCACAGAGCTCAGTGCAGACCTGCTGCCTCAATTATTTATAGGTACCATGGGTAGAACATGTTTTAATGACATTTGTGCTGGAGCTCAGCGGTGCGGATCCGCACGGAGCCAAAAGGAATATGTCAGAGGCTTTACGGCCGGTAAAAGCAGCGTGTCAATCACGGTGGCATTGCTCACCTCAGCCCCTGGATCCGCTCCCCCTGCCCTGAGGAGAGCCTGCCGCCGTGATGGATTGATGGGCAAACCCACAGACACACCGGCATAAGTCACCGGGCTTTTTTATGGGTAAATCACAAGTAATAAGCTTTTTCAGTAGAATTAGAATGACATCCTGGAAAATTATGCTCTGGTTTTACAGCGTGTGACGGAAAGGCAACGGACTCTTTGGAAGGGGACGCCTGTGCTACCATCAGGCAGCTGTAGCTCGAGGCTGGGCACGGATGAAACAAGCCTGGTTGGTGCAAATTTGAGCAGGAGATGAAAGGGACAGGACAGACCTGGGAATGTGATCTGCACTGGACTGCACCAGCTTTGCAAACAGGACCCATCCCAGGCCGCGGAGGCCCTGGGTGATGGCTGGGTGCTGCTGTGCATGGGCAGTGCTGGCTGTGTGCAGCCCTGGACGGCTCAGCCTGGCAAGGAGCACGGCTGCCTCCGGATCCCAGCAATGTCTGCAGTGACAGGAAAGGGCTGTGTCTCTGCCTAACCTTGTAATTTTGCAGCCAACTTCTCTGTGCAGCTGGTGGGCTAGGGGTCCACAGGCCAGGGCCCTGGCAGCCAGACCTGAGAGCAGATGAGATTCCAAATCAAGCCATCTGGACACAACACGCTCCAGCACCTCCAGCAGCTTCCCAGAGAAGAACCCAGAAGAACCTGTGATGCTGAAGCACCTCCAGCTCCCCAGCGTGTCTGACAGCATGCCTTGTGCTGGGATTTAAAGACAATTGGCCCTTGTGTCTTTTTGCATTTCTGCTTGCAGAGTGTCATTTTCTTCAGAAAATGCTCTTTTGCAATTACTGTGAATTACACATGAAAAGCAAACGACCACATATTGATTGGAGCCCAAGAAAAGCACCAGAGCCATTTAGAGTAGATTAACTTTTTCTGGAAAACGGCTTCACAGTTATTTAAAGAGATTAATCAGTTCATTTTAGGTCATTTACCATTGTTTCCATGGCCTAGCCTGGAATATTCCCCTCTCCGTTGTGGACAGAGCCGAGGCCTTCTCAGGAGGAGGAGTACCAGGAGGAGGAAGGAGGGGTGCAAGCAGATGGTGCTGCTCTCCGGGTCCCTGTGAGATTGTACCACAGCTGCCTCAGGGCAGGGCACAGGGGAACCCTCCTCAGGCAGCCCAAATACCTGCCTGCCCCACGCCAGGTGCAGCCAAAGAACAGGAGAGCAGCATTCCTGGGATACATCCTGGGTCATCCTTTGTGCACCCTCACTCTCCTCCCGCTCCCTGTGCCAGCATGCTGCAGGCAGAGCAGGCTCCTGCCCTCGAATATTTCAAAGCATTTTTTTTTTCTCCAGGAAGAAAGCATTGAAGTCAAATAGCTCCTGTGGTGGAATACTTCCCAAATGTCAACACAATCTGTGCTACATTACGGGTAAATGTGATAATCTTAACGCCTGGCTTCTTAATGTCAGTGGCACTGAAGTCTGATGGATTGACAGACAGCCAGAATGACACGCAGTCATAGCTGATAAGGGCTCTCTCCGGGGAAATCACAGCTTTTTAAAGATGTTGGCAGCTACTAGCAAGTACCTTTTTATTTAAAAGGATTACAAGCATTGATTGCACTTCCTGTTTTCTTTTTATCACATCCCTGCACCAAGTGAAGCTTGTGCTGCGAGCTGAGCTTTTCAGACAATTATTCTGGAATAATGAAGGCGTGTCATGTTGCCTGTAATGAGTGTTTTCAATGCCTAATTTGCGTGCAGTGTGAAGGGATTTCAACAGCTGCCCCGGCTCCTGGCTAAAGGTGAGTGACTCCTGGCTGCCGTGGGCTGGCTCTGCCCGGGCGGATGGCAACGCGTGCTTCCCCCAGCACAAGAGGGATTGAAACTCCACCAATTACCGCGGTTAAAACACAAGCTAAGGGGCTGAGTTATGCTTAGAGATGTCTGGTGGCTGTTCTCCCAGCGAACAGCTGGACCGATTCATGCTCACCTGAGCAGCTCCTCCGCAGCAGCGAAGGAGAGAGATGAAAAATGGATGTCTGCAAACGTGCAGTGTAGCTGGACAGGGCAGTTAACAACCCCGAGCCACAAACGCTTGCTGTCACTGACTACAGATGAGGGATGTCTAAGAATCTCCACTTGGCCTCCCAGCCACGGCACGGCAGAAGAGGTGGGTGGGTGGTGTGAGTGGCTGCACAGCCCAGGGGAGGCAAACTCCGAGGCACTGGGCTCCTGCTCCTGCTTTTCCCCTTCCTTGCTGCCCAGTGTCATGCTGCTAAATGCCACATTCGACCCCTCACACCTGGGTTCCAGCCTTGGCGAGGGCAGGTGGGTTGGGATGGGCCATGGGAAAGCCAGGGCTGTGTGATTGCTGCGTGGGGAGCCCTGGTTGCGCTTTGCTGTGTACCCCAGCTACTTCACACTCTGCCCACCCATACTGGATTCAGCTTCGCAAAGCCCAAGGTACTTCCCTAGAAATTTGAAGAGCAGTCATTAAATCCACACTCATCTGGCAAGCGATTGTGAGGCTGGAGAAAGCCCAGGCTGGGATGTGTGAGTGACAGATGATGGCCAGCCTGGCTGCTCAGCATGGCACCGGCATCCCCAGAGGACATAGTCCTGGAACATCAGCTCTCCACCACACTGCCCTGGCTGCTCAGCAAGGTGAGGGGTGGTTTCAACCCCACTGACTGCCCAGAAGCACAATTCCAGGGCCAAGTGAAATTCAATGATTTTGTTTCTCTCCAGCTTCTGTGGCTGTGGTGACAGAGCCGTGACAGCTGCCTGAAAACCCAGCTCCATTCCCACCAGTGAGAGGGGAGCAAGAACTGGTGCTGCTGAGCACAAAGCCAGGTCATCTCCAGATACTGGGGACAGCCCTGGGATGGGCTGGGAGGCAGCACAGTCACAACAAGTGGATAGCACAAACCAGAGTTCTGTGGCACAGCAAGAGAGCCCTGATGAGACAGAGCTGCTGCCTGCACCGAGCACAGGGCAGAGATGTAAAACAGAGATTCTGCTGAGCAGGGAGAGTCTGACACCAGCCCTGAAAGAAGCTCAAGGGCTTGGTAAATGAAAGGATGTAGAGGGCTGGGATGTTAGCTGTGGTGGAGGTGGTTAAAGGAGTCAGCTTCCTGGTGATAAGCAGCTTCCTCAGAGGATATAGGGGGGAGAAGGGATCACCTTCCAGAGCAAGATATTGCCAGTGGGAACGGGAGGTAGAGGCTGACACAGCCTTGTTACATTCCGCTACCAGAGATGGATTTTCCTCCTGGGGGTGAAGGTATCACTGCCCTTTTCTCACTTCCTCTTAATGATCCCAGAAGATCACATCCATCTTTTGCAAATTCCTCTCTAGAGAAGACCTGGACACCTTGCCTTCTGGAGCTTGCCATGGCTCAGTGCAGGCCTTGGAGGTGACTGATGCAGCCTCCCTCTGCTGGGGATGGAAAAGTGGCTGCAGCAGCCCGTGGTTGATGGGACACAGCAGCACCAGCCCTGTAGGACCCATTCAGAATGTGACAGTGGCAAGTGCCAGCACTGCCAGTAGACAGCCACAGGTCACGTCCCATGTGGTGAGAACCACCACCTGCAGAGCAGGACTGCCTTCCCCTCCTGAGGAAGGAGGAGGAGAGGGACCTGCCCTTACCCTGCTCTGCAACGAGGCTGTTGTGCAACTGCTGGAGAGAGAGAAGCTGCTATAGGAAAATTTCCTCAGAAGGGGCTGTGTTGAGGAGGCATGGAGCTATTCAAGCATCTTCACAGATGCTTCTGCAATCAAAGCTCTCAATAATCCTCCTCTTTTTTAGTGAAGGGTCTGGTTCTGACTGGCAATTTGTTGCTTTGAGCTCTCTCCACTTCCCCACAATATACAAGCAGCAAATCCTCCCGCACAGCGCAGGCTCACAGTCAGTGCCAGGCACTTGTCACCTCCACTGCAATGAGCACAGTGACTGCAGACACCTCCTCCTCCTCAACGTGCAGTTCCCAGAACACTTCAGCCCCGGCCTCTAGAGTCCCAAAGTGTTTGGGTGCCTGAAGTGGGACAGCAGGACTTGGAGAGCTGCAGCTGGATGAGAGTTCTTGTTGCCAAGGGCCTGGGCTGGAAACCAGGGTACAAACACTCAGCAATGCTCAACTCTCTGCAAACAGCAACGGGCCAAGTGTCCAGACCTGCCAGAGCAGGCAGCTGTGGCCACAGCACTGACAGACTTGCTGTGAGGGGGTAATTGATGGTGCAATTAATGGTGATGCTGGCAGAAAGGCTTCCTCAAGGCTGGCAGATGTAGAGGCACTCATTTTAAGTGTGAGAAGGAAAACCACGCAAATGTTGAGGTCTGACAGCACACCTTGTGCCTCTGGAAAACCCTCTGGCCTCAGGACTTGCCCCTTCTGTCACAGCATCCCACTAACAGCTGTCATCAAAGGTCACCAGATGCTTCTTCCATAACTTTTGGTGAATAATCAAGGGAGCAGGATGGAGTGGAGGTAGGGGGATGGCGAAGGATAAGGAAAACCTGGGGGGAACAATAATCCTGTTTCGGAGCCAGGACTGCAAGATGCTGCTTAAATGACTGTTGCTTTATGGAGCAGTTTAAAGTCTGCCTGTTCTATCTGATGACCTACACAGAGGCCACCGCTGAGCTCGGCCATGTCCCCTCTCTCTGTGCCTGCTCCACCCCTCCATGGCGTGCCATTGTCACACTGATGGCTGCTGGAGCATTTGCAGCCACCTCAGTGAGGCTTCCCAGGCACAGGGAGGGTCACTCTTCTTTGCCATGAGTACCTTGATCCGTCCCCAGCTCCTGGGCACCAAGGAAACCACCTGCAATTGATTTAGCTGTGGTCAGGCCAGAATGTCATTTATTTGCATCATTTCAGTATTAAAACTGAGTTTGAAGGAGGGTTTTTTAGCTGCTGCCAGTAACACTGAATGCTGCTGTAACACACAGCATCACCAAAATGAGAATGGGTCAGGTACTAAAGCTGTTGACAATGCTAAGCTGCACCGAAGCCATGAAGAATTACAGACTCATAGAATGGTTTGAGCTGCTCAAAGCACAACCCAACCTTCTCCTGAAAGGATGGAGAAAACCAAGGGCATTTTTTTTTTCCATTGTTCATTTTCATTTCCTTCAAGTTCAGAGAGAAAAAAATGACCCTTCTCTTGAAGAAGCTTTTTCTGATGAGCATTTCAATGAAAAATGGGAACAAGCCAGAGATGCAGCATCCTGCCAGAAGGAAAATGCTGCAAGGGTTGGCTGTGCCACAGCATGTCAGCCACCCAGCCCCTCATGGGAGGCACCAAAGGGACCACAATGGCAGGGCAATGTAAGGAAAGGAAAAAAGACAAAAACAAAAAAAAAGCAAGCACATAAGACTCAGGCTAGACGACAAGGAAATAATTTATTTCCAGGTCCCAGAAAGACCTTGACAAAAAAAACCCCAAAAAAAACAAAACAACAAAACAAGGGTGAGGAAATCAACCTTCTAATTTCATCTGGGTAGAGAAACAAAACCCAAGTGACTCCATCAGACGTGGTGGCAGCTGCCAGCTCCTCCTGCGGGGGCGGGCAGGGGGTGCTCGGCCCCGCGCTCCTCCCGTATTTACACGTGGGATAGAAACGAAAACGCAAGCGTGTGTGCATGGCGCCGGGGAGCACGGGCTGGTCAGGGATGGGGGAGAACCCGCTGGGAGGGTTGCTAAACACGTACCCTGTGAGACCCCATCTCCTAGGACAGAGCCCTGCTATTGCACAACACTCGGCTAGAGGAAGGGCCGGTGCCAGAGGGGCTCGGGCACAGCTCTGCAGCCCTGCAGAGGGAAAACACGAACACGTTCCTGAGGATAAGAGAGGGCTTTCTCCGTTCTCCTGCTTGGAGGCGCGGGGTGTCATGCGCTGGCACTCGAGGGCCCCGCTGCCTCCCCAGCATCATCACAGTGAACCAGCAGCACGCTGGGCACAGGCGCCAGCCACAGTGCCATCGCCTCCTCGGAGGGACCAGAGGGGCCTGAGGAGCTCCTGGTCCCGTATGAGCCGAGCTGGGCTCTGCACAGGGGCCGTGGTGGCAGTGGGCAGCAGCAGCTGAGGGCAGGTGGCAGACAGGTCCTGTCCCTCTCTGCTGCCGGGTCTCGTGCTGCAGCCAAAGGACCAATGCCAGCAGCCGGGAAGCAACACACAGTAAAAAAAAATGGACACGCATGTACACTTACAGTTAAACCTTCTCCGAGGAGAGAAAACAGTGTGGTTAAACTAAAAGGACAAACCCAATGACAAGCCCAGGATGTGTCAGGCCTTGGGAGACCGTATCAGTTACCTATCAATGATATAATTGATTTTTTCCCAACACGAACAGATAAGGAGCTGCACCAGCCAGGATGCCTTGAGGTGCTGTGCAAGGACATCACTCTACAGGCCGTTCAGTTTTCCCTGTGGTAGCTGGCGGGCTGGGAAGGCACTGGGCACCCAGTGCTTTCCTCCAGAATCATCTGCAGCCTGAGGAGCAATGGCACATCCCACTAGCATCTTCCTTACCTGCCTCCCAAACCCAGGAATTACATGCAAAAGCAGTCCTGCTGGGAGCTCACACTGGTGTGCTGCAGGATACTGTGCTGGGGTGGGGACACCCTGGGTACCCCGAGGTGTCACAGATGTGCTGCCCAGCTCACAGCCAGCTCGGCCCCCGAGCGGTGTCAGCGGGTTCTGGCCTCGCTCACACCTCCTGGGGATGGCTGTTCTGTTGCTAATGGTGATGCCCTGCTGTCAGCTGGGTGTGAGCAGGAATTATTCTTCCCAGCCGGGGGCTGGGGTTCTCCCGCACCCTGCAGCAAGGTCCTCCATGGGATGCAGCTCTTCCCCAGCCACTGTGGGCCAGGGAGCACTGAGTCCTGCCAGCTGCCCTGAGCAGCTCACACCATTTGGTGACAGCCAGGTCCTGGCTGGGAGCCCTGCAAACCCCGGGTCCCGTGTGAGGGGCTGGCAGAGCCCACCTGGGGTACTGCCCTGGGCCCCTCCGATGGCATTCCCCAGCACCGCAGCTGCTCTGTGGCCCAGGACACATCATCACTCCTCGGTGACAGGTGGGACGTCCCTGTCTGTCACTGGGGCTGTGGGGCACACCAGGGCTTTGCAGACGACGTCTGCTGTGCAGGGAGTGTTGGGGATCCCCTTCACATCACCAGCCAGGGGTGAAGTGATTGCAGCACGGAAGGGAATCCTGGTTTGAGGTGAGCGGCCGTTCTGTGCAGGATGTGATCCCGGCGTGGCATCCTCCCTCCAACACCGTGCCCGCAGCCGGGGGGCACTGGGAGGCCCACGGGGAGCAGCAAGAAGGAAGACTTCAAAAAGCAAGTAAACTTAGGAGGGGAAAATCTGAACCGAAGTTAAAAGCTTGTTTCCCTCAGCAAGGAAAGCTCTTAAAGAAATCAAAGCTCTTTAAATGCTCTGACTCAAGTGACAAAAACAATTTAGACAACAAAAGGCTCCCGGTTTGCTCTTCCTCTCCTGGATGGGGATCACCGAACAGATCTATTTAAATGATAATTTGTGGGGGAGAAACCCTCTCCAAACTCTCTTGAATTAGATTTTCTCCTTCTTAAGTCAGCGCGTGGTGTTTTAAAAGAGACTGCTTTGAGGCGATGAGGACACCCCGGTGGCTCTTCCGCGCTCCCCAGGCGGGTGCGGAGCCCCGCCGAGCCGAAGGCAGCTGCAGCGGAGCAGTCTCCCGGTGCCCGCGGCCGTGGGGTCCGGGCCGGGAGCGCACGATGCCCGTGTGGCACCTCGGGGCCCGGAGCCCGCGGGCTTGGGGGGCAGCTAGGACTCCTCGCTGTCCTCCTCGCCCCTGCGCCCCGCGTACAGCGCTGCCAGCTGCCGGAAACGCGGCCCCCAGCCGCCCAGGTAGGAGAAGTCCTGCTCCGAGCCGCTGGACCAGGTGTTGATGGAGCTCAGGGAGGGCACTGGGGAGTCCGAGCCCTCGAAGGCATAGGTCTGGAATGAGTCATAGGGCGGCACAGAGAGGTCCTCATCCGCCTGCTCCACCTTCCTGCAGATGTAGTCTCTGAACACAGAGAAGTCCAGGTCTGGGCTCTGCACCCACTGTGGGAGGGCATGGAGCTCAGAGGCTGGGTTTCTGCCCGGGGCCCCCTCTCCTGGCCCCCCACCTCCATCACCAGCTTTGATCTCACTGAAGTCGTAGAGGCTGCGCAGCGCTGACATGTCGTAGGCCTCCGTGTCCTGCTCACCGCCTCCTTCATCGTTGTATTTGATGACATTGTCCCTCATGTCCTCATCATCCTCAGAGGTCAGGTGGCTTTTGTGGTGTCGCTTCAGCGTGAGGATCAGAAGGACCAGCACTGGGAAAGGAAGAGACAGTCAGACGGGCGCACAGTCTCGGGGACGCTGTGCTCCTGCAGGGCCAGGGCGAGCCCTGCCTGGTGGCAGGTGTGGAGGCACAGCACCCCTGGCACAGGGACCCCTGCCAGCCTGCCAGACGGTTCCCATCAGCCAGGCTCATCCAGCAGCAGCCGTGCTGCGTGCTGGCTTGGAGAGAGGTTTGCCCGGGCTCCGGGGCAGACTGGGAGCTTCCTTTGCCGCGCAGCGTGACCACCGAGACAGAAGGATAAACACACGGCTGGACAGACAAACGGATGGCTTCTGCAGAGGATGGGTAGGAAAAGGGGGTGCATGATTTACGGTAGCAGCCACACTGGGTTGAGTGGGTGAATGTGGAGCAGATGGCACAGAGCCTGAGCAGCGAGCTGCAGCTGTGTCCTGGATCATCATCCATTCAGCCCATCACCTTTAAAGCACCGATGTGCACTTTATTCGTTTGGGCAATTAGGCAGAAATTTGTTTGCACTGCGTTGGAAAATGAAACCAGTGTAAAGTGCACCCTGTGGGAAAGGGTTTTCTGAATGGAGATGCAGCAGGAGATGGGGAGCAGAGCCCTGCCAAGGAGAGGAGACTTCACCAAGCAATGTGCTGCGTCCCACAGGTTTCTGGCCAGCCCTTGGAGCCAGCCAGGAGCCAGCTCTGGGGCCAGAGAGGGCTTTCAGCAGCTGCATCCCATCAACTGTCCTGTGCTAAACCTGACAGCACTGCAACGTTCCCCGTTCAGAGCCCCTTCCCACACACACACAAGCACTCACTCCCCATGCCCAGCAAAGCTTGTGCCAGTGGCAGGCAGCAGCATTCCCGGGGTACAGCTCCTGACGTAGGCAGCACTCTGGTTTGACCACAGCCCAGCTCTGCATCCTGCCCACACAGTCAAACACTGACCTTTTTAGGTAAGAGCACACCAGTGTGCCCCACACCTGCCCACATGCTGGGAGCACACCCACCCATCTACTGTGGGCACAGCATGGCCGCTGGCAAGCGGCTCTTAGCTCCTGCCTGTCTAGGCAGGGAGTGAGCCAGCAGCTCTCCGGGCTCTGCTGGGCAGCATCACACCTGCCTGGCACGGGGAACTCCGCTCTTGTGGAGCCCAGCAGGCAGGAGCTGTGGCAAACATGGGATCTTCCCCCAGCAGGGGCTGAGGTTTGTGCCCCCCATGCTGCAGCTACCAGGGAGGAGACAGATGGAGATCTGCTCTGTGCCCACAGCTCTGTGCCCACAGCGCCCGCCTGCACACGTTCATGTGATGCTGATGGAGTGGAGCTGGGACAGGACAGGAAGGACTCGGGGCACAGGCAGGCACTCACCAACCAGAATGAGGACGCAGACCAGCAGCGCGATGAGGGCGCCGGGGCTCAGCGTGGCTGACACCACGTAGGCTGTGCTGTTGCAGGACTGGATGGCCCCGCTGCTGTCACAGCCGCAGACACGGATGGTCAGAGTCCCTGTGCTGCTCAGGGCTGGGGGGCCGCTGTCCATCACCAGAATGGGGAGCAGGTACACGTCCTGCTCCTGGCGATTGAAGCCCACTCTCTGCGTGTGCACCGCTGCTGTGTTGTCTGCAGGGAACAAGCGAAACCGCAGCAAAGTCACCCCCACATCACAGCCTGCAGGACCTGCCAGGAGCTCCTCCATGCTCTGGATGAACAGCAGCTATTCCTGCACCATCTCCATCCTGAGAGAGCCTGGGGTCTCCCCCTCCTCCATCACATGGACCCAGCTCACGGCTCCCTGGCACTGCAGCCCCCCCGCAGCCTGAGTGCCTGAACACTCCACTCCAGCACGTTATCCTTTGTCAGCAGCACCTCAGGGCCAGCCTGGCATCTCCTTTGTCACCACACCTGGGAGTGAGCCTGGCACAGGAACAGCAGCACATGAGTGTCTGAACCACGCTGACAAACAATGCAGGTGGCACAGAGAGAGGGGAAAAACTTCCAGAAGACCCTCTGAGAGTGCCACAGAGTCACAATCAGGATAAACGTCAATTGCTGACATGTACGCAAGAACAGACGGGGTCTGCAGGTGGCACTGAGACTGCAAGAACAGACACTGCTTCTTCCAAAGTCAAGAGACATGAGTGAATGGTCCTGCCTCAGTCAGAGGGCCAGATACCCCTGTGATCCTCTGTAACTCCTGAAGGAGTAGGCAGAGCTTCTTCCAAGCCTCCCAGCCAAGTTCAGCATCCTCCTCCCCATCTGCTTACACCCTGCCGCTTCAGGGGCTCAGCTGGCACAGCACAAGTCATTAAGATCCGATTAACACAGCCACTTCAGGGACCCTCCAGGGCCCTGGTGCCAGCCATGAGCCCAAGGAGCAGCTGCTGCCGACCAGGAGCAGGGAGGGAGGGCAGGGACTGACACTGGGATTGACTCCCTGCTCAGGGGTGCTGCAGGCTGCCAGCCAGCAGCAGCATGGGCAGGACGGGGCTGAACAGCAGGTGACAATTGCAGCCAGGTGTCACAAGCCACTGCCGACTGTCTGCAGTCTTTATCTAATAAACCATAGACTGGCCCACTCACAGCAAGGTGCTGCTGTCTACAGACTCTCCTCATCGGACCTGATTTATGCCAGACCATCCCCTTTCTCTGTGAATCAGCTCTTGGATTGGAAAAGGCATCTACTGTAACTCTGGCCCTTGGGCTGCTGCCATCACGGAAATTGCAGTATGGATTGGGTGCTGCATGGGAACACACAGGGCATGGTGGGGACAGGAGGTGAGCCAGGATGGAAGATCTACTGGTCAGCCAGGAAGCAGATCCCAAAGGCTCTGTGTGGCAGCCAGGGCACTGCAGAGCATGGACTCCTGTCCTGCGGGACACCAGCCACTGTGGCTGACACTCCCGGAGCAGCATAAGGCAGCAGCACCATGGCAACTGGGCAGAGGTGTCAGGAGGAACAGGGGAGCACTGGCCCCTGGGTGCACAGAGGCTGAACCAAGTGTGGTGGGAGCAACATCTGAGAGCTGCCTGTGGCCTACCAAGGATAAGCTAGGAAAAAAATATATTGTTATGCGAATCATTTGCACAAAGGTAATGAGATCTCATTTTGTGTTGGCCCCCCCTCCTTGCTGCAGTGTAGCAGGAGGATATAAATAATGTTAATGGCACCATCTCAGCAAGAGGCCAGGACTAACTCCTAGCTAGCCCAGCTAAAAGTAAGCCTCAGACAACTGGATTGAGTGGAGATAAAACCACAGGACAAAAAGGACGGACGAAAGTGCTGTAAGAGAGAAAGGCTCTGGCCACAGCCCAGGAAGGTCACCTTTGCTGTCACTGTCACACCAGTCAGGTCCCCAGTCTGAGGCTGGGGTCAGATCGTGGCTCAGAGGATCCCTGAGCACACAGCCCTGCACCTCCACTGCAGCACAGCCCAACCCTCACACAGGGCTGAAGGAACACAGTGCTTGGGAACTCCCCAGCTGCTCTTCAGCACTGTGTAAACACAGGGGTAGCACCAAACCTCTCTGGAAACGCAGCAGGATGCTGGCAACTCCCCTCTGTTTACAGCCAGCTCCAGCTCCTGTTAGGGACCTGCGACAAGGCATGCTGTATTTTTAGAAGCAGTCTCCAGAAACCAAGGGGAACTACATGTGCAAGTGGCACAGGGGCAGGCACCAACCTCAGTTCAGCCCAGACAGTTTACACAGCCTGGCACCACTGAAAAAGAAATATTGCCACCCACCAAACCAAAATAAAGAAGCAGGTACTTTAAATCTAACAGCTGCATGACAGACACGCAGCTTTCACACAGATTTCATACAGATTTCTCTGCTCAGAGAAACCTCGCCTCAGGAAGGGGCTGAGGGTTTGCCCTGTGACCCAAAACTTGATGTAAGGGAGCAACAAAAATCGCAGCTACAAACACTACTTTAAACATCACGAAACTATATTTTATCTCCTGAACAGGGTGACAGGCGCCCTTCATCCCAGGAGGGAGGTCCAGAGAAATTTCACGTGTACGCCGATGAAACTGCTCACCAAGGCTCGACAGCCAGAGCCCAGCCTGGCAGGGACCACCTGCCTCTGGCACCGAAATGGCTTCACCACCTGCCCACCACCCTCTGCTCCCCACCACCCTGAACTCTTCTCTGTTGGGTGTTTGCACCGCTGTCACTTGCAAACTTCTGTGTTCCCCCCTGAGATACTCCAAAAAACCCCCAGTGTTCTGCCGGGAAAATTTTGCCCAGATCTTGGAACGTATATCCTGGAAAATGCATCCAAAGCAACCTCCTACAAAACAATTGCCATTTCTCTTGGTGCAGTTGTTTCTTTACATGTAGCTGACCCACAGCAGCTGCTTTGGGATGTGTCTTGGTGCAGATTTGTTTGCATTGGCACAGCCCAGGCAGCCGTGGCCCCGCAGCCCTCGTGTCTCTTCCTCCGCAGCAGCTTCCTGCCAAATCCATTTCTGGGGTGATGAGCTGAGGAGCAGCGCTTCTCAGGAGCAGCACTGGAATGTGAGCACACGTTAATCCACAGCTTTTCTGAGCAGACGAGCCTGGGTCTCCACACTTGGTTTCCTGCCCAGTCCCCACAAAGCTGCACCTTCTGCTGCGGCTTTGCTGAGTGTCCTCTGATGCCCCAACCCAAACCTTTTAATATCACTACTTTCTTGCTGCACAAAATGACATTTTCTTCATAGGTTTCCACTGCCACCCTCTCTCTGATCACGCAGTGACATTATCCTGTGTTACATCACATCACCTTGTGTGAAAGGGCAGGAGAGGGCCCCTCCGTCCACCTGAGGAGTAGGACACTGGATGAGGCAGGAGCTGACATGAGCTGAACACACAGGGACTCATCAATAGTGCCCTAAGAGAAAAGTTTGGAAATGCAATATACTCTGGTGGGTAGCTTAACATCACTAGGAATAATAAAATAATTAAGTCTCCCAGACTCCCTCTCCAAAGAGGCTCTTGGCAGCCTCGAAGACAGAACTAATAAATCCTCCTCATAACTCAATCTTAAACAGTGCTAGGAAAGCAGGAGGGATTTTTATGTCCCTTCCCTCTCCCACACTCACAGGGCCCTGTGAGCATCCATCTCCCCCTTCTCCAGCACTGCTCTGCTGCACCAGAGCGTGGGAACACTGGCTCTGGGGACAGCACTGGCACCTGGCTGGGCTTGTGTGCACACTGCTGCCAGAGCTGTCCCAAGGGAGCAGACCTCCTCCAGCCCCAGGTGGTGCAGCTGGCAGAAGAAACATCCTGTTTTTCCCTTCTGCCTCATCCTTCTCTCCAGTTCTCTGGGTACCAGGCCACAGCACCACTGCTGCTCCGTCGCTGTTTGCTCAGCCCCGAGGAGGTTTGGTGCTCTTTTACACACAAACATCCCACCTCCACCCCGGTCAAACGAGTGTCTGTGCTGCTTGTGCTGAGAGGGGCATCCCTGCGGGGCTGGAGGAGGCTTCTTCTGTCCTCAGGCAATCCTCAAATCCTAGCATTTTGCTTTTGATTGTTAGGATTTTCAGATCTTCTATCACCCATTACATGCACTTAATGAGACCTGCAGAGAGTTCAGACATCTGCTTGCCGAGCCCTTGAGCCCTGGAGTCAGTAGCTCCATGTGTCACTCCATATTACCTAGCACTCCTTCCAGGTTGCCGGGCCTGGATGCTTTCTACCATCCCTTCCAACACAATTAGCATTTCTTGGAGAACATGATTTCAGGCTTTAATTGCCTTTGATCTTGCTGTAATCAATTTTCTCAGGCCAGAAAACCCAGCAAAAGGCGAGTTAGGGAACAGAGGATGGTGAATGCCTTTGGAATGGTACCAGTTGGATCTTAACGCAGTCAGCTTCTCTAATTCCATCTCTTCCTTTAGTCACTCCATCTGATGGGCATCTTCTTCCTGGATCATTGCTGTTGTTACCCCAGGTGACACTTACTCCTTGTCTGATCAATCAAAAAGCATGTGAGAGCTCCCTCAGACACAGCAAAAGCACGGAAAGAGAGACACCAATAGGCAATGGTGCTGCTTCCAAAAGCCCAGCTCTTGCCACCCGCCTGTAACTCAGCCATGTGGTCACCTGCAGGGACACCCTTGGTTTCTGCACCTCCAGCCCAGAGCACCGGAGCCAGCGCAGCTCTGTGTGCCACACCCAGGACCCCCGAGGAGCCCCAACACTGCTGGCAGCTCCCAGCCCCCCGGGCTCCCCACAGGCAGCCCCACCATGCCAGGTGCTCCTGCCCTGCCCAGCTCCTGAGCTGGTGCAGGTCCCCACCCTGCTGAGAACAAGCCACTTCCCGAGGCGGCTTTCTGGTGCCACGAAGGAGCCAAGTGAAGTAGGTGCAAAGCAAAAGAGAGGATTTAAGCAAGAGCTTAGAGAATCCATCTGTGCTGACATCCATCAGTGTCACTCCTTGGCTGCAAAAGCAATATTTATAAATCACGTTTCAAAACTGGCTACAAATTTGTACAAAGAAACAGATGGGCTGGTGGTAGCAGTTTGTCACCACTGATATTTATACGGGGGAGTAGAGACAAGTGCAAGAGGGGTGAATGCAGGAGAGGGGAGCAGCGGGGGAACGCAAGGGAGGATGCAGCAAGGACATCTACGAGAGCAGGGGCAAAGGTGAGCGTACCCGGGGCAGCTGATGGACTGGAGAAGGGGGCAGAAGTCAAAGGGAAGGAGACGGCACCAAGGCACCCTGTGAGAAATGAGGGGTGCCTCCATCTGCCACAGGCAGCCACCTCCGCTCGCTGTGGAAGACAGCGCTGCTCAGCAATTGGGAGGGTCTCCAAACACTCTGGGAATAACCCTGCAGCAGCAACATTTGTTTTCCCAAGAGCAGGAGGCGGGAGGTGATGCCAGCTTTTACTCATTTTATGCAGTGTTACACCACACAAAAAGCTCGAGGGATCATTTAGCACAAAGAATTACCCCGTGTCACAAGAGCCTCATCCCACTCAAGAGAGCATCAGCTCTGGAGGAGATGGTGGCACACGTGTCCTGCATCTGCTGCAATGCCAGCTCTTGGGCCACTGCTGGTGAGCCCCCACAGAGAGCCAGGGAGCCAAGCAGCCCCTGCTGAGCTCCGTACACCCCCAGCCATGTGCCCTGCCAGAACAGAACAGCAGTGGTGGCTCTGGGATGGCAACCTGGCCATGGCAGACAGCCTGGCACAGAGCTGGGAGCCCCATGAGGGTCTGGGCAGGGATGGACACCCGGGTGTAGCTCAGCCTGTTCAAGCACATTTTTATAAGGTCCTTCAAGGAAAGTGAGGGAAGTTAATCGCTGGGTGTGGGGCAAAATCTTGCTGAGGATTAAAGCCTGTTTACATGATAAGAAGTGAAAGTCTTCTGAGCAGCTTGAGCAGAGGGGGAGGGACTCAGGTCAGAGACAGCTGTGCTACTCAGGACACAAAGCAGTAGTCAGCTGTGCTACCGTCACATCTCAAGCTTTTCCATTTTGACTATCCCTAATAATGCTGAACCAAACTGAGCAAGAGGGATCTTACGTCAGCAGAAGGCTCCTATGATAAGCTCAGAACAAACCAAACCAGGCTTTTGACAGATAAAGCTGCAAAAGCAGAGAAGAAAAAATGGTTTTAAAAGAAAACCCAACTAAAACAAAAGAAGAATTTCAATGTGGTCTGCTGGCCCCTGTGACAAGCACATGCACATGTGGCTGGAGAAGGTCCCAGTATCTGCAGGACACCCTGTTGTACCTACTGCTACAATCAACACCTAAATTCACCCTAAACACCAGCCAAAAATGGGAAGCATCATGATAACTACTTTTCTGGATTGTTACTGTTCACACAAATGCAGCCTGACCTGACAGCCTGCGAAGTCCAAGAGCAGCCAGGCTCAGCCACTAGAACCTGCATGGCACCCCATCACTCACAGCAGCATCGAGTCACCCAGGATGAGCTACTGAGCTCAGGGATGCAGAACCCCAGAGCTGCCCCAGAAAACAGAGGAACTGCACCCCAGAGCCACCACATCACAGGGAATCAGGCTCTGCAGGCTGTGTCCCAAAGAACCCACCATGGCTGGGGGTACAGCATTGGCCCCACTGCCTCCCAGGGCTCTGGAGCTGTTCCATTTGTTGGGGGCACGGGGCTAGCCACCCACATGGCAGCCCCAAGATGACCCATGCTCCAGGATTTACCTTGGAGAGGGATAAATCATAACGCTCAAAATGGGAGCGTGTTCATCTATAAATCCACATCATCTCCTTGCCTCAGGCAGGTTGGAGATTTCCCATCAAGAAAGGGACTGAGAGCCCTGAAAATACCAAAGGCTTAACCAGACAGCACGAGAGGAGCTTTGTAGCTGCTTGCAGCAAGGAATAAAGCTGGCAGAGCCTCCTTGAGGAAATCCAAGCTATTAGCTGACCAGTCCCACCATTTCAGGTTGACAAGAAACTCTGCAACATGCCCGAAGCACCCAGAGCTGGCACAGAGAGACAGTGACCATGTCTCTCTCCATGGCCAGAGCTGCTGCTCAGCCTGAAGAATGCTGGGCCAAGGGAGCAGCAGGACTTACCCTGGATATCCAGCAAAGAGAAATGGTGGTTGTTGGTGGCTTCAGGCGCCAGCGTGAAGTAGAAACGGTGGCCGCTCTGAGGCTCATCCCGGTCCACAACGCTGATTGTCTGGATCAGCTGTGGGGAGAAGGCAGAGGTGAGCACCACTGCTGCTTCCACAGCCTCTCCCAGGGTCCCACGTGCAGGGCCCAGCCAGCAGCATCGCCGGCTGCAGCCACAGAGGGGAACGAGCCTTCGACTCTGCAGATGGGCTCAGTGGGACCAGCAGTGACTCCCACTGTGACAGGGGCTGCACAGGCACTCAGGCAGAAGGGGACAGATGGGCAAGCTGGCACTGGTCCAGAGTGCTGCCTGCAGCCCCAGACCAGGGCTTGGGGGGCTCTCACTACCTGGCCTGGCTTGGCATCCTCACATACAGACGCTTCATAGGGGGTGGCAAGCTCAGGTGGATTGTCATTGACGTCCAGGATTCGGATACGGAGAGAGGCCCTCGACACCTGGGAGTGATTATCTGAAACAGAAAGAGAAGCAGAGCTTCAGGACAAAGGGCTAACTGCTGCTATCAGGGAGCAAACCCCTCACCCCATCTGTCCAAAGGCCATCGTGGCTGCTGCCAGCACTGCACCTCTGCCTGCTTGTGGCACAGACTGTCTGCAGGACAGCAGCACCTGCAGAATGTGCTTCAGCCTCACTGCACCCTGCAAAAGAAGCCCAACCACTGGGCTGTGTGCCAAGGACTCCTGAAACACCACCTCAGCTACCCCTGGAAAACTGGAGCTGCCCAAAGCTAGTCCCAGCCATAAAGGTCAGCCATCCGCTGGCGAGGATCTGTGCTGCAGCGAAACAGCACCAAGATGGGACAGAAAACTTGGATGTGAGGTCACCCTCTGGCCTGGATCCTGATCCATAGGTGCTCGAGACTGGCAGCAACATCCAAAGGCTGAGCAAATGGAGCTGGGACGTGAAACAGCTGCGATCAGCTAAGGGCACAGGTTGGTGGTGAGATCTGTCTGTCCACCTCTGCTGTGCCCAGGTGAGCCAGGGTCAAATGTGCCCCACTGAGGCTCTTGCCCAGGGACTCAGGCCTCTTATGCTGACTTATGGTTTTTGTTGTTATTGCAGCTTAAACTCATCCACCAGCTGGCATGAAGGCAGCCCTCTCACCCTGGTACTCTCCAGCCCAGCCTCACACAGGCAGTGGTCCTGGGGACCCCCCCTCCCTTGGGGCTCACTCTGCACGTGGAATGGGGCAGCATTTACACCTCCACTCACTGCAGCGTCACACTGAGCTGCACACACACTGCCGAGGGACACTGAGCCTGTGCCATGGGATCATAAATCACTCTGGAGGGCCTGATGTTTGCTGAAGCACCTCATATATCTCCAGAAATGAGAACTCCCTCTTACTCCATCTCCTTTGTTTTACCCAGAGGCTGCACCTGTGACAGAACTAATGCTTCTCTCCACGCTCAGGCAGGAGTTCTGCTGCCTGTTTGTCTATAACATTAATACTGGCCCCAACAGATCAGGTGGGGGAGGACCCAGGGGAGAGGAGATTTAGTGTTGCTCCATAATTAGCCAGGAATCTAAGCCCCCTCCCCAGAGCTGCCTTCACCCGGTTCTCACGTTATCACTCCCTCTCACCCAGACCAGCTGCTCTGGTGATTAGATAGTTGTTTTTGGGGGAGGGAGGCTGAAGTCGTGACTAAAAGCCTAGAACTATGTGTTATTTTAAAAGGCATATCGGTGCAGTGGAATGAGCTGCAATTGCTTGCAGGGAGAGAAAAAGGGGGAGGCGGCGGGGTGAGAAGGGAGCCCGGGGAGGCGGCGGGGTGTGCGCTTGATGCCCACAAATGAGCAGGAAGAAAAAGGGTTCAGTTCCTGCAAGAAGGAGGATGACAGCGTTTCATCACCCCCTCCTCAACCCACAAGGAAGATGGATAACCAGCCCCGCTGCTCAGCTCTGGAGCAGGCTGGGATTACTGAGAGAGAGACGAGGAAAGGCAGAATGAGGAGAGGAAGTAGGGCCTGAAAGGAGGAAGAATCCAGGACCCCAACTCTTCTCCCTAATTGTAACCCAGAGGAAGAGCTCCTCCCTTAGTGCCCCTCAGTGTGGGGGCTGGCTGTGAGCAGGCACCAGCCCCAGTGGTGCCGAACCCTCCCCAGGACCTGCTGGGATCGTGCGTGACAGGTCTGGACATCCAGGTGATCCTGAGCAAAGCAGCTGCTCTTCGAGACCACCTCCCCCAGCCCCCGAGGAGGGATGTGAACAGCGTGTTCAGGGCTGGGCACAAGCACAGGGCTGTGCTCTGAGCCACCAGGACACAGAGCTGGGACCTGCACCAACCCCTCCCGAGCCAGGGCTCACATCCTGCATCCCTGGGCACAGCTCTGAGACTGTGACCTTTCTAAATGCACCCTGTCAGACCAAAGCTCTCCTTCTGCCCTTCCAAAACTGCTGAAGCCTGAGGCTCGTGCTCACTCCTGGCTCAGTGACGGGGTCAAAATTTGACGTGTCCAGGAACATCAAGGTTAGAAAGGCAACTGCTGCACTCTTGTCTACCTTTCCAGTGAGGCACATATCAGCTTCTTTTGGTTTTGTCTGTGCAATGTCTATTTGAAGGTTTCTCAATGCTTTATCAAACTCCCCTCTTTCTCTGAGCCAGTACCTGGATTTACGGGTGGAAAAAATAAAAAGTGGTTGGATATATTTGAAAAAAGTTACCTTCAAAACACCTGAAATGTGTTTTCTGTAACAGTGGCATAAACTGATATTACGATGGTCAGAAGCGTGATCAAGACTGTTGGAGCACATCTATGATGAAAGACTCAAAGCACTCAGCTAACACGGGATTCACATCTGCGAGGTCAGAAACTCTGGCCTGTGCTTTCTCTGCCTGTGTGCACGCACCCAAAACGCCCCAGCACAGGAGCAAAGGCTCAGCAGGCGGGTCCCAGTGCCAGAAAGAGAAGCAGAGAGGGTGGATGAGGGTGTGAGGGTGCTGCAGGCACCTGCCCTTGCGGGGCTCTGTGAGGAGCACCAAGCCCGTGATTGAGGAGAGGGCAGCACGTGCTGGCTGAGGGCAACTGGAAGGGGAAAAAAAGCCATCTTCCATGGCAGCGTCTCTCCTCGGTATTCCAGCTCAGCTGACTGACATGCAAATTAGTTTAATTATTTCTTCTTCTAAAATAAATTATATTTTGCAGTGGCTGCAATATGTTGTGTCAGGCAAAATTACATTCAATATTTTTAAACTAATTGATGTCAGCCTTGAGAAAACCTGATTGACAGCAGCGAGAAAACTAGGCTGCTACCTAAACGCTTTCCTAAATTAAAATTAAACATGCCGTTTTTCTGCATTTCCTTCAGGACTTGGAATGCTATTAATCTGAAAAGACTGAGGAAAGAGTCATGGAAAACACACAGAACAAGAGGGAGATGCTGGAAGCACAGCCATGCAGTATGGGAGCTCCAGGCTGGTGACTGGCAGCTGCCTTTGCCAACATGGGAGGAATTATTCCAGAGCCACTGGAGCTGCTGTGCTTGGGGGACAGAGCTCTGCCCAGTGCTTCCACACTGCTGCACCTGTGCTGCCTCCACCACTGGCGTGGCTCAGGCTGTGCCAGCCAGCCCTGCCCAGGTGTAGCAGAACAGGCAGCTCTGGGGCAGGAGTGGCAGGGTTGGCACAGGCAGAGCCAGGATTCTGGAGCATGAGATGGTCACAGTCCTGCTGCATGGCAACCCTCAGGCCAAGGGTCAAATGCTTCAGGGGAATCTTCATCCACATCCCAGAGTGTTTCCTTATTTAATTAATCATGTGGGTAAGTAATCTGAACAGGACGACGTTCTCCTCTTAAATATTCCGAAGCAAAGCGCCAGCTTGCCCTCTCCCTGAGCTGCAGACAGCTGAGCGCTCACAGGACTGACACCGAGCACCTCTGGGCAGCTGCTCAGCAATGCTGTAGCTCTGCAGCAGCTCCCAGGGATGGGAAGGGATTGACAGTGCTTGGTCACCCCTGCTGTGGCAGGAATGGAGGGGACTTGTGGTTTCTGCTGTGCCAGGATCCAGCCCTTACTCCTCCAGAGCCTCACACAATCTCCCAATAAAACACTTGGCATTTTTATACCCAAACCTCTCCTGTGGAGCTCCAAGTCCAGCAAATGCCATTTGCCCTCCTCCTCACACACACCAAAAGGTGCTCAGCAGCTTCTCTGGGTCTGAGGAGAGCCCAGGGGACCGTGGGCTGCCACGTGCAGCTGCAGCACCTGGAGCAGACCAGCTCAGGGACGCTGCTGGGCACAGCATCCAACCCGTTCTTCTGTGTTGAGACCAAATCGGTACAATACTGAATTCAAAATTTTTACATTAGTAAGGAAGTCAGAAGAGGCAGGAGTGGAATTTATTCCTCACTATCTCAGCAAATTGGAAGAACAAAACGCAGAACAGAAGACTGAGGTGTGCCACTCTGCTCTCCAGCTCTGATGCTGTGGGGCACAGGGTGGGTTTGTAGCTGCCTGCAAACCAGAGTGCTGATGCCAAGGACAGAGCAGGGGCATGCCAGGGGTATGACTCGTCTGACAGGTGGCTGCATCAGAGGCTGGAGCTGAAAACGTGGCTCCCAGCTGAGGGGAAGCAAAGTGGAAGCAGCAGTTAAGCCAAGTAACATATAAATGGCTCTCACCTCTCCTGAGTCCTGCCCAAACTCAGCAGCATGAGAGTCATTAAATTGCATCCAAACACAATGCTCTGATTAAAGCCAGTCTCCAGCAGGAAGATTTATCATCTCAATTACCAGCAGTGGACACAGCAGTCAAGGCCTCATCATTTTACATGAGCAAAGAGGAAAACAGGAAGAGAATCACTAATATTAGCCCAAGGAAGGTAAACAGCTTGTGAGGGAGATGAAGATTTATCTGTGGAAACGCTTGGCCTGGTCCCAGGCCAGATTAGCTGAACAGCCCCCATGCTTCCTGCTGGCTGCCATGCTGCGAGGCCAAACACTCTGCTGGTCCCTGGCCGGCCGAGGCAGCTCCTGCTGGGGGGACAGAGCTGCCCTTGCTCCTCATGCCAGCACTGGAAGCCCACACAGCTCATGGGCACAGCTGGGCACCTTTTGCCGCTTTTCTTACTGCTTTCAGGGGCAAATACACGGATATCTGCAGGTGGGAAATACGGACATGGTCTCTGCTGCAGCAGCAGGTGCCAGACAGGGCTCTCCAGGCTGGGGACTCCTGTTTGGAGCTGCTCCAGCCCCACAGGCTGCCTGTGGGAACAAGGAGGGGTTTCCAGTGGGGCTGGCTGTCCTTCAGCCTGCAGTGGTCGAACCCTGCCCAGGACAGCCCTGACAGCAGACCAGGAGGGCAGCTCAAGGAGGCCACAGGGGTGCAACATCTTATTGCAACACACTCCAGGCCCTCTGACTGGTGCCATGGGAATCAGGCGGGCGCTGGCACCACGGGAATACAGAGGGTACAGCTTCCCACCAGCCCCAACGAGCTGAGGCACCAGGCACAATCCTGGGCAGCAGGGCTCCCACTGGGTTTGTTCCATTCCTCCTGCCAAGTTTACATCTCACTGAGGAAAGAGAGTATATGACCACTTGCCTCTGATGGAGTTGGTGACGTCGGGCCCTGTGGCATCCAGCTGCAGCCCACATGGCCATGGTGAGCACCACGGAGCCCTGCCAGCACCGCTGGCGCCAGATACCCGTGTGCCAGGAACTGCACTGCCGGGTGTGCTGCTCCCAGCTGCCCTGCATTCCCTGCTCCCGCTGCCGTGGCTGATCCCACTGCGCCAGGCACATCCTGACAGCTGCTGCTCCGAAAGCCCTCCATCACTCAGGAGGATGCACCTGTACAACTGCCCTTTCCGCCAGAGGATTCAGACATAAATTGTACTTTAAATTCAATATCAGTCATTAATATTTCATGATTACAAAACGTTAAGGGTAATGTCACTGGGAAGAATGTCTGGGCAGCTAAAATGGATGAGTCAGAGCTCACCATGGGAGAAGTCAGAGCACTGAAAAGTCTCCCTGGCTTTTGAACCGATCCAGCCTGACAGGCTTCCCTGCCAGAGGGGAGCTGCAGCATTTACTGACTTGTTCTGAAATCCTAGCCACAGCGTGTAAATATTGTCCTTCTGATTCTTGTCACCTCACGTTTCCTCTGGATGCTGAGTTGCGCTGCGATGCCGCCATCCCCTCCTCCCTGCAGAGCCTCCCCATGGAGCCCCCAGAACAGGCTGGGCAGTGGACTGCCCTCCCTGGGACGTGATCAGGCAGGGCTCACAACAGTGCCACAGCTGGAGAGTGCAGGGGTCACTCCCATCACCCAGCACAGAGCATTGGCACAGAGAGAGACTGGGATGCACCACAGAGACAGAGACATCCCCTCAGGGCAGTGGGGGTCCAGCCAGAGCCACTGACACCCCTCTCCCAGGGCCATGGAGCCTGTGCTCTTGCCTGGCCAGAGTGGGTGGCAGAATCTGACCTCTGGGACCCAAGTCAGGCCTTGACCCTGCTCCTTGAACATGAACAGCAGCTTCAACACTCAAGAATGAGCAAAGAAACACTCCGGGTGAAGCCTAGTAAAGGCTCCTGCCCACAGATGGACGGGCCTTGGACCATGTCAGCAGGGTTAAGGAGGTGCTCTGCAGCCACAGCAGCTCCCTGGTACCCACTGCAGGGCAGAGGCAGAGCACAGCAGGGCCCAGGCTACCCTGCTGACTTGCACGTCCAAAATATGGAAAACTTTGAAGAATATGGCAATGCCTTTCTGTTTCCCAGCATGGTGCCTGGGCCATTCTGCTCCCACTGTCCCTTCCCATTGCTGCAGCCCCAGGACCTCCCATCCATTCCTTCTGTGCCAAGCCTGCACCACTCCAAGCACACAGGAGGCATCCAGAGCTACAAAGCCAGGTGCAGGTACAGTCTGTGAACCCCAAACACTGAGAGCTCTGCAGAAGCAAGTGCTGACAGTCCCGCAGTGGCACGGGGCTCCAGCTGACGGGACATCCACACACAGCACATGACTGATCCGGGGGGAGGCAGGTGATGTGAGCACAGCCCCCCGGGAGCCCCAGTGCTGCTCAGCAGGTGTGAGTGCAGGCAGCAAGCTGCACAGGGATGACTGGCAGAGATGGTGCAGAGATAACACAAATTTGATTGGTGTTCATCAAATATACTATTCGACCATGCTGCTCCCTTATTAATGCTCGACTCAGGAAGAGTATTTTTAGGTTGTCTAGGCAGATGTCAGACTCAGTGCTGCTGCATTTATTTTTCTTTTTTACATCAGTGTTGATTAACACTCGTGTCTTGGCCACCCTTGCAATGACAGCACCCATAATCCGCCTCCTGCCCCACTCCAGTTCTGCACAGACTGCTCCACAAGGCGATGCTCCATCTCACCTGCTTCCATGGCCAGGACAGTGATGTTGTGCCACCCTGCTGTCTCCCGGTCCAGGACCTTTCCTGTCACAATAGCACCTGTTTTGGCATCGATGTCAAAGATCCTCTCTGCATCCGTGCTGCGGTCGATGGCGTACCTGTGACCAGGCAAAAGGGGAAACCATGAGCAGCTGGATGTGCCAAGCCCACCCCTACCTCCAGCCCCAGGAGAACTGGAATCTAACCCCCTGTATCACAGCTCTCCTTGCCCTGTGTTGCAGCATGGTACAGGAAGGCCACGTTTATACCGGGCTGCAAGCCCAGAGCCTTCAACTTTAATTTAAGTGTGGATTTTGGTGCATAAAGTGGAACTGTGCACAGAGTTTGGACAAGGGGAAAAACCTGCTCTGATGGGAACCTTATGCTCTGGATAGACAGAGCAATACAGAAATCCTGGGCTGTAACTTCACTCGTGACTCTGGGAAGCGCCGCAGGTTCAGGAAAAGCATGAACCAAGCTGAAGGTGGGCACTCCTGCTCAAGGAGCCCATCTCACCTACTGCCCTCTCTCCTGCTCCTGCCACTGCATCCACCCAAGTGAGACACCCAGAGGGCAGCACACAGCAGGCTGTGAGCCAGATCTGCAGACACCTCAACTGCAGCTACAGCTGGCACAAAGCACAGGGTCTGGACTGAACACGTGCAGCTGGTGTGGCAATCCTGGCAGCAGAGCAGTGGGCAGCAGCCAGCATCCCTCCATCAACACAGCACATCAAGCCATCAGCCCCAAGACTGGTCCTATTTTGAGCTTCCCAGTCCCACAAGGAAGAGGCTGATGAGCCCCTCCAGCTCTGACTGTGTCCAGCTGCTCAGCAGAGACCCATCACAGGCATCTCTCACTCTGCTCATTCAGCTGCTTCAGGGCTGCCCCGAACAGCCTCTCCTGAGGGTGGAACCCATGTACTGCCTGGGCCACCTCCAGAGAGCACAATTCCCACTTCTCCCCAAATGCAAACCACAGCTCACAAGGAGTCAGACACCAGGTTTAGCCCTGAGCCTTCACCAGGACACCACAAATCCATGCATGTCCTAGTGGCATGTCCTGCATTTCCAGCCATCACACACAGAATGGAGCAAGCCAAGATTAAATCAGGGTGTAATGAGATGTGAGCTCCTGAAGGAAAGGGCTGGAATGGAAGTCTCATCCAGCTGAGGCCCTCGAGCACAGCCATAGCACAAATAACACAAACCACCGCTGCAATCAGAATTAGAAATCCAGAAGGCCTGCAAATCACAAACAATACAGCATAATGTTATTGTGTACAGCATCTTTCACACACACTGAATCCCAGAGTGCTTCACAGAATTAAATAACACAAGACAGCAAAGAGTACAAAGGATAAATTACCAAAAGGAGGGCTGTGAATAAATTAAAGCCTTCAGTCACATGTTCAACCACGGAAGGAAGATAAATGTAGGGACAAAGCAAACTGGAAAGCTGGCGTGGTAGGACTGAGAGGCTGCATTGGACAGGAGCAGAGCATGACAAGCTCCCGGCCTAGCAGCAGGTTCAGGACAGGAGAAGTGCTCCAAGTGCTGCGGAGCAGTTTTCCAGCTGTGGGTCCATCATACACGTGGCTCACAGCCAAGGAACATCAGCTCACCTTCCTCATGCACAGATGACCATCGATGGCCCTGTGCTGTTCAGCCCCATGCCCTGGGATGGGACCAGCTGCAGATGGGAATGTCTCTGGCAGAGCCCCTGTCCATCCACATAGCTCCATCTCTGATGGAGGCACACAAAAAGGCATTCCTACACTGTTTAACACATTATACAGTACCAGATTACATTCTCTAGCTCTCTCCCTTTCAGACAGATGGGGAGATGAGTGAGTAAATACAACAACACTTGCTAGTAGTCAAATAAAAACATTCAGAAGTCACTAAATTGACCTAGCCATCATGTAGTACTGATGTAACTGAATTCCTCCTCCTCCTCCCTTGCATCTAGAGGTGCTGAACATCTCTCACACAAAGCCAGGTACAAGCTCATGTATCTCAAAACCAGCTACTAGGGACAGCCTGCATTTTCTGCCCCAACTCCCAGCTGGCGGCAGAGCTTTTACAGGCACACAGCCAACTCCAAAAGGGACAAGTGACACTGTCTTGGCATGTACTGCAGCCTCTCATCCACTCTCTGTTCACTCACCGCAAAGGAAAAGGAGAGGTATGGCCACTCTGAATTGCACAAATCAGTCTGATGTTCTGCTGGACAGAGGAACAGAAACTGGGATGACAACAACTAATACCTTTCCAATAGCATAACTAAATTCTGCATAACTGCTTCCATTGTTCTCCCACATCACCTGACCTCGAACATGTCCTGCCTTCCACTCCACTTTTCCATGCTGTTAAGTTCAAGATGGTACTTCAAACTCCCCACGGCTTCCCTGCCTCTCGGATAAGCACATGCCTGTTTTGATCACACTTCTGTCATTGCTGCATAAACAGAGACATCTGCAAAAAGAAAAAAAAAAAAAAAAAAAATAAAAAAAAAAAAAAAAAAAAAAAAAAAAAAAAAAATCCGCACAGAAAAACCCAGTTAGTGGTGGGAGACGCTCTCAAGCCTGAACACATCTGACAGGGCTGCCTGCCCAGCCAGAGGGCAGGAGGATGGCAGGGAGTGTCCAGTGCAATGCCATTGGGAACCTGTTCTTACGCTTCTCATTGCTTTGCTGCTGAGGTTGTCTTCTGTCCCTTTGGAATAATCTGTTAAGGACATGCTGCCTGTACGCCATGGCCAGGCACAAACCAAACCACAACTCTGATCCCTTTGTCACCACTGCTACAGAGAACTGTCACCTCAGTCTCAGGGAAGGAGACAGAGCTCAGCACACTGCCTTGGCAGGGCTGGCCCTGCTGCCACTCACTGTGACTGTGGAGGTGGCCAGTCCAGGTGGGTCTGCAGCTCTCTGCAGGTGCCAAAGGCCATGGATGCTCTGGAGCACTCGGTGCCATGGGAGCCAGGGACTGGGAGGGTGGCACAGGGATGTCCACCCACCCCCAAAAGCCACAGCCATAACCTGCTCAGAGCTGCAGATCCCACAAGAGACCTCACCTTCCAACAGGTTCCATCTCATCCCATGCTGGAGCGAGCAGTGCTTTGCTGTGCTCACTCACATCATCTTAAGCAATACAACCTTCACCACCAGCCTCTCCACCTCTACTCCAGCTTCATCTTCAACCATCCCACTGAAGTCAAACAGCGCTTCTCACCTGGGAAGAGGCAGCATTTAATCCCTGGTCCTGCAGGTACTCAGAGAAGGACCTATGCTCATCTCTCCTGCAGCTGGCTGGTGTTCCGTGTCTGGAACCGCAGTGCCCAGCTCTGATTGGGATGCGGACCTTGTACTCCATTTCCTTCTCTTCCTGCTGGCACTGCCTGTTGGTTTGGATGTTACAAGTGACTGTTTAATTTCGACAGCTTTCTCGGTGCTCATCTTTCCCATGAATGCATTTCTCAAGCAGTTTGTTTCACTTCTCTCCCAAACACAACAAGAAGCACATTTTATGCCATGTGTTTTGTTAATAGGGAGCTTTTCAAACACTGTATGAAAAGCTTTTTGTTGTGTTTGTTTTTTCCTTCTCTCCCTTTTGTATTGAAGCAGGTTGTAGTTCTTGCTGTGCTGTTGGAGTCTATAAAATGCCCATGTCCAACATGTGTCTCCGGATTTTGTGAATGCCAAACAAGAATATCTCTGAGAACCTTAAATCCCAAGCAACATCTTCCCAGTGCTGATAAAGCCTGGAATGCACACAATCAGAGCACAGGCTCCCACTGCAGAGAGAGAAACAAAAGGCTCCCATACAAACAGCCTCACACACACAGACAGTCTATCACTGTATTACTTCATACAATGGCTCAGCTGAGAAAAACTGCACTACGCCCAGAAAACACACAGCTAAAGCCAAAAAGCCGACTGGAAACTGATTTTTTTTTTTTTTTTTTCTCAAAAGGAACAGTTCTAGCCTTTCATAGGCAAAAAACCAAGGATGCAATAAAATCAAAAGAACCGAACCTTTAGGAGGGCATTTCCCACACTGGTACCACAGAGGTTTTGTGCCCCACAGAGGGCTCGTACAGCGCCTGGGCCACGCTGAGCTCAGCACACTGAGCTCGTGCACTGGTATCACTGGGAGCGTGTCCTCTGAGAGATGGGGTGATCTCCAGGTGTCTCCTCACACCCAAGGCAAGCAGCTGCCAGGGGCTCTGCAGCCAAAGCGCAGCTGGAGTGAGGCAGTGAGGAGGTGCCCCAGGGACAACCCTTCAATCCTCACGTCTTTGTAACAGGTCACTGTGACGCAGTCCAGCTTGTGGGAAGGGATTTGTTCTCAAACCAAGCTGCTGCATCCTGTGGGACACATGGATCACCAGGAGGACAGGGGAACACCAGGCTGGAATGTGCCTCTAGCAGTTGCTTTGGGCAGAGTGGCAGGAGTCTTGTTCGTGCTGGCCTGGGGCTGAAAACAAAAAGCCAAGGGCACCTCCCTTCCCGTTTGGCTAAAAATACCTCCCAAACCTTGTTAGTGGCAGCCTGGTGTCAGCAGGACCTGGAAACCCTGACAGAGCTGATTTCTGCTCTGCTGTCTCTGGCAATCCTTGTTCTTTCCTGCCTCAAGGGGAGAGTGCATCTCGCATCTTGACATGACAGGGAGTGGTGGCTCTCCCCCATTCACAGGCAGAGCCAACACACAGGCCAGGAGAGCAGCCCCTGCAGAAGCACGGCCGTGCCTCTGCTCCCACCTCTGGAAGTTAAAGGGATCCACTGAACTGCAGCAACTTCAAAGGGTTCGTACCAACTTCAAGGCGACGAGGATCAAATGCTGGTCATGCCGTCAGGACCAGGTGCTCTCTGATGTATCAGAGGTGAAGTGCAAGTGCTGGCTTCTTGTGACTGTACTTCTGAGCAGCACACTTGAAACGAGAGGTGACTTACTGCCGTCTCCTGCTGACGGGTTAGTGTCACATCCTGGTGCTGCAGGGTGCTGGCATTAATGTCTGCACACTGCTTTGAAGCTGGTAACAGCTGCCTACGCAGCAAAGTATTTTATTAAATTACCTGGCTAGCCCGAGGACAGGGAAGCAGGAGAGATCCAGCTGTACCTTCCTCTTGCATTGGTGCTGCATCAGCATGACCAGTATCAACCTGCAGCTCCACTTGGTACGTGTCAAAACGTCTGTGAAGGCTCACCCAGCTGCAGTGCCACTGCTCATGGCCACAGGGACTGCCAGCACAGAGGGAGTGGAGCGATGGAGCGAGTCCCACAGGGCAGCATGGGGGACACGGGATGAGCTACCTGCCTGGGGATAGCTAGAGGCAGGACACGTATTTGAATGCATCAAGCCTGACAAGGGAAAACACATGGCAATTCCCAAGCTGCAGCAGATGCCTGGGAGTCCTGTTGGCTGAGTCCTTGTGTCTGAGCACGAGGCACTGCCTTGCCAGCACTGAGCTCACTGTATGAGAGACTCCCAAAGCAAAGTTTGGGCTCTCACCCTGTCCAGTACTTGAATCTGCTTCTCTCTGGTCCAAGTCTCCACTGTCTTCTGTACAGCATTAAGAGCCTCCCTCCACTGCTTTCTTTTGGTCTGCCTGCAAACAATGCAGCAAGCTCCACAGGGAAGCAGCACAAAGAACAAGAAAAAAAAAGAAAAAAGAAAAAAGAAAAAAAAAAGAAAAAGAATAGTTCTGTCCCAAAGGTCCCTTTTCTACAATTACAGATCAGAAAATAATATCTATGTTCTGCAGCACTGCTAGAAAGATTTTCAGTCAAGTGAAAAAGCACGTGGACACGTGCACACACAGTTATGTGGACGCACCAACACTCCTGAAGGGTGTGTGCTGACAGACATGTACTCAAGGGCAACAAAGAAAGAAATCAGAAAGGTAGGCTGCCTGGAGAGGGACTGGAGAGTCACACATGTGAGCAGAGGTATGTTGAGAACACATTCCACACCCAGCACCTGCTAGTGCAAGTGGTGCCGCACTCACATACACAGTTCCTGGCACACCAAGGCTGATTTCACTCACATTCTCCCCAAAGTCAACTTTGAGCATCCAGCTTTGTGACACAGTACTCTCTGCTAGCTGCCAGGCATCTGTAGATGGCAGCTTTCCATGTGTAAATGCATTTCTGAGCATTCTAACCATCACAGTCTTCGCTTCCATGAAGATGGGGAGATCCTCCTCACCACACCACGAAACAGAAACCCACGGGTGCACAGCACTGAGCTCAGCGCCCCAAACAGGCACCGGGGGACATCGCTGAATGCAGCCAAGTGCTGTAACTGAGCCCCCTCTGGCCTGTCCCCCTCCACCCCACATCCCTATCTCTGTTCTTTCTAGTCTGTTGCTGCAGGGCTGACTCCCTGCAGAGCTCTCAGTCTCCGGCTCCCTGGAAGCGAGTGGCTCCACGGGCTCCCGCAGCCCCGCCGGCACCTGGCACCAGAACACACATTTCAAGGAAATTTTCCACACGTTGAGGATGTTTTCTGAACACCAGATTTCCAACCCAACTGCTCGTGACTCAGGCCAGTTGGCAGGGGCAGAAGGCTGCTTTGTGCCTTAGGTAATAACAATTTAACAAGGTAACAATCTCTTTAGCCACAAATTAAATGGAAATGGGAAATGTCCTGTGCAGATAAGCTGCTGCCTGGATTATGTCCCCTGCCCAAATATAAACTCCTCTGATCTTTGATCCTATGCACACAGGCACGCACACAGAGCCAGGCTGTGGCACTGCACCTCCCGAGCCTCACCTCATTTATCACCCTTCACCACTGTCCTCCTGCCACTCCTGGTGTCTGGCCCGTGTCAGGTACCACTGCAGATACCTCGCTGTCAGCAGCAAGGACATGCAAGCATCACCCAGCCACCTTCCCTGACACTCCCTTGTGCTCACAGAGCCATCACCTGTCAGTGACATATCTGCTGCCAGAGAGACCGCTGCGCTTGCTTGTGCACAGGCTGCCACTCACCTGCCAGCTGCCTGTCCCACGAGACACACACACACTCGGCCACACACACAGCACTTGCCACTTCTACCTGCACTCTCCCACCTCCTCTGTGCCAGCCATGGCCATAAGCCCTCCCAGGCCACGTGTCCCTTGCAGGTGGCCCCATGGCAGGGGGATGATGTGGGGTTCTGATGGCTGCTTTACCGGACGGGGTGGTTCGCTGTGTCCGGGTCCAGGGCAGTGACCACCCCCACGATAGATCCAACATGTGCATCCTCCTGGACCTCCATCAGGTTGGAGGGGGGCCGGAACTCAGGGGGCTCGTCGACGTCCAGCACTGAGACCCTCACGATGGTCTGGTCCCGAAAGGTGCCCAGGTCCACGAAGCGCGGGTCCACGAACTTGTTGAGGGCCTCCACCACGACAGTGTGCACTTTTTTTGACTCGTAGTCGAGAGGCTGGGACAAGGGAAGAGGGTAAGCTACAGGCAGCCCAAGAAGCCCCTCTGCTGCCCCTTCCTTCACCAGAGATATCTGGGCAGCACTAGAGCCACTAAAGCCACCCGCTCCCAAGCAGTGCCTTTGTAGCAGCCTGGAGGCTTCTGCTTTGCCCTTCTGCCAGCAGCACCCACACCAAGGGGGCAGGAGGAAGCAGAAGCCTCCAGCTCACTCCCCTCAGGGCCCACAACAGGGTGCCCAGGCTGTGAGCAGCCAGGATTCACCGGGAAGACAGCACAGTGTGTGCTGCACATGAGCGAGTTTCCATCATTAATCACCCTGCTCTTATTTCCACAGGGGAGGCAAGCTGCACACAGTGGCCTTGAAGAACAATCATTCTTCCCTGCCTGCACCAAGCATTTGCTTGATTGTTTTTGCCACCAAAAGCAGATACAGTTAAAGTGCTGCTGGTCAGGTACAGGAATTAGGTGGGCATTTTTCTCCTCTAACAGGTGCTATCAATAACTGTAGCTGTAAGCATTCCTCTCTGCAGTCCTATGCATGGTGTCTCCTGCACAGCTCACTGCTTCACTGCAACCCCCAAACCACCCTGGGGGACTCCAGCAGGCACTCTGTGCTGCTCCTTTTCAGCCTTTCCTCCCAGACACAGCCCTGTGTTTTGCCACGCAGGCAGAGCACAGACAGGTCTCTCCCTGCATCAGCAGGCACAAAAATGCAACTGCTACTGCTAGAGCAGCACTCAGAGCATTTCCTTCAACCCAGATTCAACAGCAGCAGTCCCCAAAGGAAAGAGCCCTCCTGGGGACCTGTGCCCTCCCTACTCAATCAACACTTCTCACCTTCTGTACCGTGATGACAGCCTCCTGGGTGTTGCTGTCTGTGGTGACTTTGAACATCTCCACCCCTTCCTCATCCTTCACTTGATATGTCATGTCCGTGTTCTCCCCGACGTCAGAGTCCTCTGCCTTCACCCTCCCGATGGCAGTGCCCACGGGGGCCGTTTCAACAATGCTGAACTGATACATCTCTGCAGGAGAAATGGGTACCAGGGTCACTGCTTCTGCCTTTGAACTGCCCCCAGCCTCCACAACCTTCCCTGGGGCACCTCTGGGCTGTGAGGATTGCTCAAATCCCACCATGCAGAATGCCCCAACAGCAGAATTAAATACACCAGTCAAAAACAAGGGCTGAGGGAAGATAATTGGGGAGCTCTGACATTCCAGGTGCTACGTGAAGTAAGGGCTGATTTCTCTGCATGGACACTGCCCTGCAATCAGTGCTCTCTGATTCCTTGCAAAGATTCCCTTGCAATTTCTGATTTTTAGCAGATGCAGCCCAAGAACTGAGCCTCCTCCAGCTGCAGCCCCTTCCCTGGCCTGGCAGGCCACAGTAGGAGTGCACTGCAGAGCCCTCAGAGCCCAGTGCTGGCAGCAGGGTCACCCTGCACCTGGTCTGGGGAGGCTCCCAGATCAGACACCAGCACCAGCCACAGCCCGCTAGCAGCAGGTTGGAAAACAGAGCTGTGCTGTGACAAGGCTGCTGCCCCCGAGCAGTGTCACTGGGGCAAGGGTGTGAGAAGCTCTGACACAGCAGCCAGGAGGGGCCAGCCAGCAGCCAAGTTCCATCCCCAGCTCCCAGGGGTCAGCAGCATGGTGGATCTTGCTGGCTTCCAGCAGCTTGGAAGGGCTCAGGAAAGGGGTGGCCCTGCTCTGCTACCGCGCAAGCCACGCTCGCTTCCAGGAGCTGCACTGGAGCAGGGATCTGGCACCCACTGTGCTGCCAGGCAGGGACACATTCAGACCCAGGCTAGGAGCTGTGCGTGCCACGGTCCTTTGGTATTGTCACGCTGCCAGCAGCTGGAGTGGCCAGGCTGCTCAGCCCCCCGCAGGTTCCATCCCAGCACCCACAGGGAAGCAGGACCCGCTCCCGTGCCACCCCCATCGCCTGCGGGACTTACTCTGAGGGAAGCGTGGAGGGTTGTCGTTGACATCAGTGACTACGATGGTGACTGTGGTGGATCCAGACAGGCCACCCAGCTGTCCTGCCATGTCTGTCGCACGGATCACCACCTCATAGCGGTCCTGTGTCTCGCGGTCCAGGTCTGCCACGGCCGTCCGGATCACACCTGGAACGCAGCAGCACAGCTGAGCACGGGCAGCTCACAGAGCCACAGACAGGGCGGGGCTGGAAGGGTCACTGGAGAGTACTCTGGACAAGATCCAGACCTAAACAGGATCAGCTGGCTCTCCCTCTTCAGGGACGAGATGGGGCTGATGCTCCAGTATTTCACCAACCTTCATGGCCCTTCCCTGGACTCGCTCTGGAATGCCCACAGAATTGTATTTGGTGTCAGATACAGCACTCTCATCTTGCCAGGACACAGTAGAAGGGACTGTCACCTCCCTTGCCTGCTGGGGACGCTCTCCCCAGCCCTGGAGCAGCCTCTGTTGCGGGAACACACTGCTGGCCACAAGCAATATCTGCTGAACCTCTTTGCAAGAGGTCACATGAGCAAAAGCCAACTAAGGGGAGAGAAGGGCACTGGGGAGAAGGACAAGCCCAGGGGTTGTCAGCCAGCCAGAAACATCCCAGAAATCCTCCTGAATTCCTCCCAGGAATGGCCACAGGCCCAACCTGCTCCCAGCAAGTCTCCTCATGAAGCGTGAAAGAGTCCCAGCTGCTGCTTTTCCTGTGGGCTACTTGCAGCTCCCACTGGGTTAAAGCCTGGCACAGAGGAGGTTTGTGCTTTTCTGCAGGGTGACCAGGAGCTGGGTGAAAGATCCGTGGGGGCCAGAGGATTGGTGGGAGTCACAGGAAGACAGGACTCATCCTCACCCCATCCAAATGTGAGGGCTGCGCTGTGGCCAGCCTCAAGGTCTGCTCTGTGAAAACCCAGGCTGAGTCACAAAACCCCTGTGGCACAGATCTGCAACAGCCCACTTATCCTGATCTGCTGAGCAGGAGCCAGGCTTGCTGCAGCACCCCTCTCAGAACAGGGGTGCCCCTGTCCTGTCTCCATCTACCAGGTGTTGTGGCCTGGGCACATCTTGGGGGACTTGTGTCATTTGGAGAATTGGGGTGGTGGGGGAGCACATTTCTAAAAGTCTGTCTGCACAAAACCTCTCATTTTCAAGCACCCTTCAAAGTTAAGGAGCCCAGAGATGACAAAACACATGCTCCATGTCAGAGAATGCACTGGAGCTTAACAAAATGAATGGTATGGTAGTACTTTACAAAACTAAGTCTCTTAAAACCAATGTTTATAGGTCTCCAGAATTCATCTGGGATTGGGAAAATGACCAGGACTAAAATATAAAGGAATGTAAAACAAGCAGCAAAGAGCAGTAAAAGCCTGAAACCTCTGTGAATGGCAGAAATTACCAGTCACCCATGACTGCCTCATTTAAATGGAAACAGAGTAAGGAAGAGAAATTTTGAGGATGAAAGAAAGAAAAAAACCGACTCTACCTTGAGTGGCACCAGGGCCAGGAAGGAAGGAGTGCCCACATGGATACAAGGTCATTAGCACCACATTCCAGTCCCACTGTAGAGCAGCACCCCGTAACAGACAGGAATCAGCTTAAAATCCCCTCCAGCTCAGTTTTTTTAACATTCCCACAGATTTAGACATCGCTTTATGTTTTTGTAAATCCTCTCTCTTCCAGGGTTTTCTGTTTAACTATCAGCTTTACCTCCTCCTACTGTGAATTCATCTCTGCTTTGTTTCACCAGCAATCCTGCCTGGTGCTAGGGACAATAACCGGAGGAGAATGCTGGAATGAGTCTCCAGTGAAGGGTCTGACCCAGAGGGAACAGGGAGCTCCCTTCTTGCTGAGCAAACAGTAGAGAATCATCCAGGGCTCTGAGCACCTTGCAATCCATTTGCTGATGTGCAGCACATCGAGCAGTGGTAGAGCATCGAAGCTCCAAGTCACCAAGAGCACAGCAGAGGGGGAGCTGAGTTCCAGAAGGCTGCAAGGAGCCAAGATATGGCTACAGGGATAGACCCCAAGGCTACCAGGCATCTGCCCTCCACAGCCAGCAGATTTTCAGTTTCCCTGTTCACGTATGTGGCCTGGTGCACCTCCAGACAAGGGCTCACATCATGGAGCCACTGGTGCTGTGGCCCAAAGGCAGCCAGAAATGCCACTGAGCTGGGAGGATGAAATTCCTCCCCCTTGCCCTTTGCATGACATTACAGGTGCAGCAGGAGCTGGCAAAAAACTGTTCAGGAGTCATTTATCACTCCTTCCTTTCTGAAACTAGCAATTATTCCAATGATTAGCATTGTTAGGATTCATTATAAAGACACAACCACAATTTCAGACCGTTGCCATTCTCCAGCTCTCGTGGATAGGCACAATTATCACCCAGCTTCTCTTGTCCTTCTGTCACTTCAGGTTCTGTAATTACCTGGACTCTGCTGCCTTCAGCCTCGTGGATAAGGGAGCAGGTGATCATCCTGTGATGCTCTGATCCCCTCATTCATCCTGGCTCTGCTCATGGGAAGCCATTCCACAAGGAGTCCCACTCCACCTCACAGAAAGAGGCAGAAGGACGCAGGAAAGGGAGGCAAGACCGTGCCTGTGGGCACCCATCCCAGCAAGGATGGCACCCTCCCACCTGGGCAGCAGGGCCAGGCCTGCACAAACAGCCAGGGCTCAGGGACCAGCCCCAGCTGCTCGTGCTGACAGGCCTCCACGGTGAATACAAAACCGCTATTTCTGGGCAAGCACTAGCTCATTGAAATTTAAGCAATTCTGTTAATTAACGGGGTCTGAAGCATTTTATAATGAAAATGATTCATGTCAGCACAATAGTGATGAATTGGGATGAGAGGGAAAAAGCTCGTACAATTCACCAAGGCTGTAATGACTTAACTGAGCTGCTCGTAATGATATAGCTCATAATACGCCATGCAAGATGGGAAAAAAGTGCTCAGGCACTTCCCAGAACACCTCCAAGGTCACTCGTCCCAACGGGGAGCAAGTCCAGGCCATTTGGCACATGCAAAGTAGGGCAAACGTCCCCAGCCAGCTCCTGCTCTTCCAGCAGCACAAGGCAGATGAAATCTCTGCCTGTGGCAGGGGTGGAGACGGACCAGAAACTCCTCTCACGGTGCTGTGTGTCCATTCCATCCTGGAAAGGTGGGGATGTGCTGCAGACAAACTGCCAGACCTCCAGGAGCCCCATCAGGATCATCACTGGCACATTATTCCCAAATGGCATGGGCCACATGAGGCCAGCAGCCCGAGAGTCAGGCTGGCTTTGTCTTCTAGGCTGAGGTACCACGCACTGTTTGCTGATGGCCGTGGCAAATCAAGGTCTCCACACATGCTCCACATCCATGTGGCACTAAGGGCCGCCAGCAGCAAACCCACACGGTCCCATCTTTCAGAGCCAAGACAGTCTCTGCTCCCAAAACCTGACCCCCAGGGACTCTGCAAAGAGGCTGCAAGGGATGGAGGCAGACCTTCCTCAAGGCTGTACAGAGAGCACAGAAAAGTCATTGCTATCATCTCCCAAGGTTCCCCTTCTTTCCAGCTGGAAAAACTGACAAACTTTGTCTTTTCCCAGATGCTGCTAACAAAGCAAGAGCAACCTCGAGCTCAGACTTGTCTCCCCTGTTCTTGTCAGTATCTGTTATAGCTGAATAATGTGGACACATGGTGGCATACCCTCTGGTACAAGGCACATGTGGCTTTCCAGCATGATCCAGATTAATCAGTATAATTACCAGGCAAGGGGACACTTACAGCATCACATAAATACCACTGGATCTGCTCCAACAGCAGAGTCTTTTCAGGTGATAGAAACAAAGCAGGACAAAGCAGGTAACTGCCTTCCAGGAATCCCACCATGATGGGCTTTGCTCTGCTCTCAGGTACTTCCAGGTCAGATATCCACATCCTCAGACTGTCTGGACCAGGAACCTTCCAGCTGAGGGCAGGAGGAGCAATAAGCCAGAAGGTCATGAAGTAACAAACAGGGACCTATCCTAAGGAGGTTCCTGATCCATCTATAGCTCAAAGCAGGCATTCTTCAAAGGCAGATGAGATTACCTTGGGCCATAAAGAGTCAAGTTTTTAGTGTCTCCAGGGATGGAAGGGCCACTATCATGCTGACAAGCCTTGCCTTACTGCCATTTGGGTCTTTTAACTGTGCATGCCTGAGAAGAATCTGGGTCTGTCTCCTCTATCCCTCTCTTATTTAGCTGGATAAAACAGATTTATTTCTGCCAGCAGCCTGGTCAGTTAGATCAAACACATCTCTGCCTCAGGCCAGGAATGGCAAGGCACCTGCCAAACAGACCGCAGATTCCTCACCAGTGCCCTCACCTGCCTGCAGGGACACAGAAATACCAATATATCTGCCAGGACATGAGTCCTGCTGGAAGGACACATCCTGGAGGAGGTCAGCCCTTGCAGAGGAGGTCTTGGCCCCAAGAACCAGCACTTCAGCCACTCTCCAGCCCCACATCCTGTCCCTCAGCTCAGCACAGTTTGGGAGGCAGAAGGTAAAAGTGCTTTGAGTGAAGTATGAGGAAAGGGTCAGGAAGCTCATGGAGCACCTAAAAAGGGCTTGTTCCAGGCTGCAATCAGTCTTGCCCATGCTGGTGCAGAGACAGCACACTCACCCTTCCTTTGTCCCTTCTTTTAGCAGCTAAAGTCCCTCATCACTTAACATTAATTTCCTTGGCACATTAGTAGATACACTCTAATTTCCTCAAGATGACAAAACCCGCAATTTGGTCCCAAATCAGCTGAAGTTCCTGCACAAGTCTCAGAAAAGAGCTGTTAATGTTCAATCTTGCTAACAAGAGGAATCCCCTTAAATAAATGTGGCTTCTCTGCAGACTCTTGTGCCTTACACTCAGACTCCCTTTGTGCCTGTGCACAGCTCTGGTGGATAAAGGGACAGGGATGGGTCACAGACCTGCACAACCTCATGGGCACACAGGAACACACGTGCTGATACATCTGTGTTTCCAGGCACCAAGGAGCATTTTTAACAAACTTGCAAGAGCAGCAGAGAAATGTGTCCTGCCTCCCACCACCACATCACACAGATGAACAGCTCATCAGCCCAGCTCTGTGCAGCAGGCTCCCAGACACAGCTCCTCTCCCAGTCCTGCCTTACTGCCCCAGACCAGGGCTGTGGTCTGTCTCCAAACCCAGCAAGGCTGGCAGGTAGGGAAAAAACGACTAAGGACTGCACACAAACAACCATCAGCTTCATCCCAGCAGGCCAGTATCTCCATTCTCCCTGGCACAAAAAGATCCAAGCCCTTACTGGCTCAGTCTTTAAATCAGGACACAGCTCTAGAACTCAGGAGCTGGTTTAAGTCATCACAAACGCCAGACTGCATTTCAAATACCTTTTGAGTTCTTCTGCCTTTTCCCCGCATTCAGCAGAGTGATGGATTTAAAGAACAACCTCTTCCTTACGGTAAAAAGCCAGGTTCCCATGCACAGCCCCAAACTACCAAGCTGGCTTTTAAGGAAAGCACCAAACATCACGAAACCTATGGTGTTACATGCTCTGGTTGCTCTATAGCTCTCAATATCCCTACAAAGGGATGCACAAGACTGCTGGAAACAGGGGCACCCGGCTGTGGGGCGTTGAGCACTTTCAGGTTCTCTCCCAAGGAAGGCTGTGTGCAAGGGATCACAGGCAGCAGTGAGTCTCCAGCCACACTGCCCAGGGAGAAGAAAGGGCACTGCAAAGGACATGGGAACAGGCACAGCTGCCTACCAAAGGAGAGGTTTTCCTCTATAAAGGTGAATAATCTGCAGTGGTACACAGAATGCAGGGTGATACAAAGCAGCATGAAAACACAGCCTGTGGATTTAAATGCACACATTTCTCCTCTCACATAAATGCACTGAGAGTGCTCACACTCAGGTGCACGTCTCCATATTCAAAAAGCATAAGCTTGAGAAAGATCTTGGCGAGGATGAGATTCCTGGAGCTGGAACAGGAGTTGCCACTAAACCTCCCACTGTGTGTAACTCTGGGCAGAGCTGGGCTCAGGGCTCAGCAGCGGTGAGGGGGACCCTGCTGCCAGATTAGCGCTCTCACCCAGAGCCAACACCCAGCACAGCAGCAGCAGAGGCTGTTTCCCACTGGAAACAGCAGGGCAGAGCTGTGTGCTGGCTCCTGTGGGAGCACAGCCTCCTCAGCACATCAGGGCAGCCACAGCACAGGCACTGCTGCTCACCTGCTGCAAGGAGCAAAGATTGGCTGCACCCTGAGTGAGGGAGGCAGCACAGAGCTTACAAAGCTTAATGCCTGCAGGCTCTTGCAACAAGCCACAGGGATATTCTTACAGTTGGCAAGAAAACCTTGCCTCAAAAGCTTATACATACAAAGCTCCCTGCTCACACAAAACAAGCCAGCCTAGACCTTCAGCACACACGGGTGAAGTTCTTGAACCTGATTTGGTGTACACAACACGAGTTTCAGTCTGTGAAACTAATCTCAAAGCATGAGAGTGGCTGGTGTATATGAAAGAAAGAAAAGCTCATGTGCATCAGCTGTGCTTTCTCTTTGCCATCATCTAATTCTGGAATCTTCCTACAACATAAATGCTGTACTGCTGTTGCCACTATTCCAGTGGAGCCATTTAGATGTTTGTCTCCCTCCAAAAAGACCTGAGATGCTGCAGGCATTCAAGGCTTACTGAGTGGCAGGACTTGGCATAGCACAGCATCCAGACAGTTTGGGTCTGCCTGTGAAAGGTCCATTGAATACGAAATCCCAGCTGAGCACTACAGCTGGTAACATCCAAGAGCAGGAAACAAAGTCAGCTACACATGGTCTGTGTTCTGTACCGAAGTGTGGAAACCACTTTTGTGCATGCCACACCTGTGCTATGAAGGAAGGTGTGAAAAAAGCACAAGACAAGGAGGGAAGAGAGAACATGTGCTGGAAGGAGTCAGGGGCTGAGGGGGCGTGCAAGGCAGCACATGCATGGAGCTGCAAGAAACGGCAGAGAAGGAGGTCAAAACCAAAAAGGGAAATCAAATTGTTCTTCATTATCATATATTATAAGAAATGTAACATGCCAGGTTTTTATGGTTCTTTTTATGGCCATTAATAACAATGGTGGCTCTGAGAGCTACGCTGCTGCTATGGATAATTAAATCTTATGCTCAGGGCAGAAGCTGGGCCACCCCAGGCAATCAGACCCAGATTCCCCTGTGCAGCATAAAGACTAATTCTAACAGAACAAGAGTGGGAGCAGGTTGGGGTGTGCGTGGATGGATATGATGACACCATGTGCCCCCGCATCCACATGGGCCAGTGCTGACAGAGGGGCACGGGACAGGCTGCAGCCACAACTTGAGTGGCTGATGGGCAGAGTTGCAGCCCTGCAGTTCCTGCAGCGCTGGTGAGGCAGCTGCCACAGGCCATTTGCACCTCAGACACCACAGAGGCAGCCCCAACAGCTGTATTAGCAGCCAGATATCCTGGGAACAGATGTGCTCAAGAGGGGCCAGAGCCTTCTGCAGACTGTCAGCAGTTCTGCCTGTATGAAATGCAAGCAAGCTAAACAGTAAATCCACCCCCCAGTGTATGAAACAGCCAGCTTGAGAGTTAAGACACAAAAAGTCAAGGAATCAAGAAGCTTGGATTCCCAGAGCGACATTAATTCTCACCACAGTCCCACAGGGCACATTTCAGTTTATGCCTTAATACAGAGCACTAATGTGGCAGGAAGCTGAGCCTCTGCACGCCCTGGCTTGTGCAGTTTGCTCCCAGTGGTCCCTCTCCATTCTAGCAGGCAGAATTCCACTCACACAAATCTCTCTCAGATTGCCAGGATCTCACGTGCACCCGAATTTTCAGTGTTTAGCCTATTGTTCCTACACACACAATATAAAACAAAGCAAATCTGGGAGAGAAGAGAGCCCAGGTGCAACAGCTCCTGAGCACAGGGTGGGTACCTGCTGCTTGTGCCCTCACCCCACTGCCGCAGCCTCAGTCCAGACAAAGGCATTTCTCACCACATGCCACAGTGCTGATGTCAGGGGTGTGTAGGAGCTCCCAAACTCCCATATCTGAGCGTCCCTCCAGCAGCAGCCAGGCTGATGGCAGAGCCAGGGCTGGGACCAGCCTCCCCATGTGCGCCAGAGCATTGTTACGAGGTGCAGAAGCTCCAGCACACAGACCTTTACACTCTCCTTACACCAGCATCTCCAAACAAATTTCACTCTGAAACTGTTTATGTAAACGGTTGTTTACATAAAAACAGCCTTAGAAAATATCTATCAGCACAGACACAGATCAGCCTGACAGAGACTTGTTACTTCAGCCCAGGGGTTGATCTCAGTCCATGCCACTGTGGTTCAGCAGTAAGGTGGGGAGGACTTTGCTGTCCAGTTTTCCAACACAAGCTGCAGCTCCTCAGCCTGCTTGTCCTTTGACAAATTTTCATTAAACTATGGGCACTTTACTGCATGCTTTGTGCCTTAAATATCCCTTATTAGCATTTGAGTGTCTTCGCTCCTTAGCAAGCTTGTGAGGCTCCCATTAAGGGTAATGAGAGTCAAACTCCTGGGAGGCAAGGAGAATATATACCCCAACATCTCCTGGTTATGGTCTACTCTAACCAGTATGTCAGAGCATCATCTGCCAGGGATTTATTGCAGAGGCATTTTACAACAGGCTCTATTATAAGTTATTAAGGAATGGAGCAGCTTCTACTGTTCTTTCATTAAATATTAATGGAACATTTATAAACCTATCTTTAATTTAAAGTGTTACCTTTAATCAAAGCCCTGGTGATAACGATGCAGCCTTTGGTAAGGCCCCTTTGGTAGTATTTGAACCTTCTACACTGAAGTTTTATGTGCCTGCGGGGGCATTCCTGCTCCAGGCAGAGAGGATCTGTGGCCAGTGCGGGTGCAGGCCAGGCACTCCGGGCTGGCAGCTGCAGATCCTGCCTGCTGCAGGCCGGGCATGGAGCCGGGCAGCAGCCTGAGCAGCGCTGCTGAGCTTCCTCTCCAACATCCCTGCCAGGAGTATCCAGCACCAGTGGCCAGCAGGGAGGCACAGATCTGCTGGCTCACAGCCATGCCCAGGACACAGCCACTGCCAGGTGTCGTGGCCCAGCCCGGCTGGGTGCTGCTCACCTGTTTTACTGTCCACAGTGAAGTGCTGCTCCCCCTCCAGCACACTGTAGACTACCCGGGCACTGCTCCCATAGGTGGGGTCGTCGGCATCAGAGGCCATCACCTGCATCACAGAGGTGCCTGCAGCAGGGACAAGGAGGAAAACGGAAAGTCAGGCAGGAGTTTAGAAGAGCAACACAGACCTCAGAGCAGAGCCCAACACTGATTGCTTGCAAATGAGGAGGGAAAAGAGAACAGCTGGGTGCAAATGCAGCATCACCTCCCCACCAGATGCCTGAAAGGCAGGACTGCAGACACTGCTGCAGATGCCTCTGGTGTGCTGCAGGGTGGCAGCCGGGACAGGATCCTGGGGCAGGACCTGCTCTCCCAGGAGATCGCTGCTCTGAACAGCTGGGAGCTTTTCTCCCAGTAGCCTTCTACTGTTCCATCTGGGAAGGAGCTGGGGATGTCAAACTCACGCCTGCTAGCACAGAGTGACATGGTCACCTCCAGACCACAGAGGGACCACCCATCTGGGGCCTGATCCACACTGCAGCACCACTGCAGCAGGCAGACCTGCACAGGGACAACAGCCTGAGGAGAGGAAAGGCTTTCACTTGCCCAGAGCCAGACATAGCACCAGGTCCTCATGCTCTACACGTAGCAGGGCAGGAGGAGTATAAATTGGATAAAAGTCCATCAAATGTCTGCAATTAAGTTATTGATTTTCAAGGCTGCCTCATTAAACTGGGTACTTCACTCCAACTGTCCCTGTGATGGCTTTAATTTGACATCATGTTCAATTTAACAAAAGCAGGACCCAAGACATGAGGGTGTGGGCAGGAGCAAAGGGGCTGAGATCTACAGAGACAACAGGAGGGAGGAAGGAAGGGAAGCCTACCCCTACCTATAGACACCTTGAGAAAGGAGTTGGTGTGACCAAAGCGCTGTGAGGACAGGCTACCCTGTTTCATCTCTAGCACCAGACTCGGTGCATTCCTGCCCAGAGGTTAAGCACTGGCACCAGTCAGTCAGAACAGCCTCTGTTCCTATGTCACAGGAGGCGGATATGGAGCTGAAACCATCCAGAGGGGGATGAGGACCTTCAGTCCCTGGTGCCTTCCTCCTCCTTTGTCAGGAGACCACAAGCCCAGAGCCTGCAGAGAAGCCAGGGATTTCCTGCACCAGCCCTGCCTGGACTGAGGCACGAGATGAGGCAGCACAGACAGCAGTGCTGCTGTGAGCAGCTGGGATGCACACACTCCCCTCAGTCCAGTTCACTCTGATCTCCCGGAAAGGGTGTTCACTGAGGGAAGCGAGCAGTTACCATGGTTGCTTTTCATTCTCCCTCGCTGCCTTCTCAGAGCTGCAGCTCTGCTGATAACAGGAGAATCCCCCTCATCAGTCTTCAGCAACAAGCTAGTTTGAGTCAACTTATTTATGCTTTGCTGTCTCCAGTGAAGTTATGGTGCATCCCTGCCAGGCACGTCCAGATTTTACACCACGGCAACGCTGGCTCTCTGCCTCGCAAACAACTGTTTAAGAAATACTATTATTGCAATTCCTCCTCCTCTCCCTGCCATAACACAACTCCTCCAAGCAGGTGCGAGCCAAGGCAGATCACCCCCACACCAGCACTGCACATTCCCTCGGGCAGCATGGCACGTTCCCTTGGGAAGCTTCTGATGAGAAAGAAAAAAGGGACCAGAGAAGGGAAATGACACCAGGGTCTCCAAGCATCCTTCTCCCAGCTGCAGCAGAGAAGCCTGCTAGGGATGCTGGGGGTGCCAAAGTCTGAGAATCACAGAAAGCAGTATCTGCCCCGGGAACAAGAGGGCTGCCTCTGCACAGCCTGGCAGCAATCAGCTGAGAGCCCGGTGTCCACAGCAGCACCCGCTCCTGCACCTGCAGCACTGGCAGCGCCTGCCGACTGCACAAACATCCCACGCTCCAAGAACCGCGTGTTCCTGCCGAGGGTGAGGAGATTCAGAACTCACTCACAGGTACCCAAGCCTATCAGTTTTTTCCCCTTTCCTTGCCCTGTGCACCCTGTGTCAGGACTGCACATTTGCAGACAGAGCAGGTGCCCCAGGGACCACACCACAGCCTCCTGTTCCAGCCATCCTTGTGCAGTCACCCCAGCCCAGGGATCATTAGAGGCAGGCTGCCCACACTAAATGTTTGCACCAGACCCTGCATTTCATGCTGCTCTCCCCAAGATGCATTCACTCCATTGCATAACTCACCTCCTAATCCATCCCTGTCAGGCACAGCTGTACTTCCCGTGTTTCAGTATTTACCTGAATGCTGCAGAACTGCAGAGTCTGAAGAGGAGGCAGGACCTGTGCCCACCCAGAGCACGGTTTGTGTCACCATTCTAAGCTATGCTTTGGACATGTGAGGCAGGCTGCTGCTCTCAGGCTTCCTGTGCCAGGACTGAAAGCTCCCGGCCCACAGCTGCTGGGTGCCCCCAAGAACTGGAGCAACAGGGCAGCAGATCCATCTCCAGGTCCCAGGGGTGAGCCCCATGTTTGGGACCAGAGTTTTCTGCTCTAGGGCAGGGGAAACCAAGAAGCACGAGGAGCATTGCAGTGAGGCACCTTTACTCAGAGGCAGAGATGGGGCACAGTGCCCTTGGGCTGCAGCCAGCGACGCCAGAGGTGATGAAGGCTCTGCCCTTCCCCACCTGCCCTCACATCTCATTAGCAAAACAGAACATCAGCCAGGTAGGGAACACTGACCCCACTTTGTGCCTTGACTTCTTGTCGGCAAAGGTGCACTGCAGCCTGCTCAAGGTCACCTAAAGGGTATCAGGAATTTACTAGTTCAACTTTCCAGCATCCTCCCCTAACCTCCACTTGTCTCCTTCCCACCCCTCCCTCCCACTCTCTTTCCATGTGAAGAGCAATGGTAATCAATTTCAGCTTAACCTGGTCCCCTCCTTCCTGCAGAGACAAGCTTTCCCTGGCTCCCACCCTGCTCCAATATTAGTCCCTGCTCTCCAAGCACAGCACTGCCCACAGCAAGTACAGCATGTACAGCTTTTATTTAGTCTTCTGGCACATGCCTTAGCCATAAAAGATACACTAAATAAAATCTAAACATCCATCATGTACTCTATCACCCGCCCTCCCATAACCAAGAAGCCTGAGCCTGTATCCAGAGAGATAATTAGACATGTAAAATGAGATAAGACCTTGGTTCCTCCCCCGACCAGCTCACTCCACAGATCAGAGGAAACTAACAATTTTACATAAAAATTAACAGGTCAGAATCCATCTCTTATTCTCCCTCTGCAAAGGCGAGATCTGGCACAGCAGATCAAACAAACCCTGATTTCCTCCGGTAGAAAGGGGGAGCAAGACCCTCACTTCCAGAGCAATACTTCCCTCAGCCTAGCTGACTCTGGCTGCCTGCCATCCTCTGTCCCCACGGGCCCTGCTTGGGCTGTCCCCATTCCACACCCTGAGCCACCCTGGAGACCTGCCAGGGGCTGCAGCCAGCCCTGAGCTGTGCCAGCAGCATCCCTCCTCTGCTGTGAGCAGGGTCAGCAGGGCAGGGAGGAGCTGCCCACACCCAGAGGTGCCCCAGGCGCTGCGGGTGCAGTGTCTCTGCAGGGTCCCTTCCCAGGAGGGCAGAGCTCAGCCCCCACAGCCACGCTGAGGGGTCCCCAGGGCTGGCAGGGCACAGCAGCTCAGCCCAGTGCCCTGGATGGGATGGATGGGGCTCTGCAGGGCACCTCTGGAATAGCAATGCCTGTCCTGGCATCCGTGCCTGCCTTCCCACAGGACCCACAGCCTCTGGGGCCAGTCCCAGCGACCCTGCAAGAAGAAGGCTGATAGCTCCAGACCACTTGCTATGCCACTCACTCCAAACACGTTTAGCTAAAAGAAATGTTGACAAGCAAACTCCAAACACATCCATGAGCAGAGAGGCTCTGCACTGAATCCACAAGCAAGTGGCTGGGACCTGTCACTTCCCCAGGGACAGAAGTACATCCAGGCTCTGGGCAGACAAAGCGGCAAATGAGCAGCAGGGTAAACCAACACTTGCTAAATTTGACTGTCCCTCCTCATGGCAGCCGTCACCCTTCTGTGGTAAAACCAGGAGCCTCCAGATGCTCTCCAGACCAGCTCTGGGGCTCAGTTGCCACCCTCAGCTCAGGCAGAGGCCAGGGCCACTTTGTGGCCGTGCTGAGAGCCCTTTCTGCGTGGATCCGGCCAGCTCCAGGACAGCACTCAGGCACTTTAGCCCTGCAGAACATCGGGGACCCTGCAAGGAGTGCTGTGTCATGCAAAGCCACACTCCCTGGCCTAATGCCAGCGTGCAGCACTCCCATCCCAGGTGCCTGGGTGCCATGGGGCAGGAGGCAGGTGGGATTTTATAAACAATTCAATTTACAGCTTTTGTCTGACCCCGAACACCTGCGGCAGCTGATGCACCCCAGACACATTAAGGCAGAAAAACATCAGAGGAAAAAAAATGAACTAAAGGAGCTTAAAAATTACTGGAGCAGAAGTGAGTTTCTTGCAACCTTGTGAACATCCCGACTTGGTAAGATGCCAGGCCCAGAAGAGATTCACTGCACAGCCCTCTCACCCCACAGGACAAGCCTGAGGGCAGTAACCTGGCAGGGTGCAATTGCTCAAATGTGCTACTGTGAAACTTCTTTTGGGGTGTGTGGCCAGAGAAAGCCAAAGCACCCCAGCCCCTGGCATGAAGCAGGTAAACGTGGTGCCGTGGGGAGCAAACCGAAGCATTCCATGGAGAGGCTCAGATTCCCTGAGGGGCCGCCAAAGGCAGGCTGGGTGAGGTCCCCACTTGGGCAGGGCAGCGTTTGGAGCCTATCCTGTGATCTGCAGTGCAGTGCAGAAGGGGAAGGACTCATCTCTCTAAGGACAAACAGACAGGGCAAACCCCAGCTCCCAGCCACTTGCTGTCCCAGCACCTTTCAGACACGCACAAGTGGCTTAAGCACTTTCTAGTGATGGGAGTGGGGAATTCAGATTGCCTGCAAGTGTTCTGGCTGCATGGTAAACAAAGTGTTTTTCTCTGCTTCCAGCATGGAGATTAAACAATTTCTCTTCACAATAATCACTTCTGCATTCAGCCAGCTTTGTGCTGGAGTCAGGGCTTGACCCCAAGTTTCTGTCTGTACAGCCAAATCGCCTCTAATCTGGACATGGTGCTACACAGAGAAATGAGAGTGAAAGGCACCAAGGGAGGAGTGATGTTCTGATGAAAGCATATGCCTTTCCTGGCATGCTCCTCACTCCAGGCCCTGCCTGCTCCCCAAGGACCCCACAAGTGAGCTCTGGGCTGCAACACCCACCCTGTGCAACCAACAGAGCTAACAGGAGGCACCGTGTGCTGGGTTTGGGCTCACGCCTGAGTGCAGCAGACAGCTGTTAGCAGACCCCAGGGAGATCAGGAAAGGAGCCCAAAATACAGCTAATTTTAGCACCTCCTGTAACAAGGTGAAACTCCTGCAGTTCCAAGGCAGTTGGCTGGGTCCCATCCCACATTCTCCTGCAGCTGCAGGTCTCTTTCTTCGGTACCAGATTCTGCTCAATTCTCATGTTTTGGAGAGATCCACACTGGGGTATCCACAGAGGCTGCCCCTTGGGTGCCAGCACAGAGCAGCTCTTGACCAGCAGCCTCTCCCAGAGGTGACAGGTCAGCAGTGAAGCTGTAAACAGGATTTGCACACAGACTGCTCCTCGGTATGCGCAGCTGTGGGCACAGGAGAGGCGGTGAAAATATTGCACAGGAGCTCCTGCTTTCCTCAGCCTGGGTGACTCCAGGACACTGCCTCCAGCCCAGCTCCCTCAGGGGGCTGAGCAGGGATCTCTCCACCCCTCTACAGCCCCAGCTGACCTCCCTGCTGGGCAGCAAACCTCCCACAGCAGCTGCACTACTGCTCCTGGTGCCCCAGGCCAGATCAGGTTTCTCCAGAAGAACCAATTGCTGGTTTTACAGCTGGTTCTGCTGCGCCAAGGGAGGCCAGATAAAGCTGTTGGGTCAGCTTCCATCCTGCATGTGTTTCTTCCAAGTGCAGCATATCCCTGTGTAGAAAACAAAGACTTCTCCAGCCTGGCTCATAGGCTGGGGGTAGCTCCTGGCACCACCTCTGCCCTTTACAAATCCCACACTCCAGCCTTATCCTCCTGACCATCCTGCATCTGCCACTTTTGATCCATCACATAACAACAGCAATGCCTTTTCTTTTCTCTTTGCAGAGGTTTACAATGAGTCTGGATGAGTTCATGGAAGACAGACACTAAAGCTCACTAAACCCCCAGAAACCACCCACAGCCAAAGAAATTTCCAAGCTGAAAACAGACGCTGGCTGGGAGAATATTAAGAGGTCCTGTGTGTGCCGTTCCTCCTTCCTAAGAATGCACTCTGACCACTGCCAAGGCAAGATCCTGGAACAAAGAGACCTTTAGTCCACCCTCAGTCTCAGAGTCTCAGGCAGCATGTATGATGTCTACCAAACACACTGCCCTGGCCCCAGCGCAGAGCAAGGGGCAGCTGTGCTGCAGAGCACTCCCAGATACTCAGAGAGTTTGTGCAGTTCTCTCATTTGTTATTCCCTCTTAGACACTAGGAAATCAAATGACTTTCCCTCCCAATTAGTACTCCTTCATTATGCAAATAATGTCCTTTGATCTGCTCCTGCTGTCACAGAGCGGATCTGACTGTGTTTGGTTTATTCCTCTTCACGCCCCAGGAAGGCACCCACCCCTGGGAGCTGGGACCGCTTTTGGCAGGGAATGGAGAGTGCAGCTGAGAGCTGCCTTGAGTGAGAACAAAAACCACCCAAGCACAAACTCCAGCGAGGTCTGGCAAGGCAAGACACAAGAGGAGGAAGAAGGGGTCACCCTTAACTTTTCAGGCTGGGATGCAGAGCAAAGGCTTCTGAGGAGCAGAGACAGGGAATGAGCAGCTCCCTACAGCTCCAAGCTGGAGAGCAGCCCTGCCCCTGGAGTGGCCCCATCCCAGCCCCTTCCCCAGCAGAGCACAGCTGAATCCAAACGGTGCTGAGAGCAGGCACGGCCACCAGCAGGTCCCCAGGCTTTGATCTTGATATACTGATAGCCAACCTAAGTTCTCCAGCCTTGGTACTCCTCCTTGGCCAGCACCAAGCTGGGATCACCTCCATCCACACTCAGGAAGGCAGCAAGGCACACTCCCCATTCACTCACATGAAAATACCTCACAGATCTAGGGGAGATGCTCTGTCCAGCTCAGAGACAGCAAACATCACTATCAATACCAACCACAGCAAAGCCACGATCACAGCTGCACCCAGCCTTGATGCCACTAAAAAAGCACTCCCACACAGAAAGGGCCTGGCAGGTCACTTCCCACAAGAATATCCTGAACTTCACCTCCCCGGCCCAGGAGCTTCCCATATCCTGCACCCTCAGCCCTTCCTACAGCATCTGGAGCTCAGCTTCTCACACCAGGTCCATGACCAGCCCCATCTACCTCCCAGCTGCTGAACCTCGGAGGGTGGATGAGAAAGCTCCTTGCCAGCCTTGCCTGTTTATGCTTTCACAGGATGTGTCCATCTTGTCCTTCGTGCTGCCTGTTCCTGGACAAAGCACTGCCAAGCTGAGGGAGAAGTGGGAGGGAGCTGGGGACGTGCAGCGCGTGGGTCCCTCCAGCTCCACGCTCGCACTGCTGGGGCCCGGGCAGCAGCACCATGGCAGGGTGATGTGTGAGGCTCTCCCTGACCATCCCCGGGGCGAGGCTGCTCTGGAGGAGCCCGTACGCTCCCCAGCACGGCCCGACTGCAGAAGGCTCGGAGGCTGTGACAGGCAGGGAGCCTGGAAAGCAGAATGGGCTCTTGGCTCCAGCTCCCCTCTCTAAGCACACAGCTGGGAAATGCAGCCCACGCCGTTCACAGCACTTCTCTTTACTTTCAACTTCCGAGTATTTTAATTTGCAGGAATCGCCTTCTTTCATGTTGTGAAACCGTGTTTCTTTCTCCCTCTGATCTCCAATTTCGCATAGAAACTGTCTCCTTTGATATGTCTTGTTCACATCAGTCTGATCAGGCAGCTCCATAATTGTTAGTGATTTTCAAAGAACTGGGATCCTTGTCTAATACCCAGAGTTGAGAATTCCTTGCTTTTTAAAATGTTGTTCAAGCAAATTAGATTAATTTAATTTCTTTCTTCCCGTTGGGAACAGGATGCCTCTTGCTTTGGTGCCCACATGCTGTCTTTCATTTCTCCAGGAGCACCCAGCTATAGTTCAAGGGGTCACTCTCTGACTGAGGGAAGGATTTGCACAGGTAACTGGAAGCAGGAGAGCTTGGGATGCCTTGGGAGAACTTGTTCTCATACTCCAAGAGAATCCAGGCAGCAGCAGCTCCTCTGGTGCAGGCAATCCTGTACATCTGTACCTGCTGTAGCCACACACCAGCATTGCAACATGCTGCCCATGAACCACGGAGAGCTGGAGCTCTGTCCTGAGGCAGTGCAGACACGAGCAGCGTTCCCTGCACTCTGCTGCCAGGATGCCTCTGCACCAGACACTCCTGCAGCAGCACAGCAAGACCTGGTCTCTCGAGCCCCTGGTGCAGCTCAGCTGCTCCCCTGCCCTGGGGGCTCTCCGCAGTCCTGGCACTGTCACTGTCCCCGTGCTGACTCCTCCCTTGCTGACAGTGTTGGGGTCCTGCCTGATCTTTGACGTCAGCCTTTCACAAAGCTGTCTTCTACCTGGATACAGCCTTTGGGAACAGTGATTTACAGTTCCTGCTTGCAGCACATGCTGACACACACAGCCTGCTATAGGGGTAGCAGAGAGCAGTGTGGACAGAGAACAGTGTGGACAGGGGATGGTGTGGAGAGGGAACGGTGTGGCTCTGGGCAGTGCAGCATGTCATTTTCTTGGACTCCAGCTATGCTCAGCAGCATGGGAACCCAGCAGAAGCAAGGGCAGCAGTGCTGCAGCTCACACATCACCTCCCTGCACCCCTCCTGGCCCTTGGGTGAGCACAAAGCCAACTGTCCTGCTCTGCCATGCCAGGGAGATGGACTCGTGCAGCCTCATCATCCCAGCCTGGCCCTCAGAGCTGCACTGAAGTGATTACCAACACACTTAAGAGGGGTCTGGTGCCAAGGGGATGGGCAGTTAAGGCTAACACAGGGAGGCCACACTTCTGTCACAGGGACACGAATTCCCCAATCTCAGCCTACAAAGCCTGGCCCCTCAGAGGAGGACAGATCCAGCTGAGAAGGGCCTGGCAGTTCTGCATGGGGACACGCAAAGGGATGTTGTCTGGGCAGCCACAGGGCTCAGAAGAGCGGCAAAGCAGCACACAGAGGATGACGTGAGCTGAGGGAGAGGCACCACCCAGACCAGTCTGAACCACAGGCAGACGTGAGCCCCTTGGTTTGTGAGGGCTTAGTCCAAGCCCCCAGCACTTGGGGGGGGGGGGCTGTGCAAAGCCAGAGCCGATGCACAGCAAGCAGCTGGAACCACCACGACCCGTCCCCAGAGCACGGCTTAGGGCTGAGACTGAGCGCTCAGCCAAAGGCTGGCAATCAGCTCAGAGGATTTATCCACTTGTTTTTCTTAAGCCACCTTATTTATTTTTCCCTTTCGGCTCCCTAGCTCCGGAATCCCTGGGATTTGCAAGTGGTTTTTGCGGGGTGCGGCAGGCTCAAGATTTGACGGGAGAGAGGTTTCCCAGCGCACAGCGACCCCGCAGCAGACCTACCGACGGGGGACAGCTCCGCCACGCTGCCGATGTAGGGCCCCTCCAGGAAGCGTGGCTCGCTGTCGTTGATGTCCTGCACCTTGATGATGAACTCCGACTCGGGCTCCAGCAGCTGGTCCGTCTGCCGGTCCCGGGCCTGCGCCCGCAGCGTGTAGAAGGTTTTCTGCTCCCGGTCCAGGCGCTCGGTGGCGTGGATGTCACCTGTGATCTCGTCGATGAGGAAGATGGTCCCTGCGCCCTCCCCGGAGATGGTGTACTTGATGGAGCCGTCTCCCTCATCCGAGTCCGAGTGGATCTGCCAGGGAAAGAGGGAGAGGGTGGGAGCAGGCTGGGGCTGTGCTTGTACCCACCCCCAGCCACCTGCACAAGATGCCCATGGTCCCTGTGTGATGCCCCTCTGCTCACTCTGCTCTTGTTGGACTGGACAGTGACACAGAGCAACTCCAAACAACTCCTGAGCACAAAGGAAAGCCCAATAAACTGGAATTTCAGGCCTGCCTCTACTGCTCTGCAGATTACAGATTCTGCCAGTGCCCTTCCCCACTATAACCTAAGGGACAAACCCCTTTAATAAGGGGTGACAAGATGATGGAAAAGCAAAGGACAACTCAACTGTACTCCAAAGAAAGAGGCTTCCCTATGGGCAAGGACCCAGGACTCTGGCAGCACGTGATCACCTCTCCCAAGCTGCTCAGGTACCTCACCATCAGTATCCCTTCCCCTTCTACACAACCAATTGCCCAAAGTCCATCCTCATCCACCTGCTCTGCCTCAGCCACAGCCACCCTCCATGATTTTGGCAGCTGGTGCTGACAGGTCTCATTGCTGAAGAGCTCACGCACCCACTGCACCCCTGTGCTGGGTTTACATTGCAGGGCAACAAGGGTCACAACATCCCACCATCACGCCCAGAGCCTCACATGGACAAAATCTGCAAGAGAGTGACAAATCTGCTCATGCTCAGGACTAAAAACAGACCCTGAGGAAGATGCCTTTGCAGGCAATCTCTGCTGCTTCGTTTTTTAATTAAGACAATGTTTGGAATTAGGAAAAGAAAGGGTAAACAGCAGCTCCCCATGGACCAAGAGCTGACTGGAATCCAGGCCAGACGTCCAGAGATAATTTTATTGGTGGCATTAAACTGAGTTATGAGGTTTTTACAATCCAGCCACTTATGAGAAATCTATTAACAGTAACTGGACAGGCAGAATGCATCTTGACAGAGAGCAGCATGGGCATTAATTGGGACAATCCATACTGGGACAGGCCCCCAGAAAGGTTTCATTAGCTGCTTTCATTTGTTTCCTACAATTTCTGCTTAGAATCAGCAAAGTCATGTCCCCCCCTCCAAAAAAAGAAAAAAGCCGTCCATTAATCGGCTAATGAAATATGAAAATGTTTATGGGCCATTCAATCTTCCAAACTGCAGTTCTATAATCCACCTTTCAGACATACAGCTCTACCAGCAAGAATTTATATCAGAGCTGCCTCTTTTTTTACGATGCCTTCATTATATTTGTCTTGTTAGATACAGTTTATATATTTATTTCACAAGTGAGGGACTCACAGGTTGGGCAATTCAATGCATTTCGCACAACATTCACAAATTACTGCCCATGGTGACACATCTCTCAAGGCTTGCCTGGAAGGAGACCTTCACCAGCCCACAAACAGGGCTGTGAGGCCAGCAGAGTCTGGGACCACCGTGATGGCTTTGGTTGCAAATGTGCCCATGGGGTGGTCACTCCACCCTGGCCACCTGGAGCACCCTGCCCTGCTCTGTGGGCATGGTCATCCCAGCCTGGCCATCCAGTCCCAGCCCTCCCTGCTGGCTGGTGGAGAGCTGCCCTCTTCACTTTATCATCCTCTCCCCAGTTCTTACTCTGTGAGCTTTTCAGAACGAAGACGAAGCACCAGGTCTGTACAGTGCAGGCAGCAGAAACCTGCATTCTTCTGCTGGACACTGGGCTCACGATTAACAATTAGGCCAGAGATAAAGCATCCAGCACCACATTGAGCTCTCAGCACATCCTCTTCACATATTTGCTCATTGCTGACTGCTGGGAGCAGGCACCAGCATCCCTTCAAACCGGAATGTTAGGAAGAAAAATGGAGCCTGGGCTCAAGGGGCTGCAGAGATTGATTTACAGGGGAAGATTAAAAGAGCTAAATCTATGCTGCTTGGCTAAACAACAACTAATGGGGGAGGGCTGGATGGCAGACTACAGGAACGCGAGGGGAGACGCCCCAGAGCCGGACCGCATCCCAGGGATGTTCCCTCCTCCCTGTTACAGCAGGCGGGCTGGGCGAGCACCGCGCTCCCACGCAGCCTCAGGGTTCCCTCCACCACCCCTGGGCACGGCAGGAGACCGATGTCACACAGCTCTGGCACACGCTGGGCCCCAAGAGCAGGGCGACCACCCAGCCCTGCCTGCAGCTCAGCCCCAAGCAAGGACAGCAGTGTCTGCAGAACTGGGACATCCAGAGGGCGGACAGCAGGCTGATCTGTCCCATTTGTTAAACGGGAAAATTGTTTCCTTGTCCTAAAAGACTACAACCAGAATTCTCACGAAGCCATTAATTACATGCTAATAATTAAATCAAAATTAAATATGAACAGAGGTGCACATTCCTTATTAAAAGCAATTAAACAGAAAGCACAGATACACAAATAAAAAATGACTCCGGGGCTAGAAAAGAAAGAAAATCAAATAAAAACTAGCCCGTAATAAAGGCGCACTCTGTTTGCTCCAACTCATAAAGCCTGAGTTCATCAATTTTCTTTAAATATTAGCAACTTAATTAAATCTGCTTTTTCCCCTTTAATCCTCTCCTCTATCTAAAATAGATCTGTCCACATGCAGAAGTTTGTAACTAGTGCTGACCCCATAATTCTATTTAAAAAACCCAAAGAAATCCACATCAAACTGACAGCAGCCTCAGGGGAAATTACGGTTCAGAAGAAGGATTAGCTAGAGAACCCAGATTTTATGGAAATGGTATCAGCCCTTCAGAAAGAACATGTAGGTGTGTGAGAGGTATCCACAGAGGGCAAGCCCCAGCTACCCTGCACGGTTCCCCAGTGCAGGAAGGCTCCGGACCCTCGGACTGTGCTAAGAGGGCTGGCACACCGCTGGGGACAAACGGTGTCCCAGGCGAGCACTCCATCCTCTCCCAGCACCAGGAAAAGCCTGGCTCTGCTGGCTTTCAGCCCTGGGGATCAACAGGCAGCGATCTCGGAGCTGCTGTTCTGAGCCAGGCGGGTGACGCGGTGGGTGATGGGCAAAGGGGCTGTAAAACGGGTGAGCTGTAGGTTTCGGTTCAGTTGGAGCCGAGGCGTTGCCAGGCCTGTGACAGGGCCTGGTGCCTCTGCTGCTCCCAGGGGAGCCATGAATTAGCTGTGCCTGCTCCGAGGGCGGCGGAGGAGCGCGGCTTTGAGTGTCTGCTGAAACGGACACAAATCACCGCTGAAATCCCCGCTGGCCCCCAGCCAAGAAACCCATTTTCCAGCTCCTCCAGACTCGTGCCCAGACGGCTAAGGCCATCAGACAGCCCTGCTGTACAAGCTCTTGGGCACTATCCTCCGGGGTGAGCCCATGCCTCCAGCTCTGGCTGGATAGTATTGCGCTCCTCTGACTGGTCCCAAACAGCTAGCACTGCCTTCACCCATGTACAACTAACACATCTGCCTGATACGTGGGGCAGCTGCTTCTCCACAGCTCTCAGAAAAGGACAAAGCCCAGCAACCCCAAGGTGAAATGCTCCTTCAGCCTCAGGACACCAGGATTGGAGGGAGCAGAGGTCCACATCCAGCTTTCCCAGGAGGTCACACACCAAGGAAATGTGGCAAGCTCTCACCTAGACCCAGTCCTGCCCAGCAAGGCACTGTCACCTGCCAGCAGCTCCCACAGAGACAGGGCTTCTTGAACCCACCCCAGATATCACAAGAACCCAGTATACGATTGCAGGAACACAGATGTAAATCTTGGTGTGTCCTGTTCTCATCTCTGGGAGCACATTAACCTCACCGCCCCCAGCAGGACTGGTCCAGTCCAGAAGTCCATCAGAGTATTTCTCTAGCCAGGCCCCGTGAACAACCTCCACACTGACCCTCTCTCTGCTCAGCGTTGCCAGCACGTCCACCCTGCCCTGGCTCTGTCAGTCCCACGGAGGCATCAGGTCAGCTTACCTTCCCCACATACAGCGGCTCCGTGCCCGTGTACTCCTCCACCACAAAGAACTGATTCCAGACCCAGCCCCGCTTCACTCGCCCGCCGGCCAGCAGCGCAGGATCCCCGGGCTCCCCCAGGCCAGGGCCCTCCACCGCCGTGCGCGTGGCCCAGGACCCCGGCTCCTGGATGGCGCAGAACAGCAGCAGCATGGGCCACAAGAAACCCCGCAGACCCTTCGCCATGGCCCTCTAGGAGGCTGCATGAGCAGGAGCTTCTGGACGGGCAGCCGGCATCCTTTAGGGAAGAGGAGGAGGAAGGTCCACGCTAGCAGCGTGAGGCTGCCCGGTGAGCGCAGAGCATCCCCGTCCCTGCCGCATGCCGTGCCCTGCAGCTGGAGCGCTCCTGACTCACAGCTGGGGCAAGAGGCGTCCCGGACTGCCCGCTGCTGGCCTGGGAGCAGTCAGTGCCGGTGCCTCGCAGGCTGCTCCTGGGTCTCCAGAGAAGAGTCTGGCAGCTGGCATTTGTCCCCGGGGACAGAGCTGCAGGGCTGCCGCCGGTGCTGCCGGGGAAGGGGGGGATGCACAGCCTGCTGCCCACCCCACCCGCGGGCAGGGAACGCCGCGGCGGCACACGGGGCACAGACACCCACTGCTGGCATTCACAGGAGGAGAAGGAAAGCTCTTCCACCGATGTTTTCAGAGGAGTTAACAGGATGAGCTGCTGTGGCCAACGTCTGCCCGTCCTGTGGCAGCCTGGGACTATTGTGCAAGGGGTGTGGCGGTGCAGGTGTCTGTGCCACACGTGCAGGTCACAGGGCCATTTGTAACTCCCATCTTCAGGGGGACAACACCCCAGTTCCTGGTGAAGGGTCCTTTGCCCAGATGATTCCGGTCTCTTCCATTCTCTGCTGGCTCACGCAGGGAGGTGCAGGGCAGTCAGCAGCATCTCCAGGAGCCTGGAAAAAGCCAAGGTGTCAGAGCTGGTGTGAAAACACGGCCCAATGTCCCCCTGTGCTGCTCCTGCAGCCTTGCTCAGCATCTCCCGCCCTGCCCTGCCCCAGGTGCTCCACAGCAGCGCCAAATCCCGCAGGTCCTGCCAGAGCAGGAACACCACAGGGAGGGCTGCAGAGCTCTCAGCACTGCAGACATCTGCTCCAGCAGGGACTCTGAGACCAAGGACCCTGCTGACACGGGCAGCCCCTCAGCACATGGTCCTGGCTTATGGGAAAAGTGAGGTCTGTGCCTGGAGGGAGTCATTGGTGCCCACGCTGTGAGGAGATGTGCAGCAGCACTCCTGGCACAGCACAGCTGCTGGTGCCTGTGCAGGACCAGACCACAGCAGTTCTGCACCAGCAGACAAGGCTCAGGCTGAGAACACCAGCCCCTGAGCATGGGAGGTACAGCCTGTTCAGACACTCCTACAAGCCCTCCCTGCAGGACCGTTCTGTCACCTCACCTTGGCAGCCATGGGCAGGAGAAAAGCATCTGTTCAAGAATTCACCACCTGGCTGACTCTAAAGGTAGCAGTTTGAGAAAGGGCTCTGGAGTAAGCTTCAAGCCACCCTTGAGGCACTAAGGGCTGAGACATGAGACCTTCAGCCAAGGGCACATTGCATCCAGTGAGCACAGGGGGAGAAGAAGCCTGATCAGGAGATGGGGATGCAGCATCCATCTCTTCCTGCACCAACACCCCAAGCTTCCACCAGAGCTCTGTGATACCAGCCACAGCCTGACCTACTCATGAAACATGCACCAGTCTGCAGAATTCACCTCCTGCCAGCTGTTACTCTAAACTGGAGGCAGAAAAAGGGTGAATGGAAAGGCAAATGGTCCTGGACTAGATGTCCATCTAGTCCATAGAAAGGGAACTGGACTGTGCTTTGCACAGACCCCTGCATGAATCCAAACAGTCCCACCTGTTCAGAGGAGGGACAGCTCCCCCAGATTTCCCTCACTTGCTATTCCCCCATGTGACTCCACCAATGGAGCCGTTTCCCAAACAGGGAATGTCTGCTGCACTCTTTGCTGTCTGCATTCACTTGTCTGGACAAACACTTCCCTGAGAACCACAAAGCATCATTCCACACTGCCTGTTCATGGTTCACAAGTTGTGTGTCACACAACGATCTAGTCACCAAAAGGGCTCACACACACCCCACCACATGCACAGCTATGATCACTCATACACACTGGATTCTTCTGTCTATTTGTGCCTCACTTGTGTGCACACACATTTCCTCCCCTTGTACACAGGCCACATTCCACTCACACGTGCACATCAGCTGTCACATGTGCTAGTCCTGTGCACTTCATGCTGCAAGAAAGACGGGTCTCCAGTGCATTTTTATGTTAGCAATCACAGTACAGAAGCACTAACAATGCTCCCCACACCTCCTCCTTGCCAGACCATTTACTATGAAGATATTTCCACACCAGCCAGGTGAGGTTGGTGGCAATGCCACAACTGCGTCTTGCAGCCAGGCCTCCCCATGCAGAAGTGCTTCCTGTCCCTGCTCCCAAAGGGCAGCTGCGCTGCTGGTGAGGATCCCTCTCCCTGTCAAACACCAGAGTGTTTAACACTGCACACTTAGGGGAGCAAGATGACCTGTAGGTGGGAGACAGACTGAGCCATCTCTTCCCACACACAGGGTAAATTAACTTCACAAATGAAATGCAGAAATTGGGGTCCCTGCTCTGGAGCAATGGAGTCGAGGCTGCCTGACCCACAGCAGGCTCCAGAGCAAGACACTCGCAAGAACAGCACAAGTCCAAATGTGCTTTTTCACACCTACCTGGATATATAGAAGATAAATACAAGACATAGTGCACCCCTGTCACAAAGAGCACCACTCCAAATTCTCACACTGAGGGGATCTCTGGTTCTTTTGGAGTAGGTTATCCAGACAGTGAGACATGCCAAAAAACTGAGCAGCATAAGCTGTGCCAGAGCAAGAGTTTCAGGTCAGCACCAAGGGCAAACAAGTAAATGTGGGAAGAACACTCTATCCAGCATCTCTGCCTGCCTCTCTGAGCACTTTTGCAGGCAACACCTCTGGCTGCATCCAAAGTCTGAGTACAAATGAGTCGTAGCTGGTAAACTCAACTGCCAGAAAGAGAATTTAAAAGAATCCATCTGTCTGTGTTCTTGGGACAACTGTGTCGGCAGAGCTTGCGGAGAAACAGCCACCACCTGCTGAAGTCTCCCATTCTGCCCACCCAGCATCCTCTCCTTGCCATCCAGGAGCAGATCCATCCACACTGATTCATAAAGCCCTGCCAGAAGCCTGACAAGGCAGCAATGCCAGTGCCAGGGAGCAGTTCTGCAACACTGAAAGCCTTCTGAACACATGAGGAGGCTGCAAGCAAACCAGTCCAATGGAGCAAATCCTGGCACCACAACTAACATCAGCATCCAGGGTCTCCAACCGAGCTGGCAGATGGAGGCAGCACATTCCCACTGCCTGCAGTACACAGCACTCAGGGCACACAGCTGGCAGAAAGCACCAACTGGCTCTGTGACAGCAGCAGGAGCCACCTTCACTCCCCTCATCACACCATTTCACACCTTAGTGGCATCTGATTTCCTCCACGACACAGCTACCACAGCCACACGCTGCAGACAGCCCTGTGCACCCAGAAATGGCACGGCTCCTTGTTCAGAGATGGACACTGGGCCTTCTCTGTCAGCCTGACCAGAGCTACAGAACATCCGTGGAAGCAGCACAATCCCCAACAGTATCAATAAACCAGTAGCAATAACAGTCTAAGTGCACACACTAAGGTAAGGCAGGAAAGAAGAGGTGAGGGCAGAAGATGCTGCAGTGGGCGAGCTCCACTTGAGCAGAGCTGCTCCCTGGCTGGCAGACAAGCTGGCCCACAGTTCCCAAGGCAACTTGTTCAGCCCAGTTGCATCTGAGCACTCCACAGAGCAGATTCTGCCACGGAGAGGAGAGTCCTGCCGAGCACCCATGGCCTGGGCTGCGTTGCTGTGGGAAACACAAACGCACTGTATAGTCTCAGCTATTGTGCTGGTTTTTTTATATTTAACAGATTTCTCATCCGAGCTAATGCGGTTTGCTGGTGACTGTCTCACGTGTCCAAAGTTCAGCTACTCTCAGCTGAGCTGTCTGCATGCTCCTCCTGTGGGCAGCAATGCAGGTGCTGCAACCCGAGCTGCCTCACCCAGGTCCCAGACATCAAAGCCCGACTACAGAACCTGTGGCGACCTCCAGTCCCCTGCACCACAAAATGCAGTCCCACAGACACATCTGTAGCCAGGCTCATTGCCACAAACCAGATCCTTCTTCTCCAGGGACAAATTCTCAGCCCGTGTCTCTTCTGTGACAGCTGCAGGGTCACGTCTCTCCTCAGTGTGCAGAACCTTTTTTCCAGCTGTCACATCAGCCTCTTCCAGAGGCCACAAAGCCAAGAGCCCTGAGTCCCACTCATGCCCTTGCAGCAGCAGGAATCGAGACACCCCAGAAGGTCCCATGCACAGGAACCAGGACTAGCACAACATTTATCTCCCTGGTTTATTACTGAAAACCTTTCAGCAACAGCTGGAAGTGCCCCTTCTCTCTGCCACACGTGAGCAGCAGGGCTGTAAATAACCAGTGGGAGCTGCTGCTGCAGCCAGCCCAGCCCACAGCAGCACACATGCACCCACATGGCAGCGTGCCCAGCCCTCTCCACGCCGAGCAGGTCTCCATGCAGAGTGTGAAGCACAGACCCTGACACCGCCCCAGGCCCAGGGTGACGTCCCCTCTCCTGCTGCTCTGCCATCCCCACTTCCAATTATCAGCACGGTCCCCCCTCCCCTACCCACCAGAGCTCGTGCAGTTTGTTGGTGTGCATTTGGCACAGCTCTACTGTACATCATGTTGACAGTGGAAATTACATCCTGAGCTTATGTTTTACACTGTGCTCTGTCAGAACTCACCGCAGCCCAGTGATCAGGACAAATTGAATAGCATCCCATCCATGTCAATATTTATTTCATTTTACAAATGCAGGCTGATGCCGGAGAAAGTAGGCAAGGGGAGGGGGGAGACATGGGCGGGCAAGAGCACTCCAGGATAGCAGTGCCCAGTACACCACAGTCCTACACTACTGCCCAACACGGCAGGGCCGAGGCAGTGACCCAGGATGAGTTGTCCCACCCAGAGGTCAGGAAGCATCCTCAGGAGCTCCTGCAGCGCTCCCATGCACGTAGCTCTGCTGGAAGGGTTGGCACACCCGTACTGCTCCTCTGAGACAAGCCCTAATAATTGGTAGAAAAAGCAGAACTGCTCACCAGGTCCCAGAAGATGCAAAGGCAGGGAAAGAGAGCCCTCTCTCCTCAACCCCAGTCTGCTGCCTCAGCAAACATGAGCTTGGATGTCGTGCTTTGGTTCCCCACTCTCCCCAGCAGAGTGGCACCAGCCACCAGCACAAGCATCAGGACTGCTGCAGCTGTTGAGAACAGCCATGAGGATGCTACAAAGGCAGCTGAGGATCAAGGCAAGAGCAAGGCACTGCTTGAGCCACCCTCTAGAATTGCAGCATGAATACCAAGCACAGGAGAGGAGCTCCTTAAAGCTCGGGCTTTCTTCTGCTTTACCACAGCCCTTGTACACCCCTGAGGACACAAGGAAATGAAGGCTGCAGTAGGAGGCTTGCTGGTCAGAGACAATACCTGAGTGCTGACACCCACTGTCCTCTTGCTGCTGGATCAGCTGCCTGCAGAAGGAGTTCCAGCTGGGAGCAGCCCTTACACAGCTCCAGCCCTGCCACCCAGCAAAGCCAAGGAAGGAGCAGACAGCAGCACAGCAGGGACAGTCCTCAGGGTGGGGACAGAAGTGGCTGCCAGCTCCTGCACGCAGAATCCCAACCCCATGAGCTTGTGGACTCTGCCAGAGAGCTGCTCCTTACAGTGTGCTCTGCCCAGGGCAGAGCATGCAGGGACAGAGGGGGCATGAGAACAGCTGTGGGGTGCCTGCATCCCCAAGGTCTGGAGCGGACATCTCCGATCAGTCACGAGGAAGCCACACAGGTCCAGCACTGTTCTGCCAGCTTTGGCACAGCAACATGGAGAGCTTGGGGAGGTGTAAGAGGCAGGTTGGAGACGCAGACACAGCACAGCCACAGCTTTGTCAATGGTTTGCAAGCTCTGCTTCCAACAGGCAGGACTGCAGCACCTTTGGAGACAAGTCAGGACAGGAAGTCAGATGGACAAAAGCTCCTACTTGACTCCCAGCAAGCAGCCATAAGTGCCCCACTGTCAGAGCAGCAAGAAGGGCACAAGTTTCACACCAGCTTGTTCCCAGAACACGCAAACTTATCTGGAGACCCTTTCTAAAGAGTGGGGCCAACCTCCAGCACCAACCAGCCCCCTCCCTTTTCTGCCCAGCTCTCCCTGACCCCCTGTCCCTTTCCCTGAGCGCTCAGAGTGTGTGTGCTGGCTCCAGCACCATCCACACGTGCCAGCTGTGTCACCTCAAGGGAACAGCTGAAGCCACGTGCAAGCACAAGAGCAGCTCTGGGGGTCAAATTAGTGCCAGCTCAGTCTGCATCCACGGGGAGCCCACCTGCCTCCCACCCGAGAGCGTGGGCAGCACACGAGCCCAGTAGTGTAGGACTGTGGTGTACTCAGACAGCCCTGGCTGGGAGATGGGGCAGGAAAAAGCCTGCAATTACTCCAACAGCAATTCTTCTCCAGCACTGCCTACGGTGCAGCACGGGGGCTGTGATCACGTCTCCTCCTGTTAAACAGGACTCAAATCCACTTAATGCTCCCCTTCCTGGGAAAAGGAACAGGCTGGCTAGAGCACACTCCTGGATCTGTTGTGTGGAGGTATATACAAGCGTGGCAAGGCTGCTGCAAAGCTTTAAGATGGTTCATAATCTCCAGGCCTAGGGCTAAAACATGAACTCAGGCTCTCTGGAGCTCACTTTCTCTACTGGATATTGTAAGACAAGACGAGGCAAAGATACTTTTTTTTTTTCTTTTATAAACTTCTCCTCAAAATATAGAGACGAGAGATGAGGCAATCTTGCCAGACATAAAATGCTGTCAACGCCAGGCCAGGCAGGTGTATCACACTCAAGCTTCCAACATCCCACACGCTGTCTCTTGACAAGACATGTCAGACCACACCCAGCCTGGACCACTGCACCTTGCCCAAGCCCCCACCCATATCCCACAGCTCCTCTCTAGCACTCAGGAGGTTCCTCAGGATTTTCCCTTTGGGCTGGACAAGGGAATGCTCAGGGCATTGAGCCCTCTGCAGCACAGGGAACACTCTACAGTTTTAGAACTCCAGGGACCAACAACACAACCTGGCTGCAGCCCCCACACACCAGTGTCCTTGAGTGGAGAACATGAACACACATCACTAAGTCTGTAAGGGATGGCAGCACTGCTGAGAGAAAAGGTGTGGGAGGCCCGCTCACATCAAGACAGATGATGATTACAGCCACTGCACTGCAAGTTCCCATTGCACAGCACATCCCATCAGTGCCATTTCAGTCACAATGTTCCGATAAAGCTGGACAAAGAACCAGAATACCGGTGCCACAGAGAGTATCTGGAAGCTGGACAGGTTTTTGCCACTGCAAGCTCTGGAACCCCCCTTGCACCTTCTGCTGAAGTGGATCCTGAAGAAGGCAGGCTCTATCTCAGTGTCCTTTCCAGAATAACACCAGATTTTTGCCAATCAAGAGAGAGATGGCAGGAGATATTAACCTGGATAGCACATAGCATCACACTGGGTATGAATGCTGGAGATCAGCGGCAAAAGGATTCAAAACCGTAGAGGCTTTTGAATTAAGATATTTAAATTACTTTTCTCTTTACTTACACAATGAATGGATCACGTAACCAGTTACTGGACAAGCATATCCCAAATGCAGGTCCAGACCATGCAAGCCAACATTTGGCAGCAATCTGCCTTTCAGCAAGTTTTCAGCCCTGATATAGAGCACAGAACACAGACAATGATAAAATCAAGTTCTGTCTCTGATGCCACACTAGCCTCAGCTCTGACAACAGGGCAGAGAACCCCTTATTGGTAGTAAAGTTTAGTCATGCTTATTCTTGAAGTAAATCTCTGGATTTCCTCTTTCTGCTTCCTTGGAACTATTCTCCCAGCAAGGAACTCCTTCATCTGCCTTTCTTCCCAGATAAACTTGCACACAGTTGAGAAAAGCTGTTTTTGCAGAGGAATGTGTCACAATCAATGCTCAGGTCTGTGTAACTAAACATGCCTCTTTCTCCCTTCTTTTTAAGTTGCTTTAAGTTTAATTATTGTCTCCTTTGATGGTGTCTTGAAAAATTATAATAGAAAAATGAGGCAACTGCCAGAGCAGGAGCCTTTTGACTTCCCATGTTCAGTCACTTTCTGCTATCAGACACACTGTGAGGAACAGTATTTGTTAAAGCTCTCACACAAGCATTGTTTGGAAAGAAGTATTTTCAAAGTTTAGGAGGTGTTTTTTTTTTTTTTTTCCCCTTCCAAATCTTCTCTAGTCCAAAGTTTCAAAGAAATTTTAATTGCAAAGAAAATCTCAACATTTGCCCTAGGGAAGAGGTTTTTACAGCCATAACGGTCTCGCTCTGCAGCAATTCTTATCCAAATATGGAATTTTCATGCCTTGTCTACGTGAATACAATACTTTTAATTCGTCTTTAAAAACAGTCTCAGGGAGGAGGTGGAAGCAGCCATCACAGCATCTCTGTCACAACTTCTGAGATGGACAGAGCTCCTCCTGCTGCGGTGAGAGAGCTCCAGAGCTCAGACCAAGTCTTTAATTTTAGGATCCAGACAGAGGACTACATCTGAAAGTCATTCCCTTACAAACACCCTGTATAAAATCAGAAGCAGCACTCCTAAAAGAGCTGCATCTTTTATGTCCCAGCACTTCCTGAAGAGCCAGAAGTGCTCTGGTGCAGTGGGGCAGAGAGCCCTCACCATCCTCCACTGCCAGAGCTGCACCTGTGGCACAGCCCAAGGACACACAGGGACCATCACTCCCCTCCTTGCCTCCTGCTGCCACTTCTTCGGGCCCTGAACACCAGCAGAAGTGACAAGAAAGGAAAGGCATGAGCCCAAAACAGGACAGGTGGAATCGAAGCTGATGGCCCAGATAACAGGCCATTTGGATAGGAATAAAAGGGCAAAATAAAATAAAAAAGCACAAAATGGAATTCTTCCGCTTTGACAAATGTGGAGGGAATTGGGCTCTTTTAAGCCAATGTTTGGCAGATGCATGAATTATTTATCATTCAATATTGTGTGATTAAATGGAAAATTGAAGATGTTCATAGCTCTGTCTGCAACTTTCTACCTCTTGTGAAAGACTCCCCAAATTCCTACACAGAATAACAAGTGGGTATTATACTGAGTCAGAAAGGTTCAAAGAAACTTCCTTCAATTTGCTTCTCAAGGTTCAAGGTCATGTTCACTCAGTCCTCTGGTGAAATAAATACTATGGCAGGCACACATCACTTTCAGGAAGGTCTCTTGCTGCTGCTCACTCTTCTTCCCTATACATCTTAATCCTCTTAGCAATTTTGTCCTTGGAAATCCCTCAGTCTTCATGACAGGAGATCTGCAACCCCTCTTTACAGAAGGCATGAGACCGAGGAAGTCCCTTCCCCTGACAGCACACTGTCAATTTGAGACTAAGACCAGCTCCCCCAGGATCCTCCACAAGGAAGCTGAGAGGCTGCGAGGGAGGACAAGAGAGCAGCAAAAATCCAGGACAAGACCTGGGGGGCTGCACCTGCAGTTTTCACGGCACTTTTCTGCAGTGTAACAAGATCATCTGGTTGAGAACAGCCCAGATTAGAAGCCTGTACCAACTTTCTACTGCAGATACCTCTCAGGTGCCTTTGGCCCAAGCTAAGCAGCTTCCTCAACACCTCAGGACAAGCCTGCAGCAATAAACAGCTGTTAGAAAGGTGGAAGAATGAGTGTAATTAGTCTCCTTAATGCCAATTTCAGCCTGATCTCTCCCACTTAAGAAAACTGTTACAACGATTTTCTTTTTTTCAGAGGAGCTCATTAAATAAAAATTAGAAACAAGAGTGTATAATGGGTAAGAAAATTGTTTCTGCAACATCCTGCTAAAATCCAACAGTGCCCTGCCTACAGATAGGCTTTTCTGGTTTGGAAGAAGATGCTCCAAACATTCCTCCTCTCCAGGAATTTCTAAGCATCAGGAAGAAAAGAAGGAATCTGGGTACCACAGGAATTTAGGAACCCAAAGCAGAACAGTGCACAGCTACATCCCCCAAAGGGGAAGCAAACATGCTTTGCTAAACTCAGCTCCATGCTGAACACTCCACCACAGCTGGCAGAAATCCCTGGCAGCTGAGTCTCCAACACAGGTAGAACATTTTGGCCGAGTCTGTTTGAAAGCCAACATCTCCAAGAGGAGCACAGCAAGGAGAGGGGCTGCCCAGATGACCAGAGCTCTCCTACATCCCCTCCTGGGTCCCTGAGGCTGCACAAACATGTCAGCAGTGAGCAGAGGTCTTGAGAACGAGCACCAGAGCATCACAGCCCCACTGGATGGTCACCCTGGCAGACACTCACTGAAAGCAAAGCCCACCTCCCCTCACAAACAGCCACCAGGAGAGACCAGAGCCTCGTGCTGGGCCAGGGACCTACGCCCTGGAGCAGATGTGCCAGGAATCCCCAAAGCACAGCGTTTGCCCAGGAGCTGCAATAACAGCCTTCTGCAGAATGAAGGACTGACCTCCTTGTAAGCGACTCGCAGACAACAGCAACAGGCTAAATTTTGCATTCAACCATTAATGATTGATGCATTATTTATTTGGAATCATTTGCTTCATTCTACTAATCACATCACCGCTACCAGCTCCTGACAATGAACAGTGCTTACAGTCATGTCCCAGGAGTCTCAGTCGCTGCCCAGATCAACTCAAACCGCAGCTCGGCGGCCTCAGGGCCATTTCACCTCCCCAGGAAAACATCCAGGCTTTGCCAAAAGCTGCTCGCTGCCCTGCAGACACCACAAGCCACACACCCTCTGATGGCCAGCATCTGGCACTCCTGCACGCTGCCCCGGGTGCAGAGGGAGCTGCTGAAACAGCTCCTGTCCAACAAGGGCTCACCTGCAGCCAGAAGAAACTGGCACCACACTCAGCCTTCCCCTGCCCTGAGCCCTTCTTGCACTCTCAGCCCAGCCCCCTGTCATGTTTAACTGCAGAACAAGGTAACCACCACGGCTTTCTACAAACTTTCAGGGCCAAATTGACAAGTCAATGGCCCAACTTGGGCTCCACCAAGACACCCTCCTTGCAAGGGCAAACAGCCCCATGAAGAGAACCCACATGGAAACCAGACACCCTCAGAGCAGAGCAGCCATTTGTCTCCTCTGTGCCACAGCTCAGAACACCCCAATTGTGTCCCCCCAGGCACTCCTGGGCCACCACTCTGCAGGCAAAACCCACGCAGCAGAGGGCACAGACACCTTTCCCCAGAGGAACCAGTCCTTTGGCAATGGACCAAGTCAGCATGGGAGCTCTGGAGACAGGGACAGAGAGACCACACATCCCAGGTCTCTTGCATGCAAATGAAGAAACATTTTAGCACCCAGTCCAGTAGAATCGAATTTTTTTTATCCTTCCATGCCGGCCAAATTCTGTTCACAAAGACTAAAGGGGAAAAAAAAGGAAGTAAAAGCTTTAATAAATGCTGGAAGAGCAGGGAGCTCACACCAGCTCCCAGCCCAGCGTAGCTCAGGGATTATCTAGGCAATAGTTTATTTTTCTCTCCAGTATCATTTTCCCAGCTTGATCTCTACTGTCGCAGTATGATGGTTTCACCCCATTAGCCTTGCTTAAAAAAGTGATCCCAGGACTGTGAGTGTTATTGCCCACATAAATCAGGAGGCTTTGAATATGGAGCACCTTTAAATAAACAGCTGATGGAAGTGAAGTTCCGGGATCATTATTAATAGCTTTTCATTTCTGTGTCCGCTGTGCTGTGACATTCTTTCCCAGCAGAAAGCCTCCGCTTCCTATCCCCAGTACATCTGATCCCTTGAGTCCTCCAGTCAGAATGAATGACTGTACCTTTGTGTTAATTGCATCGCCCGTTCCACAAACTGCATACTAATATTAACTAGCACGAGGAGGAGAGAGTTTGCAGACCAGGAGAGGTGGGACAGTTTAGAGAGAGACACACCAGTCCCACTGCCTTTTCCAGGGATGGTCCTTCCTCCTTCCCTCGAGGCAGGGCAGATTCTGGATCTTCCGACACACACCAGTAAATGCTGCAACAGGTGACGAGGTCCTGTTCCATTTCTATCCTGTCTGAAGTGCCTTGTACTGGACAGACAGCAATTTTCTCTGCTCTGCCAGCAATATTACGCAGCTCACAAGCCCCCTGTAAGCAGAATGATGCCACTCTCCACATTCCAATCAGCTTCAGGATGAGTCCAAAGCAATGCACACGCTTGGAGAAGCAGCCCCAACAGAGCTTACAGGTACTGTTCAAAAATCTCACCTGGCCAGATCCAGTTTATTTTTCTCCAACATGACTTGCCCAGGGAGAAATCACTCTCCTCCTCCACCTTGAGCTATCAGGGACTCTCTGGAGCACTGCAGGAAGGTGCACAGCAACAAGGGGCAGACCTAAGGGCAGCAACAGCTAACATCACCACTTCCCTCTTGCAGGGAGGTGAGCATGGGACAGGACTAGACATCTCATCAAGAGGGACCTTGGCCACCTGCTCTGAGAGCCCCTGGCTTTGCTCTTTGCTGCCAGTACTGACACATAGGTGCTCCCAGGTGGAATTCCCAAAATCTTCATGTGCAGGACCCAGAGCTACCAACCCTAATGCATCCGCAAATGACATCTTCCCCCAGGCCTGTGGCTCAGAAGAGAGACCAAGTTTCTCCTCAGAAAGCGTGCTCAGGCTCTCTGAGGCACTTTGCCTGAAGAAAGAAGGAGATGATCCTGTTGACAGCCAGCTCCAACAAAGTGACTGTAAGTGCTGGAAAAAAGGCTCAACAGTGATCCATGGTGCCCAGGAAAAGGCTGGCACGAGTGTTACCGCCCCTCTGCTCTTGACTGCAGAGACAACAACAGAGGGTCCTGCTGCTACAGCCCACCCCCATCTCCTACTGTTCCTGAGTCATGACACTGCCTACAGGTCATGCTGCTCAAAGAGAAATCACAGGGGAAACAATTATCCCAAAACAGCCTGTTGCTGTTTGCAGGGACAGACTTTGCAACAGACATTTGCTGTATAGAAACTCAAAGGGCTGCAAAGAGCAGCAAACCACAGGAACCGGTGATGGCTTTTGATTTTACTGCTTGCTCTTTTCCCAAATCCAGCTCTCAGCAAGGAGATTCAGGACACAGGCATAAATAACAGAAGGTTCACCTATGAGAGAGCTGAAGTGGAAGCACGGGAAAACTGGAGTGTGGCTGAACAAGGCTGAAAGAGACCACTACACACAGGATGTACGTTCCTTGGAGCACTTCAAGAGAGACAAAAAGTGTTAAATATGTCTCCTGATTTCAGAGCCCTTTGCTATCTACGGTCTGAATCGTGATGGATTAGCACAGCAGAGATACATCCTGTGACAAGTCTGTGGGTCTCTGGATGTGATTCTGCAAGCCAGACACAGTACCAGGCTTCCTTCTGCAAGAAGCTCTGGCCACTTTGTGGAGTGAAGAAAAAGATTTGATTCCTTCCCCCACCACCCCCCCAGGGCTGTATTTGCAGACTGTGAACCAGCATCCAGCAGCCACACAGGGCCTCCAAGCACAGAAATATATCACATTTCTGTGGGTATCACATATGCAAAGCTCAGTGCATCACTAGAAACACTGCTTTCCAACCACCAGACTTCAGCATCCCATTGAAGCATCACCTCTCAGCAGAGGCCAAACGTGCAAATTGCAGTTGAAAGGGAGAACATTTCTGAAAGCTCGAAGCACGTGAACACAGCAGACTGGAACAGAATCTGCAAGCAGCTTCACTTTAATGTAACTACCAAACCAACAGCACAATGAAGAAGGGATGGACTGGGGGCCCTGGGAACAGCCACTCTGCTCAGCACAACTGATAAAGGAAGATAATTCATTCAGTTCCTCCATCAGGCTCAGGGGTTGAGGGCTTTGGTGTAAAACTCCATCAAACAAGACCGACGTCTTCACTTCTGACATTCCTGGATGGACAGAGGACACAGCGTGAGGTTTTGTAGAGGCCTTATTTCACAATCCAGCCCTTTGCCTCTGACACTCCTGGAAACAGGGAGACTGTGAGAATCTTCTCAACCCAGCACGGAGGCTTTGAAGGGTCTTTCCTCATGTGTCTGCACAAAGCAGAGACCTTGGGGCCTTGCATGTAGGTTCTAATGTTATTATTATCAAAGGAATACAGAGGGCCATGGTGAAGTAAGAGGCAGCAAAGCAGCCCAGGCAACAAAGGGAGAAAGAAAGAGAGAGATTACAGTAGCAACAGGGAGGACAGAAAAGCAAATGGACAAAGTGCATGTGAAAGAATAGAGCGAAGGAGATATACATACACGTGAGCAAGCAGGATTGTGCTGGAACACGTGAGCGTGCAGGAGAGGGCACAGACACTCACACACGCAGGGAATTTGCAGCCATTTGCAGCTCTGAGCCCTCCTGCCCCACCCCAGGTTGGCAGCCTGGCACTGCTTCAGCAAGGGAACTCCCTCAGAATGCCCAGGGCATGTGCAGGATTCCCCTGACCCAACCCTCTCCATTCAGTACAGCAGCCACTCTGACAGTGAAAGATCCTCACAGCCAAAGACACCGACAGACGCTGGCTCTGAGCACCCCCCACCCTCCCCAAAGCAGTTCCGTGCTTGAAAGAGGGAGAACAGGACACATGAGCAGACACAGCCACTCCTGCATGGCTTTCTCCAGCTCCTCACACAGGGTGACCCTTTGCATCCTGCTCTGTCACTACACTGCAGACCCTTGCTCGCACTCCCTTTGTCCTCTGGGCAGCTTCACTTCTCCCTTTGCACTCCTTTCCAGCTCCTTTGATGACAGTCCCTTAGAACTCATTCACACAGCTCCAAGTCCCCGTCCAGAGCCCACCACGCCCAATCCATGCAGTCATTTGTAAATGTGCTGAAATCCCAAACTGCACACGCACCCCCTGTGCCACACCGATCTCCAGACCTCCACTGCTCCAGATGGACACTGGACTGTGTCAACCAGGACTTCAGCGCAGACAAAACGTGTTCCTTTGTGTCCTCCTCTCCAAACCATGACCTATCTCAGGCTACTGGGCTGGCAGCAACCTCAGGCAGAGTTTGGGCATCCAAAGCCAAGCAGCGTCCAGCCAAGAAGCCATTCCAGCCCTCCTGGGCCTCTGACTTGCACATGTCTTGCCTCACACCTCACAGTGGTGTGGCACCAAAACTCACACCTTGAACACACAGTCATTGTGATTCCAAAACAGCAAAACAAGACACAGCTGCCCTGAGCAGGGCTGATTACAAACCTTTGAGAGGTTCAGGACCAAGCCAGACACAAGCACTGCATCTTGGGCCCCCATGGTGGAGGACACTGAGAGCATTTTCTTATGAAACAGTTTTCCACATCTTGGTACACAGAGGCACAGACAGACCTCACACACAAAAACATATAAAACATAAAAAGTTACCAAAGACTCCAGGCATTGTCTAGAAGAGGACAAAGAAAAATAAATAGCTATTTCTATATATACTTGGGAAGCACCAGATAGCGCAGTGATGGACCAGATACAAAAAAGATAGAGATGAGTCTCAGTCCCAGCCTTTGATCACTCACAAGGGAAATGCATGTGCTGCCTTCTGGAAACCAGGACCAGACATTGTGTCCTACCTCTGCCTAAGCCCAGCTCAGCTGCAGTTTAAAGAAAAGGCCTTCCAGCCTGGTGCTTCACAACCCCTCCGTCTCGCTTCTATTTCACAGCAGCTTTTCACAACCCTGACAGTGCTTACTATAAGCAATACAAGCTCAGCTGCAGGATTTGCTCCTTCTGGGACAGCCTAAGGTTCGGAAAATGCCTCCCTAGAAGCACCAAACTTCACTGGAACCTGTGGCCAGGGACTGAAGGGAGATGCTGAGCAGCAGCCCTGAGCAGTCACAGGTCAGACCCTGTGCTGCTGGCTCCAGCAGTCCGAAGGACTGAGGATAATTTACACCAGGTGAGTGAGCAGCTCACCACTGACACACAGCCCTGCTTAGCAAGGCTTGCTTTCCAGCACTGCGTTGTTTCTCCAGCTTCTCCCAACACACACCAAGCCTGGCAGCACCCCAGGCAGCGCCATGCCTCTGTCCTGGTCAGCCTGAGTGTGCCGTGGCCACCACATCCACAGGACAGAGGCCCCAAGGTCTGACAAGGACTCTTTGCCAAGGCATCTGCCTCAATATGAGCTCAAAAAGGTGTTTAACTATCCTGGGTATGGCTGGGAGGGAGTTAATTAGCTTCGCGTGGTGCTGAGTTTTAGGTTTGCAACCGAAACAAAACTGGTAACACAATGACATTTTAGCTACTGCCAAACGTGTTTGCAGCGTCAAAGCCTTCTCTGTTTCTCACATGTCCCCCAGTAAACGCACTGGGGGTGCACAAGAGCTTGGGAGTGGCTTACCCAGATCCACCACAAAGCTGTCCTGTCCCATCTAACATCGTGCTGAGCAATAAAAAGGAGAGGAGGGATCTTGGGGGGTGTTTGCCACCCCTGGCTCAGGAACTCCTGGACATCAATCTACGCACAGAAGGCAGAGAATGTTTGCATCCCTTGCTTTCTTTCTCTTTTCTTCTGCTTTCACTTATTAAACCATTTTAATCTCAACCCACGCATTTTCTTGCTTTTACTCTTCCTTTCCCCTTCCCATGACCCACTTGGGGATGAGGGAGTGAGTAATGGGCTGTGTGGGGCTTAGCTGCCTACCAAGGCTAGCCCTCACCAGGCCCAGAACACTTGGCAGCACCAGTACAGAGGAAATCAGACTGAAGCCTTCCAAATGCATTAACCAGAAACCAGCAGCCGTGGCAGAGTGAGAAGCTGCCACTCTCCTTGCACAACGCTTTGAGCCTCTCAGTCCTGTGACGTGAGCTCACGTCTCCAGTTCTGGGGCAGCCAAGCACCACCCCATTTCCCATCTAATCCACTAAAATACATTAGCACTCTAGGTGCAAAACCAATCAAAGCCTCAACTGACGGTTCCAGCATCCTTCCCAGCCAGACACGAGTCTCCCATCGCACAAAAACGTAAACAGCTTTTTCAGAGAAAAAATCCATAAATGCTCACCTGTGGTGGCTACTCCAGCTGGGGAAGGTTCAGCGCTCGCGTTCACTCCATACATCCGTCGCTTTGTGGTACCAAGGACAGGAGCAGCATCATCTGTCAGCACAACAGTCAGTCCTCTAGGCAGGACTTTACAGCTCCAGCTCAAAAGCTCTTGTCTGCCTTCGCTAATCCATTGCCAACTCCTGGCAGTGGCAAGGCAAGGCCGTGTCTTCATCTGCCTCAGCCCCCGGTCGCTCGTGCCACGGGGACTCATGGTGGCAGCCCCAGTCCTTTGCACACCCGGGGCTTGTCCCCCGCCCACACACCCAGCTGGCCAAGCCGCTGGCATCAGCCTCTGCCAGACCTGCCACGGAGCCCGCTCCTGTCTGGCATGGCCACGAGAACCTGGGCCAGATCAAACCCCGCCAAGGGTTCACCTGAGAGACGAGCCTGGGCAACAAAGCACAAGAGAGGGATTTGGGAAAGGCGCAGTCACTTCTCAGCCTCAGCGAGACGAGCAGAGAGCCGCTGCCCAGGGGAGGATGCTAGTTCTCAGCTCACCTCTCGGATTAATTGGTTAATTGGCACGGCGGGCTGAGCGCAGGAAAGGAGGAAGGATGGCTCCCTCTGCCGGCACCGGCCCCGGGAGGAGCCCCCCGCCCGCCCTCCGCCCCCCGGCAGCGGCCGGACCCCGGCCCCGCCGCAGCATCCCGGAGCTGCCGCGGGAAGAATTCCCATCTCCGGCGGCACGGCTGAGGATGCCCGGCGAACAACGGGTGCCCTGCCTCGGGACGGTGTTACTGCAGCAGGAGTTATTTTGGAAAAAAAATACCGTGCCACTGGGAAACAGCCCGGGAGGGCTGTAGAAAACGGGCGTTCCGCTGACTTTTAAAAGTTTAAGCAGGGATGTAATTTCTTAAGGACACTGCTGATGCTCAGCTATTCCTACCTGCCATCAAAAGGTTTAGCTGTATTTCGTAAGTGGGAAGGCAGCCAAGCTCAGAAAGCCGGTGAAGTCCAGCTCTCAAAGCAACCCCCTCCCTCACCTGTCCGTCCTCGACCTTCCCGACTCCAGCGGCAGGGGAAACAATTCCCTGTCTCACAGGCACAACGCTGTCAGCAGCAGCCACACGCCTCGTTAGGGCCATAACAATAGCAAAGAAAGCACATTCTCACACAGCTAAAAACACTGAAGAGTGAAAATGCAGAAGGATCCAAGGGTAACTCCGGAGTTTGGTAGTGGCAGGAGGGGACAAAACAGTGTCCTGTCCCAGGTTAACAAGATGATTTGCTCGCTGTTGGTACGTGCACAACTCAAACTGATTCAGTCTAGAGAGGGTGATGAGGACAGGAGGAGGTGCTCAGAGCTTAGGAGCCACTTTTAATGACAAGGATTATTGGAGAAACAGCATTTTGGGGATTTGGGATTCTGGGAAGCAGCTGCAGTAGGAGCAGAGGGAGATAATCCCAGTGTGACAGACAGAGACGCAAGGAAGCAGGACTGGAGAAGGGAATGCAGCATCCCCAGGCACACACGCAGGAGTTACTGTCTGGCACAACATCCATTCCAGAGCAGGAGGCTGCCAGAACAAGGGCCTGGCCCACAGCTCCCAGCTCTCTTCCCTGCTGGGATGGCCACCCCAGTACGGTTTCTCTGAACCAGCCAAACCTTCATCTGTCCTCGCTGACTCTGGCCAACAGTGGGGCCTCAGAGCAGAGGCTCCATCTGCCCCACAGGTTCCCATCAAGATGATCAGGCTCCCTGGCCAGCCCTGACCCATGAGCAAACAGCCGGCCAGGGCAGCAGAGGGCACCGAGGGCAGACCCAGGCCAGGGCCAAGGGGACACACACCCCGGGGTACCCAGCTCCACCTCTCAGGTGGGCATGGGGCCCTTCCTAGGCTGGGGTCTGCCTGCACGCAGCTCTCAAGTGCCCGAGCACAGGGGAGGAAGGGCAGCAGTGCTCAAGAAGGAGTCCAGAGACAGAAGGGTGTCACCTGCAGAGGCTGTGCTGAGTCCCCAGGCGCTGCTGTGCACAGCACTGGGGATGAAGCTGCTGTGGCTGCAGCACCCAGGAGGGGCTGTTTGCTGCACAGAACTGGACAGCTCATGCGGGGATGAGCTCCCTCCTGCCAGGCCAGTGTTGTGACCACATCACACCCTCCTGCTCTGACTCCTTTTTGCCATCAGGGAAAAGTGCCAGCTTACCAAAGCAGTGTTCAGATCCTGTGCCTGGTCCTACAGCTGCTGTTTCCAAGTGTGTCACTCACAGCCTTGGTCTGCAGGGTGAACACCACTACCTGTACCCACATTCACACGTGGGCTCCTGCCAAAAGGCATTCAGGGCTTTCAAAGCTCCACTTATTGCCCGAGATGTTTCTATGGTGACTACCTTCACATCCCATCATTGGCTGCAGAAAGCTTCTGGCCATCAGCAGCTTCAGGTGAGTTGAGGGCCTCAAGCTTCAAGTCACCTCAGCTGTTAATGCCATGGGCTGCAGCCAGTTGGGAAGAGATTAACAAAACCCCACCTGAAGAGGCAATAGTAAACAAGGCAGTGTCAAAGAGGAGTAAACCCATTTCTCCTTCCCCTCGGTGTTCTCTCAAGTATTGTAGCAGGGAGGAGCAACAAAGAGGGGCAGAGGGTGTCTGCAAAAGGGTATTGGACAAACAATTCTGCTTTCATGACTCCCTGAAGGATTTCCCAGTCAGCAAAGCTTGCAGAACTGCCACAACCAAAGCACAGGAACACTTCAGCCCATGCAGTGACCGGCCCTGACACACCACTGCCCTAGCCAGAGTCAGGGCGCTCCCAGCTCTGCTCCTCCAGGGCACCTCACTAAATGCTCCTGCAGGGCAGCCACAAATCCGTGGGTACTTCTGAGAAGCACCAGGCCCAGCCATCACCTCCATCACAGCCATAGCTTCCACCATGAGCCAGGCAGGGCCAAATCAGCACACATGACAGCAGTGACAGTGTGAGACAAGCAAGGTGGCTTTGTCTGGGGAGCAGACCCTGCCCACAGCAGTGTGACAGCAGTGTTAACAGGCACGTAGCCCACAGCCGCAGTCCTGAGGACTGTGAGCTAAGGCATGGCTCTCCCACAAGAGATCCAAAATCAGGAAATGCAGCACTGAGTAGAGCCAAAGCTGAATTAGTTATGTTGGGCTTTTTTCCTCCAGGCTCATGGAGGGCACTGCCAGAGGGGCAAGGCCGTGAGTAAATGCAGGACAGCAGAACAGGGCAGAGCAGGCAGAGAGGCAGCAAGTCCAGATTTCCCAGACAAGAGCAAGAGGGCAGGACTGGGAGCACAGAAGTGCTGCCCTTCCTGCAAGGAGAATTGCAACCTTGCCTTGTGTTAAGTGAGCTCTCCTGAGATGAGGCACGCAGCAGAAAGGAGACACTTTCTGAGAAGCACCTTGATCTTCAGCTTGTAGGTGCAGCAGCAATGAATGATCCAGTCAAACCTGGCCCTTGGGCTGGAGCAGATGGAGCAGCTTTGGGCTGGCTGTCTCTCCTGTGCCCAAGGGCTTTCAAGAAGGGAAAAGCAGGAGCCTCAGCTTAGCAGGGTCTGTCCCCCACCTTTTACACAAAGATGCCCCCTGGGACACCGGTGTGCAGCCTCGCCACCACCGAGGCTGGGTCAGCAGTGGAAGCAGCAGAGGCAGCGCCTGGAAACCCATCTGAAGACAAAAGCCATGCCCAGCCACTGAGGCACAGGCAGCCCCAGACAAGCCGCATGCCGTGAACAGTCCCTCCTTGTGCTCCCACCTCCCGGCAGAGTCCTGTATCCCCCTTTGCTGTACGAGCACCAGGAGACATCAATAGCTAAGGGAGCTCTGAGGCTGCTGTGGGCCCCACACCCGGCTGCCAGCTGCCACCTGCTCTGCCCCACAGCGTCCCACAGGCCCTCAAAAGAAGGTGCTGAAATGCTGTCAAAGAGCTGAGACATCCATTTGCAAGAAGAATTCCAACCACACTGCAAGAGGATCTGAGGAACAGCATCACCAAGAAGACCTGAGGCTAGACCTAGACCCTCTGCAGGCATTCCAGTCAGCCCTGTGGGATAATGAAAGGGAGACACTGCTGGAGAAAGATTCACTTTTGCTACCCAGACGTTGTCTTGCAGAACCAGTACAAAAATGCCATGAAGGATAAAACAGAATTCCCTTCTTCCTGCCACACCACAAAGGACAGTAAAAAAGAAAGAAAAATGCAAGAGATAGAGCTAGGCTAAAGTGAAGTCTGGACAAGTCTCTGAGAGAGAGTTGTTGCAAAGGATAAAATTGAAAATTACTGTAATGTACCGTATTCCTTTATGGACTTTGCAAATAATAGAAAGTGATGACTAAATGAAAAAGAAACTGTGAACTAACTGGGAGGATGGGTCTCTGCAGTGGCTGCCAGCAGGAGCAGAGAGCCCCATGCCTGAGCTCCCCACAGGTTTCCAGAGCAGAAACTAACCCACCAACTGGACACAACTGCAGAGACAGATGTCCCACAGAGATGGACACCCAGCTCATGTCGGGCGAACAGCTGAGTCCAAATCCAACCCCATGCTCCGAGTCTGCAGCAATTTGCTGCCCAAATCCAGCCACAAAGACCTGGCTTTTCTGCTGGGGTAGAGCTGGGACTTCACAAGCAGCCCACAGGGACACGCAGGCATGAGCCCTGTGAATGCTGGAGTAGCCAAGCCTAAGGACAGAGCTCTGTGCCCTCAGCTGCAGCCCAGGGCAGCCACACACCCCCTGAGAGCAAGGTGCCACAGGGGACCCTGCTCACCGCAGAGAGCACACGGGTGCTGAGCGCACGGGCAGGACATCCCCAGAGCAACAAACAGCCCGAGGCTAAGCTGGTGACATCCCTGCCATCGGGCACCCCTTCCACAAAGAAACCCCACGGGGTAAACTGGTGGTAGAGACAAAAGAGATCCCGAGAACAGCAAGGAGCTGTACACCATGCCCAACTACAACCTCGGGCAAGGAATCTGGTTGGGGTTCACACTCGCCTCATCTTTACATGTAATTTTTCTAGAGAGCAGATCACTCAAAATGGCCTGTGCCTCAGGATATGCATGGACTTATCTGCAGAGAAGTGTCATTGCTTGTAAACCCAAACACAGTTGCATAACCACATGGTTAAAAGATAACAACACAAATTCATACATGGCTGTATCCTTATGCATGAATACTCTTCAGCGACGTGATGTCGGAAGAACCCGAGTGTCACCACGCTGTTTCTTTTTCAAACTGTTTTCCTTTACTGTCAAAACGTGGGCTTTTAAAATATAAAAACTAATTATTTGAAAAAAAAAAATGTAATTGTACTTTAAAGGAATAAAAGCAGATTAAATTCCACCTGAAGTCCAGTCTTGCTTCCAAGCTTTCACAAACCATCTAATCCTTCTAATGAAATAAGGTCCGTGGGTTGAAAAAGGGGCTTCAAATAAACAAACATTCCCTCTGCAATATTTGCAGCCTAATTTTACTGCTATGGGATAGTGACTATGAGCAGAGAAGTAAAATTTACTACAAAAAAAGCCTTGCTAGCTCAATATTATTTTTAATGCACAAAAAAACCTCCAAAAGCTGACCAGACAATATAAACAACAAACAGTAAATTGTAACCCTTTTCTCGTAATCCTTACACACAAGAAAGAACTAAGAATTTTTCAAACATGACATTGCATTTAAATCATGAAAGTGTCATATTTTTTGGTACGGAGCTTGGAAGAATAGGATTTTAGACAACCTTTTTTTTTTTTTTTTTTTTTTTTTTTCTGAAGGCCTGCTAGCTTCTTTTGAAAACGGGTTTTAAAACTGACCTTGTTCCAGTAGCCACTTCTCTGTCATTGGTATGAAATCACTATATCATATTACAAAGTGTCAATGCACCAAAAAGCAAAGGGCATTTTTTCTTTTTTTGGCAGGAACAAAACTGGCTTTTTTACCTATGAAACAGCACATACTTTCTCTTTCATAAGCCCACCAATTTCAGCGCTGTATTATTCAGCAAACTGGCATTTCATACAGAGACCAAACCTCACTTGATCTGACCCTCACCTCACTAGAGCAAAGACATACCTGAGACAAAAGTCAGCACAGAATCTGGGCCAGCTTATTCAGATTTCAGCGGGCTCTACTCTGTGCTACTCTTAGGATACCGTCAACATTTCAGGGAATTCATCAATGAGCAGCAGAACCACCTTTTGGCCTTGAACACAAACAAACACAGCACCAGCACAGAGAAGCCGTTTCAGACTCAAAGCCAGGGAAACAATTTATTTTCAGCATTTGAAAACTGATGTACCAGGACAATGATGTCCAACCCTGATAACTGTTCGCTGCAAATACTCTTTACCCAGTGCTCTTGAAAGAAGTGGAGAGCATCCATCAGCCTCATAGGGAAAACCTGGCAAAGCCCAGGTTCTGAGCTGGGCATGCAATCCATGAGTACAGAGACTGCAGGCTTCAGCCATGCTCTGTGCATTGGGTGCTCTGAAGAGACAGAAACAGGTCCCAAAGAAACAGTCATGAGCTGAGATTTCCTCAGTGCTGTGCAAGACTGTGTCGCAACACACAGCATCTTAACGGCTCAAGTACCAGCCTAGGAGCAGGGATAGAGGAGGCACATCCCCGCATTTATTTCCTCAGGCCATGCAAACAGGCTCTGGAGAACCGGAGCTCTGGCGGAGCCACCCGTTCTTCGTAGCCCTCTCAGGTCCAAAGGCTTCCCTGAGGTGCACTGCTCTATCTTGTCAAGTTATGTCTGAACTCCTGACCCTGCCCCTCCTTGCCGCTGTCTGCACCATCACCCCCGTAACTCGTCTCGTTCATGCATAAAACGAGCTCGGATGAGAACACAGGGCAGATTCCCCCGGACCGTGCAGGACGTTAAAACTGCCAGAAATCAAATAAAAACGAAGAGGCATCAAGTGCATCCCTCCATTCCCAGACGCACCGGCAGTGCCCGCAGAAGCCCCGATGCCACAGGGCGGGCTGGCCCGGCGAGAGGCACACCTGGCGCGGCAGCACCGGGCCAGGGCACGCCGGGGAGCAGATGCGGCTGCAGCTCTGGCTCCCAGAAGGCCTGTGCACAGCCACTCGGGAACCACATTTTAAATCAGGAAAGTGCTAGTTTTAGAACAGTTATTTTTAGTTTGTTGGTAGAAAAAAACGTGGCTCCGTGAAGAGGGATGTTACCCGGCCGGCTCTAAGGGCTCCCGCTGGGTTCCTCGGGCACAGCAGCCACCCATCCACAGGCGCCCAAAGCAAATTCCGTGCGGAATGGGCACGGAGGCTCCGGTCTCAGCGAGAGAAACGGGGCTCTTGGGTAGGAAGGAGCCCGAAAAGGATGTTTTAAGATACCACCGGTTAAAAAAGGAGCTGCAGCTCTTCAAGCACCGGACTGTTTTAATCGGAAGGTGTGTCCGAACCCGCCGCTGGCGGGGCCGCGCCGGAGGCATGGCATCAAACCTCCGGCTTCGCCCGCCGACACCAAAGAGACCGAGGCACCCCGGGGCACCCCGGGAAGCGGGACTGCACGACCCGGGGCGGCGGCGACCCCGGGGCCGGGCCGAGCCCGCGCTCACCCGCCGGGAGCGCCCGCCGCAGCCCCGCCGGGCGGCGGCAAAGTTTGCGGCGCGGCGAGGGACGGAGAAGTTGGGCTCCCCCGCCGTGCCCGCCCCGCCGCCCCCCGAGCCCCCGCCCGCCTCGGCTCTTACCTGGGGCGGCGGCCGCGGCGGCTCCCCCGCGCCGGGCGCTCGGCCTCCCGCGGCATCCTGCGCTGCGCCCGCCGGCGCGGCCCCGGCGAGGAGCGGAGCGCAGCCCCCGCAGCCGGGCACGGAGCGGAGCGCAGCCCCTGCGCCCCGGCACGGAGCGGAGAGGAGCCCCGGCAGCCGGGCACGGAGCGGATCTCAGCCTCGGCAGCCGGGCACGGAGCGGATCGCAGCCCGGGCAGCCGGGCACGGAGCGGAGCGGAGCCCCTGCGCCCCGGCACGGAGCGGATCGCAGCCCCGGCAGCAGCGCGGAGCCCCGAGCGGCGGCGGCGGCGAGCGGAGCGGGCTGCGGGCACCGGGCGGGCAGGGAGCGAGGCGGGGCGCGGGCGGCGGGTGCGCGGCGGGGGCTGCATGTGCGGCGAGAGCCGCCTTCCTCCCCCTCGCTCCCTGCCTGCCTCCCTCCTTCCCCGCCAGCCCAGCCCAGCCCTGCCCAGCCCAGCCCCGCCCGGCCCGGCCCAGCCTCTGCTGGAGACTCTGAGAATGCAGCGCCGGGTCCGCGCCCCGGACCGGCCCCGGGGCCTCCCCCAGGGACCCACCCTGGGGATCCCCGGCCCGGGGCAGCCCCCCGCAACCCCGCGGGCTGGCGCGGTCCCCGGCGGGGCGGCGAGGCTCTGCTCGCGGCTCGGGGCCGCTCCCCACCCCGCGGTGCCCCCGCCCCGGGCGCCCGCAGCTTCTCCGCCGCCCCAGCGCCTTGCCGGCCGCCCCGGGGGCGGGAGCGGGGCGCGGACAGGGGCAGATCTGGCCGCCCCCAGGTCACTGCCAACCCTCCGGTGCCCGGTGCTGAGAGCTAATTCTGTGCGTGGAGCGCAGGACTGAGCCGGGGTTCCAGGGCATCTGTGACTGTCAGACCCCCTCCTGCTGTGCACCAGGGTGGCCAAGGCTGTTGGCATCCTCAGCACACACCTCAGCTCTTTGGTGCCTTCTCCAGAGCCTTGCTCGAAGCATGGTGGGCACTGTCCTGGCCCAGCAGCATTTCGAGGGTGCAGGGGCAGAAGTGGCAGCAAAGCTTGCTGCCTGCAGTAGAATCACACGCCAGCAGCAGGATGCTGGGTGTACAGACCACTCTGGACGTGATCAGGGCCAGTGGTAGGTGGAAGCAAGGAAGAAGTACCTGGAGAAAATGCTCTCCTGTGTCCACAGCATTCTCTGTTATTTGGCCCTGGAGCCTGGCTCTGAAAGGAACACAAGAGAACACCAGAGGAGGGAATGCTGTGTTGCTCCATTTGTACAGCACCTTGTGTACAAGGCCAACAAATCCTCTGCTTGGCCAATTTGATCAAGAAACAGCAGTAACCCAGGTTATCTACAAACTACCTGGATCTGGTGCTTCCTGTATAGGAAGGTGCTATGAAGGTGAGGGAGAGTTGGGTGGAAAGCAATAGAGAGGCTTATAACCACAGCGTGGATCCAGGAGGAGTGGCTCTTCCTTTCCAGGACCAAAAGATGAGCAAGATGCAGATCCAAAGCTCTGGCAGCTTTATTTTCCACCTTTGCACTGGCTGGCACAAGGCTCCCCACCATCCTGCTGCTGCATGACTCTCACCCTTGAAGGCCAAGGGGGTCCTGAAGCCATCCTAGGAAATGCTCCATATCAGCCCCTTCAGACACAGAAGCATCTAGAATTGTCCTCAATCCCAGTGTGAGGCTGAGAGACCTCCCAGCTGCAAGCACTGCTGCCAAAGTAGATCCCACTTGAGCCTGATGCTCTTGTAGGGAAAGGAGCAGAGCCTGGAGCACAGCTGCTCTGCTGCTAACACAGTCTGCAAACACAGACCGTGTGCTCAGTGTCAATCCAGCCCTGGGACAGCTGCGAGGCTCTTGTGCCAACTGTGACACTGGCACTGGGAACACCCAGATCCTGTCCCTGGGACAGCCAAGAGGCCACCTCGCACAGTGCAGGTGGAGTTGAGCCCACCTGGCTGAAAGCATCCAACAAGCTGGTGTGATATTGGGAGATGGTCCCAGCACTCGTCTGTAGTCATGGTGACCTTTTCCAGCCTGTTTTTGCTAAGACCCCCTTGCCCTGGAGACACAGAAGATTTGTCCCTCCTGCCATTGCCCCCTCCCCTGTGGCACAGCAGCTCCATGTCTGATCTAGTTGAAGAAGTCCCTGCTCATCAGACATGTGTTGGACTAGATCACCTTTAAAGGTCCTTTCCAACCCAAACCATTCTATGGCTCCATGATTCCATGCCCTCTTGCTGCTGCCATGCCGGTGCTGATAAGGCCAGGCAGCCTGTCCCAGACAAGCCCTGGAGAAGGCCACAAGGCACCTAATGCCAGTCCTTCCATCACCCCTGAAATCAGTGGTGCTTCAGAGTATGCCCAGGTCACATGGCCAGGAGTCACCATGGGGAAGGAGCGATGGAGGATGAAAGCTGGAGAACGAAGGATCACCCGTGACACAATCACTCCTGTGGCTCCCCACAAACACCGAATGCAGCCTCCACAGCCGTCTCAGCCCCTCTGAGAAGCTGACATGTCACTTTAATATCATGTCTTGTATTTGCAGTGACAGAAGGATGGACAGGTTATCCTTTGACTTGGCTGCCATCCTCTTTATCTCCATGAGAATTTAGTCCTCATCTGGCTTCTCTTTTTTTCTTATTCTCATCACTGCTTTACCCCAGAGTTTAAATAGCTCTTTTGTATTTTTTAGCTCTCCTCTACCTGCAGCACTGTTCCCTTACTCTGTTATACTCTCCCCATCTCATTGAGCTCCAGGCCCCTTTGCTTTGTTCTCTCCCTATCTCTCCCTCTCTTTCTGCTGGTGCCTTGTTCCTTTTCTTGTTGTGATTTGTCTTCTCTGCTCTGTCCCTTTAACTCATCTATTCTCCTTATCTCTTTTTGCTTCTTCCTCTTCCTTTTCCCCGTCTTTGCACTTCCCCCCTTCCTCTCTGTGCCTTTGTCTGCAAGGAGTTGAAAGTTAAAAGCTTTTCCAACTTGATCCTGAGCAGCTTTCCCTGGTGCTTTCATCTCCACAACACATTTGTAAAACCGCTCAGACTGAAGAGCCATGACATGAACAACTAAAGAAATATCAGAAAGAAACAGGACTCCCAACATGGAATGGAAATCTTCCTTTTCCAAAAAAATCTTTCTGTTCCACCAGGACTGAGATTTTTCTCTCCACAGCTCCTTAAAACACAACATAAAATCCATTTACCACAATATAAAACCCATTTACCAAGATTTCATTTTCCTGGCCTCATCTTCCTTCCAGAAGACTTTCATTCTGGAGGGGGTAGACACAGGGGTGCCTCAGAGCTCTCCATCATCTGCCAAAAAGTAGCTGTGACCAGCCTGCTCTCCCTCTCCCATCTCTAACAGATCCTGCCAGGTGTGTCAGTGCTGTGTCACACACTGCTATCCAGAGGGAAGTGCTGGACACACCAGAAAAGGTGCCCTGGCTCTTGTCCAACCCTGCTCCTACTCTTCCTTCATGCAAAGATGGCAGAGACCTGGCAAACTCTCCCAGCTGATGTGTCACCCGCTCCTCTCAGATGCCAAAAAGTGTTCTTTCTTAGCTCTTTCTCGTGTTCTGTGCAAGGTCCAAAATTGTTTGTTTTGGGTATAGCAGCTGCAGACCACTTCAGGGAAATTCAGGGGATTGATGTTTTCAAGCCACTTTGCTCGGTGCTTCTGTGCAGCCTGTGCTTTGCAGGGCTCATGTGTGAGCACAGGAGTATGGTCAATCCTACCTGTGACAGTGGCAGGAAACTCCAGAGCTACCAGTACGGATCTGTGCTGTGTCACGCGGAGCAAGCCCAAGCGCTGTCTGCTTACCTGGAAATTTGTTGCTGAGAAGCCCATGAATCTTGGCTATTCTCACAACTCTATGAGAGATTAATCTTGCTAAATCCTCCTACTCCTTCCCTATTGGAGAAACAGATTCAGCACAGGACAAGCTTTGTGACTCACCTCTCTGTTGGCAGAGCCATCTCCCATTAATCTAACTCGCTGTCTAATGTCCACATTTGGCAGGCAGGCAATCCATCTCCAGTCCGGCTCTGTCCAGGATCCAGCTCCCCTGTCAGTCAGAGCTTTCCTAACACTGGGTGCCCTGCAGGGCTTCTCCCTGGCAGGACAAGGGCAGGCTGCATCCCACTGCCCAGAACGACAGCGGGGGGCAGGATCTGGCATGGATGGGCACTTGTTAGGCAAAGCCATCCCTGGCTGCAGCGGCTGCTGGGCTCAGCACCCGCCCGGCAGAGCTGTGTTCATCCCCTGACCACACCCCACCTCGTCTCAGCAGAACAACAGAGATGCACACAGCTCAGCCCCAACAGCCTCCCTCTTCCTGGAGGCATGATTCAGTCTGCTGCCCTTCAAAATTTATCCTGAAAGGAGCAGGACCCTGGGTGTCAGGAATGGCAGAGAGGGCTTTGCTCACGGAGCTGCAGCTCAGGATGCCATGAAGATGCACGGGGGAAAGTCTCTTTGGCACGCTCCCTGCAGAGGGTCCCTGGAGGTCACATTTGTTCCCATTGTGCTTTTCAGCTGCCTCTTGCCAGATGCTCCTTCTTGCCTCAGTGCCTGTTTTTGGAGGGCTGCAATGTGGGATGCCCTGTTACATGCCCAGGTTGCCTCCTGCCTTTACCGGGATGCTGCTCCAGTTTAGGATGGTTTAGGATGGACCCTACAGGCAGGTTGTACCACACGACTTTCTTCATAGCCCATGGCTGTGGGAGAGGTTCTGCACCCCTTAAGAGGTCCAGCACCATGATTCCTGCTGGAGATAGGGGCATGAGCTGAAGGCAGCAGTCCTGTGCTCACACAAGTCCTGCAGAACTGGGGACACTCTGTCACACAACACAGAGCGTGTCCACACAAAGATGGAGGTGACTAAACGTGGCTGGGAGGGACACAGCCCAGCACTGCCCTGTTTGCTGGGCACACCTGATCCAAACGCCCCAAACTCTTGCCCAGAGCCATTTCTCACATGCCACCCTATTTACTCAGTCAGCCAAACGACCCTGACTTGCTGAGGTTCTTCTCTGCTGCTGTGGATCTTCTGGGGATGTTCCCACTGCCCCACAGATTCAGGCATTTCCTGCCACCACAGCCTGGCAGCTCCCCCCATCTTTATTCTCTCCGAGTACTGTGTCATTTGCAGACTCCACGGTGTCAGCCTTGTGATTAGATTCCAATGCCTTTATGAATAATTTGTTTCGCAATTATAAAGCAAATATTTAATTGAACTTTATGTAAAATTGCTTCTGCCTCTGAGCACTGAGCCCCAGTTTTGGGAGAGGGCGCTGCATGACCCCGTCGGGCTCTGGGTGCCTTTTGACGAGGCAAGCAGAGAACCGCCAGACCCCCTCCCAGCAGCCTGTGCCTGCTTGCAAGCAGCTGGCCCTGGTGCCTCAGCTGAGCCTGTGAGGGGACCACGAGGGGATGGCTGCACACCGGCCCCAGAGACTGCTGCAGATGCACCAGCTGCAGGATTGCAGTGAGCCTCTCTTCCCTTGGGAGCGTGTCCTCGGGCACAGGCAGGAGACGTGTCTCCCTCAGCTGAGCAGCAGAATGAACCAGCCGGAGCACTCCCACAGGGTGACCTGGAAGAGCTGGAAGAGCTCAGCATGAAGGATGTCACTATGAAAAATGTCTTTGTGACAAGTGGACGGCAGTCAGGTTTCAGCACAAAGATAAGGACTGACGCAAAGACCCTGGGTTTTCTTCTTTCCAGTCTCTTCCCTTCCAGGACAAGCCTGGAGTATGCAGGTGGAAACCTGCACTTCAGCTGACTCTTCAAGGGAGGGTATTCCTCCCTGGCCATGTCTCAGCAGCATGGGGCACCAGTCTGAATTGATAACAGGAGCTTTGGAACCAGGGTGCCCATGCCAGGAGAGGCTGCTCAGCACATGCAAGGCCGGCGGTGTGTGCAGGAACACTCAGTACCGTGACATCACCCGCAGGCTCAGCTGGAAGTGGCTGAACAGGAGGGGTCTGGACACACCTCGGATTGGCCACGGCATCGCCTCTGCACAGGAAAACATCTATATCAGCAAAACCAACAGAACTGGACGAAATCCTAATTTACCATGGTCTGTAAAAGAGGCTGAAGTGCCTATTTCCAGTGAGGCGAATTTGAAATTGAAAGAGGAAAACGAGTGCATTGAAGAGATCAGAAGCTCCTTTCCGAGAGTGTATCTGGTGCAGGTAATTGCTAACTGACCTGGAGGGGCTCTTGAAATCGACCTAATGCAGCAGATTCTGCTGCTCAGAGTGGCTCCAGGGCTGGGGTCAGCCTGTGCTGGCACTGTCCCTGCCGTGTGCTGGCAGGGGGGACAGGCTGGGCAGCGGGGGCTACAGCACGGGAAAGGGAAAGCCTAAAGCTCCCTCCATAAGCACCTCAGCCTGGCCTGAGCATGTCCATCTGGAAGGGCCTGGTCAGCTGCTGGAAGCTGGACACTTGTCCTTGCACAGGGCAGTCCTGTTTGCAGCGATGGGGGACCCAAGGCTTGGAACCAGCCTGGAGCAGCTGTGCTGGCACACTGGGAAAGGAGGGATGGATGGGGAGTCTGGCCAGAACTTGGCAGCTCAGGCACTGGATCTGGACAACCAGGTGGGAGCTGGAGTCCCCGGAGGGTGCAGAATGCAACGTGCCCTGCTGACACGGGTGTGTGGTTATTTCTTTCTCCATACAAACCACAGTAAAGAGTGTCCGTCCCCTGTGGGAGCCTGGGGTTATTGCCTTCCCCAGCAGCACTCCCTTGCTTCTCATCTCAGCTTGGGCAGCCCTTTTACTCAGCTCTTGCTTTTATGGCTACAGATGAAGCGGCACAGCTTACCCTTTGGCTCCCAGCCGCATGTCCCCTGCTGACAGCACACCCCAGGACCAGGCCCATTAGCTTTTGCCCCTGGCAGCTTCTCTTGCTTCCCAGCCCTTGTTCCTTTTCACTCATAGGCGTTAAAGGTTCCTTTTAAGATACACCTTTCTGCTTCCTCTGCAATCCAGATATTTCTTTAATAAATCACATCTGTACTGGCTCTGTGATGTCTATTTGGCTTTGAGCTTTCATCTCCACTGCTTGTTGTGCCCAGCGTGAAATGCTGCCACTCTGCCTATAAAAATTGGTGGTAGGGGCAGTTATTTGTAGCAGTCATTCAACATTTGCTTTACTGATCCAGGCCCAGACTGAAGAAAGCCCAGTGACAAGTACTTGGCTCTGCTAATGGGCAGGCAGATGAATTGCCCCTGCTGTGGGATGTGCTCGCAAAGTGCCCTCCCTTCGGTGGCACAGGGACTTATTCCAAGTTGTTTGCTCCCAAGACTTACATCCAGATGCACAGCTCATCACCTAGGCACTGCAAGAGAGTGGATAACTGAAGCTGTGCCCTAGATATGCAATATAAAAAAGGGCAAAGAAAATGAGGAAAGGCAGACTCTGTCACCATCAAGTCTGGGCTGCATCCAAGGATCCCAGCTAAATGGAAAGCTTAGGACCAGGGCTAACCCTGGCAGGAGGATCATGATACAGCCCCCCTTTTTCCTTCTCTCCCTAGTCCATACACATGCAGGCACACACACACACTCTTGCACACTCTTCTGTAGCTCTGAGGTCACTCAAGGGCAGAGAAAAGTGGGGTTCAAAGCAATTGAGATCTTCCTGTAATAATGACAGGAGAACTGTGGTGCAGTGAAAGTCAGTCCAGCTGCAAAAAGCAGTGCAGAGGCTGTAAGCTGGAAAACAGTTGTTTATTTCTGTTCCTAGGATGGTCTTTGGACTCACATCCCAGAAGAGAGATGTGAGCGCTGCTGGAGTACAGCAGTGCTGAGTCCAGCACTGTGAAGGACGTGCAGTCTGGGCTGGGAAGACCACCCTAAAGTGGCTGGGAAGGACCAGCAAAGCCCTCCTGTACCCAAGGGTGTAGGTTCAGTGCCTATGTCTAGGAGGTGCAGCATCAGCCCCAGCTCTGCTTATCTTTCATCATGACCTGGTCCCTCTGACTCAACCCCTGCTCAGCCACCAGCACTGTTAAATTAACTGGCAGTATATGTGCACATGCAGTCAGTTCCTGGCTTCCTTCATCCTGTGGCAGTCCCACTGCACTGAGTTTAAAGTTACACTTTCCTCGTGCCATTTATTGTCCTGCTGTTGTGACTAGCAGGTTTCTGTGGGTATATGGCAGGGTTCTTCAGCTGTTCCAAAGTGCAACTGCAGGAACCCGAACCTGCCAAAGACGTGTTGTGAGTGCCTCACGTGGGGCTCCTGTGCTCACTCAATAACCAGGATCTAAAGAATGATCCCAACTTTCTAAAAATATTAGAATTTTCAAACTGCTTACTTGTGTCTTCCCTACTACATTTCAAATGGTCCAGTATAGATATTTTTAGAATAGATTCAAATACAGTCCATCACGTCCCTTGAGCACATAACTAAACATCCAACCTGTTTAGCTGTGGTATGCCTGCCTTTCCTTTATCCAGGCATACCGTCCCACTGGCTCACCTTGGAATTGTCATTTTCCTGACGCTGAGCTGTGGCACACTCATGGAGTGGCATCTCTTGCCTGTTTTCACCACTTCAGAGTGTAAAGGCTATGAGATGTTCTTACTGGCCCCAAATCCTCCAGAGCCATGGCTATGGCTGCAGCTTTTATGAATACACATTCTGAATCACATTTTCGCAAGCTTTTACAAGGATATGGCTTAGGGCCACGTTTGTTGTAACTTTGAGTTTTCTGGGAAATACTCCTGCTTTCTGTAGCTGCTGCATATCCGTTGCCAGTGATGATTTCTCCCCTGCAGTGGGCGTTCCTCTGGGTGGGCAGAGGAGCCTTCTTGCCCAGCAGACTCGTACTGTAGCAGCTTCTGGCTCTTGTGCATATGCTGGTCTTTTCTGGTGCGCTATTGCCATATGCAGAATTTCACAGATCACTCCGTGTTCACAATTCTCACAGATCCTCAGCTCCAAGGTTTTACTGCAGGTCTTTAATTCTGTCACATATTGATCGACTGTTTCTGCTTGCTGGAAAAGGATTGGTAATGTTAAAGTGATTCATTGTTTTGTGGGATACACAGTCACATTTTGTTATGTTTCTCTTACGCGTTCCTTTCCTCCTCCCACCAGCAGCTCAGAGACCGGGGCTCTCGCGTTAGTGCTTCTTTCATCTGCACTAATTGCTAAGTGGATCTCAAACTGCCTGACAGTTTCCGTTCTCTACTGCATCCCAGCAGGGAAGGATTTAATGCTGGACCCTGTGATACGCTTGTTAGTTCTTCCAAGAGCTCCTGGAAACCACTAAAGTTCATATTTAAATTTTGTCAGAGCCACCTTGCAGAGAGAAGTGTGTGTACGAGGAAAGATTGCCTTCATTGGGGCTGAACCAGCGCTGATAAAAGTGACTTAGCTCTGAAGAGCGAATCGCAGGGAGTTAAAAATAATTTCCCGGAGTATCTTCCTGCGGCCCCAGTTCTGAGAATTAGCAACGAGCTTGGCATTCTGAAAGCCCAGCCCCTGGGTGTGGGAGGGATTCTCTGCCCCAGCCCTGCCCGGGTCGGTCAGAGGTGTCAGCCTCTCCTTCCTCCACCAGCACCTGGACACAACAGGCTGGTGACCCTCGAGGCACCGCCAGCACCCAGCAGGGCACGGTTGCCCCTTGCCTTCCTGTGCTGCAGGGCTGCCAGGACACATCCTGGCTTGGCAGGGAACCCCTCCTGGCCCCGAGTCCCTCCACTGGCAGGGAGGTCAGCCCATGGCACCACGGTGATCCTCCTGGGAGCTGCCTCCAGCAGGGCAGCCTGGAAGGGCAGCTGGGGGAAAATGGGCCCTTTGCTCCCGCGGTGCCCTGGGACCCCTCAGCTCCAGGCTGCCAGGGTCTGGGTGGCCATGCCCAAATGGGACCATGCCGTGTGCAGAATACGGCTCTTTAGGGAATCCTTGGAATTGCCTTTGGAGAAACAGCAGCAGCCTGCACCATGGCTCTGGGGCAGGGATGAGGAGCAGGCTACACTTGCCATTTCCTTTTCTTTAACTTCAAACGTGCCATCAGATGTAAATTATTCACTTGTAATCCCTGGAGCTGGCAGCAGCTCAGAGAGGATCCAGCTCAGGTGGTAAGAAGAAGGAAAGAAAAAAAGAGGAACCCATTAAATTTAAAAACCTCTGAGAGTCACAAAATGTAAAAATATATTCAGGACAGGAGCCAGGCCGGGATAGGGAAGCTGAGGGAGTGACACTCGCAGCTCTCAGAGTAGTGGGGTGCCATGAAAGACAGGGCTTGGTGTCTCTGAGTGCTCAGCTCTGTCATCTCTTCTAACTCCTCATGATGCTTTGTCCCGTGTCTGTGGTGAAGATGGAAGGAGAAAAGAGCAGGAAATACGTGCAGAACCCTGCTGGTGTCCAGCCCAGACTGAGAGCAGAGCCCTGCTCTCCAAGGAGGCACTTGGGGGATGTTCTCTCCCTCTCCACAGCCAGACCCCTGGCTCAGTCTCCCCAGAGGAGGTGTTGAGGATCCCCAAAGTCAAGGTGTGGGAGCAGCTGTGTCACAGCTTCAGCATCACTCAGCAGCACTGTCCCCAGGGACATGACCAAGATGCCCGTAGCTGCCTTGGCTCCTGCAGCATACTTGGCAGCTTGTTTACTTGGTCCTGATGCAGTTACCATGTTAACTGAAAGCAGGGAGCAGCCCCTGGCAAAGCATGGGCTGTGGAGAGCTGGAATGAAAAGCATTTAAAATGTTTCGCTTCACCAGCCTGGCTGCCCCTTTGCCCACCAGCTTTGGTCTGCTCCTGCAGCAAGTGCTCCATCACCTCTGAAACAAACTGCATCCATCAGGGAGAAACACTCCCATCTCAGGTCTGGAAACATGTCCTGGCACAGCTCCCCAGGAGCCAGCACCCCTCCCCACCTGCCAGGGACTGAGCAAACTGCAGGCACTCGAGGGATTGCTGCTTTCCTGTGCCATGCAGCAGTGCCTGCGGAGAGTGGCACGGCTGCAGCCCAGCTCAACCTCTCCAGCGCAGCCAGTCCAAGCCCCACACCTCTGCAAGAGGGTCTGACAACAGGGTGGTGGACACCCAGTTTGCTCAGCCCTTCCCAGAGTTTGGGGGGATAGCTTCAGGAGACACAGAGGAGATGACAATGTCCTGGCTCAGCCTCAATGGCTCTGCAGACACAGAGCTTGACAATACCTCGGGGAAGGTGCTCATTCTGAGCTCCATGCGGGCTGGAGCAGCTCTCCCTTCACCTCTGTGTGCTGCCAGTGGCACATTGCAAATGGCTGTGGGGAGGACAAAGTGCATCTGTGCTGACACAGACCATGTCTGCCAGGAGATGCCTGCCCCTGGGTGTTCAGTGCCCTGGCAGACCTCAGCAGGGCTGGGGGAAGGACTCAGAGAGTCCCCCCTACTGCCCTCACAGAAGCTGAGCTGGTGGCTTTCTACTCTCAAGGATCCTGTGCATCCTCCTGTCACTGCACACCAGCTCTCCATCCTCTGTGCTCTGGACCCGGACCCAGACCCAGCCTGAGCTTTGTGTCTCCAGCCTTTTGCAACACAGCTCAAGCTGCCTGAGCCGACTCAAATCTCAGGACTCCCTGTCAGCTCTGGGTAACTGAGGTGAGAAAAGGTGCTGCAGGTGTTGCAGAGGCTGCACCAGCCTGGATGAGAGGAGGCAGCCTGAGACCCTGCAAGCAGGTCAGCTGCACCCCCTGCCTCGGCTGCTCGTCCTGTGATGGTGACGGCTGCCGGCACCTGCAGGGAGTACGGATTGCTCCTCAGAAGAGCAGCCAGATGGGAAAGGTCTGTGTGAGTCTGATAACGGCGGCTGCTTGGCTTCCCTCCCTGGCAGACCTGCACGGGGCACACAGGTGCCTGTGTCTGGCTCTCCAGGAACAGGGCAGGCCACGTGCTCCGAGGCCAGGCTGGCATCTCTGCTCACAAGAGCCCCCAACACAGCTTCTCCTGCTGGAACATCCCCAGGGAGTGCAGAGTGAATGCTCAGCCCCACGGTGAAGGCTGGGTGGGAAGTGCATCCCCTCAGACACTTGGCAGGTGCTGGGCCAGGCTCCTCGTGCTTACAGAAGAATGTGCTGGGGCTCAGAGTGCAAAGTCAGCTCCTCGTCCCTAGCAGGGCTCAAGGAATTCATCCCTGACCCAAGACTCACTGAAAGGCATGGAATTGCTAGCTCTGGACCACCCAGGGCAGGACAGGAGCTAAAGGCCAGGCAGCTGCTTTCTGGCACTTGGATGCCAGCAGAGAACCTGTGGATGTGAGGGGTAAAGGCAGACAAGAGAAAAGAACGTGGCAGTGCTTGTGGCAGGAGTGCTGAAACTTATTTTTAAAATTCTCTTTCTTCTGCAGATGGTGCAAACAAAGTGCCAAGTAATCTGCCCCCACTTTTCTGCGCAGCAAAGAAGAAGCCATCACTGCATCCAGCCAGGTGGAAGTGGGCACCTTCACCAGCAGGCACCAGCCCCAGTTCATTCACCCTCCAATTCATCTCAGCAAGCCAAGCAGCTCTACCCTGCTCCACCTGTGGAAACATCACGGCACCAGAGCAAGGCCAGGGTGCTGAGCAGGCTGGGGGAAAGTAGATAAGGATGGAGGATGTTTTCTGTGTGTGGAAGGGAGAGGAAGCCTTGGGAAGATCTCCAGATTCCCTGGGACCATGGAAACCACTGGCAACAGGAGAAACAGCAGGGTCACTTCTAGTTCAGCAAAAGTTTGTGCATGTGCCTGCATCACAGCTTGCTGCCTCAGTGCTGGTAATTCTTGGAATTTAGGTGGAAGATGGATGTGATGGCAATGATAAAACCTGGGCTTTTCAGCTCATTTTCACACTCGGGACCTGTGAGACGGGCTTGACTTGTTAGGTAGGTGAAGAGACCACAATGATGGTACCAGGAGAGGAAGCAGAAATCAAGGCAGAGAGTGAGGTCTGTGGTCAGTCACGTGACAATCAAAACAGAAAATAAAGCCCAACACCCAGCACTTGGCTTTTGCTCCTGCAAATCTCCCTGCACCCTTGTTATCAGCAAATCCGGAGTGAGCCTCCATCCCCAGCACGTAGGGAAGGAGGTGACAGGGATCAGCAAGGCATTGTAAAATTGGTTCTATTTTTACATGCACAGAAAGAACAAGGAACTGCCTGTGACCTCAGTTTCCTCCTGACAGCAGGACTAGCACTGCCTGGGCCAGCAGTGCCCAAACCCTGGGTTTATACTGTCCTTGGCTGCAGAGGCAGTGCAGGTCTTTCCTTGGGCATCCTGGCACTTTAGGGTCGTGAATGTCCCAGGGACATCCTGGAACCACTGGTTCCTACTTGCTGGAACCTCCCCACCTCTTCCTGGCTTTTCCAGGATTTCTGGGCAGCAAGGCTGCAGCCCCTGGGCTGACTCCACAGCTCAGCTCCTGCTCTGCAGCACCGTGGAGGGCAGGAGCAGCAGTCCCCTTCCCCGAGGATGGGTGCAGGGCTGATGTTCCTGCCCAGGGCTGCAGCTCCGAGCTGACATCCAGACCCCGGCAGAGCTGAGGAGCAGCTCCCCACAGACACTGCACCCCACGGGCCCCACTCTTTGTGGCCTGGGGTTGCACAGATCCCAGCACCCCGTCCAGCCCCGGCTGCCTGGCAGGAGCAAAGCCCTCTCCTGAGCGGGCTGGGCTGCCTTGCCTACGACTAAATATTCAGAGGCACTGTGCACTAGCCCTTTGATCAGCAATTTATCTCTCCATGCCACAAGTTTCCTGGAGCCTGGCGTTTCCGCCCCGTGCTCAGCCTTGGTCCCAGGAGCCTCGGAGACAGGTGTGAGGAATTAGCTACAGGGGCTAACGCTCTGACAGGAACCAGCACCAAAAGCAGGGGACAGAGTGTAATGTTTATTACATTTGAAGCAAAGCAAACATGTGGCCTACTTATGTATCTCGAAAGAATTAATTGGGGAGCTCCACAAAGCAGCAGATTATAAATTAGAATAATTTTCACCAACTTCAGCCCATTCATCTTGTTTCACACCAGGCCTGTCAGCTCGGCCGAGTGCAGCCCCAGGCCCAGCTGCTGTCGGCTGGCACAGGACGACTGTCAGCAGCCGGCCCCATGGGCACAGCCTGCCAAAACCCATGGGAAGCACGTGGCCTTCAGCCAAGGCACACACCTTTAATGGAAACAAGCTCAGAGCCTTTAAGGATGGCTCCAGAGGTGCTGAGTGCTGCCAGCTGCCATCTGCAGGGGTATCCAGAGTGCTCTGCTCCAGGGGCTGGCCCAGGGACAGCAGAGATGCTGGGCACCCACCTTGCCCTCTTCACTTGCTGGCAGCCTGCAGAGAGGTGAGGGTCTGGCAGGGCTGTGCACACGCCTCCCGGTTACAATTCCAGGTTAGGAATCAGGCTTTCCTGGCGTGACACAATGGACTACCCCAGGCCAAGGTCGGGTGGAGAAACCTTTGCACAGCTTGGAGGTCACTCGTGGGGACATCACCCATGATATACAGGTGCCTACCTGAGCTGCTGGGAATGTAATGCTCTGCATGGCCAAGCACTGGGGGCCTTGGACTGACACCTTGAGGAGGGGTAAGAACCCCTTTGCAGCCAGATTCCGGCAGAAGGAGCAGCAGGAATCACAATCTGGCAGAGCAGCTCATGCCTGAGGTGCTCCAGCCCCCCAAAGACCAGGCCTCAGGAAGGACTCCAAGGGGCCACATCAAGAAATGACCCTGAGGTGTTCCAGAGATTCTGTCCTGGAGAAAAAACTCACCCAGAGCAATGACTGTATCCCAGATGGCAAAATCTCACTGGCACCTCTGAAAGCAGCGGATGAGAATAACACAGATTTGGCCTCTATTTCCAGATCCCAAAGAGACAGCATGCAAAATACCATATGGATGCTGGGATAATTTTGCTCCAAAAGGTCACCTCCTGCCTTGCTGGATGAAGTATTAAAAGAGCCAGTGGAGATGGCTGGGCAATGCCTGTAAAGGAGGATCCAGCCCTCAAGATGCAGCTCAGGCCAGACCACAGCCACCATGACCTCAGCTCTCCAGCCCTTCACAGTGATCGGGGTGGACAGAACCAGAGCTGGGGTGGAAGCCTCAGCACCCGCCTGTGCAAATGGGAGCACTCCCAGGAGTCCAAGGCACAGACAGTCAGGATGGTTCCCACAGGGAGGAACAAAATCTGTCCCAAGAGCTCTCCTAGCTGTGCTGTGTCTCCAGAATAGCAGGGAACAATTGCCTTGAGCACACCAGTGTGATGCTCTTCCTAACACTCTTCCAGACTCCAACAATTTTCAATTCAAAGAGACACGTGCCAATTTGTACTTGGTCTTTTTGACAAAACTATCCAGAAGCAGGAGCTAGCATGCTGCCAAGGGCTTCAGAGATGTATATAACAGTCTTGTCTCAGTTGACAGGACTCGAAAAGCTTCATCCCATGGCAGGGACTCTCATCAATCTGTTTTTAGCAGCTGAAACAGAATGCTCCTGCACTGACAAAGGAGCTGTCAGGCTCAGCAAGCCCACCAGAATCCACCCTGGCAAGTGTGTGTGATGAGGATGGGCAGAGCCCTGCAGGCACCCCAGCCCAGAGGCTGCATGACCCCCAGAGCAGGTCCCAACCAGCTGCCTTGTCCCTCCTGGCTCTGGGGAAGCCCAGGGCTTCCAGACAGGTGCCAGGTGAGGTGCACCTGCCCCAACCAGGTCTCTCTCCAGAGCAGCACCTACCCCTTCACCACTGCTCTGTCTCAGCTGCAACCCTCACTGCACACCGGGCCAGCTGATAATTTGTGTTAGTTTGTTCAAATGTCATTATTAATTAGACTAGAAACACCATTAGCAATGTTAATGTGTTCCCAACAGTTCTGCACACTGGCACTGTGTGAAAGCAGAACTGGGGCAGAGACCAAGGCAGCAAAGGCAGGTCTGGGCAGGGGCTGAGCCAGGCAGTGAACCAGCACTGCCCCTCCCTCAGCACTGCTCTCGCCCCGTACGGCAGCCAGGAAAAGTTGGACAGAGACAGATTTGTGTTTGTTTGTGTGCATTTGGGGATCATGACCACAGAAACTGCCCAGCATGGGAATTTTAGGATTGAGAGAAAGGAGCTGAGGCAGGGGCATGGGGGTAGCAACATAAACCTAATGTAAAGTGGATGAATTATTTACTGCAATAAACAATTGTGAAGTCACTTACTCTGGCTCTATGCATCCTAAATGGGGGCTGCAGCGTTTCTCACGTCTCCCTAGTGTGCTGAGTGATTTTTTTGCAATTGGATGCATGAGGCTGGGGTAATCTTATAAGAGACTCCAGAAGATCAGTTTAGTATTGATCATGTGCTGAATTTAAAGGCTTTCCACATCCATCTGCTGCTGTTCCTCAGGTGACAGCCCAGCAAAGATCTGGGTGCTCACCGTGCCCCTGCACACCAGAGCAGCCTCATTTGGCTGCAGCCTGTGGCTGGGCTGATGCCAGGACATCCCCCAGAGCTCAGTTCAGAAGCCAGCAGAGTCACAGAGCTGCTCCCACCCAGCCTTTTGATAAAGCCCACCAAAGGATGAGTCTGCTGCCAGCGGGGCCAGCTGGTTGTGGATTGCAGTGGGTCAAGCTCGAGCCCAAAGGGCACCATCACAGGGTGACTGTGACTTGTGCCAGCAAGAGCTTGGAAGAACATCAGTCCTGGGGAGGCAGGGTGACAAGGACAGGCACAGAGAGAGATAGAGCACAGGGAGGAGCACACATGGAGCAGGACCTCTGCCTGTGGCTCCTGCTGCCTGCCTTGGACTCTGCAGGTTTACCAGGCACACGACTACCATGGGTGAGCCCAGACTCCAGAGACAACGGCCTGGCAGCAGGAGAGTTGCTGTGACATGCCCACAAATGTGACACGAAGAGGGAATTCTGGCATTATGGGACCCTTGGATATATTGCATCCTGACGAGGTTTTAGTTTTTCTTTTACTAATATGCATATTGCAACTTGTAATGGAGCCATGAAACCCGCGTTTTCCAAATAACAACCTGCTCTATGATGCTAAAACATAAAGTGTTTTCTAGCAAAACAACAAGATTTAAATATATGAGGAATCTACTGATTTACTGAAAGAGGAGATGTGCAGGGTAGGAAAACAATGACACCTCCAGGTCCATATTTACTTAACAAAGGACCTGTATTCAAGTAACTCTCACTGGCATACTCACAGAGGTTGAGTGGCTGACAGTAAGGATACAACATAAAGAAGGTCTCTTTAACAGCAGAGAGAGTACATCAGGTGCTTCTTCAAAATTCCCAGGCAAAAATAAGAGTACAAAAATCCATTTTGCAAGGCTGTCAGCTGGGATGAAGCGGGGCTGAGCTGTTGTCACCTATGGGCAGCTCTGCAAAGTGCTGAGAGGCAACACTCTCAACACAGGACAGGGCTCAGACAGGACCTCAGTGCACTGTACCTGTGCTTGGGTGCAGATCATCATCCCAGACATTGATAAGGCATGGAGCTCCTCTGCTGCTGTTGTTGTTGCTGCTGTTGCTTTGTTTTCAATAGCTGCAGTTAAACATTTAACCTTTACATTGATGGAATGACCCAAACATGTTTTTCCAGGCTGGTCAACAGCAAGGCTGCCTCACAGTGAGCAGAGGGACTCCTTTTCCTTTCAGCCTGGCAAATTAATGTGCTGGGTGGCTGGCAGACTTGCAGGTGTCCCCTGCTCAGAACATGGAAGGGCCTCAAAGGTAAGCTCCGAGCATTTCTCCAGGCTGCCAGGTCTAACAAAGAAATGGGCACAAACCTCTGTCTGCTTGGCAAGCAGAAGAATAGCAGCTCACAATTTGGACTCCATGCAGCTGTTCCAGCTAGGAGGCTGGCTCTGCCTGGGGCTGTCCTGTGCCTGTGGCTCTGCCAGCAGCCGAGGCACCTATTCATCATCCTGGCATTTCGGATGGCACAGAAAGAGTTACAGGAAGGAGCAGCAGAGTAATCGTGAGTTAATATGATCCCATGGTTTTTACTACTCTCAGAATATTAAATTGATCGCCTGGTACCAAAGGCCAGAAGTGTCACCTCTCAACAAGATGAAATCTACGTAGCTTGTGGACAGGGGAAAGCCGCAAGATTTATAAAGGCGTCCATAAAATTAACATTTGAATGAGGATGTGGGAAAAGAGACCATGAGCTGCAGCAGCAGGTCTGCAGGTACCTGCCACCCCTGCATTCAGAGCCCAGCAGGCACTGCTGACTGCACTGGTGCACCCTCCTGCACCAATGCCTGACCCAGTGCAGGTCATTGCCAGAAAGGGATTGCCAGGAAGCTTTTGGGAGGTGGCAGCATTTTGGTAGTGCCATAGGGAGAAAGTGGCCAAGGGCAGGAACCAGGTCCTAGATCTCCTTGGGGGATCCCTCCCTGGCTCTCACGGTGGCTCAGGCCCTCTCCAGGCTCAGCTTCCTGCATGGCTCAGCATGTGCTGTGGGGATGAGCACCCTGTCAAGGCTCCATCTCACTGTCCAGGTGCCCAAGCTGTCCCTCGGCACAGCAGAGACTCTGGACACCCAGCATCCCGGCAGCTTTTGGGGTGCACAGCTGCTGACACTGGGGCGCATTCAGTGTTCTGCTACACTGCCTGTAAAGCCAGAGGCTGGGCGCTCCTGAGCCTCTGCCCTTCCTCTGCACAGCAAGGAAGATACTCCAGTCCCACCACAGAACTGTGGCCAGGGAGATGCTGGAGCAGCTCTGCTCTGGAAACAGGCTGAGAGCTGAGGTCGTTCAGCCTGGAAAAGAGAAATTTCTGAGAAAGCCTTAGAGCCCCTTCCAGTGCCTAAAGGGGCTCTAAGGGAGATGAAAAAGGCTTTGTACAAGGGTATGAAGTGACGGAATAAAGGGGAATGGTTCCCAGTGACAGAGAGCAGGGTTAGATTGGATATCAGGAAGAATTTTTTCCCTGTGAGGGTCAGGAGGCCCTGGCAGAAGTTGCCCAGAGCAGCTGTGACTGCCCCATCCCTGGGACTGTTCAAAGCCAGGGTGGACAGGGCTTGGACCAACCTGGGATAGTGGAAGATGTCCGTGACAGGGTGTTGGAACGAGATCATCTTTAAGACCCCCTCCAACCCAAGCCATTTCAGGATTCTGTGATTCAATGACCCCACAGACCTGCTATCATCCCATAAGACATTGCTTGGGGCCACACACCCCCCCAGACCGGCTGACCCTGCGGTGCCCAGCTCAGATTTCTCCCCGTGGGCCCTGGTGTGTGTCACACGGGTGTGAGTGCCCAGCCACGTGTCCCGGCGGTGGGCGCGCACCTGGCGCAATCGCAGCCGTTACCGCTGCTGCCGGCAGCGTGACTGCCGTGCAATTAAAGGTATGAAATGTTTATACAGGAATAAATCTGTCCTAATGAGCTGGATCCCGCCCTGACAGCCTCTGGAACACAGCAAGGAACGTGGGAGAAGGGAGGAGGCTCAAATGTGCGCTGCTCCCGGCCAGCAGCCAGGCCTGGGGATGGAAGTGCGGAGGAAAGGGAAGTGATGCCAGGCAGGTGGCTGGTGGAGCACAGGAGCCACCGGTTCTTTGGTTTCCCTTTCTGGTTCTCTGACAAGGAGTCTGCAGGAGAGACCAATCCCACATCAGGCTGGCTCAGGCTCAGGAGGTATTTGAGCTGTTTCCTTCCCTGGGAAGGGAATTGCACCTTGCTCAAAGATTTGGAAGAACAGAAGTGATTTGGATGGTGGGGACGTGCTGCTTTGGGCCCTTCCACCTAGATGGCCTGCTCAAAACTTTACCTTACTTGAAGGTAGCAGCAGAGGCTGTGCAGGAGGAAATCCCCATGCAGGTCATCCTTGCTCTCCCCCATTCCTCAGAAACACTGCACTAATCCCAGTCGCCTGCCTACACGGGAAGCCAGAGAGACACAGAATCCAATTAGCCTGAAATCCTGCTCTGGCTCCTGCACAGCATCTCCCTCTCACAGAGCTGTGGAGCTGCAGAGATAAACAGTGCATTAGGATTCCAGTGGGGTCTGGCAGGAGGGATGGGTTGGGAAGTGCAGCGCCAGCCCAGGGAATGAGTGAGACACCCTTGTGCCTTTCCCAAACACCTCCCTCCGCCTCTGCCTCGCACCAGCTCTTCACCCTCACTCAGCCTGCAGCACCATTCCCCCAGCTGAGCCTGGCTGAGCAGGGTGGGAGCTGAGGGCCGCAGTTCCCCAGGCTGAGTACCCACCCCAGGGACTTCATCTTTGCTGTGGGAGGAATGAGCATCCTCCAGAGCCTCCTGGGGATGGCCAAGATGGCATCAAGGCCAGTGCCAGGGGCCACCTCCTTACCAGGGCATCTCTGTGCCCAGAGAGCCCTTCAGAACCAGCATGACTTATGTCACCCTCAGCTCCATTGTCCCTCCTCCAGCAGGGATGGTCCTGCATGTCTGGCTCTCCAGAATGACCTGGGGGACAAAGGAGGTTCTACACAGAGACAGTGAGAAAAGGGACTGAAAGAGGAAATCCTGCCCTGGGGAAGCCAAGCACAGCCTTTAGCCTGGCCAAGCAGAGTGCAGGGGGTACCTGTTGCAGACTCTGTGCCAGACCCTGTGGCAAGGAACCTTCTGGGCTTGATGTTCCACTGCCAAGCCTGCTGTACTCACACTCCGGCTTGCACCCGCTGTAAATTACCTGCTTTGCATTTTGCAGCAGCAACTTAACAGTATTAATTCATTGTGTTCTGTCTTTAACAAACACCATTATCGTATCACCAGCCAGGATTATGCAAATCCTGCAAAAGGAATTATTTCTCTCGCCAAAGTCACCTTGATTTATCAGTTTTAACCCAAAATGAAATAGTAAGTTGCTTTGGACAAACTGTTAAAAACATGACCACGCATGACCACACATGACCAGGAGCCTGTGATGGCCCCACAGGGCACCTGTGCCCAGCTGGTGACCCTTCACATCGACAGATGACACAGGGGGAGCTCTGTGCTGGCCCCCACTGAGTGGAGGTGGACCTGGACCAAGAGCTGGGGAAACAAAATACACCTGGGATAACTCCATGGGTCCATTCCCCAGGCACAGGGCCCTGGGGCAGGGCAGAGGCTGTGAAGAAGTATAGAATCATAGAATCACTACGGTTGGAAAAAACCTCCAACATCATCAAGTCCAACCTTTGACCAAAGACCACCACATCAACTGAACCATACCCTAAGTGCCACATTGAGTCACTTCTTGAATGCTCCCAAGGATGGTGGCTCCATCCCTTCCCTGGGCAGCCCATCCCAGTGCATGGGGGGCTGGCAACAAGGGAACTCTGCAAATTTGCATTAAGGATTGTCCTGTGGCTGCCACTGGTCTGCCCCCATCCCTGTGCCCCCTTTCCAGGCCAGCACTGCAGGTTGTCTGTGTCACACATAACAGAGCAGGGTGTTCTCCCACGCAGCTGTGGATGCTGCTAGGGATCAACCAACAGATCTGCACTGCACTCCAGGAATGGCTCTGTAACAGGGCCCTCAAGCAGCCTAAAGCCTTTGGTCATCATCTCCTGTGCTGCAGAGATAAAGGCTCCCCAGCCCTCTCCTGCTGCTAGACCTGACCACCGTTGTCCCTCAGCACATACTGAGGCACTTGTATGATTAAAGGTAACCTTTTTTCCAGTATTTGTCAGCAGTTTGAGTCAGTCCTTCAGCAGAGGGCAAGAAGAGCACCGCAGCAAGGAGAGAGGACTTCTCTTTCTCAAGGCAGACAGCAAGACTCTGCAACCTGAGTACAGCTTTTCTTCCAAAAGGAGCCAGGCCCTTGGTCAGTGCTTTGCCCTGACAGCCAGCATTACTTTATGTGTTCCAGCTCAGTGCAGAGGGGCTGTTCTGAGAGAGATCTGCTTCAGATTCCATTAACTATGGACCGTACTCTGCTAGAGTATTAAAAAAACTCCCCAATTAGTTCTAAATAATTTTTACTTTCAAACTCCATGTGTTCTGGCAGACAAAGAATCAAGGGCACCAACGGTGTGTTGGAGCAGCATGATTGCAGGTTGGTGAGTTGAAAAGCCATAGACAGGTGGACACTCAGCAGCTCTTGTGCCTATGGCTCACATTTAATTCTAACAGAGGATGGGAAATTCCTCAAAAAAACCACCTTACTGTGACAAAGATAAGGATGAAATTAGGCACTGGCAACCTATGGTAAAATACAGCTCAGTAAAAGACAATTATTCCCAAACAAAACACGGGAAAAAAGACCTTTTAAGGAGTCCCTGCACTGTGCCTGGACATCATTGCTGGCACACCTGGACACACCTGGGCTGGGGCCTGCAGCTTGCACCATGAGAAAGGCTTTGATCAGCTTTCAGCTTCACCCATTATGGGCCAGAGGAGCAGTGAGCCCCCGAGGTTTTGTGGGGACAGACTGGCTGGTGCTTGTGGCGTGCAGAGACTGTGAGGAATGGAAAGAGCCTCCTTGGCCATGCCAGAACAGAGCCTGAGTGCTGGTGAGAGAGATGCCTCCTCCTGGCACAGCACAGACCAGGCTCAGGCTGCCCACAGTCTTAAAATCACACTCATTCCTGCTCTGATGAGTTCAACATGGTCCCTCCTTGATCTCTTATAGTTCCCTCATCTCTGCCTCATCCATCCTGGACCCAGCTCCTCATCACCAGCTCTTATTTCCAGCACTGCCTGATGTCTTCTGATCATTTCACACCTTTCCTCATGCTGACCTGAGCCAGGCTCTGCCCACCACTGCCCTTGCAAGGTCAGAGGGAAGCCTGGAAAGAGGGATTACATCCTCCTGGCCTTGAGAATCCAAAGGATGAATCTTCCCAGATGCAGCCAGCCCTGCCCACCTTGCAGCTGGGATGGTTCCTCTCCACAGACACAGAGCCCCTCAGAGGCAGCCCCCACTCTGCTGAGCATGGGGACAAGGCAGGCCAGAGGCTGGGAAGGTGGGTGCAAAGCTGGAGCACAGGAGGGATGCAATGGCAGAGACCAAAACAGGGAAGGCAATTCAATTTTCAGACGCTGTCCCACCAATTCAGCTCAGAGAGATGATAAGAAACCCATTTCCAGTGATAGGCACCCTAATCCCCAGCCATCCTGCATTTCCATTTTTGAGAGGCACTGTTTCCAACAGGGAGGCATTTTCCCATCTAGGTTTGCTAGAAGGGACAGCAATGGATTAAATACCAATTTTTCCAGCACTGTTTAACTCCTTCTGTGCCTTCTCCTCCCACTTATGCAAGTGCTGGATCACAGGGCAGTGGAATGACTGCTGTGCTGTACCCCTGGAGCAGGAGCACAGAGCTGGAGGCCTCTCCCTGGCTCTTCCCAGTGGCCTGCAGTCTGAAGAGACAGGGAGGAGGAGAAGAACATGACACGCATCAGCAGTGCAGGAAGAGCAGCTTAGATCAGGAATTTATTATTGCTTAAGGCAGGACTCAGACTCAACTGCGGTACGAGTCATGCAGCTAAGTTTACATACATCCAGTGTCAAAACCATTAGACAGGTCCAAAGTGCTGCAAGACTGACTTAAAACCACATTTGGAAGAAAATAGCCACCTAGAGAAAAAGGGAAGCAAACTGTGCAGTGCTGGCCATGCCCCTCACATATCCCTCACCTTCACTGTTTCAGCATTGTGGTCCAGGTGCAGCCCCCAGGTTACTGGAGAGTAGAAAGACAACAACAGCATGGATGCTGACTTCCAGCATCAAGGAGAACTCCTTCTGTCACTGGGAAGCCACTAAGCCACAGCATTCCTTGGATGCCGGCACAGCCTTTCCCCAGATGCCTGTAGCCAGACCTCTGCATTTGTACCAGCCATCCCAGTCTTCTTCCTTGCTCCACTGTCCTCACACTGTGCCAAGTTCCTCAATTTCTCCCCATTTCCTGCCATCAGGGCTCCTACCCACTCTCTGAACCAGTCCTTCAGGGAGCTGATGGGCCTGAGACTCCTGCTTCCACAGCACAGCTTTTTACCCTGCCATCCCAGCGAGTGCTCCCTCCCAGGCAGGATAAAACTCCCACCCCCAAAGCCTGAATGGTCTGACTTATCCTCTCCAAACCCCTCCCTTGACCCCAGTTATGAACTGAACCGTTTTGCCAGCAAGGGGAGCCCAGACAGGTATTGCCTGCTGAGGCTCCTGGTGCTGAGCCCTGACTGTAGCCAGAGCTCTCCCACCACTCCACATGGCTCCGGCACCAGCCACAACTGTCCATTCATCAACCACTAAACAAATGGAAATTTAAGGGCTCACGGCTCTATAACGCAGGAAACAATTCCCTGTGCATTTCTACGGTGCTGTAATTTATTGGATCAGAAATGATGAATGGCAGCAGGAGGAGGCAGGGCCCGGCACACAGGGGAGTGCTGATGCATTGGAAACCAGAGATGTGTAGCTGCGAGCAGGGAATGGGAAAGCCCCCAGGATTGCTGCTGCGTGGGGCTGGGGAAACACCACCATCTACAAAGACTAATTTCCTGCCACACCTTGCAACCTCACCATTCAGTGCAGGATTTGTAGTAGAGGCTTCTGCAAGAAACATCCACGTGAGGAAGAACAGAGTTGAGCTCTTGAGAGGCACAGCCTCACGCCTCCCAGGCAGCCCTTGCTGGCAGCTTTGCAGATTCAAGGCACAAGCAAGAAACGGGGAAAAAAAAAAAAAAAAAAGCTTCATCCCTGGGGAAAGAGGAGCACCTGGTGGAAAAACAGAGCGTAAACGTGAGCACTACAGCTCCTCCCCCATGTAATCTCCCAGCTCTGGAGCTGGAGCTGCATTCAGCAGTAATTGAAAGCAGGCTCTTTAACACAGGTGCCAATTACTGCCTGTTAATGCAAGGAGCACTGATAGATACAGCAATTACACAGCTCTGCAAGGCTGGAGAGCACAAAATGATGGAAGGGCTACTTATGCCACTGTAGGTGTTGTAGGACAGCTCTCTGCCCCAGCAAACCCCTTGCAGTGTTACACTGGGAAGGGTCTTGCCCTCTCTAGCTGCACACCTGCATCTTCACCTGAGCAAACAGCGTGCCCTTGCCACAAAGAAGGGAACGATATCCTGGGGTGCCTCAGGTAAAGAATTGCCAGCAGGTCAAGGGGGGTGATTCCTGCCCTCATGCAGCACTGGAGAGGCCACAGCTGGAGTGCTGAGCCCAGAGCTGGGCTCATCATCGCAAGACACGTGGACATCCTGGTGTCCACCAAAGGGCCTTGAAGATTATAAAAGGTTTGGGAGCCCCTCACATCTGGGGAAAGAGCTGCTGCTCAGCCTGGAGAAGCCTCAGGGGGAATCTTGTCAATGTCAATAAACACCTGATGGGAGGGTGGAAAGAGAATGGAGCCAGGCTCTGTTCAGTAGTGCCCAGAGACAGAGGCACAAACTGGAACAGGAGGTTCCCCCTGAACACCAGGAACCACTTTTTTCCCTGAGGATGACCAAACACTGGCACAGGGTGCTCAGAAAAGTTGTGGAATCTCCATCCTTGGAGATACTCAAAGCCATCAGGACACATTCCTGAGCAGCAGCTCTAGGTGGCTCTGCTCGAGCAAGGGCTTGGGCAAGATGACCTCCAATGTCCCTTCCAACCTGAACCATGCTGTGATGGTGATCTCCAACCATTCATATTTGTTTCCTGTCATTTCTACACTTCTCTTGCCCAGCTGCCTTCACCCTTCTTTGCCTTCCTGGGGGTGATGTGGCTGTGAGGAAGGGAGCTGATGCAGGTGTACCGTGGCAATGAGGACAATGGAGAGTGCAATTCCCAGAAAAATCCTGCAGAGATCCAAGGCTCTTGGAACATCAAAATCTGCATACCCCAGCAACGAGGAAAAACCAAGAGAGCCTCGGTGCAGCAGCAGGGGTAACAGAGTCAGAGGCAATTATTTACCACTGCAGAGACTGCAGATGAATGTGAGCCCTTTAAAGCCCCAGGCTGGCAGTAACCAGCATTCCTCCCATCTACACCCAGAGCTCCCCCTTCCCCACCTCACAAGGCACCAACCACAAACCATGTAATTAATACTACAGAGATGTTCAGCTGCAACGAGAAATGAAGCACATCTTGAGGCAGCCCAATTGCTGGCACGAGGCCCCATGTTGCTGCTGTGCCTTGCTGCTCCTGTGTGTTCTGGAGACAGGCTTGCCTCCCCACAGTAAGCCCACTGGTGTTCCATACTGTTTGCTGGGCAGAGGACCAGAGGAGTGCAGGGGGTCTGCAGGGACACTCTCTCCTTGCCTTCAGGATGTTTATGGTATTGAAATTTTAGCAGGAAGCCAAGCATCTGTTCTTCAAATAAGGAGGTCTCCCAGGGGGACGTGTAGGGAGGCAGAATCATCGCACATGTAAACACCTGGTCTTACAGGCAGGAACAGAGTTTGCGGAAGGAGTGCAACACTTCTGAGACTTGTTCAGCTTTGCTTCCGCTGCTTAATTAGTTCAAACACCATCAATATTCAATGGCAGCCCTCCCTTGCCAGGGTGGCTGCGTCGGTGTGGGGCTGGCACAGACAGGGGGGGCCTGGGCAGCACAGACACGCCCCTGAGCCAGCAAAAGGGCTCATGCCCCTGTGCTGCTGTGACACACGGGTGTCCCTGGCACTGCACCGCTCCAGAGCGCTTCCAGGACGTTCAGCCTTCACACACTTCCTTTGAGGAAAGGGGCAGAACCAAACTGTGCCACACAATGTTTGTCTGCACTGAAAACTGCTTCCCCTGCCCCCTAAAGTGGCCCCTGGCTTGGGGATTGTCAGAAAATGGTCTGCACAAGCAGTGAGCTGCACCACTGCTCTCAGACAGACACAGGGACCACACTGTGGCACCAAGAGACCTCCTAAAGGCAGGAGACAAGGCCCTGTGCCTGCACACACGGCTGGGTGCTCCCAGGGTTTCCCATCCCAAGCCCACTGCACCAATTGAAGCCTCAAACAGCTCCAGCAACACCAAGAGGCCTTGACTACCTGTGGCCAAGGCACTGCAAAGTCACCCAGGGCTATTTCCAGAGGCAAAACAGTTTCCACTACCATCCTGTCCATATTTCCATCCTCCCTCCTCAGTAGACTCCAATCTCAAATCTTACCTCTTCATGCCCACCGTGTGTACTTCAACACTCTACAGGATGGTGCATTTTCATTTATTTTGTGCCATTGCTGCAGCACTCCTGTCTCCCTCCTCCGAGTCCTTCATCTTTGTCTTTTTCCATTTCCAGCATTTTCAATGGATTTTTTCCTTATATGAGACGGTGGGCAAAGGTTCTTCCTCCTTTCAACAAATATTAGTGCCCATTCAAGCAAGATGGACAGTGTTCAACAGATGGGCTGTGCTGCTGCTTTAACACTCTGCTGCACTGCCCTACACCAGCACAGTCCCACCCCACCCATCCCAAGCCTGCCCACAACTCTGGCATGTTCCAGGAGCTCCGAAGGCAGAGCTGGAGTTCTAAGGCGTCACCTCTGTCTTAAAAAGGAAACAAGGCTGGAAGCAACAGGCTGCATGGTTCTACAAGTCACAAGCACAATTGGATTTCATCTACAAGCATCATATCTGGTCCAGATTCTGGCACGAGAACAAAATTGCTTTTACTTTGGATTTACAGGGACACGAAATCTCAGTCTGGGAGTTACATAGCAGAATGATCCCCAAGGTTCAGTTGTAGTAGAGTGGAAAGTGAAATGAAGGATCAGCTGTGATACTGTTGAACACAGTTCGACATGTGCAGAAAGTGCCACTGCCCCACATCAAGTACAGAGTATCTGTGGCTTGGAGCTCACAGCTATTGGCAGGGTAAACAGGTTGAATCCTGCTGGAAACATCACAAGTCCCAGTTACTGAAAACACAGCCAGGGACAGACTGAGCCATTCTCAGCTCCAGACACTCCACTGGATGCACAAAACCCTTTGGTCTGCCAGCCTGGTGTGGATGTGCTGGTTCAGTAGCTTTACATGAGGAAGCTGCACCACCTGCTGTCTGCTGTGAACCCAGTTACCAGAACATGATCAGAGACGATCACTAATAATGAAAGTTTTCTTCAGAACAAGGTTTTTTCAAGACATGTTCTTGATTAAAGTCATCAAGAAAGACTTCATATCTGAAAACTAAGAAGCAAGAGCAACAGAGGGACTGTTTAGTCAAAATGGCTCAGGCTCTCAAACAGAATATGAAAAGTTCGCTTTAATGCCCAGCTACTGCCAGGAGAAAGATTGTACTGTTATCCCTTTGGGAAACTCTGTCAAGTTATTTCTACTCCAAAAACTACAAAGGCTAGCACTGAACAAAACTTTGAAAGATGTGGAAATTCTGCCATGCAAAAAACCAGCCACCTGCTCAACACCACTTGAGGCTCAGCAGCAACAAAAATGGTATCTTAAATCTTGCTATTCCCCCTTCGTGGACTGCAGCACTACCTGATCCAAACAAATGGGACAAAGAGATAAGATTCTTACAAAAAGCCACAATACCAGAAGTCTTCTTAGGATATGGTGCATTAAGGCAGAGCAGTCAGCAAGTTCTCTTGGCTGGCATAAATATGAGAGGCTCCAGAACATCTCCCTAATTCTAGAGATCACTGATAGCTGGGCAAGTGTTTTGTGTGCCAGGCCTCATGGGCAAGGTCAGTGGAGGACTATAAGGAAAAGAGCTGAGAAGACCAATGACCTCTGATGAAGCATAGGTACAGAATGTACAGACAAAAGCGAATCAGAAAAAGAGTTTATTTAAAAAACAAAAAATCCCCCCTCTCAAAACCCCACATACTTTCTGATAAGCTTATTGCTCAAGTTAGATCTCCTGTGACGCTGCTCATTCTCCTCTTGGCCTGTAGCACCACAAGTACTCTTGCACCCCCGTCTTCCCTCCAACCAACATCATCTGGAAATGTTCATCATCTTCAATTGGTCCCAAATACCAGCATTTACTCCTGTCCTTACTATGTACACAGAACATGGAGGTCCCCAGGCACGAAGGGTCCTTCTCACTGGGACAACTCCAGGGATTTATTCAGTCATGTGACCCCACCAGGACGGGAGCTCCTAATTTGCAGAAACATTAAAAAACAGGAAAGGTGGATCTACCTTCTCCTTTGAAGTCAAAACCTAAACAGCAGTAAAATCATCCCTGAACCACGCAGCCTGCAGTCCATGTCCATGTCCATTCTACAGCTCATGGTCTACTCTCAGTAAACAGCCTTCAGGATCCCTGAATGGATTTTTACAGGTTTTCCCTGTCTCACCTCGCCGTGCTACATCCACTGAACCAAGGCTTGTCCTCCAAGTTCCTGTGGAAAGGATATTGCCTGTTTCTTGTGCAGCATCTACAGATCCACACTGTAGCAAAATAGCAGAATTCTCTCACCAGGCCCTGGCTCTGCTTTGGGTGGTCACAGAGACTTTTGGACCTTCCTCCTGGATTGCTGTCAGGCAGGTTTGGTAAGAACAGAGCAGGTGGCTTTGTGCTTCATGTTCAGTCAGTGCTGTTGTGGGGTTTCAACAACCTCTTCCTCGCCATGTTCAGGGTGGTGCAGCAGCAGCTCCAGGTCAGGGTCAGAGCTGGCCTCTTTGTGTGGCTCCAGTGCTTTGTCACCTGCACATAGACAGCCCATTTAGACACAAACTTGCTGGAGTTCCCACCAAACCTGGCACTGTCAAGGAGCTGGAACCAGACACAGCTCCTAGTGATGCAATGAGAAAGCCTACAAAGAAAGAGGAAGCGATTTAAAGCAATCACCTTTGGAATTCATGGCTTTGAGAAGAACGTGAAGGGAGATTCCTAACAGGCAGACAGCAAAGCCCAGCCAGTTCAAGAGACTGAGGCGGTCTCCCAGTAAATGTGTGGCGAGGAATAAAATGCAGATCTCCTGTGGAAACAACAACAAAAAAACATGACAAGTGGCAGGGCAGGACCTGAGGAGATATGCACAATACATTTTACAGCTGAAGCCTAGATCAAGATGTCAGGCTGCTAAATTTCTATCAGCACATTCTTTCATGCGCGCAGAGTTCTAAAAACAGTTTCTGGAAACAAACAACCTGTCAAACCGGGATGTGGGATTTTAAGTCATCTGACTGCATAGCTCAGTTAGAGAGAAATCTTGCAACTTCTGGATCTGAGAGATTTCATATATCACAGTACAGCTCAAAAGTATGTATGCTGGACTCCTCTGAGGAGGGGAGGATGTGCCAAACTAGGTTACAGAGATAGCTCAAACCAGTGGTTTGGTCATACGCAGGTCTGATGCAAGAGCTTGCCCTTCTTACCCCTCCTCTCTTCCACACCATCTGCTGCTCATGAGGGCAATGTGTTTTAGTCTATCTCACATTCCAACAAATTTTGATCATTAATGGTATTTTTATAGAACAGCCACTAGTCTCTGGCCCTTTTCTGTCAGAGACCAAGACACTTCACTGTAGACTGCAAGGCAAAGCATCAAGCTCCTGTGCAAGGAGAACAAAAATAACAAGCAATAACTTCTAAGCATCTAAGCAAGCTCCCACCACATAAAGCCCAATAGGGACGACTCAGTACTTGCCTTCTAGTATTAGCACAGGAACCATGCCTTACCTTAAAAATGCCAGCAATGGAAAGGGTGAGGCTAGATGTTCTGGAAACCAAGAGGAACTCAGAAAAGCCTAGACCAAAGGCAAGAATTCCACCCAAGAACAGCTTCCCTACCAGAGAGAACAGCATTCCTGCTTCATGGAAACGGAAGAGCTTCTCTGATATGGACAAAGGCAGGCCTAGGAACAAGACAATGAGTAGCAGAATACCATTCCCAGCTCCCAGGAGTCCTCTTAATAAGATCAATGGGATGGGCTGCTCACATTCCAGTATCAGGAGGATGTGGAGCCAGTTCTTCACAGCCCTTACTTGCACAAGTGTGTCAGGCTACCCCTTCTATGCACCTTTTAATGTCCTGCCAGCGTAAGATAAACCCAGGTCTCTAACTGCTTTGCAGAGTTCATAGCTGTTCACTTATCTGAGTGAATTATCTCAAACCAGAAACTGTTAGGCAATCTCCCAACCACTCTATAAAGCTATCCCTGCTTTCTCTAATTAACTCACGCACCCTCAAACACCGCAAAGAGTGGGAAGAGCCCCAGGAACATGAGCGGCTGCAGGTGAAACATGATATCAATGGGATTCTGGAGCCCTGAAAGAGAAGAATCAATAACAGACCAGGCAGCAACAAGCCAGGGAATAACACAGGTCCCAGAGCCTTTATTAGCACCATTCCTAGACATATACCTTATTTGTGATGCCCATACCTGTGCTGCTGCAGACACCAAGCCACTTTCATTACCCACCAACAGACATCCCATGCCCAAGGTTTCAAACACCTTCCATGAGATGTTTTGTTTCTGCAGCAAGGGCCATCACCTCTCCTTATTGCCCTCCCCGTTACCAGCACCACCTCCCCCTCCTAACACCCCACATACCCAGTTCAGCCTTCTGCATCAGTATCTGTGTGAGAGTCCAGCGAATGCCCCCCAGGAAAGAGGCACAGAGCACCAGCACAAACCCCTGTGCATTGAACTGTGTGGATTTGTAGGTGAACATGAAGAGTCCCCCAGCGATGAGCAGAACCACCAGCAGCAACGTCACCCTCTGCAGGAGAGCAAACACAACAGAGACAGGCACCTCCTTCCTTTCGGATTCACCACATAATTGCATCATTCCTCTGCTCACATGTTTCTTGTGCACGCATCGCTTATTTCCCCAGGTCTGACCTCCTTCCCTAAAGCACTGTGTTGGACCCTTACCATTTCCTCCAGCTTGAAGAGCAGTGAAAAGAGCAGGATGAAGAGAATGGCAGAGGATTTGGTCATTGTGTAGCTGTAAGGACCAAAATACACTGTCAGGCTCCTTCAGTGTAGGTCTTCCCATCGAACAATCACCCATTTCTACACTGCTACCAGCAAGCTATCACAGACCCTGCATGCTGATCCCACTAACCAAACACCTGTTCAAGAAACAGAACCTGGCAAAGCATCCTTCAAACCCCACAGAAGTTCCCAGGGAACATGGTGTTTGTACTCACAGGGAGACAGTGACATACAGGAAGCTCCAGTTACTCAGCCCAATATCCAAGGAAGTTGACAGAGCTAAAGATTCAATGAAAAAGTAATGAAGTTAACTGTCTTCCATAACATTAAACAAAACCCTACTTCATGGCCACAAACACAGAGAGCACAGCAGACCCAGGGGGAAAAAAAAAAAAGCTATCCTCAAGTTAGCTCTTCAGAACCAACATAACTCATATTCTCAGCTCAAGTTTCTGTCCTGTTCCCTGTGACTCAAGTTGGGCTCAGCATTGCACTCACTCAACATGCATTACAAAAAAGCCAGAAATAACTCTTGCCTTCCCTGTGACTGAAAGTGATTAGAGATTTGCATAAAGTCTTTCTTGAATGTATCAGAGCATGATAACTTGTAAGTCTGAGGGCCACTGCAAAAAGCCTGAAGAAGCAACAATTATTAGCACACAGCCTTAACCCTGGTGCAGCTTTTGGTAGTCTGCTCTCCCTTCTATGTCAGTTTCCTACCACAGGAAGCAGAGTTAGTGATCCAAGGGCAGGCCATGCTGAAAGGTAGACGTGGAGAAAGCTTTTTTTCAAGAAACCATGGGGCATGTTATGTAAAGTACTTCAAACCTTGCCAGAGATCATAGACCAGATGCTGTTCTGTGGGAGCCAATACAACACACAGCCAAAGAACTGCAGAAGTAGTTACAGTTCTGTGCTCCGAGCAGGAGCTTCACTCCTTGGCCTCAGGTACAGTTCTGTGTGCCATGAATGATGAATTCTCTACCAAGCTGCACCCTGAGAAAGATGCAAGGCATGGCTTGATACCAGTGTTAAAAAGAAAATGTTACTCGCAGAGACAATTTATCAAGGCACTGCAGGAGGTTCTCATCGTTTGTTCTCATGTGCCGGTGGCTCCTTCAGAAACACCCGTTTAGTTCTGTGTGGCCTCTCCCTATTCTCACGCATCTTTGTAATGATTAATGAAGGTACCATGTCTCAGGCTGAAGTTTAAGCGGCCTTTACACCTGTCCTACACCTGGTAGGGAATTACAGGGGCTGGAGTGATGGCTGCACCCCACGGCTCACCCTGTCCCAGGGGATTGGCCCCAACCACCCCAGGCAGACAAAGGGCTCTGAAGTGACCACAGTGCCTTAGGCACCCCTGAGCAGCCTTACAGAGCCACAGAATATGCTGAGTTGGAATGGACCCCCAGGATCATTGAGTCCAACTCCTGGCCCTGCACAGGACACCCCAGGAATCCCACCCTGCACCTGAGAGCGGTGTCCAAACACCTCTTGAACCCAATTAGTCTTGGTGCCATCACCACACCCCTGGGGAGTGCTCAACCACTCACTGGGTGAAAACATTTTCCTAATACCCAACCTAAATCTCCCCTGATTCAGCTTCGTATGTTTTCTTGGATCCTGTCACTGGTCACAAGAGTGACGAGATCAGTACCTGCCCCTCTGCTTCCTCTCCGGAGGATGCTGAAGACCACAATCAGGTCTCTCCTCAGTCTCCCCTTCTCCATACTGAACACTCCCGGTGACCTCAGCAGCTTCCCCTCCACTCCCATCACCATCCTCGTGGCTCTCCTTTGGGTACTCCGAACACCTTAAACGTCTTTTTTTCACATCGTTGTGCCCCAAACCTGCGGCCCGCTCCCGCTCGGCCGCCCCGCTCCCGTCCCCTCCCGTGCCCGCCCGTACCTGCGGGGGCGGCCCGGCGGAGGCAGTCGGCCCAGGACAGCGCTGCCCGCGGCCGCCCGGAGCGGCAGCGCGCCAGGGCCCGGGCGAGCGCCGCCAGAGCGAAGATGAGCAGCAGGTGCAGCAGCGTGACCAACAGCGGGAACGGGAAGCTCTGCGGGACCGACAGCCGCTGTCACCGCCGCCGCCCTCCCTCCGCCGCCGCCCCGCACCGCCCCGCCACCCCGCACCTTCATGAGCCACTTGTTGTAGAAGGTGATGCCGATGGAGAAGCCGTAGTAGAGCAGCACCAGCGGCGCCGCCAGCGCCGCCCGCCCCAGGGCCGCGCCGCCCGCCCCCGCCGCCATGCGCCCGGCACCGCGCCGGGGGAGCGGGGAGCAGGGCACCGGGGATGGGGGGATGCCGGTGACGGGGCCGCGGCGCGGCAGGACAGGACGGGGACCGCGATGCTGAGCGGGCCGTGGCGGCGGGGGAAGCGGGGCCGCCGGTGACGTTGGCCGGCGGGGCGGGGGAAGCGGCGACGGTGGCGGAGCGGGGCGGGCGCGCAGCGGTGACGCTCCGCGCAGGGCGGAAAGAGGCGGAGGCGGCGGCGGCCAGGAGCGCTACTGGTTATTATTAGAACCGATACAAAAGGCGGGCGGCGCCGGGGCCCCCGGCCCGGCAGAAGCGGCGGCCCCGGGTGCGCGGGGGGCCCTCAGCGCGGGGCCCTCAGCCGTAGTGGTACACGAAGTCGTAGCTGCTCGGCTCCTTGGGGATCGGCGGCGGCGCTTCGGGGATCTGGATGTTCTCCAAGTCCAGGAGCCTCAGCTTCATTTCCATGCTCAGCAGCGTGTCCAGGTCACTCTTGGTCAGCTCACTGGACATGTCCTTCCCCAAGAGAGCATTAAGCCCATCAATCCAGATACAGTACTGCGGAAAAGAAGGGGTCACTCACGACTCCAGGCACAAATGATACCTTACGTCGAATCTTTCCGTCCATGCAAAAATTAGAGAACTTCAAGACAGGAAACGCTGAAGGGAGTTAATATGTAGGGAAAAAAATCCCACCACCAACCCTACAACAGCGCCCATAGAGATTTCCAATGGAAGTTAAAAGACTAGAGGAAAGTGTGAACCCATGGTTGTAGTAGGATGAGAGTTTCTACTGTGGCATAACAAATTAAAAAAGTAAACCTATTCTAGGCATCATAGGAGGAAAAAAGTAGCAGTCCAGACTAGGGGAAATTAGTGTGGAATTTTTTTTTTTTCTTTTTAAATTAAAAAGATGACTAAGGGAAAGAAAAAGATGGTTCATATTAAGCATCACCAACATATTCTGGGAATGAACCTGGTGAGAGACAGCGTGCTTGAGTCTCTAATGAGAAGCAACTGATCCTTCTTAATCTCTGGAGTTAATTGCTATATATTCTACTGCTTAAGCACTGCTTCTCTTACCTCATATTTATTAGGTGCAATGAAGTTCAAGGTCTCATCGGGATCGTATAGTATGGAGAAGGCCAATTCTAACACTTCCTAAACGGAAAAGAATCTTTCACTCACCAACTGAACAAAACATTACAGCACCTTCTGCCTGCCACCCCGAGAGCTGCCCTGCTGCAGCTCAGTACACTTTCCCATACTGGTATTGTGAGCAATTCTGAAGAGACTACAGCACAATCATGCTTACAGGTCCTTGCAGTCACAAAGGAACACTAGGAAAGGGCCCAGACAGGAGATGGGGTTTGTACACAACACACCTGCAGTGGGGGAGATCATTCACTCCTATTGCTTGCTTTCAGTCTTAAACACTACAGCATTAGATATTAATAACAGCAAAAAGGGAACACTTGCCTTATTCTGTTTCAGTGCACTTTTCTCCTTCATGTGTGGACAATCCTTCCCTGTGACAATGGCTTTGATGTCTGCAACTGGAACTAACAGTGAAAAAGTGAAACTCCCAAACAAGTAATCCTAACCAGGAAAAGACAGAACTTTGTTTTGTCTTTGCAACCAAACACTGTTTGGTTTTTAAGCTTGTTAGTGCATTTTTCCAAGACGCATTGCCAGTAAGGCATCCCCACAGCTGGGTTTTAGAATCAGGTAATTCCAAGATTTGAAGAATTTGGGCAAGGACCAAAAGTTGGTATCCCCTTAATCAGGGCTTCAGCCTCGGGTCTTTCATCTTTATCTATTCAGCTTCTAGACAGCAGAGCACAGAAGAGTGCACAGCCTGTAATCAGGACTTACTTTTTTCTTGTAAAGATTCAAAGGTCACTTCCCCCTGGGCATTATCTTCCAGATCCCCATAGTGTAGCACCTTGTGATTCAGAGCCAGGCGACAGTACCAGAATCTTTCTGGAACACACACCAAGTAAAGTTGAGTAAGATCATTCACACAAAGCCTCACAGCCACTGTGTTACAGCCTCTCCATCCAGTTCATCTGCTCGCCCAGTTCCTCAGCACAGCTTCTTATTCATGAGGGGATGGATGGCTGTGTTCTTAGAAATGCACATCTGTGCCAGCCCCAACTACTGGTTGATAACAGATAGCCCAAGTAACCAGCTTTTCTTTCTGGCAACACGCCTGCTGACAGATTAATTAATTAGATCTTATTTGCTACAGTTCTTCACATGAAAAAGTACAGTAGATACTGTCACCTTACCCTGTCTTCTGCGATTTCCAATTTTTCTAAAGCTACTTCCCTCACAAAGCCTGTTCAGGCGCTGCTGCTTTATCAGCTCCAAGATCTCAGGTTGGATTTTCTCTCTCAGCTCCCTGGCAATCAAATATGGATGAGTAAGCAGAAAATGGAGATAATGGTAAGGGTAGAAGGCAACTGTTTTTGTTAGGCACGTACACGATAGGTGGAGACTGGAAGTCATCTTGGCTCATTCTCTCAGACTGGCGTAGCCGCAGAATCTCAGAATAGCTCAGGCTGCGCAGTTTGCTCTTGAACTGGTCCAAGGAGTTTGGTTTAGAGGGGAGAGCCCTTGTGATCTGTTCCCTAACAACCTGCATAACCTAAAGAGGTGGGACAGGAAGAAAAACAAGTCACATTCTTGTTGGCAGCAGAGTATCAGGGCAGAGCTCAGTGGCAGCAAGGAACGGACATGACATAAGCAGGGCCAGGAGAATCAGCATACTAGTGACTTTGAAAATTCAGAACCACCAAGGACCTCAGAGCATTCCAAATAAAACTTGAGTCATCCTCCCTTACAGCCCACACCAATGCCCTGTCACATCTTCTGCACCCTACTCTTAACCAAATATACAGGCTGAGTGAACATGTGCTGATCTCCAAAGATTTTACAAAAATATCTGTTCTCCACCCTGACCTTATTAAAATCTTCTGCTGTCGCCCTCATTTCTTTCCAGGTCTTGTTCAACAGCTGGATACAGATGGCAAACAGTTCCTCAAATGCACGGTCATGGGTGAAAAACATGGGGTGATAGTCATTCCGGCCTTCATTGGCTTCAGAAAGAAACAAAGCACAACCATGTGAGCATATTGGGCAAAAGGAACTAGGAGTAACTAAAGTCCACTGCACTGACAGACAACTGATGGTCTGCAACAGTACTTACTCCATGGGATTAAGACAAGGTTCAATACTTTGTCACCCCATAGAGAGTTTATTGAAAACAGCAATTCTCCCCACACTTTGCCGTGCAAACCTGTGACTCATGCTCTTTTCATCCTAGCCCCCCAAAATAACTGCTTGCAGTGTTTCCCATCTTCCTCTGGTGGAATTTCTTACAGTGATTAATTTTCTCAGAATGCTGTTTTGAAACTGTCAGAGCTAATAAACTTCTCCCACGTTCATGATGGTTTCAAAACTATTTTCTTATACAGCACTCTCCTGAAGCTCTGGGAAGTTGAAGCTTGTATCAGTTTTTCAGGAGAACCGGAGTGCACACACCATTTATTACTTTATTTTGATAGTGGTATTATCACTCAGACATCAACACTGCTAACACCAGTCTCGCTCTGTCCTTACATGGCAGAAGTGAGATGAAGGTACAAATGCTTGTGAATATTAGTTTCTACAAGCATCATCCCAGCATGTAAAGCTGGGTAATAAATGGTACTTACGGAGTTCCCCAACCTGCAGGATCTCACAAAGCATCCTGGTGAGCTCAATGGCACTGCGCCCAAAGGGACACTCGTGTTTATCTTCTCGACTGCTGTTCTCCAGAACAATCTACAAGAACAGGATGCCACACACACTAAGAAGAGCTGCTGAGGTGTTGGCATCTGTAAAAATCAGCAGCTTCACATACCCTGATATAGGTGTCTTGATGAAATTTGGCCAAGTAAAGCATGTTGTCCAATGCCAGCATTCCAGGAGGAGTCTGTGTAAAATCCATGGCTGGATTGATGTGATTCTGTGAAAAGAGTGTGTGGAAATAATCCAAACGAATTACCTCAAAGGAACTGTGTGAGAACCTTTTCTTAATGAATTTTAAACCTCCTGTCCATCAAGCACTCCCTCACATCTATCCAAGAGGTAACCCTGAGGACCTGCTGACAATGCTATCTGAACTTTCTAGAGAAGAGGCTGATTCCAAGTTCTCCATAACACAGCTGCATATGGTAAGGAAATAGCTCCAGAGAATGCCTAATGAACCCTTGCACGTAATCCATCAGCAAGTTCGTAACAATCTTCCCCAGGAGTGTAACTGAATCTCTAAACTCATATCAAAGTAAGGTAAAGGAAACAGCTATTTCTGTTCCTTATTTCCCCACAATTCCTATGGAGATTGCTTAGACTGCCTTCACAAGGTTCACAGTCTAGATGCATACAGTGAATCCCAGCATCTTGTAGTCCTTGGTGTACATGGCTTTGCGTTTCTCTGTGCCGCTGCCAGGGACGGTGTTGCTGTCAGACTCTGCATCAAATGCAATTCTTCTCAACTCGAATATGATGTCTCTCTGTGCCTGAAGGACAGAAGGCAGGGAAATGGTGATGTGATCAATCACTACAGCAGTATTTTCACATAATGCACAGTCCTGCACCTCTCTTCAGAGCTCACACAATGAACAGAGAGATGCCAAAGGTCATTGACACTATGCACAGAGAAGCAATCCATTTCAAAATGGCAAGTTTCAGTACAGTGGGTAATGGAAAATATTTGTTTGCATTTTTCTTTAACTGCAAGCTTAGTTACAGGCAATTTCTAGGTATTCAGGTAATGCTATGGCGATTCTCCTTAAAAACTGCAATATACCTGAGTAATAGACACCTTAAAATGCCCTGTTTTCCTCCTATACTGCAAGCAAATGGATAAAATGATAAAATGGATAAAATGGATAAAACCCTCCATAGAGGTAAAGTAACCGGTTTGATGGTTGGCATCACACTGGCCAAGAAAGGAGTATACGACTTTCAGTGCCCACTTACATATCAAGAGTCCCACAGAACACAGTAGGATTCATGAGAATAGCCTAATCTTAAGGTTTACAATGTGAAGGGTGATTTTGAAACTTTATGTACCATCCACTGCAAATTCCACAGCACTAAGGAGCTCAGGAATAAGTTCCCTTATACCCCCTATTCTATGAGATCTTACTCAGCTCTAATATTGACCTGATCATTGGGATCCATCTTGGTCATCATTCTCTCTTCCAGGAGATTAAAGGTCAGGACCTGCAGGACGTAGAGCTGATGTGCCATTTCTGTTTTAATGGGGCGGTTTCCTCTGATCACATGCTGCAAAATAAAGGAGAGGGTAGAAATTAAGAGAATGCAGATAAAAGCTGAGGTATTAGCCCTCGACATGTGCCAGACTGCATGTGCATCTCTCTATATGAAGATTTGGTTGTTTAACCTCCATATTCCATCAGAAGCATAATTATAATGCTCTCTAAGAGCAGAAAGCAGCATCCTGCTAACTCCTTTTTGAACAAACTTTACCTTTGAAAGAGTCACTTTTCTGAAAGCGCCCCGAGGACAGCAGAATTTACCCTATGCAAAAGTGAAACCTCCATTGAGAGGACATTAGGAAGCACTTTGTCATTCCAGACATACTTACATTTAGGATTATAGACCTCAGGTGCTTCTGGGCAAACGCATTAGCCATTTCCTGTTGTGGAATTTAAAGATGAAATAACATGAGTGAAATATAAACAAAAAACCCACACTGTGCAGAAAGAAGAAAACAGAAGAAGCCGATGAATTGGAGACAGCGCTGGCACACAACGAAGTGCTTTTCTACACTGTCAATTTAGCATAGCATCTTACCACAACTCATGGATGGCTCCCCTACAGAATCACTAGTGTGGAGAGAGCCACTAGCATAGTCAAAGCACAGAAGCAAATTTAGCTTAATGTTGGACATCAAGTGGTACTTCACTGTTGGGAGATATGGCAGCAGGGAGCATATTGTGCATTGCCATCTATGAGAGCTTCCTCCAATTAGCATTTCACAGCTTCTTATACCAAGGGAAACACCCAAGATAACAAGAGCCATGGGATGCAGGTTTCAGGTCTCCTCCCTCTCAAGAACTCTCCCCCCCTGAAATTTATTTCTTTTGTCCAGTTCTTAAAGAGATGTTCAGAAGTCAGCTTGAGGACAATTTGCAGAAGCATTTCAATTTACAAAAACACAGGCTAATAATTTTCATGCTTAGAGGAAAGCTTCCAGTTTCCCTCTTGACTGCATGGCTTCCTTCTCTGGATGAGGAGGGTCCTCAAGTCATGATGACAAACAATCACAGCAGGTGCAAGATGCCTTCAGTTCCAGCAACAATTACACATGCACCTGCAAAAACCTAACCTGTGCTTTCCTTGTAAATTGTGAAGATGCACTTTCTAAGGCACCAGTGACCTCATTACCCCTGCTAGGAGAATGGCACAAGTGCAAATGTCAAGGTGAATATCATGAGTTTGCTGTTACAAGCAGAATCTTCTGGGTAAGAAAAATCTGTTGGGCATTTTATCATCTGGAAGAAGTCCAAAAGAACTGACAGTCTGAGATCTCTTCACATTCCAGTGCAGTGCAGATTGAGAATTGGGAGCAGATGTGGAGTCTCAGACAATTGCACTCAATCAGCTGTACACTCTGAGCAATCCAAGACTTTCTAACTGCTCCTATCAACATCACTCCTGACAGAGTAAGAAGTCTGGTAAAATGTGTGCATTAACCTTGTTCAGAGTCCCTATTATCACTTTGGATCCAGACAGAAACCTCCCGAACCAAGACAGTGACTGACAGCCAAGCTGTAATGGCTGCAAGTTCAGCAGTGCTCATGTTACAACCAAAGTGAGCCAGTGCTTGAGAGGAAGGTATCTAAGGAGCATCTAGATGAAGTAGGAGGTGCTTTCAGAGAGAACACACTGCCCTCTGAGTCATGATTTTCTACTACTACTTGTGAGATGTAGTACTGAGAATAGGACAAGGCTCTGTTAGGATTTGCTCATGCATGCGACACAAAGAATCCTTTCTCTGAAGGAATTAGTTTGTACATGGGATGGAGTTAACAGGTGACTGAAGCAGATAAAAAATGGGAAGGACAAAGACAATTAAACAATTCTAAACAGCATAGAAAGAAGCATGAACACACACACAGTCTAACCACTGCTAAGGGATCTCTGCTCTGCTGAGTCCAGGCCCTTTGCTGCTTGATGGTCATAGAAACACAGAATGATTTATGCTGGAAGGAACGTCTTGAGATCACTTAGTCCAACTCTGCTGGTTCAAGCAACATCAGACAGATCTGGTTGCCCAGGACTGTGTCCAGTCAGATTTTTAATATCTCCACTGATGGAGACTCTACAATCTCTCTGGGTAACCTGTTCCAGTGTTTGACCACTCTTGTATTTATGTTGCGTGGGTGTGCACATATTCATGCAGAATTTCCTGGGTTTTAAGCTGTGCCAACTGCCTCATCCTGTCAGTAGGCACAACTGAGAGGAGTCTGGCTCCCTCTTTTTTATTCCCTTCCATCAGATGTTTAAATACATAAGACCTCCCTGAGTGTTCTCTTCTTAAGGCTGAGCAATGCCAAATCTCCCAGGCTCTGTTCATATGTAAGATACTCCAAGTCCCTTAGTCAACTTCATGGCCCTCTGTGGTCATTTGGATTGTATTCAAGGAAGGGGAAAAATCGTGAAAAACCCCTTGGAATTTTGTTTGTTATGAAGTCTACTATCTTTGCTGAATTACCAACAGAAGAGTATGATTTTTCTTATTTTCATGTATTAAGCATATCCATTAATTTTAGAAATTATGTAACATTTATTGAGATGGCAGTTTCCACTCTGAAGGCGCTGCATCCTTGAAAAAAGTGGAATATTCTCTGTGCCACGCAGAAAACCAAAAAATCTACCAGTATCTCAATACAGAGGGTTCCAAATCAACTTATTAACAAAAATGGTGATTTCCCTGGAGCCAGCACAGGGCAAAAAACATTCTTACGCTACAACTACCATAAGGGAGAAGCCACAAATTAGGCAGAACTGATGCTCTAGCCCCCAGTCAGCACCAAGTTTCGTGACTGCTCTTCACAAACAGCTCTATCTTTAGAAGGATGCAGCTAGATATGGAACTGTCATTAACACAAGTGAGATTTGGGGTATAAACTCATGCTGCAGTAAGTTTAATGAGCTTCAGATTACTAAAGGACTTGTTCCAATTTTACAGTTGGTTCACCTGGTCAGTTTTGCAGTATCAGTTTCCTTTTGTGACCATCTGTATGACCTTGTGTGCACAGTTCAGGGTTTCTCCTGCTACTGATTCTTCTCCCCTCCACAGTCTGGGTGCATCCCCAGGAGTCCTCCCGCCCTTCTCCCTAGGTTCATCCACTCTCTGAGGCTGTGGGCATCATCCCTGGGATACAAGGAGGCACAGAGAAAAGCTAACATGCCTACAGGTCCCCTACACGACCAGCCCCCAGGCTTGAGTTACTTACAGTGATGGGCAGGTCTAGTGGGTTAAGCAGCTTGTCCTGCTGGCAGAAAGCAAAAAAAGGCACAAAGAGAAGCAGACAGGATTTAGCTTGGAGTCCAGGAATAAGGCACAAACAGGGCACTAGAGAAGAAAGGCTTAACACAGCAAAGCTACACAATACACACATATGCACGTCTTGCAGGTAGCTGAGATCTGTGGAGTTTCCTCAGAGCAGGGCAGTGTTTCATTTCTCACATTTGCCAGCATTCTATGACTTAAGAAAGGTCCCTTTTTGAGGGAGAAGCAGGTGGGGTGTTTTCTTATTAAGTACATACAGCCCCAAGGAGTCTACCTCTCCCATATACAGTTAACGTAAAAAAACTTCTCATGCTGTCTGGAGGATTACTTTCTGTCTCTGAAGGTCTTTCAGAATCCTTTCTGAGGATGTCCTAAATATAGATGTGTGCTCCAGGACACATTATTAATAGGATGGTACTTTTTCTCCTCTGTTGCCATACTGAAACTGCCACTTAAGTTCTTGGCAAGGTCTGAGGTCTACCTTGCCCAGACAATATGATTTCTGAGGCATAAACAGCCAGGCAGCAACCATCACTCAGGTTGAAAGTCAAAAGGCAAGAACAAACCTGTCTCTTGTCCTCAGGTGCCTTCAGGAAGAGGGCATTGATCAAGGCAATGGCATATGTCTGAATCTCTTGGTTTGAGCTGAAGAAACAAAAAAGGGAGGCTTGTAAGGCAACAGGCAGTAGAGAGTATTACAGCTTGGTGCTTTACTTGCACCATGACAACACTGGTTACAACTGTCTTTCATTTTCAACAGACAAGCAGGACTCATACAAACTACGCTTATGATGGCCAGCCCTCCAAAAGGCTTGCAAAAACCTGAAAGAAATTTCTGACTGATAGGTCCATTATCCAGCAGACAGAGAAGACTGCAGCCCAGCATCACCACAGTTTGTTTCCAATGCTGAAACCATCTCTGTAAAGCCTGGTTATGGTACAGTCTGTTACATGGATACAGCTTGAAACTCATATGGAGCAAGTTATTTTTCTCCCCTATGCCAGTGGAAGCCACCAAAAGCAAATGGAACTAAGGATAAAAAATGCTTCACTGAAGAACTTCTTCAGGTAAAGGGTGCTGAGCGCCTTCCCAGGTCACACACAGCATGTGGTTATACTTGTCATGTTCAAAACAGCACAAAACTAAGCTTCTAAATGCCAATTACATCCTTCTGTCCCCATCCTGATATTCTATCAAATGCAGGTTTGTTTCCTGCAATACTCTAACTCTTCCTGGGGGTCGATCTTGGCTTACAAGCCACCCTATCCCTCCCCTCCTCAGCAGGACAAGGCATGGGAGAAAACAGGATGGGAAAAACTCAATAGAAAGACAGCTTAATACAGCATAAGCAAGGCTGGGCATGGAAGTAAAGGAAAAAAGAAAGTTTATTCTCTACTTCCCATTAGCAGGTGACATCCAGACACTTCCTGGGAAGCAGGGCTTCAGCACTTTTGCTTTGGAAGACAAATGTCACAGCAGCAAATGACCCTCATCCCTCCTTTCTCTTAGCTTTTGCTGCTGAGCAGCAAAATGGTCAGTCTGGGTCAGCTGCCTTGGCTATGGCCCCTCCCAAGACCTTGCCCAGCCCAAGGGCAGTGGATGAGGGGAGGAAACATTGGAGAGACAGTTGTGATGCTGGAGCACTGCTCAGCAGCAGCTGAAACACGGGGTTCTTTATCAACACCTTTTCACCTCTCAGTGCACAGCACTGTGAGGGCTGCCCTGAACTCCATCTCAGCCAGACCCAGTGCACTCTTGCATCAAGCTCTTCTGATGAACAGAAGTCCAGTGTATCACCTAAATGAATTTGTGTGTGTGAGTATACTTCTTAAATTTTTTTTATTTTTTTAACATACATGTAAAAATAAAAAATGTTTTTATAAAAGATCTAAAGTCAATATTTCTTTTAGCTTAAATATCTATTTTCCTCACTTTGACACATCTCTGGGATAACAACCATATTCCTTCTTCTACTGCCCCCTTCCAAATCTTTTTCATTTTGATCAAGCTGCTGTACTTCAAACGTACAAATCTCCATGCATCATCCAGGTTCTCCTTGGGCCTCTGAGCAGTACAGATCTCTGAAGCCTGTCATTCACTTTTGCTATCCTTTTCAGGGTTTGTTGCTCTTTTCATCACACTGCTTGCTTTTTGACAAAGCAGAACAATTTTTTAGGTCAGTTTCTCCTCTTCTAACTCATCCCCTTTGGACTTGTTTCCATGGTCATGTTCTTCCAGAACATACCCTCTGTTATGAACTGTTCCCTCCTGATGGTCCTGCCAAGGAAACCACCAGCAAACCCTGACTCACTTTCCATCTCCCTTTCCAAAATATTCCCTCCACGGATGTTTCTTAAGCAACCATTTGTGCTCTGGAAGCACTTGTACACACAAGTTTATGTCTTGAACAAAGATAATTTGCTTAAAAAAATTGCACAAGTGTGTTCAATGTTAGGACCAAATCTGTGTTTGACTAAACCAGAACTCATAAAGCTGAAAAAACACACTCTTTGCAGAACAAAGCTGCTGGAGTGTTCAGAAGAACTTGTTCAGCTTTTCTGTTAACCAAATTCAAATGTATAAACATTCCAAGTACACAGTGACATTGATGCAATACTTTGTTTGCACTATAATTTGGTTAAACTACTGTTCACTGACTAAAGAGTATCAATCACATTCACAAACAGTGCTTTTCCACATGTTCAGGATTAAAAGGCTTGAAAAAAACCCCGACCTACTCAAAGCTCTAACAACTACATGCTGCTTTTTTATAATGAAGAGTAGAACTGACCTAGACAAACAGCCCTAAGAGACAGATATTAATTTGCCAGTTTGTTTGGAAAGAGCAGAAGGGGATGAAGGGAATTTTTAATCCCTTCAAGCAAGAAAAGCAATTGTCTTCTTCCTTAGTATGCAGGACAAAACCCAGAAGATGATGAGCTCTAAGATTCTAGTGGAGACAATTTAAGGAGGGGTAGAAGTGACAGACAGCTGAATGCAAAACCTTTGGGAAATTGTTCGAATGAAAAGCAGGTTTGGTCCTAGCACTGAACACACTTGGGTAGTTATTTTAAACCAAATACCTTTGTTCAACACTCGTGAAGTGCTTCCAGAACACAGAACGTATTTTTCTAGGATCTCACGTTTTAAAAACATCCATTAAAATTCCTAAATCAAGTAAGTTGTCATATTGGTAATACTTAAAAACTTATAATCTTTAAGTGTTCCAAATGTTAAGAGGATGTATTTTGAAATAAACAAGTAGTCATAAAATTGGTATCCATCACATCACTGCTGGGTGGACACTCACACTTGCAGGTGGGAAATGAGCTGCCCCACAGTGATCTCCTCTGCAATCTTCTGGTACAGAGTCTGGCTGTTGAGCACCATGCTCTCCAGGATGGCCAGGGAGCGCTGCAGGATGGACACGTCCACCATGGGCTGACTCACGTACCCTGCAATCTGAAAACACAGCAGCCAGCAGGTCAGCTGCTGCCCATCCAGGTGACCTGGTGGTGAGTGAGACCACAGGGCTCAGAAAGGGGGCTGCACTGTGCTCTCAGGCAGTACTCAGCTTCTCAGAGTCTTCTGCTCTTCTTGGAAGATGCATTAAAGCATGGAAAGAAATAATATCCACTCCTGCCCTCCACCCAAAACTCACCTGTTTGATGAAGGTTATTGAGACCATGTCCCAGGAGACAATGCCGTGGTCCATGAGCTCCAAGAAGGCAGTCAGGGTGAAAGCCAACATCTCACTGTAACTGAGAAATTGAAGAATTCAGTCACAAGAGATCTGCTGGCAAGAAAAAAAGCCTGCTCAAGCTGGATAAGAGAAAAATGTCACCACGGTCTCCTAATAACACAGTCTGGTACCTGGAGGAGCAATAAAGTGTATGCATTTATGCAGATAATTTTACTGCTTTGTAGAAAGATATTTTATTTTTCCTAGTTACATGCACAAATTAAAATTAGCAGCAGTTAGTCCCTAGTTCTGCCACCAGAGACTCACAACCACCTGGATCAGCACTTGGCTAATCAAAGTAAAAACACATTTTCACATCAGAAAAAAAAACCTGAGGAAAGTTAATTGTCCTCTACATATTGGGACCTGACTTGAAATAAAATGAAGGCACAGCATGAATTGTGGAAAATTTAATACATAACCACAAGACAGAAAGATAAAAGAGACTGAAGGAAAGATTGCAAAAAACCTCAAAAACTTATTAATTGCTAATATATAACAAGAGCTATAAACGTTATTACAGTTCATGACTGTCTCCTGCCTCATGAGGTTCAGCAAACGACTGGAAAGATTTTGTCTCCACAGATCAACATTTGCTATAAGGTTAGTTGCTTAATGCCACTTCAGCAAGCAAAATTAGCCCCTTATTTGAGGCCTTCCCCCAGAGCCCTGGAACAAAGGAAACTTACTGGGATAGAAGCTTGGTCCCACTCTCCACAAGGCGTGTCAGCACTGTAATCCCTTCCATGTTGATGAACTCTGTGGCAAAGGTGACGTCTGCCGAAAGTTTCGCCAGTTCCTTCATGGCATCCAGCCGGGCTTCCATGCTGTGCGACTGGATCCTCTCCATCAGCTGGCGAGCTGCCCTGGACTGGCAGGAAAGAGGGATGGTGCCAGTTACAGACCAGTCACCTGCAGTCTGAGTCCTGCCAGCATCAGCATTCTGTCAGAAGCCCATGGGTGGGCAGGGAGGGCAGAGCCAGGGTAGAGATACCAGCAAAGTCACATTCAGTAGCTGCAGTCAGCAAGTCTAAGGCAGACTAAAAAAATGCTTCTCTCAGCAACAGCTGCAGTCAAGCAGGAGGTGAGTAAAACACTGTTTTGCATGGCAGAGCAAATGCCTGCTTTTCGCCTCGCTGAGGTGAGTGGAGGTGGGTACAGAAATACGGAGCCACACCATTAAAGAAATACAAAATTGATAAAAAGCCTGATTCAAAGCAAGCATGATCTCATCCACAAGACATTCTGAAAGATTTCTCAGACACAGACCACTGATATCCTTTTAACTGCCTTTTGCCCAAGTACCTTCTCCCAGTTCTACTCACCCTCAGCTCTATGCCAAGACACTTGCACAAAAAAGGTTTAAGAATTTAAATAAAAAGAAAGCTGCAAAATATGACTTTTGAGGGCACAATAGCAATAATTCAGCAGGAACAACCGCCTCCTCATCAAACCTGCCTCTGTTTTAATTTTTTGCATTCAATCGCTGGAACTGTTGCTCTCTAACTGACCATGCTAAGTGCATTCATATCGAGAATGCATTTGTCAGGTGTTTCACAGCATCCTAATCTAGGAGCTGCAATAAAACTGTAGACTGGATTTACTGATGGGAAATCCTATAAGAGAGCAGAGCATCCAAAGGAAAAGACACACACCACAGCCAGGATGGAAAACAAAGAGTGCGTGCCCACAACAAAGGTAACCCCCCTGCGATTTGGGGAGAAGGAGAAAGAAAAGCCAAGAGGTAAGAAACAGCCTGTCAGCCATGGAGAGTTACTGAGAAAGAGAGAGGTGAGGAAGCATTTACCGGGGAGACTGCCAGCTGTAGGATAGTTCCATTCTTGATGTCACAGCGAGTCTGAAAGAAAACCCAAATTTAAACTGTGGAAAAGTGAGGTGGGGGGGAAAGAACCCAGCTGGATCTACAGTGCACATCTGTAGGCACAAATAGAGGGGCTCCTGTGCCACACAACCCTACTGAGGGTACTGAACTTGAGTGCCTGAGTCCCACACCTACAGGCATGCAAAGGGAGCAGTGCAAAGCTCCTCTGTTGGATGGCACCATTTGAGTCTGAATCTCTCCGAGAGCAGAGATGCTGCTCCTCAAGGAGTAGTGCCAGTGTTGTTCCATGACTGTAGTCCAAGACATTCTGGACTCTCACCCAGGATATCAGCAAACTGCTGCCTCTCACACTGACCTGCTCTGTGATGTACAGCTGAGGACCATCAGCATAACGCAGCGTGTAGTACTCAGGGTTTGGCAACGACCACCTGGCAGAGGAAGAAGAAGAAGACATTAAGTGTCATTGTCCTGTTTCTTCTGGCTGTCAATTAGGAAATGGAGCTTGATCCCAGGAAGATGCAAGAGAACTTTCAAGCAAAGTTTTAGCAGGGGAAATCAGGTCTCCTGAAGAGGAGAGAAAACTCCTCTTGAGGACAATGTGGGACTTCAGCCTACTCTAAATCAACTCTGTGGAGCATCTGAACAGGCCTACACGTCAAGAACAGCAGGATGGGCCAATCCTCAGAGAAACTGACCCAAGGGCATACAAATGCACACGCTTAGAATTGGAATAAAAATGGAAGGCCCGCATTTTCCAGGAGATCTTTTTCTTCAATTTAAACCCCAGCCCATTCCATGGCTCATTCCATGACCAAAACCAGCAGCAGGAAGCATGGACTGTGCAAGCAGCACATTAACAAGCAGCAGACTTCCACAGTAACCCAGCAAGATTTGTCAGCAGGACAGACTTTCTCCACAAGGATTCCCAGAGAACTACTCACCCATCACAGACCTCCTTGATGATGGATGCAAGAGGCCTTTTCTAGAACAGAAAGAGAATCCTCAGTAGCCGTGTTCCTCTCAGCCAGAAAGGAATACTGCCCACTTCTATGCTTCCCACATTCCAGTATCAACGCCGAGGTGCCTTTCCTCCCCCATCTGGTTACCAGGTCTCACCTGATCTATTTCCAGCAGCTGGGCATTGGCGCCTGGCCACTCAACAGCCACTTTCACAATGTCTGAAGGTGGTGGCATTGCTCCAGACTTCTCCAGGTGCCTTTACAACAGCATACACCTCCACACCTGTTAAGAGAAAGGATAGTGAGCATCTTCTCTGAAAACTATTTCACTTGCTACACTGGACCTAACATCACACTTCCAAACACCTAAGCTCAACCTTATGGTTTCCTGGGCCTGACAGGGACAAAACACCCAGTATTAGCAGAGATCATGGCCTCACACAAACAGCATGTTGTGAAAATTGCACGCCCAGCTTCATCACCTGAGAAATATTTCTGAGAGCTTGTTGGGGCACTCTCAAGAAGAAGGGCCACTGATCAGCAAAGCCCCATCTGCCACCCACTGTCTGTACTGGCAGCTCAGTTTGCAGGACTACTAAAGCAGCAGCTCCCTAGGCTCAGATGCTGTCTGTAGGTGAGAGCAGGAACAGACTGTACAGGTAGCTTCCTTCCCATGGTGTTTACTCATGCCCCATCCAAATTTCTTAGATAACCTGATCCACTCAGGTTATCCATCCAAACAGGCCCTAAGGCAAAGCCATAGCAGCTAGCTTTACCCTATTACCTTTCAAAACATGAGCATCCATCACAGAAAAGAAGGTAACTCAGCATTTGCTCTGGAAGTCTGCCTTTCACTCCTTTATCTGCCTTTCAGAGCATAAGCTTGTTCTCAGGGTTTGGTCCCAGTCAATTGTCAAGCACAGTGGTTTGTGCCCAAAAAATTGGACTACGTGACCTCCTGCACTCCTATGACAGCCAAACTTGGCCCACTCCACCACCCCCAACCACCTGGGAAGTATCTGGCAAGCCAGATTCAGAATTTCATGATATTCTGGAAAGCCTATCCCAATTCACAGAGATGGCTACAAGTCAGTACTCCTGGCCTTCTCTTTCTGTTTGAGCACCAATCCCAAGAGTGGTGCTCACATTTTCTTAAATGTGGCACATTTTCTTAAAACTCATCAAGTGACTGTAAGACTGTAAGACTAAACACATCTCATGTAGAAAAGTGCCAGTCAAGTTAGGTTCAAAATAAATCTCCAAGCTGTCAGATAAGCAGCACACATTAGCTGGCCTTGGAAAAGCAGCAGACTCAGGGCACCAAATCTGGGCAATTACCAGTACACAAGCAGTAATCCCAAAAGAGCCCAATTTGTATGATACCCTCAGACTTGCAGAGTATACAGGTTTCCATGTATTAAATCTAGAAACAGACAAGCAGTTCCCAAATGGTGTGGGATTTCCACTGACTGTTCTTCAGCAATTAAAGGCTATGACGGCCGAAACTGAAAGCCTGAGAAACGTCAGTCCTGCGCAGAAGCACACACACAACACCCCCAGTAACCAGCCTCTAAAAACCGAGCAGGTAATTACCTCTCCCACGAGCGAGTCAAGTCACAACCAGAAAACATCTAAATCTATTCAATGTTCAAGACACAACAAATACACAGGGAAGAGACAAGGCTCAAAGATGAGTCCCTGAGTACTAAGAACTGAACTTGCAATTTTTTAAGCTAATTTATCCATGAGTAATTATGCATGAGTAATTAGCATCTAATTACCACTTCTCCCTTCAGCCTCTTGCAGTACAGTCATAGTCTTTTATCTGTATTACAAGTGGCAAGTTGCTACTGAAAAGTACAAAGAAATACAGCACTTTATTTGCCAAAACAAAGATGTCCAGATGACTAGAGGTAGAGGCCTTTACAAATCTCTAACTTGTCTTTTCCCACTCAAAGAACACGCCTCATTCAGAGAGGGGAAGTGCCCATTAAAACAGAAACCTTCATATGAGGGGAAATCCTGCAGAAATCATAGAACAGTTAAGCTGGAAAACACTCTACATCACAAAGTCCAACTATAAACATAATGCTGCCAAATCCACCACTAAATCACATCCTTAATGACCATATAAATGTTCTGTTTCATCCCCCAAAAAAGTACTGCAGAGGCACACAGCACCTAGAGGTCACACACACACCCTACCTGCAGCTCCCCTGATATCCTCACCACCAAAACCAGGGACCAACCAAGTTGAATTGCACTACCTTGGTGTCTCAAAAAAAAAAGCTCTCAGCTGCATACAAACTCAAAGTAACCCACCATGATATTTAACACTTATTTCTGCCCCAAATTTCTTCCATAAATAACCATAAACTTCCACTCATGACTGGCAACCATGCTCACTATTCCAATCAGTATTCAAGGCACAGCAAATACACAGTGAAAGAAACGGAGCTTCAAGACTCTGAAAAATATCTTCAAGGTATTTCTTTTTGCACAGCAGCACCACAGAACAGACACCACAGGTACCTCCACCAAGGCAGAGATTTGAACACCAAAGTGATTTGGCTAAGGAGAACCCAGAGGAGCAGGAATTAAAAATTTAAAAAGGTAGGAAACTTTTTAGAAGAGTCTTGGTCAAACAATGCTTTGAAGGACAAACACAGCTCGAAGGTTCAGCAGAAGCAGTTTTTCAGAAGAGGACAAGGCCGACTGGACTATGAATACAAAGGGTACTTCAGGTCAGTCTCTTAACATGAGGGTGTCTGCCAAAAGCAGGCTTTGAAAAGATTTCAGTTCACTGTGCATCTGCAGACAAGAGGGGTGTCAAGATGTTTGGTTTTACAATGGGTATTCTGCAGTGCAACAGTGATAGAGCAGATAAAATTGTTGAGAAGCTCTTATGGAGAAGTACAGACCGTGATGTTGCGTAATTGTGTTTATCAGTCAGTCACTTATGTGGATACTCTCACAGCACATTCTTCTCAACAGCATGTAAACAATTCCTCACAGTTTGTACAGAGACAGAAGCCAAGCTAAAATCCATCAAAAATTAATTCAGTCTGCTTCTGCAGAGTGAAATCTATCATACAAAGCAGTGGTGCAAGGGTAGCTGCAGGGCAAGGAAAAATCAGCAGAGCCACTAAAAACACACTATTCAAAAGACTTCTGAGAAGCTGCAAGCTAAAACAACTAGAGTATTTCAAGCAGAATTTCCCTATTCACAAACTCAATCTTCTTTTCATTACAGATAGAGAACAAAGTGGGCTGCACACAGAATTAAAATGAGGAGGATGAAAGAACATTCCCTGAAAAAGAAAAGCTGCCTGGTAGAATTCCCCAGTCAACAAGCAAATAGCTGCAGCCTCTGAAACCTGTAGATGCAAAAAAATATCCTCAGCAGTCCTCAGCAAGTCCCCAGATGGTACCAACTGGCCAAGCTAAAGTTGGAAGTGATGCTGGCAGAGGGACTAATGGGACAGGTGGGCAGAGAATACACATTCCCTGGCCAAGCAGCATGAAAGGGTAGGAGATAGCAGAGTCCACCCCGATAGCTGGCTATGCAGTTTTCTGTTACCTCACACAACAAGCAATGGGAAACATCCCTCTCTAAATAAACCAGAGAACCAAACGGCTCAGATTCCCTGCCTCTACAATCCTACATTCCTCCAAAGGCCTTCCATGGCTGCACTTTGGCTCTAAACCACTACGCCTATGGGCCCTGGTTCACGCACATTTCAACACGGTACGGCAGAGACCATCTCTTGGCAAAGACAGAAACCGATAGCAACAAGCAAAAAGAGAACTGCTTTATTATTTTGAATCAGTCAGGTGACCTCAAAGCCGCCAGCCAGGCGGCAGCCTCTCAAGCTTGGCCCAAAACGCAGTTAAAGGCATTAAAAACAATTTTTCTGCTAAGCACTGTCTGCGCTGCACCTCGGCTCCCGAGGGAGCACCGGCCTCGCCCCTCTCGGTTGCTGCCCGGCGCGGCCCCGCGGGGGCGGACAGCGGGGCCGGGCCGGGGGCGGGCGGAGGAGCCGGGCCGGAGTCTGGGCCGCCGGCAGGGAGGGCGGTGGGCGCGGCGCTGCAGCGCACCCGGGGAGGCAGCAGACCCGAGGCGCTCCGCCGACGGCTGCGCTCCCTATCCCTTATCCCTATCCACGCCCTCGCCCGCCGCCCGCGCTCCCCCGGCCCCACCGCGGCCGCTCCGCGTTCCCGCCGAGGCGCCGCCGGCGCTGGCACCGCCCCTGGGCGCGTCATGCGCCCGCCGCGCTGCCATGGAGACCGCGGGGACCATGGAGACCCGACCCGCCCGCCCCGCCACCCCGGCGCTCCCCCCTCGGCAGCCGAGTCAATGCCGCTAACCGAGCGTCCCTCGTCCCCGCGCCCCTCCTCGCCTCCGGGGCCGCCGCGGGCGGGGCTCACGTCAGCTCCCCGTGCCCACGGTGCCCCGCCTCCGGGAGCGGCTGCGAGCGCCAGGGGCCGGGTGTGCAGGAGCTCATGCAGGGCGGCCGCTCGGGCTGGGGCACCGCGGCCGCGTTCGGCTCCCTCCGCCCCGACAGCGAGCGCGGGGCCGCGGAGCTCTGCGCAGCGCCCGCCCCCGGGCCCGCCCCGCCCCGGGAAGCGCGGCCGCGGTGCGCCGGAACGGGCGGGGCCCGCGCAGCGCGGACGGAAGTCGCGGCGGCCTCGCGTAGCAGCTTCCGCCGGGGCGGGCGGGCCGTGGGGAGCGAGGGAGCGCGGAGGGAGCGACAGCAGCGGCGGCGGGGGGAACAGGGAAAGCCGCAACCATGGTGAGCCGGGCGGGCCCGCGGGGCGGGGGCCGGCGGCGCAGCGAGCTCCGCTCCGGGCCGGCCCGCGGGTAACGCGGCGCTCTCTTGCAGACGGTGGGGAAGAGCAGCAAGATGCTGCAGCACATCGACTACCGCATGCGGTGCATCCTGCAGGATGGGCGCGTCTTCATCGGCACGTTCAAGGCCTTCGATAAGCACATGAATCTCATCCTCTGCGACTGCGACGAGTTCCGCAAGATCAAGTGAGCGTGGGGGGTGCCCCCAGCCCGGCTCCTCAGCGCGGGGGCCTCGGGGACAGCGATGGGGCAGCGTGTGCCTCCGGTCCCTGCAAAAACGGTCGTGGGTTTAGTCTCGTTTGTCAAATCCCCAAACTACCAAGGCTGACGGGACGCTTCGTTTCAGTTCTTTCATAATAACCAATATATGTGATGCCAGTTGTGGCAGTTTAGACTTCTCTGTGTACTTAGTTTAAAGCTTAGAAAAATGCGCTCCTCTCTGGAGAAGCAGCCTAGTCATCATAATATTTTGTTGTAAGCTCATAGAGAGCATTCATTCATTCATTCATTCATTCATTCTGGTTTTGTTTTGCAATTTTTTTTTCTCTCCAGACCTAAAAATTCAAAACAGCCAGAGCGGGAAGAGAAACGAGTCCTTGGTCTTGTGTTACTGCGAGGGGAAAACCTGGTGTCCATGACAGTTGAAGGACCACCTCCAAAAGATGTAAGAATGAGCAGAGAGCTAAAGAAAAATGGAAGGGAAATCTGATAAATTTGCTTCTTTGCAGGGGAGCACTACTATTGTATTGTTGTAGACTTACAGATGCTGTTGTGACTAGGTCCAACAAACTTCACTGCAGGAAGCTCTAATTCGTTTGTGGGCTTGGACATTTAATTGGACAAAGGAAGGGTGTGGGCATCTATCTGTAGGATCTGAAGAATTCTGATAAGTCTTTCTTTTTGGGGGCTGTTTTCAGACTGGAATTGCCCGGGTACCCCTCGCTGGAGCTGCTGGAGGACCTGGTGTTGGGAGAGCAGCAGGGAGAGGAGTACCAGCTGGTGCTCCCATGCCACAAGCTCCAGCAGGATTAGCTGGTCCTGTCAGAGGAGTGGGAGGACCATCCCAGCAGGTGAGATACGATGGCCCATGTGGCTTTTATTTTTTGGTACCAGTGTGATGCAAGAAATTGGTGTAGTGGAAGAACTGTAATCTTAGTCTCTGTTATCACAAAACTTGAGTGTAGTGAGGCTTTTTTTGGTACTAGATCTCCTATATGACAGAGGAAGGGGGTTGAAAAGTGCAGCTTTTCACACATAATTCAAATGGTATCCATTGTATTGTATTACGGGTTATAGTGTTATTTAGTAAGTTAAGAGAAGACTGGTGTAATTTTCTGAAGGGGAATTTCAATGTTATTTTTAGTTATTATGCTGAAGCAGGTGACATTTTTTCCGTTTGTTTTGCCTACAGGTGATGACACCCCAGGGTCGTGGAACAGTTGCAGCTGCTGCTGCAGCAGCCACTGCCAGCATAGCAGGAGCCCCAACTCAATACACACCAGGGCGTGGGGGTCCTCCCCCACCCATGAGCAGAGGAGCCCCTCCTCCAGGTAGGAACTACTCCGTAGAGCTCAGGCTTTGTTGCAAAACTGGTGATGAAGTTTTTCTGATGAAAATCTGGTATTATGGGAGATAGCCTGATACCCAGCTAGTGCCTTGAATATCCAGCTGGATTCACATGCTTGTTTTCTCTGGCTTAAGGAATGATGGGACCTCCTCCAGGCATGAGACCACCAATGGGCCCACCCATGGGAATGCCCCCTGGCCGAGGGGCTCCCATGGGAATGCCCCCCCCAGGCATGAGACCACCGCCCCCAGGAATGAGAGGTGAGCAGAGGTTATCCCAGCTGCCGAGGAGCTCTAAGAAGCTGTAACATAATGTTTGAAGGGTGATGCACTCCAGTGCACTGTTCGGTGCCAAAAAGGGATTCTGTGGCTACTTTGAACATGGGGAAAATGTCTTGTTTAGTATTGCTGCTTCTTTTCTCTTCAACTCTTTCCTTTATTCCCAGGACCGCCTCCACCTGGCATGCGCCCCCCAAGGCCATGAGAGTTCTGTAATGTACCTCTGAAATGGGAGAAGACCAAGGAAGGGGATACACTGAGCAGTACCACCTGTCAGACCTCTGCTATGTATATTTTTTATCTACTGCTGGTAATGTTTGCCCTTTTTAATAAAGCTGGAAAATCTAGTACTAGGAGTCACTGTTGTGCTGGTCTGTGTGTCAGGAGTGCAGTCATTACTTTTTACTGCTCCACTTTGGTCATCCCAGAAGTGCAGGCTTGAAGAACAAAAGCTTGCTTTGTATAGACAGAAATTAACAGTTGGTCTGTGTTCCTTATAGGAATTAAAGCATAGCAGTGAAATTTAACAAGGTTGACGAAAAAAAAAAAAAACAGAACAGATTGGGAAAATGGAGGTTGTAAAAAAACAAAGAAACCATCTTTATGACAGGTAGTTTGAAAAACTTTTTCTCCCTACTATAGAAATGAGTTCTAAACCATAAGAATCTTTTTTCAGCTCTATTAATTATTTGAGATCACAGAAGTATATGAGCAAAACTTTGTTCAGTTTTTGCCTTAAACATTACTTACATGAATTAGAAAGGTGTAACATATTTCAGCTCTCAGTTGTTCTAGCTATCCATAAAACACAGTCAAGATCTTAAAAGAAAAATAATCCTTTATTTAATAGGTTGCTACAGATGTTTTCACAGTCTTCAACCAGGTAATTGACAAACATCCCAGAGCTATTCCACAACTTGAAGAAAAACTTCAATTTTACTGAGGTTGTCTCCTTACAGTACTACAAAATCCAGGCCCTGTACAGTACATCTGAAATTACCCATTTGGTAATAGTTCTTACTTTCTCTTATACCTGAAAGAGAAGACAATAGGAATGATATTATTCATCAGCTCAACTCTCAGTGACAGATGAGGAGCAGCACTGAGCATTTTCTAGGCAAAAAGCCTCCAAACTTGAACAGTAACGTCAAGGGAATTATACCTGGACTTGGATTTGAAGTTTCCTCCTTTCCTGCGCTGGGCAATACCCAAGCGTTTTCGATCTTCAAATGATGGGCTTTTGAGAGAGAGGGAGAGAGGTCAGACATGTCACAGAATTATATCAGTAGGACAGGTACTTTCCAAAAGAACCCTGCCCCAGTTTCAGAACATTTTCCCCCAATATCAAAATATCCCTGAGGAAGTACAGAGATGCAAATTCTCATCTCCTGCAGTCTGCACTAACGTAGACCTGCTAAGACCTTACCCAGCACGGTACTGCTTCAGAGCCTTCCTGCTCGTGTTGGTGAGCTCTTCATCAAACACAGACACTTTTTTCTTCTTCTTGGGACCTAACAAATAATAATCAGAACATTGATTGCAAACAGAAGGTCACAGCATCATCACAGTACTTTTGAACACAATTAGCCTAAGGATGAGGCAAATGACTGCAACCATGGATCCTGGGCCAGCACTTGTGGCCATTCCTTCAAAGATGAATGCCTCCCTCTATACAAACTAGATTAATTTACCTGTTTCTAGCAAAGTAAGTGGCATAAAGTAAGTTAGCTGTAAAAAGTATACCTGCTGGTGCTGCTGCTGCTTCCTCTTCTGGCAAGGCTCTGGCTCTCTTTGCTCGGCGATTCCTCTTTGCCAGCCGCTCCGCATACATTTGAGATTTCAAGATCTCGAACTGTGACCTTTCCTCTGGCTGAAAGGTGTTAAAATACAAGTTTTGGTGAAGTTTTGCTAAGGGAAAACTATGATATTCTGCCCAGGGTCCCACTTGTCCACAAATTAACTCACTGTCATTTGGGCTTTTTTCTGTGTGTCCTTTACAAATTTCTTCCTTTTCTTTTTCCCTCGTAATGCTAGGTCAAATTCCTGCAGGGCTTTAGCCACTGGGAAAGAGAAACAGAACAAAGAACCTCTTAAAGCATAGAGCAGAGGCCAGCTGCAGCTATGGAATTTAACATGGCAACAGCATCATGACTCACATTTCTCTTTCTTCCTCTCCTCACGAGTCTGGAACCAGCTCCGCTCCAAACTCTCAGTCCCAGTCTCTTTTTTTCCTGTCTCCAGCTGCTTCTTTGCCTTGTTGATCTGTGACAATTCAGGCAAGATGTGAGCTCATGGTAGCTAAAAAAATTCTCCTCTCTTCCCTTTCTAAAGTAGGCAGGTTAAGTACACTTAGGCTAACCTCATAACGGACTATATCACACCAGATACTAAAAAAATTGCTTACCTGGGCCTCTGACTGCTGCATCTCACGTTCCTCACGCTCCAAGCAGAGAACTGCGTAGATATCTTTCTCTAGATTCTCAATCTTCTCCCGAAATTTCAATATGACATCTGAAAACAATACCATATGAACACTGGAGGCAGCTCATGTGAAATCCATTTTGCTCTTCAGTACTTCCTTTAAATGCCCCTCTGTACCACAATATTCCCTGTGTACTCTCTCCAGCTCTTTACCTCAGTAAAGGTACCACATACCTTGGGGGAGGATTCTGGCTTTCACTGCTGTTTTAGCAGTCTTGACAATCTCCTTGAGCATCTTGCGCTCTTCCTCACCCACAAGTGAAACTGAACGCCCAGCCTTGCCTGCCCTGGCTGTCCGACCCACACGGTGGACATAGTGTTTGATGGTGTTAGGCATGGTAAAATTGATTACCTGTAACAGAAACAGTGTTAGTAGGGAAACGACATGAAAGGCTTCATTAAAAAGCTCAGCATTTCAAATACTCACTGTTTTAACACCTTCAATATCGAGCCCACGTGCAGCCACATCTGTAGCTACCAGGATATCGATCTGCTCATCCTTAAAGCGCCTGAGCAGAGAAAGCAAATGCATTAGGAATGAATGTAGCCATCTACTTCCACCCTAAAACTTCCAACTTGGAACTTCTTTTTAGCCTAGGCTGGCCAACTAAGCCTGCTAATACCTGAGTGATTCCAGCCGCTGTGTCTGAGAGAGGTTCCCATGAAGCTCCCCAACCCGCAGGCCCATCAGTCCAAGCAGGATGTGCATGCGGTGAGCTTGCTTCTTGGTCTGGGTGAAAAGCATCACATGATCTTGGAACGTTCGTGTCAGCAGAGCTAAAAGAAAGTTCTCTCAGAAGCCTGTTCCAGAGTCACCCACTGATTCCAGCTTGTCTTGGCTCATCACTAACCTGTTACAATGGCTTCCCGGTCCCCCTCCCGGTTGGGTCTGATCCGGATAAATTCCTGCCGCAGGAAAGGCGCGACATCTGTGTTGCTGTTCACAAAAATTCGGACGGGATTTTTCAGGGAAACTGAAGCCAAATCTTTCACCTACAAAAACAGGTTAAGAAAAAAAAGTCCACATGATTTCTGGTAAAAGACCTGACAAATTTCCATTCAACTTCCTGCCTCAGTATGTTTCTCAGCAGCTTGTCTTACCTCCTCCGTCATTGTGGCAGAGAAAAGCATTGTCTGACGGTGGTGGGAACACAACCTGATTATTTCCTTCATCTGTTCCTCAAAGTATTCATCCAGCATCCTACGCAGAAGAAGAACAGCAAGGTAAGGCTTGCTTCACCTGGGGCTGGCCAAGAAACCTTAGATAAAGCAGGACAACAAGGACAGCCTGATAGCCTGGAGAAAGGAAAGCAGGAAACTGCCATGTTTTTCATTGCTGTCCTGCTTACCCTACCTGTCTGCTTCATCCAAAATCAGCACCTCAACACTGCTCAGGTGGAAAGAAGGGCAGTTGTGGAGATGATCAATCAGTCGCCCAGGAGTGGCAATGAGAATGTCCGGCCCTGAGCGCAGAGCAGCTTCCTGAGTCTTCACATCCAGGCCACCTGAAAGAGAGGGAATACAGACTGTGTGCCCGAGCACACTGCAGCAGAGTACAGGGATTCTGATCTTCACTTGTCTGAGGAATGAGAAGCAGCTCAGATAAAACCAATTCAAAAATAGAAATGACCCTGTAATTTCTTTCTCAGAAACCAATAAACAAGTACAGCACGATATTGGAAAGCAAGATTTCAAACCACAATGTTATCTACTAGAAGCGTAATAACCATACATCCTCCAGTTTTACAACACAGAATTCCCAGTTCAATATAGTGGTTTACAATGAGCTGTACACCTCATATAAATGACTGAACACTCACCTACTGCCAGGCAAGTTGTGACACTGCTGAACTGTGCCAGCTGTTTAGTGACAGAGTGCACCTGAATACCCAGTTCTCTTGTTGGCACCAGAACCAGTACACGTGTTATTGGAGCCTGACGAGGTTTGTAAATCAGGCGCTCAAGCACAGGCAAGATGAAGGCAGCTGTTTTACCTGAAAAAAAAAAAAAAAAAAATTAAGAAGGGTTACCAATTATTGTGAATAGCTAATTCTCTGTTCCTAGTACCCTGCTCAACCCCCTACCTGTCCCAGTGGCAGCACAAGCACAAATGTCCTTTCCCAGAAGACCCACTGGGATACAAGCCTTCTGAATTGGGGTTGGTTCCTTGAAGCCAAGAGCTGTGATTGCCTACAAAGGAGGGAGAGCAATTAAACTCGGTCTCTGGAATGGCCACACCTGGAGCGTTGCACCCAGAGCTGGGCTCATCACCACAAGACACATGGATGTACTGGAGAGAGACAAGCAACGGGCTAGGAAGATTATGAAGGGCTTGGGAGCCCCTCACATCTAGGGAAAGGCTGACAGAGCTGGGACTGCTCAGCCTGGAGAAAGCTCAGGGGGAAACTTGTCAATGTCAATAAACACCTGATGGGAGGGTGGAAAGAGGATGGAGCCAAGCTCTGTTCAGTGATGCTCAGAGACAGAGGCAATAGGCACAAACTGAAACACAGTAATGTAAGTAATGTATGTGCTTAGCTCGCTCTAAACACCAAGAACCACTTTTTCACAAGGGTGACCAAGCACCAGCACAAGAGGTCCAGAGAGGTTGCAGCCTCCAGCCCTGGAGATATTCAAAGCCATCTGGACAAGTTCCTGGGCAGCAACTCTAGGTGGCCCTGCTTGAGCAAGGGTTGAGCAAGGGTTGGCCCAGATGACCTCCAAGGTCCCTTCCAACCTTGCTGTAACAAGTCTTGCTCAAGATGGCGTTAACGCATTCAATCTTTAATTGACACAATCAAAGAATAGTTTCCATTAATCTATAATAACAGCTCCTAAAGGACTATCACACTAGCTCCCAAATGATTTCCTTGTGAAGAGAGGATGCAAAGTAATGAGAAACTTGACAGTTCTAATTGCTGGCAGGGAGGCTGTACAACATTCTTCAGAATAACATGTAATAAATCAACTAGGAAAATACCTTTAGCAAAGGTCGTGAAAGATTCATGTCCTGGAATGACAAGTTATCATCATATTGAGAGGCATCTTCAAAAAATCTCTCTGCTTCCTAGAAACAGGAACAACAACAAAACTGGAACAACATATGCAGCAACACAACGTTATCAAAGGGCTCTGGGCTGATTTTTGAGCTACTATTTATTAACCAAAGCAAATTCCTCAATAAGAAATGCTGGAGGAATTTGACTGGTCTTTAACACTTACCACTTCTCCCTTTTTAGATCTCTTCTTTTCCTTCACTTTGACCTTATCTGCAGAGAAAGAGAAATGTGACAGAAATTAGTAAGCACAGTTAAATCCATAACAAGATGCTGTGAACTATTTTAACCTTGTAGCCTCATACTTTTTGCTCTCAATTCAGATATTGAGGGAGAAGCCTCAGAAATAAGCAGAGGCATGTAATGGAGCAAAACTGCCAAGTAAATATCCTTGTTCAGGGATGAGTTCAATTATGGCCACCATTCAAAATAACCATGAATAAAATCAGAAGAAATGTTGCAGAAGGCAAACAAAATATAAAAGGCTCTTGCCCACTCTCAGCAAGGCTTCACTTCAGACTTTTCTCCAGTGAGCCAACTCTGTGTCATATTCTTTTCCATCTCAGTGTGTACTGCTGATACCTGCTTTTGTGAAGATACTTTCATCATCCAGTGAATACTCAGACTCTGCATCTTCTTCATCCCTACTGCAATCCTCACGCTCCTTTTTGGTTTGATCATCTTCAGCCTCTGCATCTTCATCTTTCACTTTTGCTTGTTTAGCTTCCTTTTCCTAGGAAAAAAAAAACCCAAAAACCCCCCCGAAAATATTTAAAAAGAAAGGATGAGAAAGCAACTTCAATCCTTTGTGAGTCTGTGTTTGTTTTTATGAGCCCATTCACAAATCCATGCTTTTGCATAACTTTAATCACTAATAATTCTGCAACCTCATCCATTCAGCAACACATCACGTGTGGCAGCAAACCAAGACGAAGTGATGAGCTGCAGCCAGAGCACCGTGGCTGAGGGAATGGCCAAACATATACCAGTCTTTTCAGCAATGAGAAAGACCCTGACCTGGAGCTTCCTTTTCTGTCTCACTTTCTCAATCTTCTCATCCAGCGTCGTAGCTGCTTTCTAGGCAGAAAATCACAACAGGAGATCTGTAAGAGGAGCCCAGGAGAGCAGCGGGCTCTGTGAGCTCTGACACCGCAGCTCCATCCCGGCCTCAGGCCTCACCTTGCCGCGGAGCTGCCGCAGCGCCGCCGTCCAGGCATCCTCCCCGCCGGCCTCCGCCTCCCCGAACACGAACCCGGCGTTGAAGGCCCCGCGGGAGGGTCCCCGCCGCCTGGGGCCGGGAGCCTGGCGCAGCACCTGCGGTAACACCCGTGAGCAAGGACCGCGGCCCGGCCCGGCCCCGCCGCACCGGCCCGGCCCGCGGCTCCCCGCCGGCCCGGCCCCACCTCCTCATCCTCGGAGTCGTCAGATTCGGAGTCCACGGGCACCACATCCCCCTCGGCGATGGTGCCCACCAGGCCCAGGCTCTCCAGCGTGGCCATGGCCCCGAGCCGGAACCCGCGGGACACGCGTGCGCTGGGCCGGGCCGGGGGCCGGGCCCGGGCCGGTGGGCAGAGCCGCGGCTGCCTCCGCCCCGCACTGCCGGGAAAGGAAACCGAAAGCGGCCGTGCCAGGGTGGGACGAGCGGTGGTGCGATGTATTTCCCATCCTTTGAATTTCCCCTCTCCTTCTCTTCGCTTGCCCTTCCCGCGGGAGGCGGAGAGAGAAGGAGAAGCTCCGTTTCGGAGCCGCTGCCCGCCGGTGACGAGAGGCGGGGGCTCTGCCCACCGGGCGGGACTTGCGGGGAACTGGAAAGTGAAACTTTGCGGGGAACTGGGAAGAGAAGCGCTGGTCGGTGTCGGGGCAGCTCCCGGGCTGTGCGGGCGGCATCGCCCGTGTTCGGCCGCAGCAGCGCCACGGTCCCCAGCGCCCAGCGCTGCCCTCGCCCCGGAGAGGTGGAACAGAGCCGGAGCAGTCCCCAGCCGGGCGATGGAGGGTCCTGGGCAGGAGCCTCACGCCCGACGCGCCCGAGGTGGAGCGAGAGGTGAGGGTGCCTCGGGGAATGCGGGGCGGGAGGGCTGCGTGTGGTGCTGGTGCAGGGGGATCCGCTGCTCCCCTGCCTGCGTACAGCGAAATTTTTTCTCGAGGCTGTTTCAGCACTTTCTTATTTACTCTAGGAGTCTGTTCAGGGCCATGATCTGTTGCAGTAGCCTCTGGCTATTTGTTCCTGCTAGCAGTCAATTCTTCTCTAAGCGTCCTGTGGGGAGTCTGACAAAGGCTCTATGGGCTGTGCTTCCTGCTACTCCGAGAGGCTGGGTGTCGACCAGAGGCTCCATGTTTTGCGGGTGCTATGTACGGCCAGTCCAAGTCAGCTGTGGCGTCCTCGTCATTATTTAACTCATGACTAACTCCCGAGGAAATGCTGTCCTGTGCAAAAAAACTTAATCTTTCACCTTCTTACTTCTGCTTTCAGTTCTGTGGAAAGAGGTTTTGTTTTTAGTGTCTTCGTAGCTCAAGTGAACTCTAAGCATGGCGCTGTCTTTAGGGGGTACAATTGAGATAACAATTTAAAAGTCTGCGTGCAAATGTAATATTTTTTAACTTGATGTCAAATGCTCGAAATATGCTATCAGGTCAATATGCTCATTCATCTTTGTTGGGAGGCATGTTAATTTGGTTGATTTATAATTAAGGAGTGTACTTTTTTTTTTTCTCCTTTTTTTTTTTTTTTTTTTCTTTTTTTAAGGGCATGCACTTCATTTGGACACTGGCTTTATAGGAAGAGGCAAGCCCAGAGCAAATAATGCACCAGGCCAGGCACCTCAGTTAGGGGAAAACCTCCAAGACAGTAATTATACTCTTGGGCAAAGAGAAGAGAGGCTTGATGGTTGGAATTCAAACATTCCTCAATCAAGTAAGAATAAACCAAGAATCCAAGGTGAACAGGCCAACAGTGAAGCCACAGGATTCTGGACTAAACAGGAAAATGAGGGAAGAAGAATGAGGTATCAAGGTGGGAAAATACAGGAGAGGGGCAGAGGACCCTGGAACGAGCAAGAAAATGCATTTAGAGGAAGAAGGTCTCAGCTTGGACAAGCCCGTGAGAGGACCAGAGGACCCTGGAATGAGCAAGAAAATGGAGGCAGGGGAAGGAGGTATCAAGGTGGACAAGCTCAGGGAGGAGCTAGAGGGAAAAATGAAGGTGGCACGTGGAGGATGCAACGTCGGGAGAATCCTCATCTCTACCAGAATGCTACCCCACATGGTGCCCACCACAGTGAGCAGCCTCGGCAAGCCAGAAAGATTGGCTATAAAATCCTTGAAAGTCTCCTCGAGAAAGACCCCTCAGAAGTTGTCATCACACTTGCTTCCAGTTCAGGGTTGAAGGAACTTCTTTCCCAAACAACTATGAGCCGCAATTTCGTTCAGCTCATTTGCCAGGTGCTTCGAAAAGTATGCAGTTCCCGAATGGATAGGCAGAGTGTCCAACACATTCTTGGAGTTGTGAAGGAGTCCAACTTTCTCAAGATCTGTCTGCCACAGTATGTGTCTGACATGGTAACAGAAGTAGTTCCTGCTGTACGCCATGAGTACCCTGAGCATATCAGCAACATCATTTTACTTCTTCAGCATCTGATAAATACTTTCCCAGCCAGCTCTGTGCAGAAAATCTCCATTCTTTTGACAGTCTTGACAGCATCCATAAATTCCCTGAGAGCTTTTGGTGTGGACATCACAGAAGAGATAGAGACGAATCTCAATAAAGTCCAGATGCTCATGCAGCATCTGCAGGAGAAGAGACGTGAAGGCACACTGAGGGCTGATAACTGTACCTTTATGCAGTCTCAAGATGGGCAAGAAGGCAGCTATCGTATCATGAGCATTTATCCAACATATGATGAGATACATGGTAATCAGAAACCTTTCCTACGTCCCAATTTTGTTTTTGGAAGATATGAAAGCACCGGTATTTATCTTGACACCCACTTCCGACTTTTGAGAGAAGACTTTGTAAGGCCTTTAAGGGAAGGTATCATGGAGGTTTTGCAGAACCTTCAGGACAGAAATTTGAGAAATAAAAAATTTGATGATATCAGGATCTACTTTGATGCACGGATTATTGCCCCACGTTGTACCTCAACTGGTATTGCTTACAAGGTCCAGTTTGACACAAAACCACTGAGGTTTGTACAGTGGCAGAATTCTAAACGATTGCTATATGGATCTCTAGTCTGCATGTCCCAAGATCACTTTGAAACCTTCCTTTTTGCTACTGTTTCTAATCGTAATGCTGCAGAACTTGTCAATGGCACTGTGGAGCTGTGTTTTGATGCAGAAAGCCAGCCACTGCTGGCTGAGGTTCAACCCTCAGACTCTTTCCTCATGGTAGAGACAACTGCCTACTTTGAAGCCTATCGGCACGTGTTAGAAGGGTTGCAGAAAATGAGGGAAGAAGATATCCCATTCCAGAAGTACATTGTGGAATGTGATGCACAGGTGAAGGAGCCGGCATACCTGAGAGAGGATACTGCCTACAACCTTGCACCCTTGATGAATCCTTCACGTGAAGAGAAGTGCCCTGACAGCTTGAAAAGTGTCCACATTCTAGATCCCAATCAATGGCTTTCAATGGAAGCTTTGAAATTAGATGAGTCTCAGATGCAGGCATTGAATCTTGCTCTCACCAAGGAGCTGGCTATTATCCAAGGACCTCCTGGCACTGGTGAGAAATATTTGCTTAAAGGCTCTGTAATTTAAGAAGTTCTTGTTAATTCCCCCATCTAGGGAGTTTAACTTCAGAGAAAGCCAGCTGTCCTGTCTCCAAAGTTTAAGTGCCTAATTGATGCCTGAGTCAGTAGTTGGTGTGAGCTGTGGAGACAGTTAATATCCTCAAATACCCACATCTCATCTTTGCCCACCTAGATGCAAGTAGACACCAACAGCACTGTTGGCTGTGCTTGTATATTGGGGGGAAGAGGTTTTCAATTGCCTTTGAGAACATGGTCTCTCTTGCTATGCAGCACTCTCCTATTTGTCTTCGCAGCATGTTAGGGCTTTGGGAGCATTCAGCCATGAACCGCTGTGTGAATAAAGTATTACAAGATGAACTGTAATTGTTTTAAATGGTACCTGAATTTAACAAGCATCAGTGCTCCTATTCTACTAGTATGTGGATGTTTCACATGCAGCCAAATGTCATGTATGATACCAGTATCAGTATCAGGGTGGGCTGGGGGATGCAGTGGGGGAGAAAACCCTGTGACCAGGTCTGGTGTATTATCCAAAAAACAACATTCTTTCAGACCCTGGCCTTGCCCAACTACAGGCCAGAAAGTCAGCGTCATGCTACTTGGTCTACATTTTGTAAGCTAGTTAATCCTGGGGTCAGTTCTCTTGATACAGACTAGATTGGCAGCCTAGAAAGAAGTCTTATATCTGTTTTTGATAATTTCTATATTTCAAGGCATTCATAGAGGGTGTATTACCCTTTTCTGATTCTGAGCTTGTCTTGCAGGGAAGACTTACGTGGGTTTGAAGATTGTTCAAGCTCTCTTGACTAATGATCACCTGTGGCAAAGCACCCACCAGAAGCGTCCCATCCTTGTAGTCTGCTACACTAACCATGCACTGGATCAGTTCCTAGAAGGTAAGAGTAACTGCAAGCAGGATGGGGGTAGAATCATAGAAGGGTTTGGGTTGGAAGGACCTTCCAACCCACCTGCCATGAACAGGGGCACCTTCCACTAGACCACGTTGCTCCAAGCTCTGTCCAGCCTGGCCTTGAAGACTTCAAACAATAGTGCATTTACAAATTCTCTGGGCAACCTATTGTTAGAACCTGTAATTAGAAACTATACTATAACTTTTACTCTGCTTATTGTATGACATGATAACCTGCATTTTGGTTTGATTCTTTTTTGTGACTCTAGCCCCATTGATAAAGATTAATAAAACTTCACTTGGAGCAAACCACTGTAGGATTTCTAGTCAAAGGGTGTTTTCCCTACCTCTTGTCCTACTGCTGAAAAATGAGCTTGGCCCTTAAGTTCTAATATTTCTCTTTCATTCACAGGAATACTCTCATTTCAAAGAAATGGGATAGTGCGTGTTGGAGGCAGGAGTAGCAGTGAAGCCCTGCACAGATTCACCTTGAAGGAGCTGAGGAAGCTTACCTACAGATTTGACTTCCCAAACTACCGCCCTGGAGACTATGAAAACGTATGTGTAGACCTCCTGGGAGATGCTGGGACTGGGTTGCCTGTGCACTGGAGGACATAATAAACCTCCCTCACACCTGGCCTTTCACCTTGTTTTATGCTGAATTTGGCCTCTTAATTCTTCTGTCAGTTTTTTGTCCTGCTGTTAGTGAACTTTGCTTCTCTGAGTGTGACACTGCCTCCCTTCTCTTGTTATGAGCAGATAATGAGTGAGATGAAAATGGTTGAGGAGAAGCTCCTTGAAGGAGCGAAGCGGTTGGAGTGCACGACATACGGAGTTCTGCATGAGCGCTACTTGAAACCACACATGGCGCCCCAGCACTGGGCCAGCCTGGTGGCAGCTCTGGTGAGAGAGGTCCCTTTCTTCTGAGTCAAGCAGTCCCAGTGCATGCTCACCATCCTTTCTGCTAATGGGCCTGAGGTTCCCCCAGCTTACATCTTTTTAGCATCATTTGGTTACTGGGAAACTATAGGAGTGAACAGCAAGCTGTGCCAAATGACAGTAATCTGGACAGGCAGGGCAAGTAGGGGCTTTGAATTTTGTTCCTTTAAAATGCAGAGATTCTAAGTGATCTTTAGCATGAAGATGCAAGTACCCAAAGGAAAGCCTCTTAAACTGAAGGGAAGGAGGGATACCCTTTCTGAAGATCAGGGGCTGCTTGGACTTTTTAGCACTGAGGGTGTCTTGGGAGTGCTGCTTTGGCATCACTCTAAGATTCTAAAGTGCAATAGGTCTGGCTGACTTGACTTTTCTTGTATTAGGAGGACACTGAGTTTTACCACATTGGTTCACGACAGTCAGTGATTCTGGAATGGCTGGGACTTGGTGTATCTGCCTTCACTCAGAATGCTGCAGAGAATATTTGGGCTGAAAATCCAGGTAAAACAAACAAAACAAAAAACCCCCAAACACCAAAAAAGCACCTACCCCCCCCACATCCTCTACAAGTGTGTTTACCTAAGCAGTGTATGTGTGCCACAAAAGAGACACTGCTACTTAACAGGCACAGAGTGATACTGTGAGGGAGTGGAAAGAAGATTAACCCTAATTTCCATGTAGTGGTCTGACTGCTGCACTGATAGAGTGGCAGTGGCTTCATGTGACTGGTTACTCTCACAGGTGGTCAGCAGGAAAGAGAGGAGGAAGAGGAAGATGAAGCAGAAGAGGAGCTTTTGGAGGTTCCAGAGATGGCTGATCTGATTGAAGCTGAGAGAGTGATTGAGGATGAAAAGATAGCAAACTCTTGGAGGAGGAAGGAGGAAGATGACAGAGCTGTTCATGAACTAGCCAGTACCATGTTGGCTATGAAGCTGGACCAAGAAGCTGGAACAGCTCAACCACAACAGGAGACCATGCAGTGGGAGGTAACTGCATGCATTAGCATGATTATGTAAAGAATAACATTGGGATACTGATACGAAAGAATCTTCGTGCTGTAACTGCTTATTGGGGCGCTTTTTTTTTTTTTGTTTGTTTTGCAGGTAACTCCTCACCAGAGGAGAAAAATTAGGCAGAAGATAAAGGTGGAGCTTCTTAAACTGAACACAATGACAGAGTTAGAGGCCAATGCTATTCAGAACGTGTGGCAACTTGACCTGAACTCCCGCTGGAGGCTTTACAGGTGACAAAGATATTTTGCAGGGCTTGTCAGGCAGGTGTTTCCTAGGATCATTCCAGTGTGCAAACTGTGTCAAGCTATGATGTTTCTGCCTGTATCTGTTCAGCTTCTTGTTTGAACATGTTTGTTCTTACCTTCCTTGTACTGCATGGGAAGCAATGTCATGCCCTGCGTTTGTACATGTTCAGGACTAAGCATAGATGGTAATAATCTATTTCCCAAAAGACATGGGGAAAGTTTTGAACTGAATCCACTCAGAACTTGTGGATCACCATTCTGTTTTCCTTGCAGTGTGTGATAATGGCTTTTCTTCCCAGGCTTTGGCTGAAGACTTACCAGGGTTTTATTCGAGAGGACATTCTGGAGCATGAACAGCAGTATCAGGCAGCTGCAGAAAGACTGGAAGAACAGAGGCTGGAACAAGATCTCTGCATTCTCAATAATGCCAGAATTGTGGGGATGACAACTACAGGTGCAGGGCAGTTGGGAAGCAAACCAGTATTGTATTGTTTCCAGTTATGTTTAAAGAACCTTTTTGCTGAAAGAATAGAATCGTGCTGCTTCACAGCCTGGGTCAGGCTCTGCATTAGTCTGGAGTCTTTAATCTCTGACTCCCTTTGCAAATGGGGCTGTCGTGAGAGTTGCTAATTTAGTAGCACGAGCAGCTTCTGTGCCCTTTTGCACTCCCCCTGTCTCGAGTAGCATTCTTCTAACAGAACTGCACCACTTGTGCCTTAGCAAGGCACAGCTAATACCTGTACTGCTATTGCCACAGCACCTTCTGGAGATGGTGATGCCAAGGTCAGTGTAGTATGCCCCTTTGGAGAGACAATTTAAGCTTATTAATGTGTGTAGAACAATGTATTGAGTGTATCTTCTGTCTGAAGAGAGCATTGAAAGGAGGGGCAAGGCAGGCATAGGACTAATCCCCACCTGTCTTCCTTAATAACTCTTCATATAGAAGCCACCCCTGGTATGGTGCTGAATTTAGAAATGGGGAATCTTGAAAAGAACCCCAGCCTTTTCTGAGACAGAGCCTACTCCTCTCTGTGAAAAGTCTTGCCTTACTGCTTGAATGTAGTTATATCCTAAGGTTTATCTTCTGTCCTTGCTCAGGTGCTGCAAAATACCGACGGATCTTGCAGTACATAGAGCCGCAAATTGTCATTGTAGAAGAGGCAGCAGAGGTGCTTGAGGCTCACACCATTACTACTCTGAGTAAAAACTGCCAGCACCTCATCCTCATTGGAGATCACCAGCAGGTAACTTTGGTGACTAACATCTCTATCTGCTGTGTTAATGAACCAAACACTGTGTGGGAAAATTGCCAAGGCTTGTTGTTCCCCAGCTTCCACAGATACCAGAGGTCCTGTCTCCTGTAGTTTTAGAGTAGAGCTCCGGTGGGGCTGGTGTTTTAGTTTTAACAGATAACAATTTTACATGTGCTTTGATTGTGACTCTGTCTAGCTTTGATACATAGCACTTCTGCAAGAATCCAGTCTCTGGCTTTTCAGTGGGCGATCATTCACAGAAAATGAGAGTGAAAAATCCTACTTACACATAGGAAAAGTGCCAAAACATGGACCTCCTATCCCTTCTCTTTCAGTTGCAGCCTAGTGCAAATGTATATGACCTGGCCAAGAACTTCAGCCTTGAAGTCTCTCTCTTTGAACGTCTCATCAAAGTGGATTTCCCCTTTGTCTGTCTGAAGTACCAAGTAAGAAAGAGCTATAAAAAACTTCATGGCATTTATATTTCGGTTGTTTTAAGTTTGTAATACACTTAAGTTTATATTTCTACAGTAAGAACAGCCTAAAAGAAAATAATGTACTATCCAACTTCTGAAAAGAGTGGTAGGAGCTGTCAAACTGACACAGAGTTCCAGCATATTTTCAGTTATTTAGTGATACTGTGCACAACACCGTGTTTCTCATGTTTTTGTGTGAAGAACATGGTTTATTGTGGCAACTGAAACTTCCAGAACGTTGCAGAGTGAGCACAATTCTTCTCAGGCTGCTTCCTGCTAAATTGCTGTAATCATCTGTCTTGGTGCCCAGGGAAGTTAATTCTACCACCAGCAGTCCTGCATTAAAGGCACCTGGAAGAGCTCATTTAGTAGTCAGGGTGAAGTGCTGGCTTTTGTTATCTATAAGTGTACTTAGATTTGCACTGAAACTGGCATTATTGTACAACAATCTTACCAAGAGATTTTCTTGAAGATACTCTGCTACTACCGCTTCTGCAGTTGGTGGTGGTGTCAGCAATGGGGTGAGGGAGAGTAGGGATTGGGAAGTGCTCCCTTCTTGTCTCTTACTGAAAAGTCATCCTTGTCTTGTATTCAGCCACTGTCTGTACAGTGGAACAAAAGAATATTGACAGGGAAATAACGATGCTCCTTCCTCAAGACCGATAAAACTGTTTTGTCTTTCAGCACCGCATGCGCCCTGAAATTGCCCAACTTATCAGTCCTCATATATACCAGAAGCTGGAGAACCATCCCTCTGTCCTGAAATATGAGAATATAAAAGTGAGTTTTCAGCAATACAAGTGGTTGCTTTTGTCCCCTGTTACTGGCTAAATGACTATCTGTAAAATATAGTGTTCAAGGATTTCAAACTCTTAGGTCAAATTCAGTTATTGAAATTTATACCTGAATCAAGGAATTGTGCAATATAGAATTAGGTAAGTAATTTGTAGTTCTTCTGGCATTAGTGATGGTGGACAGTGGAAATGGATCCAGTAGCAATGACTTGGAAAGAGCATTAAAAAATGGAAGGGGGAACAAATGAGTTGTGTAGTTTGAAAGCTAGGAAGAAATCTTAAATGAAAGACTTAAAGCATAATATGTGAAACTCCAACATAAACTAGGTGACAGGATTACTGGAATGCTTTTCCTTGGTTTCTCCGTTTGGGCATTTTACCAATAAACAACATCTGCAAAGAAAATCTATGTGGCTTACAAGTATAAAGTAATCACTTATTATCTAACATGCACAATAAACAGCCAGAATTCAGTAAGTTATTAGAATGCTTGCCTTGTGTATCAGTCAGAAGTGTCAGTCTTTGCTTCTTCCTTAATGGTCCTGAGTTTCCATCTTAACACTCACTCCCTATTTTCTATTTCCTCACCTTAGTCAGGACTTCATGTATCTCTATGTTGGTGCTTTTCTTGCATCTTTGAACCATTAACAATTGTTTCTCTGTAATCTTCCCTTGCATATCTTGCATAGCCCTTTTCTGCAGACTCGCTCACAGCTCTCTGTCACAACTGAACTATTTTCCCAGAAGTCTGAGCCAAGCTTACACTTTTACACTGATGGCCTTGGATCTCTGAAGCACAAGCCACTGAATACCCTGGGAGAAAGAATGGAGGCAGTTGCAGAAGTAGCATTACAGTATCTTAGACTATGTAAAACTGTTTTCATAAAAAACCACAGTACTAATAAGTTAAAAATTCTTTAACTGGATGAATGAAGCATACTGAAAACTATAGCAGAATGCTGAAGTCAGACAAGAGAAAATTAATAGTGAAAATTTAATTATTAGAATAAGCTATCTGGGAAAGTGGCAGATCCTCTATAGGTATCTTGAAATTCAGATCAAGTCTTTGTAGAAGACGATTTAGTTAAATAAATTAGAAACCTAAATAAGCCCCCTCCAAAATACAGCCAACCAAAACTGCAACAAACAAGAAAAATACCACCTAAACCACACAATTTAAGAGACCACAGTTTTTTACCCCATTTCTTCTACAAGATACCTTCTGGAGAATCTTGTGGTTCCATCTGGCCTTAAAACAAACTTGAGATACCACAAGGCATCAAAATTTAATCTTTCCAGCTAGTACAATAACCAATGTAGGTGATGACTGAAATAAATTCTATTCCACTGGACACTTGGCCAGTATGGACACCTTGGAATACCAGAGATCTGTGTTTGATCTACAAAAACTGTTCTTCCCTGTTAAAATCAGTCTCTGGGTTTTGGCAGGCAGGACAATAATTTCTTATGGGTAGAATAATTCCAGTTAATAGGTAAAAAAATTAAAAGCCCCTGCTAACTCAAGGCAAATAGAGTTTTTGAACAGGTGAGCAGTCAACTCTACATCCCATGAGCTGCTAAGTGACAACTGGAGTCCTAGCATTCCTAGTTTTTTCTAGTGGAGAAGAGATCTTCCTTGCTGTTTTGTTTTTATTGCAACAACAGAGGAGGCATGTTAGAGGCAAGTGCTCAGCCTTGTGCAGTGGTATCTTTTCCCACAGGGCCAAAACAAGGCATTGTTCACACCATTAATATGCTTTGAGAAGTTACTAAAACTTCATGTTTTCTTTGGTATAACCTGGAAAGGTACAGTAGAAACATCTCTGGAAAGATAGGGAATAAAATCACCCACAGGAACTGATTTCATATTAGGATGCTGAAATATTACTAATAAGCTGAAATGGGAATTTGATTAATAACCTATGGAAATCTAAGAGGAAATCATCTAAGTACACAGTAACTGCGTACTGTAGTCAACTCCTTAAAAGTCCTCAGGAACATGGAAACAGGCTGGGGCTACAGAAACTAGAATTCTCTCTCTGACATCTTTTCTCTTTTTTCAGGGTGTCTCAACTAATGTCTTCTTTGTGGAACATGAGGTTCCTGAACAAGAGATCCAGGAAGGGAAAAGCCACCAGAACCCACACGAGGCCCACTTTGTAGTGGAACTGTGCAAATACTTCTTGTGTCAGGGCTATAAACCTTCTCAGATCACCGTTCTCACTACTTACACTGGACAGCTCTTGTGTCTGCGTAAGCTCATGCCAGCAAAGACCTTTGAAGGTGTGAAGGTTCATGTGGTAGATAAGTACCAGGGAGAGGAGAATGATATTATTCTGCTGTCACTGGTGCGGAGCAACAAAGCAGAGAGACCTGGGTTCTTGCAGATCCCTAATCGGATATGTGTGGCATTATCCAGAGCTAAGAAAGGTCTCTATTGTATTGGAAACATGAGAATGCTTGGCAAGGTTCCTCTCTGGAGCAAGATCATTCAAACACTTGGGAAGAGCGGTCACATTGGCCAGTCATTGGAGCTGTGCTGTCAAAACCACCCTGAAATCAAGACACAGGTATCGAAAGGTGAAGACTTCAACAGAGTCCCGGAGGGAGGCTGTACTCGTCCCTGTGAGTTTAGGCTGAGTTGTGGACATGTTTGCACAAGGGCGTGTCACCCATATGACCCAGAGCACAAAGACTACCGGTGCCTGAAGGCTTGTCAAAAGGTACTTTGTGCAGATGGGCACCGCTGCCCAAAGTCATGTTATGAGCCCTGTGGAAAATGCATGGTGAAGGTAGAGAAAAGTATTGCTAAGTGTGGTCACAAGCAGATGGTGCCATGCCATATTCCACCATGGGATTTTAGCTGCCTAGCACCTTGTCAGAAGATGTTAAAGTGTGGACACCCGTGCAGGAATTTTTGTGGGCAGCTATGCACAGTGCGGTGTCCTGTATGGGTTACAGCCACACTGAAATGTGGCCACGAGCAGAAAATTTCTTGCTGGCTCACTAGCATGGGATATGAGGAGGCTGTGAAATGCGAGAGTAAGTGTTCTGTCACACTGGCATGTGGTCATGAATGTTCAGGTTCCTGTCATACTTGCTTTGGAGGAAGATTTCATAAGGCATGTGATAGCCCTTGCAAGCGCATCTTGATCTGCTCCCACAGTTGTCAAGAGCCTTGTACTACAGAATGTCCTCCTTGTCAGAAAGAATGTCAGAACTATTGTATTCACAGTAAGTGCAAAAAGAAATGTTGGGAAAGCTGCGTTCCTTGTGCTGAGCCATGTGAGTGGCAGTGCCAGCACTACCAGTGTACCAAGCTTTGCTCTGAGCCGTGCAACAGGCCTCGCTGCAATGTTCCCTGTGCTAAGATGCTGCCCTGTGGTCATCCCTGTGTTGGACTGTGTGGAGAGCCCTGCCCAAAGAAGTGCCTTGTTTGTGACCACGAGGAACTCACTCAGATATTTTTTGGCTTTGAGGATGACCCAGATGCTCGATTTGTACAGCTCGAAGACTGTGGCCATGTCTTTGAGTCACAAGGCCTTGACCACTATATGGATGAAGATGATGATGTCGTCAAGCTGAAGGTATGCCCTATGTGTCAGACACCTATTAGGAAGAATCTGAGATACGGCACCAGTGTGAAAAGGCAAGTGGAGGAGATAGAACGGGTGAAACAGAAAATCCAAGGCCCAGCACAGGAAATTGAGTCTAACAGACAGAGATTGCAGGCTGCACTGACCCAGAATGTTGTTCTGAGGAATAATCTCTGCCATAAGTATTTCATGCTGGAAGGTAAACTAAAAGCTTCTGCTCTCTCCGCAAAGAGTATTGGATTAATTGAGAACCTGCTTAATTTCTACGAACGTGTAGCAGACCTAACTCATTCTATGAACAAAATTGATGAGAATGAAAGGAAGGGGCTGACAAAGAGGCTGGAGGAAGTGCAGGAGTGGCTGGATAAGAAACGCATCAGTTTTACAGAACAGGAGCTCACTGACCTGCAGTCTGAGATCCAGAGACTGACTTACTTGCTGAACCTCTTGGCAAGGTGCAAAGCAAGTAGGATGATACCCACAGACATTGCAGCAGAGATTAACAGTGTGCGTAAGATCCTGGAAGGGACAAAGAAATTCACAGAGGAGGATGAGGCTGCAGTGAAGGTTCACCTGAAGAAGATCAATTCTGGCCTGCCTGTGTCAGGGCTGGGGATTTCTGAAGCTGAGCGGGTGCAGATTGTCAGTGCTATTGGCTGTCCCCGTGGCCACTGGTTCAAGTGCAAAAATGGACATATCTATGTAATTGGGGAGTGTGGGGGGGCAATGCAGAGGAGTACATGCCCTGAATGCCATGAAGTCATCGGCGGCACGAACCACACTCTGGAGAGCAGCAACAGCCTGGCCTCGGAGATGGACGGGGCAACCCATGCGGCCTGGTCCGATGTAGCCAACAATATGCTCAACTTCGAGGATCTCCGTCGGCTGATGTAGTGGGCTGTGAGCCTCGCTTCTTATCACAGATGCGCACACAGGGGCAGAGCCCCTCTGCTTTCCCCGTTTGCTTGCTTATTAATAAAGTGTGTAACTGCGAACCGGACTGTGCTGTTTCTGTGGGGCGGGGGTGTCTGTGGGTTTGTGGCTGTCTCTGTGGGGCGGGGCAGTCTCTGTGGGGCGGCGCTGTCTGTGGGGCAGTCTCTGTGGGGTGGGGGTGTCTGTGGGTTTGTGGCTGTCTCTGTGGGGCGGTGCAGTCTGTGGGGCGAGGCTGTCTCTGTGGGGCGGCGCTGTCTTGTGGGGCAGTCTCTCTGGGGCGGAGGTGTCAGTGGGTTTGTGGCTGTCTCTGTGGGGCGGTGCTGTCTGTGGGGCGAGGCTGCCTCTGTGGGGCGGCGCTGTCTGTGGGGCGGTCTCTCTGGGGCGGAGGTCTGTGGGTTTGTGGCTGTCTCTGTGGGGCGGGGCTGTCTCTGTGGGGCGGGCCGGTGCCGTTCCAGTCGCTCCCGGAGCGGACGTGACGCGCGGGGCGCTCCGGGGCCGCCCCGCAGCGATGGAGGCTCGGGAGCCGCTGCGGGACGTGCGCGGGGCGCTGCGGGCGGTGCTGGCGCGGCTGCGAGGTTCGGGCCGGGGCCAGGGCCAGGGTCGGGCGGGGGTCGGGCCGAGCCGGGCCGGCTCCCCGCGGGCTGAGCTCTGTCTGTGCCGTTGCAGAGGGAGAGCCGGGCGAGGGCCGAGAGCCGTTCGAGCTGCCGCGCTTCTGGGATGCGCTAGGTACGAGGGGGGAGCGGCCGGGCCGGGCCGGGAGTCCGGAGGGGCTGGGGCCGGGCACCCGCAGGGCCGGTGCGGGGCAGGACTGCTATTCCCGGCGGGTCTCCAGATGTGGGGCGTGTCCTCCACTCACGGAGTCACGGACTTGGTAAGGTTGGAAGAGAGAGAGCTTTAAGATCATCAAGTCCAACCGTTAACCCAGCGCTACCTCTGTAAACCCTAAACTACATCAGTGCCAGATCCAGTCTCCTAAACATCCCCAAGGGTTAGTGACTCCACCGCCTCCCAGGCCAAACTATTCCAGTGCCTGACCACCCTAACTGGTCACCAAACACTCCAAGGTGTGGCAAAGCAAAGGCCAATATTGAACTGTTCGTACAAGATTTGTAAAGGTCTTAGTTAAAGCCTCCTGGCACATCCTGGTGAACGGGTCGTGAACCAGGATGCAGACTGGGTTTCTGGCTATCACTACCAGCCAAGTGAAAAAAAAAAAAAAAAATAGAGAAAAAGCAGACACGGGACACAAGCAACATGCATGGTACAAATGGACCAGAGAATTTTTCTTTGCAGTGGGGTTTAGTTTATGTGTTTGTATGGCTTAGGTGTAATGGTAAGCAAGTAGTAGGCTCAGAGCTGCTGCTCATCAAGCTGCTCTGTTCTTTTATCTTTTTCTTGAGTTACTTTCTCTTCCTTTGCTCCTATTGGCTTTTTTCTTAGGTCAGACATTCCAAGTAACGTCACAGGAAGCTACAAAGCTGAGTCTGGCATTCTCAAGGCCTCCACCACCTTCTGCAGAGGTGAGAGAAAGCCATGACAGACTATGAAATTGCAGTGTATGTGCAAGCTTCAGGTATTTTTTGGTTCATTTGACTAAATGGGCTGTGTACTAATTATATGTATTAATATAATCCAATAACTGCCCAGAGAAATAATTTCTGTAAGGTAGGGAGACATACTAAATAAAAATATTCTTATATTCTTTAACAGCTACAGTCAGTTACTGATAGAGACAGAATGTTGGAGAATACAGACCTTAGGTTTAAGAAAGAATATGCAATATTTTTTCTGTCATTTGAGAGAAGTTTGTCATGCAGGTGTTTGGAGGAGAGGAAAAAAAAAAAAAAAAAAAAAAGACTTTCAGTTCAGAATAATGATCTAAGCTCCTTTTTCCTTTCTGATGCATGACCACCACACCAGGGAGTGTTTTGTAACTAAATCATGAGGCAGGTTCAGATGCATACAGCTTGCTTACAGTGCCTTCTCATGCTGTATTTGTTTCTTGAGCAGACTGGTCATTGCTATTGTTCCCTTTTCTCAGAGCAGTCTGAAAGCCAGTGATTGCTTGTGGGGTTTTCTAAATGTGGTGCTGTTGTGTGTTGCTCACGGGTGATCCTTTTGCCTCTCCTGTTTCAGGATTGCCGGAAGCTGAGCGAGGATGTCCAGAATGCCATTCTTGCAGTTGCCACGGTGTACTACTGGCTACCCAAGGGCCAAGGTGAGATAATGACAGCAAGGCAGTCACCAGTGTAGAGGATAGTGGTTCTTTCTCCACCACTATTTGGAGAGAAACCCAGGGTTTAGAGCCTAATGAGGTCTGGTATCGGTGAGTTTTCATTAGCATGGTATCCCATTATCAGCTATTCTGTAGACTTTGAACCAGTTTATGAGTGAAGTACTTTCTGTCTGCTGCTGCAGTTTTCTATTTGTGGGAGAGTGATTATGTAGGAAGTTGTGTAGTTGATTGACCATTGAAATTTATGAAGCGTTGAAATCCTTGTCCTTGACTTCTTTTGGAACTGAGAAGCTTTTTGCTTTTCTTAAAATGCTTGTAACTTCAGTTATACAGTGTATCCACACAAACAGAGCAGTCTGTGTGTTCATCTCCAGCAGTTGCTTTCTGTCAGTGCTGACTTTGTGCCAACTTTCTTGCTCTTTCTCAATCTCAACCAGGTACTACTCTTCGGAAGATGGTTCGAGATGCTACCACTGAAGTAGTGGAAGGAATGATCCAGCTCACAGACACGATTCTCAATGCCTCAGTGGAGAGGTTGTAATTTTCAGTTGCATAATTCTATGATTTTGTGATAATTTTTGGGGAAAAAGGCAAGAAAAAGTTACAAGTATACTTGTTAGGAGGCAGCAAGGGCTTTACACAGACATGGCATACTAGTGACAAGCTGGTTGGTGACATCTTTGTAGCAGAACTCTTGCTGGTGTGCATCATCTTTGGTGCAGAGGATTGAACTGCAGTCTATCACAGTGCTAGACTGTTAGAACCTCAAGGTTATTGATGCTAACCTTGAGGGTTTTGTTTTGTTTCAGCTTGTCTCAGGAACAGCTGATATCAACTGGAAGTGTGTGGGAGGCCTGTGAGCAAGTGTCTAACCTGCCACGAGGTGAGTGTTGTAAATGCAGAGCAACAGAACTAGGACGTGTTGTCTTGGGATATCAACAGCTTTTGCAAGGGCATTCCAGCTGGTACAATGAGGGCTGAATGGAGAATGACTCAAAAACTTGACTGTTTTGATATGTATAAGCTTGGAAACCAAGTCAGATTCTTTGCCTGACAACAGTGCAGCTCTGAGCTCTGCAAGAGGTTTGATCCTACAGTGATTGCAAGCCTGGATGAAGGTTGTTGAAAACTGATTGGAAACAGTGCGGTGCCACAGTTTTCATCCTTTTGCTTTTGCAGATAACCAGGCAGCTGTTGCGTCGACTCTGGCTGCTTGTCTAGGTGTGGTCAAGGATGCTGTGGAGGAGATGGAACATGTAAGAAAGCCCCTAAACCTTAGAGAAACCTGCAGTGGTGGATTCATAGACTCAGAATATTCTGAATTGGAAAGGATACACAAGGACCATCGAGTCCAGCTCCTGGCCTTGCACAGGACAACCCCAACAACCCCACCATGTGCCTGAGAGTTGTCCAAATGCTCCTTGAACTCTGGCAGCTTTGGGGCTGTGACTGTTTGTTTGGGGAGCCTGTTCCAGTGCCCAGCCACCCTCTATGGTGGTTCAGTGATGGAACCACCTGTATTTTGCATACAGGCCTTAATATAAATTTGTTCTGACATGACATAGATTATTGTTTTATGAATGGATTTTAAGGAGTTTTTCTTCCTGGTTTACTTTGTATAAGATTTCTCTAAAGCCAGGTCCTGAATTGGGGATGTGGGAGGCAATTTAGTGTCATGTAAGAATTCACCAGGTTCTTGCTGTTTGCACTGTTAAAATGGTGGATTAGTTTTTCTTAATCCAGCCGTTTTAGGATTAACCAACTGGGGTTTCTCCATTAATTTTTTATATATCTAGATTATGCTTTCCCTTTACCCTGGGTATTGCTGGAATTGATGTTAGGCTCTGGGTTTTCAGTACCTCTGTGTTCTCAGGCACTGGTGGAAGGGCAGGATCCCTATGGGGACATAATGGAAGATGAAGAGCTGGGCTTTCGGGGCAACAGAGACACGTATTGGTCAGAGGCTGACCGGCAGCTGCTCAGCTCCTGCATGGGATTAATGAAGGCTTCTAAAGCTTGCCTGAAGAAGGTCTTGGCTGCAGTGAAGGCCCATGGCAAAGCTGATTCTCCAGAGCAGATTGCACAGCTGGATGACCTGGCAGACATTTCTAATGAGATCAGCCCAAGGTAAGGAGAGTTCTCCCCATGCTGTTTTTCCCTCTAGAGCAGTCATGGTCTTTTTTTGAGGTCTTGAGGGAGGAGTAAGAACAGCCTTTATGATACTGGAGTTGTGAGCAGGTGATGGACACAGGTGTGGTGGGAAGGCTGTTAAGCTGTTGAGAGTTGTGTAGGTCAGGAGAGGAACATAGGGGATGGAGCTGTGAGCACATCTCACTCCAGGGTGAGAGGGACACAGGTGACTGAGAAGGCAGTGGGAAGCATCCCATAGGTACAACTGATATCTCAGTGTGGTTCCTGACCAGCATTCAGGATGGGTGCAGGATTTGACCAGGATCTGTGAGTTTGCTATCAGAACATTTCTTCCTTCTTCTCCTCTTTTCTGTTCTAGTGTTGATGAGCTGGCACTGAGCATGTACCCACCTGTGAACCCATTGGCTGTGCGACTTAATGTGAGTATCTGCAGTACTGATAATCTCAGTATCTGAGTATCTGTACAAGGCACAATGGCCTGGCTCTAGGGAGTGGAAGGAAATCAGATTGGAGGGGTTATGTGACTTCAGGGAGAGATGGATGTTAGTGACTGCCTAAATAATAATTTCTTCAGGAATTTGAGTGCCCTTTGTTCTTGCACATTTAACTTCCTTCAGGTGGAAACACATTCTTCATCTGTCCCTCTTCAGGGAAGAGCATGGCCACTGGAAACTTTAGCTCTGAACTATAATCCATAGAGATTTCCAGTGATAGAACCTCAGGAAAGTGATGTCTAAGGCTGCCTGTGTACTGCAGATGTACTTTGTTCCTTGGGTAGTGCAGTCTTGCTCAAATAAAGTTATCTATAAAATGGAAAACTCTTACAGTGAGAGTATTTAAGCACTGAAACAAGCTGCTAGGGGAAGCAGTGAGTTCACATCTTTGGCAACACTCAAAACTTGACTGGGCAATGCTCTGGCAACCTGACTGAACTTTGAAACATCCTTTGCATCATAAATTAAGTACAAATCTTCTCATGTCTGTTTTTTTGTTTTTTGTTTTTTATTATTCTTAATCCTGGTTTCATGCTGTTGGCCACTGGCTTGATTATTTTGAGTAAAAAAGAATTACTTAATATCAAATTGCATTAAAATCAGCCACTTGCAACTTGGTATTTTAATATCAATTACTAATTTCTAATAGGCTTATCTTAAAAACAAACAAACAAAAAAAGCATTTAAATGTATTCTTTAGAAAACAGCCAGTTTTTTTTTACCTGTCACAGCCAGGAGTAGGTTGGGAGACATGTCCAGCATGGCAGTGATGGATGACTTTGTTCTGCATTAGGATCCATGGCACTTTTATTCATTCTTGTCTCTTGTGCATCCCTGTAGTCCTCTTTATTTTCCAATACTGTTCAGACTCTACTTTTCCTCACATTTGGCTCACCTGATTTCCCTTTTGTTCCTTTCTAGGCTGCTAAGTTGGCCTCAGTATTAAAGAAAGTCTTAGAGATTGCAAAGTGAGTATGAGCTACAGTTTTATAAGTGTATTCGCTGCTATGCCTCATGTCAAGGATGACTCCTTTCGAGACAGAAGATGCTGGCATTTCAGAACTGTGATGATATTATCTAGTCACAAAGGGATGGGAGTAAGAAAAAGATGCTAGGGATGATAGTGGTTCCCTTGGTTTGGGTTTGGGACTACAGACATGAGTGTGGGTTATTCCTTGCTCAAAGCCTTATGGGGCTAAAGCTGACCTGTTTTACTGCTGTGGTTATTCAGAACTTCACAATACCCCTGAGTTCCCTGGATGTATAACACACCCAGGAGGTTTCTCTAATGAATTTCCTTCACTTTTGCAGGGCAAGCCACGTATGTCCCCCAGCAGAGGAAGGCTGGGTGCAGTTTCTGACTGGTGCAGTAGATCACAACATGAACAAAGTCAAGAACTTTACACAGGGTCAGCTTTAGCTCTTCTGTGCCTACATGTGTTGCTGCCACTGGCTCTGGCATCTGCATTTCCAGTGAACTTTGCTGTTCTTCAGCTGCTTGGAGAATGATGAGAACAATGTAGGAGAGGACTTTACTGGCACTTGGAAGAAGTTCTCCAGGAGGTTTCCCTTTGCCATTGCAGGAGGTGTCATTTTGCTTGGATTCTTGGGATGATGCGGCACTGCATCTTAACGTGCCCCATTCTTCAGACATTACAACTACTGTGGGGTTCAGAGAAAAATAAAATATTGCTAGATTTACATTAGTTGCTTTATCTGTCTTCAGAGGGCAAAGGATGTATACAGAATCAAAGGGTCTTGCTTATTTTGCAAGCAGCCCAGTGAATTATTTTAAAATGGGCTGCTGCCTGTTTTAAAATAGCACTGCTGCTATTTCCTGTCTAACCTTAAGAAAGCAGCGAATAAGCTTTTTCTTGTTAATTTCCTCAGAAAGCAGCAGAAAATATTGTTTACTGCCTTACCAATGTCAAGGATGTGTAGGGGGAAATATCCCCCTATATATATCCCTAGAGACATGTTACATCTGTCATCACTTTAAAGTTCCAGGATATCCTTTACTTTGTCACAGGTAGGGCAAAAGACTTAAACACTGGTGTGCTCAGCACAGGTGTGGTGAGAACTGCAATGTCTGCTTGAACATTCAGCCCATCTTTGTCACAGTAAGATTCAGCTTCTAAAACTGGAGAGGGAGCATAGTGGCAGATGGGAAAGAGTTGAGTTTGTGCAAATAATCAAAATTGGACATGGTTTTACATGTAACTTTTATTAAACTGTTAACATCTATGCTTGACTATGATCAGGGCACAGATCATGGCCACTCCTCTGTAGGTGGGACAGCAGGATCTGTTCTGAGTTGAGCCTCAGGCAGCTGCAATGTTGGTAGTTCTGTAGCTCTTCAGGTTCTGGAGCTGAAGGCAGGTGAGACGTGCAGTGAGTCTTCTGGGCCCTGCTCGGGTGGGGGTGAATGGGATTTGCAGCTCTTGAGTGCTTTTAGCTTGCACAGAGCCCAGCCTGAAAGGAGAGAAGGGATTATACAGGAATCACCCCTCATTGTGTTTTTAGTTTCCTGGGTCTAGGATATGCATTTGCAAGGAGTGTGGTGCCAAAAAGAAAGAAGAAAAAGAAATAGAAGAAAGTTGGCAGTTACTTGAACTACCACAGTGAAATTGTCATCTAACAGTAGTTTGGGAGGGAGATAGGACAGGAGAGTTGAAACTCTCCGTGGTGACATCTAAAGGGACTTTGTCCTAATGCAGCTTCCTGAGACAAAAGTGGGGTATTTGTCATGTGAAGGGGAGCATGCCCTTTAGTGACTCTTGGCTAAGTCACATTTGCCTGGTTCTTCAGTAGAGAAGGGGAAGACACCGCTGTCTTAATTGTTTACAGTGGGTAATGGATGGAAAGATGTCATAAATAGTACAGTTTTACTCCACTTAAGGATGTTCAAGTTGCTCACTAAAAACTAACTGATTTCCCAGCTGCAAATAATTTCTAAATTTCGTAGCTCATTTCAGTGACCTCTAACTGTTGTCTTATTTAATGTGTGTTTCTGACTAAGTCTTGTGGCATTTCTGTGGTTATCCTTTTTTTTGGCAGGAGGTTTTCCTTTGGCTGTCTATGGCTTTGGTGTTGAAGCTTTCACAGATGCCATATTGGCTTCAACTTATTTATTACACATCTGTTGAAAGTTCTCTTAGCTGACTTTTCTCCTTCTCAATGTGAAAATCACCTGCATTATGTGTAAATAAAGGATGGGATGCTTGGGGCTTTCACGCTGTAGTGATATCTTCATGCCATGTGGTTGCCTGGTTATTTTTGGGGACAGCCTTTCCTGTGCAATCGTTTCTCTTGCTTGTATTGTGTCTCCTTTTCCATTTGCTGTTCTTGGATCAGTCAGTTTGCACTCACCTGTAATTCCTTTGTCTGTAAATGAGCCCTCGCCCTGCGACTGCTATCACACACTGCTCCAGGGGTTCCATGAGAGGGTTCTGGAGGCTGATCTTTGCTGTGCTTGGCTCATACTGGACTATGTTTTCTGGGAACTGTTGAAAGAAGCAAATGAGCTGAAACTGAGAGAAGATATTCTTCTATGATTAAAGGGAGATGTGTAATTTTTCGGTGTCTGAGCTGCCATTTGCCAGAAGAGGAAAAGTCCAGCTTAATTTCTTCTGCTCTAGTTTCTCTGAGAGCCCCTGAGCCCAGCAAAATTGTTTTGTTGCTTATGACCATGAAAGCTGTTTTCTCCCCACTGCAGTGACAGAAAGACAGCCCAATCTTACCTCAATGGTGAGAGGGGACTCACAAATACTGATTTCTTCCTGTGCCAGGTACATGTAGGAGGAGTCCTCGTCTCTCAGCACAGCAGTCAGCCTGAGCAGGTGGTTCTCTCCCAGCTCTTTGCCAAACCACGTGTAAGGCACGGAGACCTGCAGGTTATTGACTGAAACAGAGTGGTGAAACAACAGGTGTTGAGTGCAGTCTGGTCTTTTCCTGCATGACACCTAGGAATGTTCTGTGCCCAACAGTGTACTGAAAGCTGCAGCATTTAAATGCTTAAGTGACCCCAAGTGGATTTGCAGATTGAAAATCTCTTAAGGTGATGTTGCCAAAGTGTTTTGTTTCACAGAATGGGTGAGGTTGGAGTGGACAATAGTGGATCATCCGATCCAACCTCCCTGCCCAAGCAGGATCATCCCAGGGCACATGGCAGAGGATTGTATCCAGTTGATTCTGGAATATCTCCAATTAGTGAGACTCCACAATCTCTCTGGGAACTCACCTAGAATCTACCATTCAGCCAACCTTTTGTAAACCTAGGGCTACAAGGATTTTTCTGAAATGCACTCGGGAGAGTCTTTACCTGAATTGCTTTGGAGGTTAAAATGAAACTCTTCCTTCCAAACTTGGGCAATAGGCACACCATTATAATGCAGAGCCTGGATCCCAACTACCAGATGAGTGGCCTTTTCTCTACCACTGTGGTTAAACACTTGAATGGAAAGTGTAATATCTTGTCCCAGTTGCAAAGAACTACTTGATTGGAAGTGGATGAAAAGGTTGACTGGCTCTTCCAGAGCAGTAGGAATGGAGATAAACTGTGTGCTGCTGCTGCTGGTTGTCTCAAGTTCCTTCATATTTCTGTAGGCTTTGTCAAGTACTTTTTTTTCCGGGAGAGAACCTGTCATTTAAAAAAAAAAAAAAAGTACATCCTTTGGTACTCTTTCCTGTTTACTAGTGAGAAGCAGGAGAATGGCATTGATTTCTCATGGTAGTACTGTAGATAACTGTTTTTAAGAGCATAAAGAGCATTGTGCTTCTGGTTGGATCAGTTTGACAGCTTCAGCTGTCAGGATATTCATCGGATGTGCCTGAGAGATTCTACTTGGGAATAGTTGTCTTAGTTTTTAAGACACCTTGGTGCTAACATCAGTGAGTAGAGGAGGCAGCTGCTTTTTTGTTGCTATAGCTAAGGCACAGTTTTCCATATTCTCATGTGTAGAGAAGTTGCGGTTGTCTCCTGCAGCCGTGGAGACAACAAGGCACAAATTAAGAGGGAATGGTGGGGTTGGGCCAGGGAAACAGCACTCAGATTCTGAAGGGGGAGCTGCTTGTTGAGGGAGAGATTTAGGTAGTATCTGAGAACACAACAGCCCTTTACAGAAAGCTGGAGTCTGAACTATATCCATATTTATATTACAGAGGTAATGGGAGGTGGATGTACAGAGTGTAGAGATAGCAGAAATCAGAGAAGGTGTTCCAGAGAGTGCTTGGTGAACAAACACCTGGTCTTCTAGAGACCTTAATGCCATTAAGCAGGGTGAAGTTTGGGTGATGAACTCCTCTTTGGCTCTGTAGACAGGAAGAATTAGGTGTTCTAGTGCCACTGAAGAAGGGGAAGTAGTGACAAGTGGATGACCCTGGTGCTCTGGTTTGGCTCTGCTTTGGTCTTTTACTCCTCACTTGTAATAGTGACAAGGAATGTGCTCAGCCCCGTGCCTGCCCCATACCTTCAGGATACTTGTAGTTTTGTGTGATGTCCTCGCAGCGTTCACTGCCAACACTCTTGGTGCTGATGTTGTTACCGGTGTATTTTGTGCCACCAAAAGCTGGCTTGAGGGTGTCATCTGCTTTGTGTATCCAGACCTGACACTTGGCATTGACGGCAGCAAAGAAGTAGCAGACATCATAGTCAACTTGTGTGTCCCCTTCCTTGATGGCATGAACAGGGGCTGGCCCACAGAAGGATAAGCCTGAGGAGAAAATGTTGTCCAGTTAAGGTGCAGATGCTTTTCCAATTAAGATTTCAGATGCTTTCCCAAATAAACCCATCCTTAGTTTAGACCTGCACTGGTGAAATATTTAGTTTAGGAAGCCATTAGGAAGCAGTGATAGAGCTCTTAGAGCTAAGTGAGCTGCACAAACCAAACAGGTAAATGATAGTTTGTGCCTAAAGTCAACAGGGTGAGTGAGTTCCCATCCTTTTGCATCCGTCCACTGGAAGATGGGAAAGGAGGAATATTGAATGGCTTCACTTCCCCCCTGCTCCACTTCCCCCCTGCTGTTGCTCAAGCCCATCTCTGATATTTTACCTTTGCTTTTTTCTTGGCAGGTGGCATCCAGTGCCTGCCACCCACTGTACTCTGGTAGCAAGTCTGTCCGAGCCATCCAGCATTCATTCCAAACGTGGAAGGTCCTGCAAGAGGCAACAGCATGAGCTTATATCAAGGGACTGAGCCCTGCGGTAAAGCTTTTGCCAAACCACAGCGGTTAATGCTCCCTTGAAAGAGTTCAGTTCATATTCAAACAAGTGGAGTTTCTCCAGCTGGACTAGGCTATCATTCTTCCTTTGTGGGCCTGAGAAATAGGGCACTCTTGGGTTTAGGATGCAGCAGTTTATCAAGAGCAGGTCTTATAGACAGGCTCTCAGCTGAGCTGTCTCCCATCACCTCCTCACAGCTGTGTTACCTCTTTCCTTTCCCCTGTGTTTCATTTCCCACATCCAAGTATTGTCTCAAATTCTTGCTTGGGCCCTGCTGTGTGTTCTTACCAGAGTCGAGCACTCTTGTCCTGTGTAAGCAGTGTCCCATCTTCATCATAATACTCATCCACACTCAGGCTGCCCTTGGTGTTGTGAGCCCACGTAAAGCCAGTGACCACCCTGGTAGGAATTCCCAGACACCTCAGAACTGTGCAGAAGAAAGAGCTGTGGATCAGTTGTGCATCCTGCCCTAAGGGTGCCTCTGCTGATAGATGTGGAGCCTCTTCTGGTGCTAGGCCTGTTAGCAATGGCACCAGGTCTGCTGTTTGGACTTTGCAAGAGGCATTGCTTCCTCAGGAAATGAGATTTCATTTCAGTGAATGAATGTAGTGATACTCTTGTCTCGAAGGCAGTGATGCTGAGCGTCAATGAGGGAACTAAAGGTCTGCCTCTCAGCTAAAGATTGAAGGTTGCAGCACTGTACCTGAACACAGGACTGCAGCAAACACCCAGCACCTCCCGTAGCGGACGGGCTGCAATTTTGATGCAATCCACTGCTGGAGGATGGGCCTGCTTCCCAGCCACTTGGAAGGGGATGTCCCATTATCGTGCTGCCTAGGCTCATACTCTGTCAGGCTTCTAAACTCGTTGCAGTTCAGCTGCAGAGAAGGAGGAGAGGAAGATGTATTAAGGAATTGCCTCTCTGTGGTTGGTCCACCTGATCCTGTTTGTGGAGGCTACTCCCAAAGCAGATGAAACCAAGAGGATGCTTTCTGTGCAAAGCATGAAGGTCATGGTTGAGCAGAAGAGGTGCAGCAGTCTCTGAGATTTATTCAGTAAGTGCACTCTCACTGCTGAGAACGTCCTGCAGCACTACTTGTCTGCTGGGGGAGTATCAGGACAGGCTGGAGATGGGCAGGAGGTGTTGTTTGGAACACAATTCCTCTTTGCTCAGTTGGTTTGGCCTGACATGGGGTAGAGAAAGTGCCCCCTGCTTGGGCCAGGGCTGCTCTCTGCCCTCCTTACCATGGCAGCAATTGCTCGGCAGACATGGACGGGGTTTTTGCGCTGGGCAGGATCCTTTTCTCTTTGGAAGTGCTCCCCTAGAGCCAGCAGTATGAAGCAGATGTCAACCATATCCTCCTCAAACTGAAACAAGAACACATCCTTTCAGGAAATTCTCCATGATCTTTTGCTCTCTTGAGTCCCTACAAGGGTTTGTGACTGTGCAGATTGTTTCTCCCTTTCTGCTGATAGTTTTAGGTAAGTGGGCTGTGAAAGGAGGGTTCCAGGCAGAGATTTGCCAGGGGAGCTGAGGACAGATCTCCAGCTTTATTGAAGGTGGGAAATGCATGAGCATGATATGGTGTCCCCTGATTGAAGGAAATGGATGCTTTTCTGGAGTGCTCTCTAGGTTGGCACAGAGGTAATTCTATGATCTGCTGGCACAAAAGTGCAATAGATTCCCATTCTAATCACTGGCTGTGTCAGATGGCCTTGGACAAACAGAAAGATCTTCTTGTCCTCACTTTACTTGTTATATAGAGACAGCATTATTGAGCTCTGTTAAATGCTTTTATACATGTTGATGAAAAGAAGGCACACAAGGCTCAGATACATATCAATCCATTCCTTTATAAAAGACGGCCTGAGAATGAAGCTAAAATTACAATACAGCTAAAAAAATTAAAATCCATAGAGCATTTCTCTGCTATCTAAATTGATTGCTCCTGTGCTAAAGCCATGATCTAGTACACTAGGTTACAGGACTTCATACACAGGTCCCTGTTCTCCTGCACAGGAGGTAGAGGGTGCAGAGAGCATGAAAATGGATAGAACTCTTTCATCACAGCATCCTGTACACACCAGATATATGTACCTTTCCTCTGCTGGTGGTTGGAAGAGAGCACATATTGAACCTCTTGCTTACCTGACCAAAGTCCCAGGGTTGGGCTAGGATTGCATTTTCAGTCCCCTGGTAGATGATGCCATCTTGGTTTAAAATGTACTCCTGCCGCTGTGCCTCATTAGCCAAGAACACCTCATCATCTAAATTCGAGGGAAAAAAACAACAGGAATAAAGCATTCTTGGTCTCAGATGCACTTGCATCTCTCATGCATCAGCAGATTCCACTGCGCTTTGGCATTCCCTGGCATTCTGTCCTGAAAAATACCACAGATTGTGAATCAGACAGGAAAGAAGAATTTCATTGTCATCTCCATTTCCTTGTCTGAAAAGTTACTCTGGACCCCGGCTGTTGTACTCACTGGCTCTTCTACTCTCCTGGATAAGTTATAATGCTAAGAAAGATAGAATGGCCTCAACTAGACCAGCTACAATCTTGACTCATCCTAAAATCTCTATTATAGGAAACACTTAATCAAACATTTTTCCCTTAGCAGAAGGATGGGGCTCTTCAGTGGAATTCTCCAGGGAAGAGATAGAAGTGGTGAGGCAGGAAATTTTGGGCTTTTTGAGCCCCTGCCGCTCTCCTGAGGTGCTGTGAGGAGCAGGGCAGGAGTGGAAGGAGCACTGTGTGAGCCAGCCCCAGCCTCCCTCCATGTAGCAGTGCCACAGCTCCAAAGTTGCTTTTGTGAAGTGACTGATCCCAGCCTGCCTTTCTGTTTCTGACCACCTACCTCGGCACCAGGGATTAAAGAGGAGGGTGAAGTAGCCCAGGAGCTGAGGGGATTTGGAGGCACGTGAAAGTAGAGTGTACTGGCCAATGGGGGCATTGGCAGGTGTGTTCACACACAGGGTCCAGAAGTTCGGGTCCTGCTCCTCCACTGCTGCACTCCACTGCTTCTGGTCTCCCAGGCTGGAGATGGGAAATTCAACCTGAATTTCATCTGCTTTGGAAGAATGTGGTCCTGCAGACAAAAAAATCTGATTGTGTTCGTTCAAACATTGTGTTTATTCCTAAACTGTGCAGACTGCTGGACCTTGTCTATCTCTGGAGCCATAGCTCTCCTTGTGAGAGGGTCATGACTCTTCAGCAGCTTCATGCCTACTGATCATTGCTAAGGTCAGTACTGCATTCAGGCCTCCATGTTTGAAAGTGAGATGTGCTTTCCATAGATTTGTAGATACCAGGAGTGGCCAGAATGGTGCAGAGCTGCTGTTCCTGGAATTTAGTGTCTTGTAACAGAAGTCACAGCCCACTGCTCACAATATGGTAAAACAAGCTGGGACTGAAAGCTGCTGCCCTTCTCAGGAGTCTCACTAGAAAACACTTTAACAGAAAAAACTGTGACAGGCCAGATAGGTTGAACATTCCTAACCCCAAAAGCCAGAAGACATCCCATAAGTATTTTGAAATCATGGAATGCTGAACCCATATTGGTTATTGTGCTGCAGTGTCTCTTCTGGAAGGGATCTGGTTGTCAGTAGCAGGAGACTGTGCTTTGCCTCACATAATGAGCTCACTGGCCTCACATCTAAATTTGAGTGCCCCTGCCCAGCTCTGGAAATGGCTTTTGCCCTCAGCTCTGTTCTTCAGGTGAGTGGAAGAGCAGAGCTCTGGTAGGTTTGTAATGGCATTACCTGTCTGTATGATGAGGAAGGTCCTCTTCATCTGCTGCAGGTAGTTGTGTACTGGAGCTGAGAAGTTCAGAGTGATGGTGAATGGCTGTCCCCGCCTCACTATGAGCCTTTCAGTGCTGATTTCTTCTGTGTGGTGGTTTTTGTTATTCTCTGGGATCATGAAATCACATTTTTGGATGCTCAGACCTGTAGAGTGAGAAGATACAGAATGAGTTTGGGGCTGTGAGCTGCCTGCAGTTGGGACCTGAGCCACATTCTGGGACACACAAACAGGCTTAGGTGTTTCTCCACTCAGACATCCTTCCCCTGCCCTTGAGACTTTCTATCCAGAAATGGTAGGGACCTTCGCTGTGACCTTGGTTGTTCTGGTGTTGAGTGACTGCTGAGCTGCCTTTCCTTACACCTGACATCATTAAACGCACTGGTGCAAACATCACTGCTGGTCCAAATGCACGGCTGGATCAAACACCACTTTTCCTACTTTGTACCACATTAGTTGACAATGTCATGCACAGAGATGCAGGAGACAGAGAAGATGCTACTCCTTCTCCTGTCTCCTACACAGGCTTTGTACACATCATGTGGGCTTCTGTCCAGCACCAGAAGACAGAAAAAACTGTCAAAATTTCAACTGCCCAGTTACTCCCTGTTTTATCTCAGCCTTGGGATCATCCTGACCTTATTTATCTCTTTGGATTGTAGCTCATCACTAAGATTCTTGGCTCTGTGGGTTGTAACTGCTGCCCATTATGTGGCACATGGTATCACCTACCTCCCCTGGCTGACCCATGCTCCTCACTCTGTTGCAGCTAAAAAAACCTGAAATCCATAGAGCATTTCTCTGCTATCTAAATTGATTGCTCCTGTGCTAAAGCTATAACTGCTCTCTTTGCGGATTTCACTGGTTTGCTCTCTCTTGATGTCTTGTCTTGTCTTGTTCTCTGCATTGATACCTTCTCCCATTGTGGCTGTCCCTTCTGTGTCTGTTGGGGACTCTTACTGGACTGTGTGCTTTGTTTCTTTTTTCCCCATATAATTTTTTTCCATGTGATGTTTTCAGTGAATGATTCTGGTCCAGCTTTTAAATCCCATCATGGCTGTCCCAGTTCAAAGCCCTGCACCAGTTCAGGCCTTATGAGCCAGCAATGAGCTCATCTATTTTCTTCTCTGTGACGAAGATATCTGTTCTGTCTGTCTTGTAGAACAGTGAGTGGTGTGGAGTCTGGCTCCCTCTCCATCATATGACTTTTCATGGCTCTTACTGTTATGTTCTTCAAGGTTGCCTGGAAGCTGGACTGCTTCCCTGCTCTAAAGGCTCAAAGACTTGGTCCTCTCTCTGTTTCACTTGTGTAGTCTCCTTAATTACTTTCACCCACCATTCCCTATGCTGAGGATTCACCCACCTTTGCTTCCAAACCTGTCTGCCTCAGCTGCTTCTTGCTGCTTCTCAGACTCCTCAGACATCAATACCAGCTTTTGGTTGCTGTGCCCTTTTGTGCACTCTGCCATGCAAATTGAGCTCCTTAAGCCTTGAGAGCACTTGGCTCCTGCCCTGCAAGCTCAGCTCTTCCACAAGCCTCATGAACACTGTCTTTGAGCAAGAACAGTTGTCTCTTCCTGACACACAGCTGGCAAATGCTTGGAACTAACAGAAATTATTTTTGCTTACCTTGGCCCATGGCTGGTTCCAGATACCATGAAAATATTCAGCTTCTGCTTGCTCTGGTGGGCAGTGGCTTCTTCCTCCAGCTGTCTTAAAAACTGTCCTCTTGAAAAGTTGTTTGCTTGATTTCTCTGTACGGGGTGGGACGTGGTGTTGCCACCTTTCCAGCTTATCTGCTGTGCAGATGTTGATGGCTCCTTTATCTCTCAGACCACACCGAAAACAGGCTACAGATGAGGTGAAGCTCCACAGCAGGACGTGAAGCATTTAGAGACAGTCACTGACAATTCCTTCAAGGAGTTGTGCACTGAGAACCCCAGAGTAGGAAATGCAAATCTTAATATGGCTCTAAACAATGCACAGTGTGCACTTCCAATGTAAGTGTTGGAGAGCTGCTCTTCAACATTGATCCCAAGCTACTTATATCCTAAACCTTTCAAGGAGTCAAAAAATATAGTCAATATATCCGTTGCTCTTGTGCCTAATTCAGAAAAGTGAAACCACTTAAGAATGAGAAAATGTGTTAAAAGAAACAACTAAATTTGCGTATCTTTATACAGATTATTTAAAAATATTGCACTGAGACTTGGACTAAATACATTCTCACAGTTGCTGTAATATAAAAGGAACGTCACTGGATTGATAATAATTGGTCTAAAGAGGAAATAAGATATCAGAAATGAACAGCTTTCACTGTGGAGTGAGTCATCAATAATTTTGCAGACACCTATGAACAAATTCAAGAACAATTTGAGAAGTTGATTACATAATACAGTCCAGTGAGTTTGGTGGTTTTCTTGGTGTTTCTATATTTAGCTTCACAGTTGTTTGATAATATGCATCATTTAAGCTAAAAACAAACTCTCTTGAGTTTTAGGTTTTTACAGCGTAGCCTTGATTGTGTAGATTCACTTTCACAGAATAATTGCAGAGTGGTTGAGGTTGGAAGGAACCTCAGAGGTCATCTTGTCCAAGTTCCTGCTCAAACAGGGCACCAGGAGCTGCTGCCCATCTCTTGTGGTGCCCATCTCAGCGCTCCAGCTGTGGCCTCACCACTCCAGCTGTGGCCTCTCCAGGGCTGCATAAAGGCAGGAATCACCCCCCTTGACCTGCTGGCAATTCTTTACCTGAGGCACCCCAGGATATCGTTCCCTTCTTTGTGGCAAGGGCACGCTCCTGCCTCATGTGAGCTTTGACTGCTCTGACTTTTATTACAAAGCCTGGAGGTCACCAGACTTGCAGAGATTGGGAACACTAAGTATAAGAACATTGGGGAAATCTTACAGACAATTCTGTTTTTATTGTCAGCATACATTTTTCAGTGTCAATTATATGTGATTTTCATATATGTCTTGAACTTGTTTCTTACATAATGAGCTAAACACAGTATGTAATGGCTGATTTGTGCTCTTTCAGTCTAAGCAAATTGTAAACCAACTGATTGTGCTCAAACTTCTGATTTCCTTTGCATGATCAACGTTCTTAAATGCACATTTGCAGTATATGTATGAGTTTTGAACCTCTAAATCAGAGTGGTTTAGAGACAAGGCTGTATTTATCCCATCATCACTGCCTTGTAGTGACTGTGTATACACACAGTACCATCTCTTGGTCAAATTGGCAACTGCAACCAGGATCTCCGGCATGGCATGCTCTGAAAAAAGACCTGCTTGTCCTCCCTTTGTGTCTTTCATGACACTGAAATGGGCTGAAAAAGCCCGTGGAGAAGGTAAACACATGAAAGAGACTTCTGCATGTAGTACTCAAGTGTTTGTTCTGGCATTCCATCTTGTGAGAATGGGCCCCCTGTCCCCAGGCTGTCCCTACATCCAGGGCTGCCCCACCCCAGGTGCTGAATCCAGCATTTGGCTTTGTTAAACTTGGTTTTGTCACTTCTATATCCGCTGCACCCCTGACATGCTCCTAGAAATCTTGAGGAAAAGTAAGATCCTTGAAAGTGTCCATCCTGCCTGGATATTATTTTATTATCTTACAGTGTGTAATGATATTTATTTAAGAGGTCCAAACATAAATCCATAAAACTTTATTACCTTTAGAAATAGAAGCTTAAATTGTTTTATGAGCATCTTTAATAACTGGGCCTCTCTCTGAATGTAGTGATCAAAAATCATATACTCCCTTTTAGTGTGTCTACATTTTCAGCTTTGGCATGACATACACATGAATTAGATAGGAATTTTAATTTTAATGGGAATTTCTTGTTGCTTTAGAGCAACAAGAAATGCTTACACTGTGCCTTTGGTTTTACCTTTTACAGCAAACAGTGACCTTCAAGTTCAATACAGGAGAGTGAAGGACCAAGAGGTAAAGAAGTGAGGCTTTGGTGGCAGGACAATGTGACTTGAAACCAGCAACTTTAGCTATTTTTGGGGTTTCTTTTTTGGTTTTTTTTTTCCTTTTTTATAATCTGAATCGAGAAACTTAGAAGAACAGAATGATGGGGAGAAACACTCACCACCCTGGAGGCTGATTTCTGTGTGTTTCAAGACCAGTTCATGGTATGAATGTGTCATATCAGCGAGTGCTCACTGGATTTTATTTTTTTTTTTTGGAGTGATAGGACTGGAATGAGGGCTGGCTGGGTCAGCCTCTTGGGCATGCTCTTATTTAAACTGCATATTTATGAAGAGAAATACTGACAATTAGCCGTATTTTACTCCACCGACTCCCATTGACTTCTGACCAAGGATTGTGTAAAGATTGTAGGTTTGACAAAAGCAATTTAAACCCTTCTTCAGGCACTTGCATGTTTTTCTCTGTAATAAGCATTAGCATAATTGAACAGTTTCCTCACGTCTCATGCAGGAAGAATGTGTTTCTCCTGCATGGCACTGGCCGGATCTGCATTTTCACACCCAAACGGAGCTGGGTGTGGTTGCCGAGGGCAGATGAAGATGCTGACACTGTGAAAACACAGCGAGTGTTGCAAAGTTGGAACTTGGCACAAGCCCTGCAGCGCTGGTTTCCCTTTGAACTGCGGGCTTCCCTTACAGGTAGTAAATTAGGATGAGGTCATTCCAAGCTTGTGCGACAAACACTGTCTGAAATAATTGCCTGGATTGCGTTTAAGAAGGAATACTGAAGGAATTTGAATATTTTAGCTGTACTGTGGTGTTAAATGTGATGTCGGTCTGCATTCTTGCAGGATTTAATGAGATTTTCTGAAATACCATCACTACCTCAAGGCCTTTTCTGAGGCTGGTGGAGGATTGTGTACCCTGGCTCTCCAAGATCCTGCAAGACTTAATTGATAGGTGCAAAGCTACATATTCCCCTCTCCTTTGCCTGGAGAAATCCGAATTCCTGCGTGTATGTGTGTGTGTGTGTCCTTTTCAACCTTCATTCCAGTCTCTCTGGGTTGACTAGTTTTACCAAGCTTCCACATCCACTATAAGTATATGTGTGGGTGGCAAAATATTGTAATTGATGTAATAAAATAGGACTTTACATGTTTTGAAGATTTCCTTGGCTTTAAATCAAAGAAATATTTAAATGAGTCCTCAGTTTAATCTGTGTCATAGGGCCAGTTTGTGTGCGTGGGACATTCTTTCTGGGGGAAGCTGGTCCTGTGTTGCTGGACAGTACTGACTGTCAAATTCCCTTAGGAAAATTCCCATCTTTGCTCTATTGGCTTGTTAACTTTGCAAGGAGTGAATGGGCACATTAGGGATTTAGATATGGGTGGCACAATGCCTCCCTCGTGAATGATGATCTGCTTTAATCGGCTTTGTGGGATGAGGATGAGTGGCTGTCAACTGTGAATTTTAATACGTCTTTTGGATGTCCTTTTTCTGCTTTTCTACTCTTTGTAGCTTCTCATTTTTTCAACCATAAGAAGAGAGTTCTATTGTAACACTTCCATATCTCATTGCTGTATTTTTCCTTCTAACAAGAAGATTAAATGATAAATTTAATTCTAGAATTTAATGAAGTCAGCTACTTGGATAGTACTTTGGCTATTACTGAATAAAACATATTTAGTGGATATAAGCCTGGAAAAGGGAAGGTTTCGGGGACATCTTATAGTCCCCTCTAGTTCCTAAAAGAGGCTTACAAGGAGGCTGCAGAGGGACTTTTCACGAGGGTATAGGGAGATTGGACACAAGAGACTGGCCTAAAGCTGGAGGAGGGTAGGTTTAGATTGGATATTAGGAAGGTTCTCTGCCCTGTGAGGTTTATGAGACACTGGCACAGGCTGCCGAAAGAAGCTGTGGCTGCCCCAACCCTGGAAGTGTCCAAGGCTGGGTCGGATGGGGCTCTGAGCAACCTGGGATAGTGGAAGGTGTCCCTGCCCACGGCAGGCAGCTGAAACAAGATGAGCTCTAAGACTCCTTCCATCTCAAACCATTTTATTATTCTGTGGTAATTAAGTTGCATTCCATGAAGCTTATAAAACCGGCGCTTTTAAATTATGTTCCTTCGAAATCCAGCTGCTATTATTGCTACAGGCTCTAATGCTGCAAACCATCACACTTGATCCTGTCCTTCAAGTTAAATGATATAATGATTCCCACTAGTAATTGTATGTGTGAAGGCCCATAAAACAGGCTAGAGAATGAGAAAGGTGACACTGTCTTTACAGAGTAGTCTGTGGTACCTTTTTATTAATTTCCGTTCATGTTACATCATTTTATTTTGGCCGAGTAATCTGCATTTCTGTGCTTCCAGTCATAAGAATGCATGAACACTGCACCAGCCTCATAAACAGGCAAAGCTGAACTGTTGTACAGGTTATATCACTGAGCAGGAGCCACATGAAGCATCACAAATCCCTTAATGTCTGAAAAGTGGGTGCAAACCAAGTCTACCTGAAGCTGCCTGGTGCCACTCCTGTAGGGAATGATTTCAAATTCCACTGTTGAAGTCTCCATGGGGGCCATTCTTTCCACACTAAAAGAGAGAATGCATTTGTAAATTAAAGCAGCTGAAGAATTCTTGCTATGTATTCTTTTGAGTAACCAAATTTAAGACTGTATGCCATCTCTCCGCTCCCTGAGCATTCCATAATTCAAATCTTGGCAAAAGAGGTGCAAAAACTCCATCTGCTGTCTGGAGAGTACTGACATGGTGGCAGTTTGTCCAAGGCTGGTGCAAATGAAAGTCATGAGGTTGACAGAATATTTTTAAAAACCCACTGGTACTCCAGATTCCCCACCAAAGTGAACAAGGCACCAGCCAGAAGCGTTTACGTACTGGATTCGGAGTTGCTCTTTGAGCAGGCCACTGCCTTCAGCTCTCAGGACACAGTCTGTCACCTCCTCAGACAGGGGGTTGGTGAATGTGACCTCCACACTGACAGGCTTGTGTACCACAGCTGGACCAAGGACCTACAGAGAGAGAACATTCTGCTCAGCCTCGTGTCTTCCTAACGCTTTTCTTTCTTTTTTTCATTCCCATTGCAAACCACTTACCCTCTTGGACCTCCTGGGCAGGAAGGAGCCAGGAATTAGCTCATGTACAAAGTTTTGGGCAACAGAGTTCAGCCTTGAATGAGCCATCCAGTGTTGCTAAGAATCAGCAAACTGCTGTAGAATCTACCATTTAGTCCCCTTTTTAACTAGGTCAGTGCATGGTTTCGTGTATGATACTCACCAGAGTGAGACCAGAACGAGAATACAAGTATTGGCATATATGGTTAACTACTGCAGGCGCCTTAAATTAGCTTTAACTAGGCTAAATGAAAGGTTTGGGATTGGAGAACATGGGAGGTGTGAGACAGAGGTGAATTGTGGTGTCTCAGGGAAAAGAATGCAAACTAGCAAATAAACATATTCATTACCTTATTTTGGCTGAGACAGTGTGGAATTGGTGTATCGGCTATATATTTGTAAATAATGTAATATTAGTTAACATAATCAAAAGGTCCATCAGCCCAATTGCATTTCTCTGTTACTGTCTCCATATTTATATGTGTCGCTAGAGAAAATATGGCAACATATAGGGAAGTTTCAATCAACAGAAACACAAATGCTTCTTAAAACTTAATCACTGAATTGAAGTAATTTAATCCAGGTGCCTGCTCTACATAAACTGACTCTGTTATTTGCATTGCACGGCACAGAGACTTTTTACGAAGTCTCACAGAACTTGGTATTCAGAAATTGCCAGACCTGCAAAAAATCATACTTTCCTCCTGTGTGTGACCTTGCTTTTCTTGTGTGCTACTGACAGAGTGGTTTGGGACAGCTAATCTACTCTGGAGGCCCTGAGGGACTCTGCACATTAGCATATTCCCTCTATGTTATTTACACTAAGATGAGCAGATAGCATTTGATCCCAGGTGTTATACAGCATTTAAATCTGCTGTCCAAAACCAGTTCAGCTCGTTTATGTGGATGTGATGGGCCATGTAAAGCCAGGGCTGTCCCAGGGCAAACATAATGCAGGATCTTTCCTGTACACTAAGAACTGCTTTTTATTCAATGTACAATGTTTGTTAAAAGTCAGTTAAAAGTGGAAAAAGGAGAAAGCCTCCAGTTCTAATTAATCACTTGGAAAGGGCTTCAGAAGGTGAAAAGTGACACTTACTGTGATAGAGTTAAAGAACTTTCTTTGAATATTGGTAATAGAGAGACTCACAGCCCAGGCATTATCAGCTGGTCGGTGAAGGTGTCTTTGGTAAAAATCAGTTTTCCTAAATAAACTGTAAGATATTGATCAGACTTTTCTAACAAAAGGGAAGGTCTAAATATGGATGAGCTTTCTTTATCTGTCTGTTTTCTGCCTGTCCCTCCTTAGGTAAACTTATCTTCTAACTGTTGTAACACTGAGAACTTCATCAGTGCCACGTTAACAAGCACTGGCAAGAATAGCCCAGCACAGCCCTGCCATGGAAAGATTTGTGCTTTTTTACTGTATTTCATTTCATTTGTATCATGTGGTCAATTACTACAGCAACAACATCCAATCACCCTCAGACATGATTTCATTTCCCATACTCCTTCCCACGAGGAACAGATGGAGTAGGAATTCTAGTTGCACATCTCTCAAGGGTCACAGAAGGGACTAGCTTTTACCTTGATGGTGAGAAAAGGATCCTGGAGTACAATATCTTTCTCAACTAGAAGTGAGGCTCCCCGTTTGATTTGACACACAGCAGTCACTAGGATCTTCCTGTCATCCATCAGAGAATTTTTGTACTGGGAATAGGAGATCTTGAAAGAAATCTCTTTCACTGGAATAGAAGCAAAAACAAAATTTCCCTCTCTTTTTTTTGAGTACCAGCTATCTCTAAGATACCTGTGTTTTAAGGAGCAATTCTCTTATCACCCTGGGGCTGCACATTTGTGGGTGTTGACACCAACAGGCAGGAATGATGCTCATGGGTGATTTCTACTTACATTTACATAAAACACTAAATAATCAGGTACAGTTTGGTACCTGGACAGATCCAAGGATGGATGGATGTGGCAATACCTGCTGGTGGTTTTTTTAATTTATCTGCAGCTGGGATTTATTGCTCCTTCCTTGCAAAAGGGGCAGAGGTCAGAAGGTGGGTTGGTTTAAGTGCCCTTGCAGATGCAGCTGTTCAGCCTCTGCCTTGCACAATCAGAGTCTGTGCCAGTGAGGAAAGCAATGGAACTCAGTCTACTGCTGGAACTGTGGAATGAGTTCTAACATGTATTAGCTTGACAGGGTAGCTCTGTTCATCTGTGCTACGTCTCATTTTTCAGCAGCGTCCCTATAAAAGCAGGGCAGAGATCACCCTCTGCAGGTGGCACAGTTCTTCCTGCAGTAGGTGGTTGCTGTCGTGCTGCTGTGAAAGTTGTAGGCTTTTCTTTCCCCCTTTGATCTGTCTTTATGCTTTGCTTATGGGGAGCTAGCATCTCTCTAATCTCCAGTGTATATCTCTATGTTCTCTCTTAGCAAAAAACGTCATAATGGAGCACCAATGGTGGCTGTGCTGGGTCAGACAAATGGTCACCTGCTCAGTTTCCTTTTTGTCAGTAAGAAAATACTTAATACAGGGAAAATATGTGTGTTTCTTTCCCCCTGAATAGCCTTGACCTCCAACAGTTTGCAGGTCATACACTTCCTGAACCATTCTTTGTTTCCGTGTGATCTGACCACAACCCAAAACCATGTCTTGTCCAGTAATAAAAGCTGTAATAAAATTACCTTCTTCAGCTCCAAGTTTAATAGATCTATGCAACTGCAAAATCTCTGCCTTGGGTTTTCTGGTGTAGAGAATGGCTGAAGCCTTCAGTTTAACCTTTATGGTCTTAAAATCTGAGATCAAGTTTCTGAGTGTCAAGGTAAGGAGGATGTCCTGGCCAATCACAGGAGATGCATCCAGAAGCAGCTTCCCCGAGATGCTGGGGGTCTGTGCAGGCTGTGCCCTTGAAAATCGTCTTCTGGGTCTTGGAATTTTGGTTCTTTTCCCAGGTCTTCTCACACCAAGCAGCTTCAGTGCTTTCTTGTACACCTGCCTTTCTTTCAAGGATCCTGCATTGAAAGGTACCACGGTCAGAGATCTTGTGCTGGATACGGTGCAGTGGAGCCGTGGCTGATCTCAGAAATTTAGGGAAGCTGAGAAGGGCAAAGATACTCAAGGGGAGAAAGTGAGGTCTAACCTTAATGTGAATTTTGGCACTAGAGCAAATGAATGTACATGGCCATGAAGGCTGGAAAGTAAAACCTGTCCACCAGCTGCAGGTGGCTGCTCATGGGCACTTCTTAGAAGCTATGGGTAATTCTGGGAGAGCTGGGTTCTCTATATTTGAGGCAGCTGCCATCTCCTCTGAAAATGAGAAGGGTGAAAAAATCCTTTTAAAGAAATTCTCCCCAGACAGCTCTCCAGAATGACAATTGTTTCTATTGAATCAATATCAGCAGATAAGGAGCCCTAATATTTTTTAAAATCATAATTAATTGGCTCTAGAATTAAAAAAAATTAAGTCAGTGCTCAGTCTAAGAAAGGCCTTAATTCTTTTCACATCTGATCATCAACGGCAAAACTACTGTAATAAAGGATTTACCTTCTGGATATTTGTAATTAGCAGTGATATCCACACGGGAGTTGGTGCCCACTGCTTTGGTGCTGATAAATTTTCCAATCTTCCTGGTATCAGAATAAATTCTCTCTTTTCTTTTCTTGCTATAGCGAATCCAAGTAACACAGTCAGCATTCACTGCTGCAAACACAAATGGACTGTCGTAATCCAGGTTCACATCCCCTTCTTTAATGGCTTTGGTGGAGGCAGGACCACACTGATAGATGCCTGTATTAGAGAGGGAGAAGTTCAACAACATAAATCCCCATGCTGACAGCAGGAGGGAGAGGCACTCACTGCAAAGACACATCTGGGAGAAGTAAAACAACATAAATCCTCATACTGACAGCCAGAGGGAGAGGCAGCCTCTCCAAAGACACATTTGGGTCAAGTACTCTGTTTCCATGTCTGTCTAATATGGTAACAGCGTGTGCAGAGATTCCACATGCACTTTCTATCTAAAGGTGGGGCTGCAGAGGAGGCTGCTGCGGAGAGCTACAGCTTCTGATGATGTGTGCTGTGGGAAATGTGCTCACCCACCGAAGGCTGAGAGGCTGCGTGCAAAGCTGTCAGGTGAAAGGAGAGCAGAGGATGTGAGGGATGTGAGCCGAGTCAGAAGTACAGCCAGACTTAAAAGATGGGAATCAACAGCGCTGGGTGTGCATTGAGAAGAGCCAGGAAAGTGAATTTGTTAAAGCTGGTAGTGAGGAATGGGGTTGTGTGATGTGAGGAGCTAAGACAGGCAAGGGTGAGATAAGTGAACTTAAGATGTGCTGGCTTTTGTGGAGGCAGAGAATTGAAATGATAAAAGGAAGAATTGTTATGCTGGTCAACAATCCAGAGGCTGACAGGAAAGCTCCTACTGGAAATTGATGTGGGTATTGCTTTTCTTGTGCACCCAAATTAATGCTACAACTACAGGGAATATATAAAAGAGAATTGTCCAGAAATTTCCCTGGCAATCTTTAGGAATAACACTATCTACAGGTTTTTTCTATTTAGAACAGTGCTACCTTTGCTTTTTTCCTGGGGTGTTGCGTCCAGAACCTGCCATCCATCATAAAAAGAGCCGAGGTCTCTTCTAATGAACCAGCTTTCATTCCAGACATGGAAATTCCTGTAAGAGAGGTAGAATGCAGAATATCTGATTTGTACAGTGCAAGAAATAATCCTAATTGAGCGAATGAAAACTCCTCTGTGGAGAGAGGAGCTGCTGTACTCCTTACAGGAGCACCTGCTTCCCCTTTTTTTGCCAGCTTTTTGTGTTATACCTCTGAGAAATGTTGGGATGTTATGAAAAAGAAATGTTAAAAGGAAAATACTTCATTTCAGAGTCAATAATTCAATATTGGATATTCCGGAACAAAAAGCCAAAGGTCTGGTGTGGAGTTTTGTATCACTGAGAGCATGAGGTCAAGGTAGTTTTTCGGGAGCATGATTTTAGATATTTTAATTAGTGGGGAATATAATGGAAGAAATATTAAAGAAATATGTATATTTACCACACACTGTCTTCACTCAAGTGCAGGTTGTTTCCAGACACATCAATGTACTTATCAATACTCAGATTTAGGTTTTTGTCATGGGCAGAGTTGAAGTTTGTAATAACACGAGTAGGTATTCCCAAGCATCTCAGCACTGTAATACAGAATACCATAAAAGCTCTGTAAACCTATTTTGCACACATTTAGAAAGGGTTTTTCTCGTTCAGTTTAGTCTACGTTTTCAGTGGTGAAACAAACCCTCAGAAATTTCCCTCCAGCTATGATGCAAGTCACAATCATTGTGCAAAATTGTTTAAAAGACACTTTGACTGACGTGATATGCTTAGCTATCATGTCCTTTTTAATAAGAGTTTGGTTCACCCATATATTTTAATCTTAGATTCTTCATCCTGTTCTCTTTCCCATGTTCTCTCTGTTTGTTTCTTTTTCCACTTACAGAGATACACCTCTCAATTTTCTTTTGTATTTTCCCCAAAGAGGTTCTTGCGTCTCAGAGCAGCTCTTACTGGACACTGCTAGGGTGAAATGATTTTCCTTGCAGCTCCCTTTGCAGGTCCTCAGAATTGTGACTTGCTCTTTGTGTCGCCAGCAGGTAAGACACAGCAGTAGAAAACCGGGCAGTGAGGAGACAGACTTAAAAGAGTGCTGGTTTTCTTCGAATCCTGGCTTTGAAACAAGAAACCTTGCTCTTTTCACCAGCCCAGCCTGGAAAACCCCTTTGTTTTTTGTTTGTTTACTCACAAAGCTGGCATGCCTTATTACAGCCTGTAAACTGACGGATTAACCCTTCGTACGTGGAGAGCAGAGGTTCTTCACTCTCCCAGTCAAAGCTGAAACAGCTTGAACGTTATTGTCACCAAGTCCAGGCTGCAGAACTCGTAGTGAGCTGCCTCTGGGGTGTCATTTCCATCTCTCCCCGTGTACCTGTGCACGTGACTCCTGCAAAGACCCAGCACTGGCCGTAGCGGACGGGCCGGTACCGGGCGCGGTACCACTTCCGAAGGATGCTCACACTCCCGCTCCAGCGCAGGGGGTTGGTTCCTGAGCGGAACTTCCCACTCCACTTCCCTTCCACTACGCCCTTCTCGTCATTGCTGTTAACCTGAAAGAGTCCTTCTCATGAGAGAATTCAAGTATTTACAGGAAAAGAGAGAGGGAAATGGGTAGAAGTGACCCAGTGTGAGTAGCATGGTTCTCATTGGGTGGTGGGGCAGAATATTTGGATCTTAGAATTTTGTCTGCTTGAAGGCCGCAAATGGATCAAACCCAGACCAGATTGTAGAATCTGGTGATTCAAAACTGCCCTGTTTTCAGTACAAATGGTCCCAAATGCACTGACTGACCCCTGTGGATGTTTCCTCTGTTTCATCTGTTGATCTCACCTCCTTGTATGTCATTACTCTCCTAGACTGTGCATTCACATTCTCAAGTGATTTATGGAAGCCTTGAGAAATCCATCTTTTCTCTGAACGTGTATTTGTATCAAATGTGCAGATAGTACTCACAGCTTGCTCAAACTTGTTAGATGTGGTTGCATATATTTGTGCACATCCATCCCTGTTTAAGTGTGGTGGTACAGGATGCAGGAAGTTATTTAAATTTTTTTTAATTATTTGTACTTATAGTAATTTTATACATCTGACTAGAGCTATTTACTTTATGTTGAAGCTGAGAATGCCTAAAGTGAGTGCTGTCCAAAGGGCTGAAAAATAGCACAGCTATAAAGGAGGAATCTCAGCTAAGGAATGTGATGAGGCATGTGTTATTTATAAAATGGAAAACTTTCAGCTGCCTAGTTGTGCAGTTATGTGTTTGTGAAGATGGGCGTGTGCTGAGAAGTTGCAACTATTTGTTGCAAGAAATGATAAAAACCTCACTGAACAAATATCCCTTAAGTAAAGTTTTCCAAAATATTTCGTGCTTCTCTTGGTGTTTGAAAAACTTAGCAGGTGATTTCAGAATAGACAAAGGCTTTCAAAATTGGTGCAAAGATCTAATGGACTTAAAATCTGTTAGGAAAATACATCTGAGGTTCGACGTTCTTCATAATTTCTTGGAAACATTCCTTCAGTCGTGAGCAAACTTCTGGGAAGAAGAATAAATCTCCACTTTATCTATCTTGTGGCTATTTTTTGCTGGGCTACACGTGTAAAACACTGAGGAATTCACTCTCAAGCATGAGTGTGGATTGAGGTTTTGTTGGTAGGTGCATTTCCAGCTGTAAGCGCTGGATCACTTTACCATGGCACTGATAACCCTGCTCACGTAGACAGGGCAGTTCCGCTGGGAGACGTCCGCAGCTGGGTCCTCGCGGTGGTTCAGGCTCCGATCCAGAATAGCCAGAGAGATATCAAGGATGTCCTCTTCAAACTGGAATAAAAAACCCCAGTATTTTAAAGGCTAATTTCATAAGAAAACCCAAGGATGAACTCCCCACCAAGTTTCCTTCTCCGAGCATGGGAGGAAGATGTTGGGAATAGAGGTGTTTTCTGTACTGCTAAAGAAAATCGGGCCAAGAAGAAAACATAAGCATTAAGCTGCCAACTCTCCACAGTATTTTAAAGATGAGCACAGTATGGGGCAGTCACCACTGGCATTCATGAGGACATTACGTGGCCTGGTGGCACAGACAAGACCAGGGCGGGTTGGGTTCAGCAGGGGTCACACCCTGCCACATCCTGCCTGTTATGAAAGCTTTGCTCCCATGGGCTGCCTCCACTTCATATCAGGTGATCTGAACTGAAAGAAACCCACAAAAATAATTATTGTGGATTAGGGTCACAGAGACATTGACTGGGCCCAGAGAACGCCCAGTGCTTGGCTGGGTAGATGTGGGCAGGCAAGGATGGCCCTTGGGCTCTGAGACAGAAAGGAACTCTGGACTTGTTTGATTTATCAGTGTAAAAGCAGCCATGGGATCAGGAGGATCAATAGAATTGCTGTCTGCAAATGCTGCTGCAGTTGGAGGGCATGAAGTGGCCAGGAATGGTTCTGGCTGGCCTGGGCAGTTGAGGATGGCTGAAGATGGGCTGTAGCTCTGACTGTGCAGCGGTTACACTCAGAGGGCCAAACTGATTTTCAAAAATTCCAACACTAATTGTTTCAGTTGAGTACATCTGGGGTATCCTTTTAGTGTCTTCTGCCCCATTACTCAACAGATTGCATAAATATTTACATGCACTGGCTTTGCAATATCCAGTGACTTTCTCTGCTCTCTGCAAGGGTCAAAAAAACAAGTACAGTTTTACCAGTTGGTGTAACAGGCAAAAGAAAACTAAAATTATGCTTTGTTTCTTTAATTTCTGTATCAGCACATGCCACACAGGGGAAATGATCCTGATGCTGCTGTCTGTAACCTAGTGATAAATGAGATACATATCTGCAAGAAAATCTGAAGTGAGTAATATTGAACCCTTATACTGTGAGAGAATGATTTTTTTCTCCCCAAGAGCCTATTTACCCACTATTCTTATTTTGAAAGTTCTGGAAGAGGTGGTGCTGTTTACCTGTCCATAGTTCCAAGCTTCTTGTTGGATATCTTTCTCCACTCCCTGAAATATGATTCCACTGTCATTCAGAACATACTCCTGCCGCTCCTTTTCATTAGCCATGTAGACATCATCATCTACAAGCAGAATGAGACATGATGGCTGGAAGGAAATTGTTTTGCTGTAACTGAAAATCTCAAATAGAGGCCAGTGCTAGGGATCAGGTGAGGCTGCATTCAGGCTTAGAACTCTCTGCTACACCTCTGCAGCCATTTAGAGAGTGAATAAAATAAGAATGAAATTCCTTTCAGGGTAACTGGCTGTGCTCCCATCCCTTCGGTAAGTGCAGTGTGTCATACTGGTACATGTTACTTGTTTTACAACTGAATGCAGGAATCAGTGGGAAAATCAGAGGAAAAAAAATTAGAATGAGTATTTGGAATGTTTACTGCCTTTGATTTCTTATCCTACAAGCAAGATTCTGGGTCTTTGATGCCTCGCAACACTGAAGAAGGGACAAAAACTTGATCCTCGATGTTGAGCAAAAATCCAACTTTCTGTAGCTGTGACGGTCACTTACAGGTTTTACTGTGACTCCCAGATTTCCAGGCTGAAACAATGAGTTATTTGAAGAATGTGATATGTCAGAGCATACCTGGACACCAGGGATTGAAGAGTAGCACAAACTGGCCCAGGACTTTGGAAGAGACCTTGTTCCCAGCAAGGACGTGGAGCTGGAGTTTGTATCGTCCGATGACAGCATCGGCTGGGCTGAGGATGGTGAAGTTCAGGCAGCGAGGCTCGCTGGGCTCTTGGGCTGCACTCCAGCCACTGGCAGCCTCCTCAGAAAGGGCAAATACGGCCTTGGTCTGCTGAGATTCTGCTGGAGATGGTCCTGCCACAGAGAATGGGTGTACTGGGGATGGTGGTTTGTGAGAGGTAGAGGTGAATTCTGTGTGGGGACCAGAGTGAGGATAACGTGCAGTGTTGCAGGGATGTCCTTAGGAGCAGAGATACAGCCTTGGCTTTGGAATGAGGATGCTCCTGCCTTCCTTCTAATTATTACCTAAACTGTCTCATGCCTTAAGGTATAGATCTAACTTTAAAATGGGAACTCTTAAGCCTAAAAGGACAAGAAATCCTGAGTGAACCAGGACAAAGCTTATTGTTTCAAGAATGGGCCGTGTAGACCTGTAAGGCACAAGTATTTTGGAGCTGGAGTAACCTGGGTATGAGATGATTGCCATGGGGAGATTACCTGTGCTTGCAATAAAGGTGAAGTTGTCCCAAGATTGCGCTGTTGTTTTGAGGTTCAGAGAGATGCTGAAGGGCTGCCCTCTCCTCAAGATTACTTCTGTGCTGCTGTAATCAGAGGTGTGGTGTGCAGCTTTGTTTAGTTTGGATTGCCAGTTGACTTTTCCTATTTTTAGGGCTAGAAAGACACAAGACGTTAATTAAAAACGTTTTCCTTCAGACTTACACACCTTTTCATTGTGTCTAATGTACTAATTTTATTATATTAATATACAGCTGGCATTATGTGCTATATGAAAAAAGAAAAATCCATTGTTATTAAAAATTGAAAAAAGGCCAGAGAGTTAGGCAAACAGCTAAAAGATGAACCTTTTTCTGTAGGGCTCTTTCAGAAAGAGAAAAAAATATTCAAAGTTCAGAGAATTCATCTTTGATTTAAACAAATATCAAAATTTTTGTGTTTAGGTAAGACTTTGGTAAAGTCCGAAGAGACTGTTCCTTCCTTCTATTCTTCCTGCTCCTTCCTTCTATTCTTCCTGCTCCTTTTCTGTGGTAATATCTTGTTCCCACAATGCATTACAGATTTACAGAAAGAAGTATTAAAACTCTCATCAGGAAATGCAAGGCTGATTCTGGAAACACTGCCTGACAGATGATGGCTAGAAGGTTGGTATCTTCAGTGTGGAACTTGCTTGTTATCTTCTCACGTATCTTGTATCTAAGTTAATTTACGGTCTTGTAGCTTGAAGCTGGGTGTTATTTCACACTCTGCTGGAAAAAGATTACAAGCATATCCACAAGAGGAGTGGCATATCTCGAGGCAGTGCTATGGGTTGATCTATTGTATCATGATAGATTGCCTAATTGTGAAAATGGGACACTGAAGCTCAGATTACAAAAGCTTCAAGCTTTCTCCTTCCTTGATAAATTAAAAAGTTCCCACAACAACAAAGAAAAACAAAGCAGAAAAATGCAGATTCCCCTATGAAAACAGGTGTTTGGAAAGTGCCCTTTCCCAGTATGATATATCCAGAGGAGTTTCAGGTGAAGAAAACCCGCTCTGACTGGAGCTTATTAACCCTGTGCAGAATAATGGCGCTGTAAGCAACATTTCCATCATTTCACTGAACCGAGAAAGGGGCTCATATCTGAGGGAATCCATAGAGGTCTACTATAATAATAGAGAGGCTGAGATTTCAGTTTTCTGCTGTACTTGCAGCACGGAGTTATATTTTGTGAAGGCTTGCTAAAAGCGTAATTATACTAATTTTTCAGCTTTTTGGAAGAAATGTGCATTTCCGAGGCATACTCCAGGCAGTAAAGGCCTGGAGCAAGTGACTTTCCTGTAGTCTGTGTGCACAAGCACATGTGAGTGTTTTCAGTTAAGGGTCTTGCTTCAGATGTGTCACCTGGAGACAGAAATTCCATTGGCAGGAGTGTGATGCTTGAGTCACGTGATGTGAAATGCCTGGAAAGCGTGTCGCTTGCGTCATCACTCCATTTTCCTGGCTTAAACATGTTTAATTGAAAGGGACCTATGGAAAGCATCATTCCTAATATCAAGTCCTCTAATTTAAGAGTGACTTAGAAGGTGTTTCTGAAGGGCACTTTGGACTCAGGGTTTGAAAAGGAGTCCGTTTGCCTCGCTGCTCTTTATCCATGTGTATCCCAGGCTCCGTGGGGCAGGGAGCACCACGTGTTGTGAGCTCTGCAGGGATGCAGGAAACTGAGAGCATTTTGCACATCTGCAAATAAAAATTTCATGCGTAGAAGATTTAATGGCAACCAAACCATGGGCTTGATATTAGTGAGGCTCTGATGCTGAAGGACCCAAACAGTGCTGCTAAAGACTGTCAAGAGTGCAGGCAAGGACAAGATGTCCAACAGAGGAAGAGGGGAAGTGAGCAGAAGGGGGAAAGATAAAGAAGGCAGCAGCCAGCATTGGTTTGCTCTAACAATTTACTGCATCAATAGTTCAATTTGCCTTGCAAAGTTCATGGCTGCACAGGCATTTCTAGAGAATACGTACAAGAGATCAGGAAGAAAAGTTCCCTATATGGGGCAAGAGCACAGTAAAGCTTGATGCCAGTCTTTTGTCCACGTGAATCTCAAATTTATCCTCGTTTTGATCTTCACAGTTTCAATTTCAATCTTATAATTTCTTCTTCTTCTTTCAGTACCTATGAGGAAAACTAATTTTCTATAATTCTGCTAGTGTGCAATTGGCCAAAAATTTGTTTGGGTGTCCATCCTGTAATGCACAGGCATTGGGAGCGTGCTCAGAAGGAAAAGCCTGGTGGTCACTGCTGAAGATGCTGACCATGGTGCACACAGGGTTCTCTTTGCCTTTTGGCTGGAAGCTGAAGCTCTAAGAGGAAAACATCTTTAGGCTGAACCGTAGTCTGTGTGTGAGTATTCCATGGTACCCGTGTCTGACTCGAGATCTGCGCAGTCAGCGTGGAGTGAGCACAGCGACTGCAATCCCAGACAAGCAGCACTCAGCTGGCAGAGACCCTCTTGGGAGTCCAGGGGCCACCAAGTGACCTGGCTGAGGCATTGCTTCATCTGATCTTAGAGCCTGGGATTTCCATGTAGCAGTTTGATGCCCCAGTCACTAGCCAATAGTTTAATTAGGTGGCTGCAAAAGCACTGGATAGAGCAGTTAATTGATATGATAGAAAAATACTTTCTTACCCTACTTTTATGTGTTAATGGAAAAAAAAAAAGATTCAAGACCCATGATAATAAAAGAAAAAAGAAAATCAGTTCTAGTAGAAAAAACAACACACTTAAGCTAAAAGAGCAAAGTTCCTGAGAGAGCAGCTAGATGTAATTTATATTGTTTCCTCAGCAAATAGTGGTTTGGAAGAGGGATGTCTGGAGCCATCAGGCTGGATGAACTTACCTGCCATAAGGATTCTTTCTTCTTTTCCACACTTGTGCGTAGCTCAGGTTACGGTTACAAAAGTGTGCAAGAACATTCTAAATCCTCTTCCACCAGCACCAGTAATGAAAGGCTCAGGGCTGGACTTGGCTACTTAGGCTGGAGTTTATACAAGCTGGGTGTGACCTGTGGTCGGTAGCCACTGTTTTTGTAGTGATATCCTACGTGAGCATCCACTGATGACTGATTTAATTGCACAATCTTGAATCCAATTATCCTTATGTAAAACTGGTGAATTACTGAGGAAAGATGATAATCAGTCCTGGCATTTAGAGAGGAAAGTGTCCGGAACTGGGTCCAATGAAGGAAATATTATCTTAAGCAGACAGAAGCAAATTAATTTTAGATGCTTTGGTTTGTGTCAGTTTAGGTTTTTGGGGGCCCTATGTACAGAGGGCAAGTGTAGACTAACATACCTATGGTACAGTACAGCTCTGTAGACCATGGAGTGATCCAAGTAGATTAATAGTAATTAATGTTACTTCAGGTGGCTTTTTTCCCCACTTTTTTTTTTTTTTTTCTTTTAAAGGCATCTGTCCAAAGATCTTCCACATAACTGCATATAGTTCATTCTGTCTTTGCCACAACACTATTGTAAAAATGCTTCCTTCTCATTATCTCATTATTACCTATAATCTGCATTTCTTCTCTAAGGAGCAGCACTTGCCAGGGGAGGGGGCATTGTTGTGCAGTCAGCTGTGATGGGGGACTTGTGTTAAGTAAAGAGAAGTGTTTAATGGCTGCCTCTGCTTCTAATAATTTTTCTTTGTAGTTTGGTGCTCATCATACATGCACATAGTTTCTCTGTAGCTGTTTGGCTTGGCAAGGTTGGTTGGGCCCTGGAGGAAGCTACAGAGCTGCTTTACTGGTGTGAGCCCTGCCCACTGTAATTACAGGCGCTCTGCTCCTGCAGCTCCCTCCTGCCCTCTCCTCCCTCATCCCTCACCCTGTGTAACAGTTTATCTAAAACCATGCCCTGTCAATTTGTCCCAAGAGTAAGTTGCAGACTGCTCTGGACTTACAGTGGGCTGTAATGAAGAGTAAGTGGTGTCAGGAGAAGGGATAATCTCTTATTTTCCTCACCTCTACATTCTACCTTGGGTCTTTTTTTCAGTTCTGTTTCCTGTTTTGTTTCCACTTTCATATCAAGATTGCCAGGAACTAAAAAGGCAAATTAATTGCCTGCAATTCAAACAAACAAACAAACAATCAAACAAATAAATAAATAAAAGAGAATCTAAAGGGATTTCTATTTTTTTTTTTTTGTTTTGTTTTGTTTTGTTTTTTGGTTTTTTTTTTGTTTTTTTTTTTTGTAAAAATCTGTGATTATGTCTGGATCCCTCAGACTTTGAAACATGATCAGCTGTCAGACAAAAATGCCCATGTCCATAATTCCTGACATCTCTCTTGTGGCTTGTTAAGTCTGGTTCACACTTTTGGTAAGCCACAAAGCCAAGGTAGCTCTTCAGGCTTGGCAGAGCTGTTTGCACACCACGATTGCCCCACATCCTGCTCTGAGGCTGCCCTGGCAGCTCCTGTACCTGGTCAGCTCTGGAGAGCTGCAGGAACTGGGAAGCCTTACAGCTACTTACAGATGGGTTTCAGGGGACACCTGGTGCCTGGAAATGCTGGGATGGGGAACCCACAAAAGAGGCTCCTGTCTGCAGACCCTGACAAGCGTGGGGTCTGCGCTGCCCCTGAGGGAGCCAGGGGAGGGTTTGAAGACAAATGTGTCCCTTGTCCTCAGTGGCCTTACACTGGTGGGAAAGAGGAGTTATTTACCCTGTGTTGCTGGCTGCCACACTATTGCAAAACCCTCCCTGTGCTCTGTGGTGCCTGGGACTCCCAGGCTGCATTAGGATTAAATTACTGTTTTGAATATGTACATGTGTTCTTCTCTCTGTGACAAGCCTGTGCCCACAGGCTACACAAATACTGCTGTGGACCCCAAACATCACTTTTCCCAGCCTTCCCAGGCTTTTTTCCTCCCCATTCCCAGAATTAGAGGTGTCACAAATACAGAAATTAGGTCAACAATGGAGGAAATGTTGCACTCTTCTAGGTTAGTGGCTCGTGAAATGAAGAAAAAAAAGAACTTTTCCTCAGTCTTGTCATTTCTTGTAATACCCCCATGGAATGTATAAATCATAACAAAACAATACAGATGAGAATAATTTTTATTTATTGCTGACAATTAGAATGTGGTTGAAAAGAAATTGTATTAATTATCTGAGGGAAAAGTCAAAACTGAGAGCTTAACAGAATGAGATTTGAAAATAGGGAAACTATTTCTACAAAGAAGGGGCTTCATTTCTTTCTTTTGTCAGGGGGTGGGAGAAAAGAGAAATACAATTAAAGACTAAATAATTAAGCACCATGAAAGCAGACTTGATTCTATTGCAATGTCACCGATTTTGTGCAAAGTTCCTTTTTGCCTCCACTGTCCCTCTACAGAGGAGAGTGTCTTGTGTTTATGCTGAAATGGAAGGTTGATTCCATCACATTTATGCAGGTGCTACTGCAATTGTTACAAATCCCTTAACGTGTGAAAATTTGTCACAAGAGAAGTCTACTTGCAGCTGTAAGGGCCCAGCCCTGCGAGGTGTGAACTCAAAATAAATTTTTGATCTCTCCCTCGGTGCCAGTCTTGCCAAGCTGAAAAAAAAAAAAAAGAAGAGCAAGAAAAATAATTTAGTTCAGGCTTGCATTGTCCTTTATGAGATTCCCAAGAAACAGAACTGCAGTTACTTGTGACCCAGCCTTGGGGTTTGAGAATTATTGAGGATTTGAGACTTTGTGTAGACTAAGAAATGAGAAAGGACAGCACCATCTTCCTTTACTCTCAGATGGAATTATGGAAAAGAGAGATGCAATGTCACAGCTCCATCTTAGGGCTGCATGCAAATTTGGATAGTCAGCACAAACTCAGAATAGAAAAACTCTGATGTCAAAGGTCAGTACTCTGTCCAATGACTGCTTGGTTCATATCTATTTTGGCAATAATGATTTTTCTAATGGCCATTGTGCTTTGGTTTGTATCCCCTTTTGGCCTAAATTGGCTTAGTCTTTTACTGGAATAATGTTTTCTTTTTTTTTATGGATTATTAAGTTCAAATAGTTCCTCAGCCAAAGCAAGTCAGGCTGTTTTACAATAGAAGAAACTTTAGGAAATACAAGTTATTACTCAACACTGAGCTGATCCATAAAGCAGCAGAGTCTGGAGAAAAGAAATAAAAAGAGCAATTTGCTTTAATGTTTTGGAAAGGCAAGTTTTTTCCTGCTTTAAAGGAGAACAGAACAACTTTTTGTTTGGGCTAAACCAAGGGGAGTGTCTGACTCGTGTGCTTTAGTCTAATTATCTTTGTAGTATCAGGGTATTTTATATGAAGATAAAAACAGAAAGCCAAACTGTAGAATAAGCTGCAGAGAGACAAAAGAATTTGACATGTGAATTTGCTTTCCCAGGAAAGAAGAATGTTAGCCAGTCTGAGTTGTCAAAGAAGCTCTATGTGGAAAAAACACCACATGATTAAGGAATCATATATCTACATATATTTGGTGGCATTTTTGTTTTCAGAAACAGAAAATACAAAAAAAAGACAAGTCAAGTGTGGGTTTTTTTTTTTTTCCTTCTTTCTCTTTGAGAAATTAGACGTGCTGTTGGTCATGCTGGGAGCAGTGAGTGTTTGCTGAGGTTGCACTTACTTTATCTTGACCTGTTGGTTCATGAGAGTCACCAGCAGCACACAGCGGCTCACGGGCTCCGGCAGGGGGTTGGCGTACGAGATCTCCAGAGACACAGCTTTGTTCACCACAACCCTCCGGGGCAGCTGAGGGACACAACACATTTCTGATCACTCCCTGGTTTTTGCTTCCCTGGAGTCAGAATTCAGTGGAGTTGCAAGTGGCTTCCCTAGTGTTTGAAAGCTGGATGTGGCTTAGCTCAATAGAGCTGCCCAACTGTCTGCAATATTTTGTGCGTAATTTCGGTGAAACAGAGCCCTGGCTACACAGACATGCCCCATGAAGCCTGTCCTATCTTTTGGTTTCTGAGTGGCTTTTTTTTCTTTTTTGGCACATCTTTGATTAGGATTAAAGTGCTAAAACAATATGAGCTGGCTCTAGCACTGGTTAGATTTAAGGGTTTAAATCTGTATTTTGGCAAAGTTCTTTAAGGACAGCACAAGCACTTGCCAATACATGGAATGAAAACAAGTACTGCGGAACATAAGGCAGTGGCTTGTGACTGGGGGGAAAAAAAAGGTAACAGAGCTGTTCTGAAAAACCAGGCAGATTCAGGCCAAGGTTCCGAACTGGCCTCTCACATCCTTGCATTCTCAATTCAGGCAGGCAGAGTTTTAGAACAACATCTGAAATGGCAGCCTAAGAGTGATGCTTTTATCCCCATATTCTCATCTTAAGATTTGAGCTCCAGAAAGACCTTTCAGCATCTGTTCAGAACATCAGGGAGAAAATTGTTCACCTTAATGATGATGTTTGTGTCCTCTAAAATGATTGTCTTCTCCACCAGCAGCTTCAGCCCGTGTGTGCGCATGACTTCACACAAAGCAGTAACTTGGATCCTTTTGTCAGTAGTCAGATATTTTCCATAATGAGTATAAGGGATCTTTACCCGGATATGCTTTCCTAGAATTCAGATATATTTTTAGGAACCATTACATTTTCAAAGCAAGCTAAAGAAAAAAAGAGTTATAGTGAGGGGTTTTGTTAATTACTCAAGAGAAAAAAGGTGGCAGTGGAGTTTGTTTATATTTCCTTCTTGTGAGACTGATTGTGTATTTCCCTTTTCTGGTGATCCTTGCCTGCTTTAACTCATTTGACCCTTACAGTTTTGAATAGAGGATTTTGGCCTGAAACTGAGGGAGTCTGCTCATCTGCATTTCAGTGGATTCCCTGACCCTTTGTACTTCTTATGATTAGAGGTATAACCATTTTAATCTATTCCCTCTTTACATCCTCTTTATTTTACCTCAGTCAAGAAGAAAGTTTGGGTCAAGTTTCACAGAGTTCCTTTTCAAGTGACCTGGTCAGCTGCTCACTGTAGTCCTACAACTTTTCTGCTGTGTATGGGAAAAATGTTTATCTTTGTAGCCCCTGGGGATGAAAAAGATCTCTATAATAAATTCAATAGTCTTGACTCTTCAAAAGAGAGACAGAGGTTCACTGTAATTTTTAAACTTTTTGCTACTTGATTTTTTTTCAAGTGCTGCCTGTTGAGTGCCAGAAGGCACACACCAGACTTTTTTTATTTATTAAGAGTAAGGTGGGTTCCTGTATAATAATCACCACACACACACATGCACATATATAAATATATATATAAAAACCATGACACACACACATAGTGCTGCTTCTGGAGCTATAACCTAAGTGAAGCCTTCTATGTAACGTATCATGAAACATCCAATTAATGCTTGAACTAGTGAAAATTTTCCGAGGGGGAAGAAAAAAAAAAAGTAAAATGTACTCATAAACAATGCTACCAAGAGGTGGAATGAGTAGATGCACTACAAAGCTGATACAGCTATTACACTGATGCCTCTTCCTTCCAGTTGCCTTCCTGTGGCTAGGAACAGATCTATATTGGCTCCTTAGGGACATTAAATTTACCTTGTCTAGGACCAAGCTCCACAGAAGTGGCTGCCTTCAGGATCTCTGTCACTGTTCTCCTTGTGTACAGGATGGTGGAGGCGCTCATGTCCACCCTCACGCTCTTGCGGTCGGAGGAGAGGTTGTTGAGGACCAGGATTAGGTTAATGTCTTTGCCAAAAACTGGAGGCTCAGCCAGCTTGAATTTCCCAGCAATCCCAGGGTTTCTCATTGTCTCTGAAGATCCTCCCCCAGGAGAGTCTGTGCGTCCTTCTGTGACGCTTGTTCCCAATATCTTAGCCAAGGCCTTTTTATAGACTCGTCTTTCCTCAGAAGAACCTGGTGGAAGCAGAGAACCAAGTAAAATTCCGCTTTTGTTGCAAATGCACTTCCGCAGTGTAAAGTTTTTCAGACCAATTCAGGGTGTCAGCATCACTCAGAAATATGCCATACCTAAAAGCTCTCTGTGTCTTCATTAAGCCTCCGTTCAGGTTTTTCACTACTGTTACAAGGTGAATAAATCACTAAAATGAAATATGATGCAGTTGTCTTTTTTAGGAGTGAGATTTCTTTTTCTCTGGTCAGACCATGAAGTAGTATGCTGAGTGATACCCTGCTGATCTGATGACAGCCAGCCTCTGTATTAAACACGGTTGCACTAAAACACAGGAGTGAATCCCTGAGGGTTTGTCTGTCTTGGGTAGTAAAATGTATTTTATGGCCCTGTCTTGTGTATGCATTAAATTTTACACTTCTGTGGAAGGGACTAAAGTATATTTTGTATTGTTCCTTAATAAGGAAGCTACTGAATGCATAAACCCAGAAATATCACACCCAGAGTATTAAGAAAGTAATCTGAGCAGAAACATTTTCTGAAGGTAGGGGAGATATGTTTAAACTAAGCATGTTACCCACTGTAGCTTCCCAGCACCAAGGATTCAGTAGGCAATAATAGGAGACCATTTGTGCTAATTCCTCTACCTTCTGGATATTTGTAGTTAGCAGTGATATCCACACGGCCATTGCTGCCCACAGCTTTGGTGCTGATAGACCTGCCAATGATTTCAGTATCACAATAAACTCTTTTCTTAGTTCCATCATTGTACACAATCCATCTGTTGCAGTCAGCGTTCACCTCTGAGTACACAAACAAGGTGTCGTAATCCAGGTTTACTTCACCTTCTTTGATGGCTAAGACAGATGCAGGGCCACACTGAAAAATTCCTAAAATGCAGGGGAAAAAAATAAGAAGAAGAAAAAAAAAAGGTTAAACTTTATTAGTTGTGCTCAGTTTGGAGAGGGACTCTTAAGTCAGGCTGAGAACTTAGGCTGTTACCTCTGCTTTGTTCTTGTGGAGTTGCATCTAGAACCTGCCACCCATTGTATGGTCTTCCCAGGTCTGGGCGAATGAACCAGCTTTCGTTCCAGACATGATAATCCCTGGAGACAAAGAGCAATGTCCAAAAAGCACGATAATACAGTCATGCAAACTTCCAACTGGGGAGTAGTAGTGAATTTTTTTTTAAAAAATATTCTAAACTCTAAACTGAGACACAAACTCTCAGGTTACAGTACCTCTTTCAAAGGGCAGATTTACTGCCTGCTTTTGAGGTATAGACCTCAGGGCAGGGAGGGAGAAAATCATGAAGTACGTTGTTTGTTTGTTTTCAAAATGGATGTCTGCAGTGTTAATTTAGATGGTTGTATTACATTTTGGCCACTCCATTGCTTTTGTACTACCAGTGCTCATGTTTTTAAGTCTCCTACAGCCCCTCTGTTGTTGGTGAGATGGAAGAAATGATATTTACCATGTGGAATCCTTGCTGATGTTAAGACTCCTTCCAGAGCTGTCATAGTACTTATCGATACTCAGGTTTCTATCCACATCATGGGCAGAGTTAAAATTTGAAACCAAACGAGTTGGAATCCCCAAGCACCTCAAAACTGAAATATATTTTATAAAAAAACACACGAGCAAGAAATGCAACAGAACCCACACGGCTTTAGTTCAATGATTACAAATATCTGAGAAACAAAGCATCTAAATATTTTGTGATTCTTCAGCATTAGTGCTCTTCACAGCACTGTTCCTTTTGTAGAAATTATTGCTTCGTAGCTTTGATAAAACCAGAGGGCCCAGGTGCCTCCATTTCACCCCAGTCCTCTACCCTTGCAGCTTACCTGTGCACATCACACCTGCAAAAACCCAGCACTGGCCGTACTGAACAGGCCTGTAGTTGTCCTGACGCCATTTCTTGAGGATCACCACGCTGCCATCCCATCTGGATGGGTTCTCATGCGAGTGGAAACTTCCTTGCCACTTCCCCAGGAGAACTCCATTGTCGTTATCATTTCCATTGATCTAAAAAGAGGCCAATGGACAGAATGCATGTACTTATTTGTCTGGAATGAGCTGTATCTACCTCATTCTACTGCTTAGGGTGCAGGTGGCTGAGTCTCAGTGGTGCTTTCTGCTAACTCATCTGGGGTTGGGGTTAAGTTTTCCATTTCTTACCATAGAACTGATTACTCGGCCCACGTATTTAGGATCTCCTCTTCGTGACACATCCATGGCTGGGTCCTGACGGTAGTACAGGCTCAGATCAAGCATGGTGAGACAGATGTTTAGAAGGTCTTGAAACTGTGGTCAGATAAGACACATTTTTGAGGAAATGGATGGTTTCACAAACCGAATTAAAGGAGATTTTACTGCAGTTCCTCCTTTCTGAGATATCCCAGCCCAAAGGTGATAGGGGCAGTGGGGCACACTGTGAGCAAACCATAAGTTAAGCTCCACAGGTCTGTGCAGTTATTACATAAACAGCAAATAATGGTAAGATAAAGGCTGTAGGAGACAGAATGAGAGTCCAAACAAATTCCTTGTGACTTACCTGTCCATAATACCACCCTCTTGCTTCAATATACCTTGCATTGCCCACAAAGATTATCCCATTTTCATTTAGAACATATTCTTGTCTCTCATTTTCATTGGACATGTAGACATCATCACCTGAAAACCAAGTTGGGCAGACTTAAAGCTGAGAATACCAGCAACCTTTCAGAAACATTTTTGTCCTGATTTAGCAAGAGAAAAATTCTATTTGCAAAATGGAATTGTTACAGCTCCATGAACAGTTTCAGTGATGCCTGTTTTTATATATGGTCAGGGAAGGTGTGTGTGTGTGGGGGGGGGTGGGGGGGTGAAAGAAGGATCCATATTATACTACTTAATTTTTTCCCCCTACTTTTAGTGTAGCCTTGTGTATTATCTAAATGTCCCCTGTCTGCACATTGTATCTCTGTGAGGAAGAGAGACAAAAGCCCAGGCCAGCTCACCACATTTTTCTGTCTTCTCAGGGTAGTTAGAACTGGAATAGATAATTGAAAAGAACCACATAAATGACATTTTTCTCTCTTTTCCAGATGTGTTTGTCTTGTTTTAAGATTCGTCAATGAGGACCTTTGCTTGCCTGATCCAAAGTCCTATCGAAATGCTATTCTGCTCAGCCATTCACTTGGAGTTCACTGTTCCTCATTTTTTCTCCAAGTTTATGGCACAGTATTTAGCTGCTGTGAAAGCACAGGTTCTCACAGAGGTTTAGGTTGTTTTGGTCACTCTTCAGGTAGCAATATCTGCTTAGCTCTGCTTTTAATTCTATAATGTTTAAAGATATTTTCTGAAAGGTTCAGGACTTCAGGAAATACATAAAAAAAGACCAGCTTTTCTATTTTATTGAATCAACTTCTTTACCTTCCTATGGGCACTTCCCATCCTTCCCCTCCTGCAAACAAAAAGATTGCAGTTTATTTTAAAAATTGCATCGTGTGATATAAATCTGTTTTTGTGGTTGTTGTCCACACTTTTTAGAAAATAATATCATCACTGTTGATTCCTGAGGTTTTGGGGTGGCATGGACATGGAGATCTAAGTGCAGTTTCAGGTGCTGCACTTCAAGTTGTAGACTAGTTGGAAAAAGTGGGAGGAGCACTAAGAATGCTCAGCATTCCTGAAAATCTGAAGTATGAATTAACACAGAATTATTTAAGGTAGGAAGAAAATGGGAGTGAGGAATGGGGCAAGCATTGAAATCAATTCCAGAAATTCTTGTGAAGAGGATGGGGCAGGGGGAAATCAAATCTATTGTGGTGTCAATCATAAGTAGGACAAGAAATTATATACTGAAGTCGAAGCAAGAAAGATTTGGTTAGTTACTAGGATAAAGATCTAATAGAAAGCTTGTGTTTTATTGGAAGGAATTGCCAGGGGAGGTGCTGGAGCTTCCCTAATGGCTGGTCATTAAGAAGGAATTCAAGACTTCTCAGGAATGACTTAAGTGCTGAACTGAACCTGCTTTAGAGCCTTGGTGTGGGACTAGATGACTTTCTAAGATTCTTCTAGCTTTGTGAGTTTATTATTCTGAGCAATATAGATGTCCTTGTATAATCCCTTGAAGAACATATATTTTTTTCCTCCCTTAATGTTTGTGTGGTCTCAATAAATGCTTATAGCTTGCTGAGCTAATTCTTTTTTTTTAATTATTATTTTTTCTGGTCCAGAAGATTTTTCATGTGTTCATTTATCCTAGCAACCCTTGACTGAACATGGTTTAATTCTTGTCATCTCATCCAATGGCATTAACATTTAAATCTAACTGTTTTCTCTTATACAGCTAAGATTGCATTTTACTTTTTCAGGGCCATTTCATTTTGGTTCTTGTTCTTTGATTAACAAGGGCTTTCACATTCTTCATGATTTCCAGGTGATAAGTCTGTCACTAAAATCATTGTTATTTCTCCCTAGGGGTGTTGTATTTCCTATTATTATATCTTATTTCTTCTCACCTTCTTCGCTCTCTAAGGTCAGCCAGTTGTCCCAGCCCATCTGGGCATGGACAATGCTGTTTAATGTCAGCATGTCAAAGTCAGCATGTCAACACTATTTGATCTGAGTGTTTTTTCAGATGACACTTAAAGCTCCACTCTCTAGTAGCTTTTCTTCAACCTAGTATTTTTTTTTTTTCATCTCTAGTCCTGACTGTTTTCTTATAAGTAGTTCTGTATTGATATTACAGTTAATGAATTAATTACTGTATTCCTCAGTTTAAGGATTAATCTCCCACCTGGAACCAAATCTACAGACCAGATTTGCCATTTATCCTTTGCCAAGAAAATACATTTCCCATTTCCCTTCTGCTATGACACTTACAATAGTGGTGATATACCCTCAAACTGAATCTGTTCCTGTTTTTCAGGATCAGGGAGCGATTGCACTCTGCAGAACTCATTCAGCAGCATCCTTCATTCAGCATTAAGGATACTCCCTTTTATCTGGCAGTAGCCATTGCATCTGGGAAATCTGGAGGACCCTTCCACAAAATTATTAGTTTAAAATTGTAATGGACACAGCTTAAATTTTATGTTTTCATCTGAGAAGAGTTTGGTCTCTTGAATACCGTTGCCACGCTGGTGTTCCAGTTCAGGAGCTGTCAAATATTGCTGTCCCTGCAGTGTGGTTTCCATCAATTACAAGTTACACACAAATTATTTTTCAGGGGTTTCTAGGGAGGGTTTTTTCCCTCAGGACTCTACAGAGATGGTCTGAGTTTCCTGGACATATTTGTATAATTATTTCTGTCTTCCAGGACTTGTTGAGGTAATTAGCAGCTTTTTTCATCTTGGCTATTGACGCATTTCTTAGTGGCTCTTGACTAACATATGGTCATGGAAAAAAACAGTGGATGATTGTGGCTACTTTTCTTTTATAAGCTGTTTACTCACTGGGCTGGCTAAGAGTTCTCTTAGCACTAGAGTGTCATGTTTTCAGGCTACTCTAGGTTTCTAGACTATTGCATAGTTGCAAAACATGAGGTTAGAAATTTGCTGCCTCAGCGTGTTGCAGAAGAAATGCAGAAATCAAAAGTTGGAGCAACAAGAGACGTCCATTTTCAACCCAAAATGAAGAACATGGGAATTGGACAGGAGCCAGCAGTGTGTGCCTATAGCCCAGAATGCCAACCACATCCTGGGATGCACCAACAGAGGGGTGGGCAGGAGGTTGAGGGAGGGAATTCTTCCCCTTGGCTCTGTGAGATACCGCCTGGAGCACTGCATCCAGTTCTGGGGCTCTCAGCCCAAGGAAGATGTGAACCTGTTAGAGCCTCCAGAGGAGGCCACACAGCTGCTCTGAGCTCTGGAGCCAGGCTGGGAGAGCTGGAGGTGTTCAGCCTGGGGAAGGAGGGCTCCAGGGAGACCTCACTGCAGCCTTCCAGTGCCTAAAGGGGCTTAAAAAGGAGGGAGAGCAATGCTTTACATGGGCTGAGAGTGCTAGGACAAGGGGGAGCTGTTATAACCTAAAAAGGGAGAGAATCACATTAGCTGTTAGGAAGAAATTCTTTACCAGAAGGCAGTGATGCACTGGAAGAGTTTGCCCAGAGAAGCCTGTGTCTACAGAAAAAGTAATCTTTTTGAACTGAGTGCTCAGTTCTGAAGAGTCTGTGATATAACAGAGCACATTTTGTTAGGGTACAAAGAGGGTGGGGTGGTGGCAGCAGATTTTTATGTAGTAAAACCAGATCTCTGAGCACAGAGCTGAGATTGCAGCCTCTGGTGACCCAAAGAGAGACAGCTGGAGGGAGCAGCTCTGTGCAGGCAGGAAAGAACAAGGTCAGCTGTGTTCATGGGCAAAGGCATCGGCACCTACCTGGGCACCAAGGGTTGAAGAGTAACACAAACTGGCCCAGGTATCTGGAGAAGATCTTGTTCCCTGAGGTGACAAGGAGGGAGAGGTTGTATCTCCCAATGACAGCGTTGGCTGGGCTGGATATTGTGAAGTTCATGGCTCCAGCGTCGCTGGGTCCTTGGACAGCACTCCAGCCACTGCCCAGCGCCTCAGAGAGGTTAAATGCTGCCCTTGTGCGATGAGACTCCGAGGGGGACGGTCCTGCCAGAAAGAAGGACTCACTGGTTTGCATTCCACAGTGTGCTTTCAACATTTACCTCACACTTGAAACCGAGCACAGCGGGGTGCAGGAAGCATTTAAAATACAGCAGAAAAAAAAAAAAAATCACATCTCTAAACAGAGTAAGGAGAGAACGACAAGGGAGAAAGATTACAGTTCTCCGAGAACATGGATCAAGCAGTGGGAATGTTACCTATTTCAGTGACAAATCCCAGGCTCTCCCCATTCTGCCTGGGTCTGTTGAAGTACAGGGTGATACCGAAGGCCTGTCCTCGCCTCACAGTCAGCTCGGTGTTGGCATATCTGTCAGTGTGGTGGTTGGCTGCGTTCAGTGACGGCTGCCAGCTGATGTGTGTTGGGGTCAGATCTATAAAACACAAGAAAAGTCATGAAGAAGCAACTGGCATGAGGTCACTTGCTGTTAAGTGGCGTGATGAGGTTACTAAGAACAATTACCTTTTGTGGGAGGAAGTACAACTGAAAAGCAGATGCCCCATTAAATTAAGTCTATTGGTCAATAATGGAAATCCTTCCTTGGGTTTTGTTGAAGAGCCCTCATACAGAGTACTTATGTACTTCCTGTACAGGGTTGGATGTTCTTTTGCCGCTGGACTTTAAAAAAAATTCACAGGGGCAAATTGGTGTAATTTCATAATCAGCACCAAAGAAAGTGGCCTGTAGCCCCTCTACATTTTCAACATACATATTTTTAGGATCATAGGAATGGCAATTAGGACATCTTACTTTTCCTGCTGAGATCTGGATGCCATTTGGTCTAGATGCAAGGAAAAATGCATAGTTAGAGATCATCTGTCTTATATGGATGAACAAGAGGTATCTGAGGTCATGCTGAAGCTTTTGACAAATCAGTCCATCTGTCTGAATCTATCTCTGTTCAAAGTGAGACCTGGACACTGGAGTTCCTGTTCTAGCAGGCAATAACTTCATGTCATAGAAGAATTCTTGCAGTGTGCTCGGAGTTCTCTGATATCCTTCTGCACATATGCTGTTATTATGGTCTGTGCTTTAAACCCCATAAAGTGGTTCCTGACACCTCAAATGCTGAACTGCCTTTTTGGCAAGGAAATACGATCTTCCTTGCAGATTATTTTCTCTTCCATGTTTTGCTGCCATGCTCAAACCAGGAATTATGCCGTCTTTGGGAATGCTGAGAAGCACATTCTGTGTTTATATCTGCCCTGGGAGACTCTACAAAATTCACCTGAAGCATTGTGTTTCAAATTTTGACAAATGTTCAGGGCAAGTACCTTGGTGAAGGCTCTTCTAAGTCATTTTTATTAAGGTCAGTGTCATGAATGCAGTGAGGCTGGAGGTGGGGGAGTAGGGACAGGATGGGGGCACATCACCACCACAATTTTAAAGGGAAATCAAAAGAAAACAATTATAGCAATGAAAAGAATAGGGTGGAAAGGATGGATTAATGCCCATGCAATATTATTGGAGGGATCTTCAAACAAGCTTCTAGGTCTATAACATTGAGCTTAGCAGTGAAATACTAAGTCAGATCTGAAACAATATAGTTGCATATTAAACCACAATTTTCATCTAATCCTTGAAGCGGAGGTAAAAGTAAAATAATTTATGCAAAAAAAGTGTTATAATTAAATTCAAAGAAGAAATTATTTTTTCTGGTAGTTTAAGACCACAAAGAGGTGATGTGAGAAAGTATTGATGGGCTGAAAAGGAGAATTTTTAGCATGAATACAAGGGCAACAGCAGACTGCAGTTAGCTGCTGCTCTCCTTGCAAGGCTGATTTGTAAATGTTTGTTCCAGCACTAAATGAGAAAAATCCCTGCTTTGCAATTGCCCATCTCAACAGTCACATTCCTTTTAAACTCAAAAAAGCAGAGATACTCCCATTACTGTTTTCCTTTGGTAGAGTTTTAATGTATCTTTGAATTCCCATCTATAGGTTCCATGTTCACCACTCCATTAGAATGGATTACACAAATTTTGTTAATACCAAGCATAACACATCTCTGACAAAGCATTTAAAAAATGGTGCCTTTTGAAGTAATGAAAATTTCTTTTCTTCTCCCTGTCCCAATATCCTCTGCTTAGCTAAAAAATCATTCTCAAACAAGTCTTAATAACAACAACATTAAAACTTTGAAAATAAACAAATTTGCAAGAACAAATTACAATATAAAATTACCTTCAGATAAGAAATCGGAGCAGATACCTACAGGGCATGAATCCTGAGGAAACAGCCCTGAGTAAATACCCGCTGAAGGGAAGCAAATGACTTGCAGAACTCACCTGCCATTCCCTCAGCTTATGAGAATCGCATACAACTTCTACTTTGTTCTTCAAGGACGTCCAAGTCACATCAATCATAAAAAGGAAAAACCCAGCAATCGTTTTGTGCTGTCAGCTGAAATTTGAGAGAAGGGAGAGGTATTTAGCAGTTGTTATTAATACCTGTAAAGTTGTCAAACGAATTAACTAGTTCCTATAATATATATCTGTCTAATGCCAGAGTTCCTACTCAACGTGGGTGTAATTATGGGAGGAGATACCAAGATTATTTACTCAGAGGAAATGCATGCTCTTGAATCCCGAGACAAGAAGAGCTTCCTACAAAGATAATAGGTGTGCCATGAATAAGTTATCTTTAAGGATGAGGAAATGGGGAGCGTGGTGGGACGTAAAAGCTGTCTGAAGGGAAAAGGAGCATTTCCTGATGACTTAACTTCCATGTTGGTTAATATCACTTCTGGGTTTGTCCAACAGCTGTGGGTTGGTATCAGAGGGATTTTTTTTGTCTGACATTATGTCCAATACCCTCTGAGAAAAAAAAAATTATTAGCTCCCAGTAGAAAAAAGTATCTGTTTACCTGTTAAGTTAGCTCCATATATTAATATTTGCCAAAAGTTCTATTTCAAAAAGAACTCACAAACTAATAACCTTGAGTATTTTTGTCAGCATAAACTCTAAGCCTGTTTTAACAACCATGACTATATTTCTTTTTGGGTTTATGAATATATTTATTTTTGGTTTTGAACCATCACTTTGTAAAAGAGTACAAGTAATAAAATGATGTCATTTTGAAGAGGATTATCTGTTCTGAAGATAATCAGAACAGATTCTGTAGCCCCGCTGATCATGTTTTAACACTCAGTAGACTTAAAAATAAATTAGTCTGAATTTTAAGTTACAGAGAAAGAAAAGCCAACTGAAATAGCAAAAGTTAAGCCTCAGCAGCTGTTTCTAAGGTTGATTTTACAAGACAGGCTTCTTTGCCCCTTTTTGAGAAACTTTATTTTCCTGTTACAAAGCCTAAGAGTACTTACTGATATGACAGTCATGCTAGCCCTATCGCAAAGAAAAACACTAGAGCTCTTCCCACTAGGCATTAGTACATCTGGCACAGTACATCTCCACTTACATTATAATTCAGCGGTTCTTCCTTCCCTTGGAAGTTTCCGGGATGTTCAGGCTGTCAAGGCTTGTTCCGGGAATCACCTCAAATGGGCTTGATTGCTGTCCAGAGCTACTTCAGTTGGTCTTTTTCTCTTTTCCTTAATTCATGTTCCTTGGAAACCATAAGAGCCACAAGCCTCTGATGTTACCCAGTCTTCACACACAGCCCTAGTGACAAACCGCATCGACCAGTTCTTAAGTTCAGGCGTTCAGTACTTACAGTGATTGCCTCAGATGTTACACATTGCTCCCACTGGCATTTGACTATTTCCTTTCTTCTTCCTTGCTGCTCACATACGTAATTAAGTCTCAGAACACTTTTTCTGTCTTGGCTGCAACCACCTCCTTTACCTCTGCAAGGCACGCCCACAGTGGTGCTCAGCGAGCCACCAGAACCTCTCTCAGACTGGCCTACATCCCAAACTGGCACCTGCCAGTCTCACCTTCACCACAGCAAAGCACCAGCAGCTGCTGTTGCAATCCCTTTGGAATGCAGCAGTCATGGTTCCTTAGTGACTAATGACTGAACGTTGTCACAGGTGTTTTTTCCCTAGCTCAATTCCACCCACCCATCATCCCAAAATGGTTCAAAATACTTTGTTCCTCTTTCTCCCTTGTATTGGACTCTCGGAATTGCAGTTCAATTTGCAGAGAAAAACGTATAGATTTCATTTATCTCCTTAGTTATTTTGTCTGCTGCTCATATCCCCAGAGTAACAAAATCCACCTTACAATTGTCTTGTTACTACTTTCTACTAGAAAGAGGAAATCAGTATAAATTCCACAAAAACCCCGAAAAACCAAAACAACAACAACAACACCACCACCACCAAAGCAAACAAAACCAAACAAAACCCACTGCAGAACCTCTTCCATAAGGTTGCATTGTAGTTGTCTTTTACTTAGACCCATTAACTTCATCTGCAGGGGATACTGCTGGATAAGGTCTAATTTAAAGGTTTCTCTCATTTCTGCTCATGCAATTCCCTTGACTTTAGCACAGCCTGGGTGTTTCACACACACAAGAGATGTAAAAAGAAGGCATTAAGTGGATATCTACGTTCTAAACTCAAGGCTGTGCTTGAGCTTGAACTTCTGCTTGAACAGCTTTACTGTAGCCCAGAGGAGGCCACCAAGATGATCAGAGGGTTGGAGCTTCTCTCCTTTGAGGAAATCCAAGGGAATTTGGTTTCTTCAGCCTGGAAAAGAGAAGACTTTTGGGTGATCTAATTGTGCCCTGCCAGTACCCGAAGGGAATCTACCAGAAAGATTCAGAGAGAATAGTTACAAGGGTGTGGAGTGACAGGACAAGGGGGAATGGCTTCAAACTGACACAGGGTAGGTTTAGATTGTATATTAGGAAAAAATTCTTCCCTGTGAGGGTGCTGAGGCCCTGGCCTAGGTTGCCCAGAGGATCTGTGGCTGCCCCCTCCCTGGAAGTGTTCAACACCAGCTTGAATGTGGCTCTGAGCACCCTGGTCTAGTGAAAAGCGTCCCTGCCCAAAGAGGGGGATTGGAAGCAGATTATCTTTGAGGTCCCAAGCCTTTCTATGAATCTGCCATTTACACAGTGAGAGCTCTTGGCTCTGGCAAGCCTTGAGGAGCACCAGGAAAAAAGAGAAAGTTCTACTGCAGGCTCCTTGTGCAGCCTCTCTGTAGCTCATCCCATTTTATGCCCAGTGTGGTCTCATACTGACATCCTGTGACTGCCAGCAGGAAAACCAGGGCGGCTGCGAGTGCCCTTCTCAAGCAATTTTGCCGGCTACAAGGACAAAATAACTTTAAAACCAATCTGAGCTTGGGCTCCTCAACACTGACAAACCCCTGTGACAAGCCACAGTACCGTGTGTTGTGTGGTGGAAGTTGGGGCACAGAGTTTATTTATTTATGGTAAGAAGTTATTGCTTCCTGGCCCAACAGTGCCAGAGCAGCAGCTTGGCTTTCCATCCACTCTACCTACACAGTAATTTTCAGTCAGAGCTTGATTTACTGTTACACTGTTATTGCCCATAAAGCAAGTCACTCACTGGGCTACACCTACTTCACTGGAACCCATCATTTAACCTGTACCAGTCCTAAACTCGAACCTAAGAGATGACTTCCTGACACATAATCTATAGTAAAGGATTCCTAACTCTTCTCAAGTCAAAATACCCTCAGACTTAAGATTACCCTGCCTTTTATTCCCAAAGGAGACTTTCAGCAAATGCAAAATATCAACATGCTAAAATATGTACACTGAGCTGGGCAATTGCCCCAACGTGTTTGTTGAATGGCTCTCAAACAGGACACCACCCAAATTCCTGCTGAACATTTCCTATGCTTCATTGGTCACCATAATTTACCAAAAAACCCCCAACAAAACAAAAACAACCTCATATATATATATGTGTGTCTGTGTGTGTGTATGTATGTATGTATATATGTGTATATATATGTGTATATATAAATATATAAAATGAAAATGTCAGGACAGAGTTTGTAGCAAAGAAGACAAAGCTAAATCACATAAATAGTGCAAGTGATCCTCACTATGCTGTCGTATCACACTACCAGTAAGGAGAAACACTGCTTGGGAAGTCCACTTTCAATAAGTAACAATGAGTTTATGAATTTGTGTGCAGAGGCATCTGGAGCCAGGAGGAATTAATTCCAAAGAAAGCCAGACATAAGTCAAAGAGTCTCCAAGTAGAAGGTAAAATGTTCTTTTTAATAACATGGATACCCACAACAGTAAATGAACAATCAACCATTCCTCAGTTTATTTAAAATTACAATGTAAAATTGTAATGTGATGTTGGTGACCCTTTATCAGAGGAAGATTTGTTTTGCTGATTATCTCATTGTTTTCTATACAAGATTTCTTATCACATTTTGTTCAGTTTACACACACAGACCACTCCTTGTATATCTTCATGTTAGTTAATCACATTTAACATCTTAAAGGTCTTGATATCTGCAAATTTATCACAGGAGAAATTAACAAGCAGATGTTTGGGACCCGCCTCAGAAGGGATAAGTTTAAACTTGGTACTGGATTTTTCACTGGCTTTCAGTGGTGGTAAGCTGAAAAAAAGGGAAAATATAAGTCAAAAACAGGCTTGCGCATCATGCTTCAGTTTCTTCCCTAATCATCTTCCACCCAGAGTAAGAACTCTTCTCACTTCAAAGTAAAATGGCCATGAAAAGACTACACATGGCTTGGCTATCTGATAAAGATTTAAAGACTCAAATCCATACATTAAAGGCTCTTACAAATTCATTATGCAGAAACCCAGATAAGCCCACAAAAGGGGACATATTATTAAGTGAGATAAGATTTCATGCAGAACAGAGGGTGTAAGACACATCACTGAATCATTGCCAAAGAATAATCTGGGACTATGAGGAATGTTAATACCAACTCTTGAATTAGAATGGATTATGGGACCAAGAAAACCTGAGTGTTTACAGAGCAGGAAATTCTGAATGGAAGCTAAAATGTTTTACACCATCGTGTTTTGTAACCCTTGGAAACTTGTTAAATGTTTTTCCCTTGCCCTGACATATTGTCTTGTCTTGCCTGCGGAAAAAATTCTATGGGATAGACAACACGAGGTTGGTAAATTCCCTCAGGAGAGTTTATAAATGATGGGATGAACCATTCCTAATAGCTTAAGTGCAAATGGCAATGTTAAATTGCTGTGTTTGTTTGTGTTTGTTTGTGTTTGTTTGTGTATTCAGCTAAAGAGCATGTTCTATATCCCAGGTATTTTCCAGAAATAACTGCATTTGTTAGGATAGGCTGAAATTTTTATGCAATTTCTTGTTTGTGCAAAATGAGGGATGGTCTGAAAATTTAATGTTTCTGTTTCAATTATGAAATAATAAAGGAAAAAGGGCAGAAAAAGATGCAAAACCACCAAAGCAGATAATAGGGAACTGGGATCTATAGTTAAAAAAAGGTATTTTATTCCAGCCTTCTCAATCACTATCTCAACATCATCAAATGGTTTCTTGACTCTGTTTATTAATCTCCTAAGATAATTATTTTGTAGAGTTCTGAAAGCAGAGTTTGAAATTAGTGTGCCTGTAGCTCCCATTTTGGAAAAAAGCTGCTTGTCATGGTTTAGTCTGTTCTGCAAACACTATCCTCCTCAAATTGTGATCTGCTGTGTCTGGAGAAGCTGAGCATGGAGCAGCTCAGTGCTGGGTTTGTGCTTTTCAGAGGTTCCACCCTTTGAGATCACAGCCTGTGTCTGAGCAGAATTAATTTTTGTTCCCAAAGCTGAACCACTGCTGTATCTGCTTTTAACATGTATTTCTACTTGCCGGATATAAATACAATTTGTTTACAATGCTGTGCACCCAGATTGGCACCTGCAGTCCACTTAATAAAGTGAAAAAAATATCCTGGTTGATACATGTTGTAATGTGGGAAGTATGGACGGAAATAGCAGTGTATCCTATTGTTGGCCTTTGATCAGAGCAAGAAGGTGCAACCCGTCTGGCCTACAGCAGGATAGACAGCCTCAGCAACATTTACAGCTTGGGTAAGCATGAATTTTTTTCTGGAAGTGTGTGGTCCTGCTAGATAGGCAGGAAAACGAGTTCTGTCCAATTATGACAGCAATTATTTGACCTCCCAAACCGTGGAGCCAAAGCCCAGCCTAGATGGAGAGCTGGTTCATCACCGTGTGCTTTGTTATGAGATGTTACCCTGAGTGGCCTCCCAGGTTACAGCAGGAAGAAAATGATGTCTCATCCCACAGTTCAGTTCCAACTCATCCATGCCCACATTCTTGCTCATGTATCTTCGACAGCAGAAGGGAGACATTTCTGGTACTCACCGTAACTCCAGGATCCCTTGGAGCAGGTCACTGCCCTCCACCTGCAGCACACAGTCCTTCACCTCCGTATCGATAGGGTTGGTAAATGCCACTTCCACTTCCACCTCTTTATTCACTTTTGCTTCACCAAGTACCTGTGCAAAGAAAACGCTTGTGAGGACGGGTTCTCAGTGTTCTTTTCCATCCGAGCCCTTTCAGGCATAAGAGGAGGAGATACTAAGAGAGGCTGTGATGAACCATGGCAGAATGTGAGCAGAACATTTCTTTCAGGGAAGAATTCACAAAGAATTCACTCTCCCTTTCCTCTGCCACTGCAGTTACAGCAAAGGGAATTTACCTGTACGTCGATGTCAGGATTGTCCAGGGTAATGTTTCTCTTCACAAGCACTTGCATCCCATCTTCTACATGACATAATGCTGTGACCTGGATTGTTTTGTCTGTAGTTAACTGCTGCTGATACTCAGGATACTTTATCTTAATGGGAAATTGTTTTTCTGGAAGGGGAAAAAAAAAGGAATTGGTACACACTTTTATAAGCCCACAAAGCTTCATACCTGACGTTAGTATTTTCCTTTTATGCTGTGACTAGGACTAGGAGGGCCTTCAGCCATCACTGCCAAAATTAATTCATGCAAATTTATCAGTTCACTTTAGACAGATTGTGATTTCTTCAGTGTTATCCCTTCTTCATTCACTGCTACTGTATTGCCTGGCTTGTTTTCCCCCCTGTTGCTCTGAAAGAGCACCAGCTGGAGTTTAAGGAGTTTACAGATGCCTCTCCAGAAGTTAAATTACATATTAAAGAAATGAATTATTATTTCTGCTTCTCTCTAATGACTTGAAGCCTAAGATTAATACAAGACAGTATCAGTTGTCATTCAATGATCTTTCACTTCACTCTGGGGATGCTGATGTATCTCTTATCCTAGGTTCCTAATGGTAACACTTTCCAAAATGTGAAAAGCACTTGGGGACAGGACATGATAGTGTGAAACATGCCTTGTTAATGTATGTGAAATGTAAGATTTTCTCAGCCTTTTCTATGTAGAGATTTAGGATTGCAATTTGTTAGAGCTTCTTCTCCCAAGCTGACCAGCCTCCAATGCCCATCTACTGATAAAACCATTATGACTAAAAGGTATTTGAAAAATTACCTTCCTTCGGGGCCAGAGTGACAGATATGGAGTCCTTCCAGAGCTGATTAACTCGTCTTCTAGTATACAGAGTACTCCATGCAGTCATATTTACATTTACAGTCTTAGCATCAGATTGTAAATTTTCAAGAACCAGAAGTAGGTTGAGATCTTTGCCAACTTCTAAAGAGCTAGCCACCTTGAATTTTCCTGAGATGTCAGGCTTCTGTTCAATTTCCTCTAGTTTCGGTGCTGTAGGATCAAATTTATCCTCAAGTCCTAGCTTCTTACGGGCTTTTTTAAAAATATCTCTTTCTTTTGCAGAGCCTGTCAGGGAGAACCATAAAAATTATCCTCAACAGTTAACATTCATCTCTTATTTTACATGGCTGCTAGAGACAAACTAGCCAGGACATAGTGTCTGTGTTTAGAGATAGGCACTCTCTTTTCCACAGCCACACCTTATTTTCTGGATCTGCAGTCAGTAACGTCACTGTCCTTCTAATGACATTTTTTTAAACATAAAATCTTAAGTCTGAAGTTTCTCTTTTCCCATTTCCATCCCTTTTTATGGCTATAACATTTAGAAACGTGAATTCTTGTTTGGTAGCACAGAGAAAGCCCCCAGATGTTGGGGAAGGCTGATGGCACTGAGTGGTGGGTTGAGTCTGGCTGGCAGCTGACCATCCACCCAGCACCTCGCTCCCTTTTCCATAGCAGGGGAGAAGCTTGTGGACTGAGGTAATGACAGTTTAACAGGAAAAGCAGAAGCTGCTCATGAGCAAAGGAAAAAGAGAAACGTAACATGGGACGATCAGACCCGAAGGACTGAGGAGGTGCAGTGCTCTTGCACCCATTTAAAGAGTTGCTTTTCTTGGGCCTAAGTGCTGATTTAGCTCAGGTGTCTGCAACAGGACTTTTATCCTGCAGACAATAACTGGGCTGTAGCCTAAATATCACTAAGCAGAGGCAGACAGTGCGTGTCAGCAACAGGCAGATGGAACAGTGAAGGTTTTATTTGGAGATACTTGGACTTGACTTATTTAGGTCCCACCAAGCAACTCCATTATCAGAAAGGGCAAGGCAGTCAGGTTTTTTTTTACTCAGTACCTTCTCTCCCCTTTCTGTAGGAATTGAATCAACCAAATTAAACTCTGGTCCTACTTTATAAATGTACCAAGAAACTCCAAACTGGAAATTTATATACTTTTGGGAATGAAGCAGCTATGTGACCAGAAGAACAAGTAGTTTTACCTACCTTCCTCATATTTATAATCACTGGTGACATCTACACGATCATCTCTACCAACCGCCTTTGTACTGATGGAGGCACCAATTTCTGTAGACTTAGAGTATATCAAAGTTTTCTTTCCAGTTGTAGAGTCATAATTCCAGTACATACAGTCTGCATTCACTTCTGCAAACACGAACGTGCTGTCGTAGTCCAGATCGACTTCTCCTTCTTTGATGGCGTACCGTGAGGCAGGACCACACTGATAAATTCCTACAGCATCAAGGAAAAGGAATTTAGGCATAATCTTTGACAGTAAGCAAATTATTAGGCAGATATTTATCACTGACTCCTGAATTGCCCAGTGCTGCTGTCCCATTTGAGCCCTTTGAGCATTTGAGCCATCCACATAAACCCTCATACAAGGCCAGTCATCAATGTATCTTGTGTTTATTTTAAAAGTGCACTTGATTTATTTTATATTATCCCTTAATTTTCAATAGCATTTGATACCTACATTGGAAATATAGGAATTGCTGTAAAAACTGCTCCTGGAATTCTAGTTTCTTTCTTGGCATCCACACATGATCTGAAGCTTTACTAATGCAACCAAAGAATTATTTTCTTCTGCAACTATTTCTGAGCAGGTTGACAAATTGCTTTTACAATGATTTTATTTTTTTTCCTTCTCTCTAAAAGTGACTGACTTCATAAATTTTCAACATTATCCCTGAAATAAAATTTGTGTACCTCCGCTTTGTTCTTGGGGAGTTGCATCCAGAACTTGCCATCCACTGTATGAGGGGCCCAAGTCGTTGCGTGTAAACCAGCTTTCATTCCAGACATGGAAATTCCTGTGTGCAAGAATGAACAAAGTAAGCCACCAGTATGTATTCCTATTCCTATGATTCCTGTCCACCTCCTTTAATCAGCCATCTTAGTGGGTTAAATGCCTTTATTTGCACAGTTCTTACCTGAGACTCACACTTTCACCCTGACCCTCACTGCCTTAACTAGAAAGGTGCTGAAAATTGCATTGTGGAATAAATATAATTGTTCAAGGGGAGAAAACAAATTTGTGAAGTTACACAAAATGCCTTGAGCCTATTCTTCTCCAAAATCTTATGCACTTCTTTAGTTTTAGCTTTAGGTACAATGCTACAGTTATCCATGTCACATGCAGATAGAATGGGTCCAGAACAAGAAGGGGAATAAACAAGAAAAGAACTGAGGAACTACTTCTGCTCTTTGCTAGATGAAGCTTGTTTGAACTGCATTTGATGATAAATAGAAGCAGTAGTTAAATTACTTTCACTGCAAAAGATGTCACTGCATGAAAGCTGGTTCTGTTGAACTGTAAAAGTTTTGAAGAATAGTTTCAAGCTAGGTTAAGTCACCACTATTTGATACATCCAGTGCAATATTGCAGATTTTCAGTCATCTGTGGAATCAACTGTAATTTTGCCTGCCCTGGCTTCAATGAGGTGTTGCAATTAGTGTCACAATTCCTTGTTTAATTGAGAAAGAGTGAAAACACCAAGCCTTGTAGTATTATTCTGTAGTATTTGTTATTGATCCTCTCCATGTGTGTAGTAGTTTTTAAGGCAATTTTTAGAGAAGATAAAGCATCTGTCATTAGAATCTATGCTCTGCACCTGGAGACACTGTAGGCATTGATAAGCTCTCCTATTAAATATTGAGCCTTACCACACGCTGTCAGATCCCCTCTCCAAATGATTTCCTTCTGCATCGTAAAACTCATCCACACGCAGATTTCCATCTGCATCATGGGCAGAACTGAAGTTTGTAATTGTACGAGTGGGAATCCCCAGACATCTAAGCACTAAAGAGTGAAGAGAAAACCACAGTCAGAAAGCAGTATTTTTGCAGGTTTCATACAGCATAGTAATGTCTTCAAAGGCTTCCAAAAAGGAAGTGCTATTAGTGCTTCTGTTAAAAGAATCTGTGCAATGTCAGTCATGTGCATGATATAAAACATACCTGTAGTCAATACTGCTGCAAAAACCCAGCATTGGCCATATTTAACAGGTCTGAATCCTGATTTCTTCCAGCTTTGCAGGATTTCACCACTTCCTGTCCAGCTGCTGGGATTTTTACCACCCTCATATTTTCCACTCCAGTTTCCTAGCACCACCCCTTGGTCATCATTGCCGTTGACCTGAGAAGATAATCACTAAATTTATGATGAGGTAAATTAAGAGTTTACAACCAGTCTGAAAAGGGCCTGGGAGTTACAGCAAATGCCATATTGCATTCGAGCCAACAGTGTTCTCTCATCAAAAAGGGAAAGCTCACAGTAGGCTGCATTGGGGAAAGTGTGACCAGGAGGTGGAGGGAGGTTGTTAACCCCCCTTAATCATCCCTAGCAAGGCTGTGCCAGGGGTCCTGTCTCTAGTTTTGGGTCTCTCTGTTCAAGGGGAAGTTGAGACACTGAAGAGGGCCCAGGAGGGAGGGCTGCAAGATGGGCAGGGGTCCTGCAGCACACAATCTGCAGGGAGAAATTGAGAGCACTGACCTAGTTCTGTCTGGTTAAGGAGGGTGGGATGAATGTAAAACCAGCTTACAACCATTTGAATGTGAGTTCTAACTAACCTTTCTCTTTTATATATTAAGAGGCAACAGCAGAAAGCTGTAGCTAGGCAAAATCATATTTGACATAAGAGACAAATTCCTCATTAGGAGGGTAGGACAGGTCTGGAATGGACACCCACAGAGGCCACAAAACCTCCTCCCTTCGGAGGGTTTCAAAGCAGCCTGGCAAATCCACGGCTGAGCTGATCTAGTACCCAGTAGTTCCACTTCAAATGGGTGGCTGGACTAAAGACCTCCAAGGAGCTGGTCCCTCAAACACCCCTGTCTTATATTTTCAGTCTGACTACTGCATACCAAAGTGATAAATACCAGAACTATCCCAGAGGAGATAAATCTGGCAGGCTCAGCTCCGATGACCATGCAGGCCCACACTTCACCACCCACATCGTCTGGTGCATACAGACAGGGACCTAAAATTCTCTATCAAATGTCTTCATATTTGCTTTCACTGACTGCTTTTAAAGGACACTCAGTAGTTTGCACTTTTGGAACAAGTTGCTTACCATGGCACTGAGAACACGGCCCAGGTACCTGGGGTCGTGCCGGTGAGACACATCAGTGACAGGGTCCTGGCGGTAGTATAAGCTTCGATCCATTATGGCCAGGCAAATATTGAGGATGTCTCCTTGAAACTGGGGTACAGAAATAAATTAGCGTTTTGAAAACACGGATTACTAAAAATTAGGAAGAAGAGAGGCATATTGGTGTTGAATGGCGTTTTTAAATCACCGATTGAAGCGCTGCAGAGCTCAGCCAGGCATTACCACATAAAAATGCGGCCACAACTAAGTCTGAACATCAGAACACACAGAGCTTTTCAAAACTTGGAATCAGCGACCTTGAGGCCTCTCAGCATTGCTACAGTACTTTACTAAGGTAAGGCTAGGTAGTCCTAGTAAAGATATTAATGTTTCTGCTGGCTGCTCTTCCAAGGCAGAACAGGGACTAGTAAATTACAAATCCTCATATTGATCAGTGAAACTGGGTTTGGCACAAATGCTGATTGCAACACCAGAGTCCTGCTCTTCAGAGATGTATGCAATGAACTGGGAAAAGCAAATGACCCAGTTCATGCAAAAACAATGTCTGGTGTTTCAGTGCTACATTTACCTGGCCAAAGTTCCATCCAAAGCCGCTGATATGATTTTTATTGCCTGCAAAAATGATGCCAAACTCTTCTAGCACGTATTCCTCACACTCAGCCTTGCTAGGCATGAACACATCATCACCTGAAAAACAATAACACAGAGATGTACAAATATGGCAGGCAAAATAAAATAAAACCTCAGGAGTCTTGCTCTCCATCTAAAAGGGTGCTTGCAGATATCCACCCTTTGCTGTTCTTGCTGCTATAAACAGATTGTGAAACTCGGGATCTTCTACAATTAGAGAAGGGTGGGAGGTGTCTGAGTGAAGACAGAGGTGTGACACTGCCAAATCTGTGAGAAAATGGTAAATACGATTCTTTTCTTGGTTCTGCAGAGGCCAGAGACACTCTTATTAACTTGTGCAGAAGTAGGGGAGCCCTGTCAAAAGCAGAACCTTATCTTTTAGACCAATGAGCTCTCCAGTATGTACATGCTACAGAGCTGATTTTATGTACCAGAAGGTCCTAAGAAACTCTTAGACACCTTTTGTAGGTCACTGATACATGATGTTGTCAATTTTCAGCTGCTATAACTGAGTATAGATCAAACGGAGAAGCTGCAAATATTAATGAAACTAAAAACAACTTAGGTCTTTAGAGGAAATTTGACATATTCATACCTGAAGACCAAGGGTTAAAAAGCAAAACGAAAGTGCCAAGACTTGCTGGAGAGGAGCTGCCACTTTGAACACTCAGCCTGTAACGTCCAATGACAGCATTATGTGGGCTGGAAATGGAGATGCTGACAGAGTTGGAGCTGGAGGACTGTAGAACTGCGCTCCAGCCCTCCTTGCTCGCTGTGCTGGAGATATCAAACGTGGCCAGGGTCTTGGTCGCCTTTGAGGGTTTTGGACCTTTCAAGAAAATCAAACAAATTTTTTTTCCCAGCCTTGCTGAAAGAGAGATTTAGTTGTCAACAAACCCAGCAGGGATGTAACCCTCCCAACCCTCCCTCAGGTGAATTTGTGCCACGTATTGGCAACTGAAGGAAGCTGTGGCTGCTGGCTGAGGTAGGAGTAGTACAACAAACTCCTCACACAGTTCCATGGCTATGTGAATGAGCACGTCGGCTCTGAGGCGTTCTCTTGCTGCTCTGTAGTGTATATTGGACCAGAAGGATGTCCAGGGGCAGCATTTCTCTCTCTGTGAAAGAAGCTGTGGGCCATACCTGTTTCTGCAATGAATACTAAGTTTTGCTCAGGCCGTTCTGTTCCATTGAAGGTGATAGTGAAGGCCTGTCCTCTCCTCACAATCAGTTCTTCACTCGAAAATTTACTTGTGTGGTGTTCTCTTGCATTTTCTTTCAGATGCCAGTTGGTACTTGGCTGCGTTGCCGCTATGAAAAAAAATGAGAAGAGTAAAAAAGCTTGAGGGTATGTCCGAAAAGGAGGGAGCACAAACACACTCTGAAGAATTGCTTATTACTTTCTGCAGGTAACTGGTACCAACACGAGGCTTCCACCAAAATTTGAAATAATTTATATGTAAGCATTTTTTTTTTTTAAGAGACTCCATCTTGCAAAGGCTGTTAGAGGTTTTCTGCAAAATTAAATATAGAAGCAGTCCTGTACTAAAGAAAAATCAGAAAGGCATCCAAGAGGAGAGAAACCTGAGAAAACGGAATATTTGTGAGTTACTTGAATAAAAATCTCGTTGAACTCAATTAATTCTACCATTCTGAGATGGTGCCACCCTAAGAGAGGCACAGCCTTGCTGCCTCTGAATGAGAAATAAAGAAACCTGGCTGAGCTGAGAAACTCTTCTGTATTTTAAGCCGTGATGTGGTCTCCAGCCCCATTGTGTGTCACGCAGCTGCCACTGCTGGAAGCCTCTAAGAGGAACATGTTGACGGGCACTGGGCTGTTGTTTGGCAGAGGGAGAGATGGCAGAATTGGAGAGAGGGCACTCCTAAAATACGCTGTTGAATGCTCTTGCATGAGAACCACAGCTTCAGTCAGGGGCCAGAGAATAAACATCCAAGGTTCACTTGGATCTGACACCATCGGAGCCTGTGGAGGGATTTCTGGTAGGAGATGACTTGATGGTTTAAATGCAGTGCAGAAATACAGAAGAAAAGGGTTTTTTTCTTCCCCTGAGAAGAGGGAGGAAAGAGCAAGAGTGTGGTGCTTAGGAGTGGAAAATTGTTACCCTCTGCCATTACTGAGTAAAAAAACCGTCATCCTATGTTCAACCAGATTTCTTAATGTAAAGATTTTTTTACAGCATGGTCTTAAATTTATCAGATTCAGACAAGCCTTGAAATAACTTTAGCAATGCAGTCACAGTCCAAATGTAGAGGAACATGGTTTTTTTACAGTATTGAGGTGAGAAGCACAAATGATTTTTTCAGGAACATACCTACTATTAAAAAAAAAACAAACCTCAGGAGATTAGCAGTGAATCACACCTATTGCAGAAAAAGCTGAGGGCTTGGAGACTTTTGCCTTTAGAAAGGCAGAAGTTGGAAAAGCGACATGAGACCCTTTATAATCACTATTAAACTGGTCTGTTTGCATATCTATAAATATTAGCATGTGAGCAAAAACCTCAGCACATCAGCAAAGAAACTGCCAAAAAACCCCCCATCTCCCCTAATTTTTGTATCCTCTCTGTCTTAGCTTCAGGTTTCAGCCTTCTCTGCTCATGGTGGCCTTCCTCACCCTTGCAATGACACATTCCCAAAGTTCTGCTTTGCTTCTTTCTCTTATGTCAGATCTGTCAATCTGTCATTTGCGCCTTTCTGACAGCTCCAAATAGCTGCAGACTTTCCCTTGCTATTTGCAAAATACAACATTTTTATATCAGTTAATATACCTGTACTGCCAAATCTCATTCTGATAAGCTTGCTTTTCCCATGCATACAAGTGAAAAAATGCAATTCCTGTGAAAATCCTTCACCTGACTTTCAAAGGAAGAATTTTCTCTTACTTTTTTTTCTCTTCTTGGATCAAAACTCCTTAGAGAAGTAGTGACCTCTCGGCGTCCATTAGAGAGCTGAACATGAAGTATGGATGTCAGAGAGTGACAAAGAGCATCACAGGATGGGTTTTCCCCTTGCTCACCTTGGCCCATATCTGATCAATGTGTCCTCTGTATGCAGCTTCTGAAGCTTCCTCTGAATGGCCTCCTGTACTTCTGCTGCCTCAAGGAATGACTGGTGCCTTGCACTTATTTCTTTAAAGTCTGCAATATTTCCTCTGAGGGTGGAGCTTGAGTAGCTGTCTTTGTCCCTGGCTTTGATCTGACCAGTAGGGCTTGAGGATTCATTTTTCATTCATTTTTTTTCCCCTCTCTCAGTCCTCACATCCTCATCTTGTTTCCTTGCAACTTAACATAAGCTTGGACGAGATTTATTCTTAACAGTCTTGTCACTCATTAAGAGTTTCTTAATGTATTTAAAGTTATGAGAACTTCAGTATTTAGCTGCTTTTCTTTCTGTTGTAGTGCTAAAATTCTACGAATAGCACAACTACTTCTTGCAGAACACTATTTTTAATTTTAAATACTTCATGAACAATATTTAATGGGACTTTTTCTTTCAATTAATTCCCTAAATCTGTTGTTTTGGAGCTGCTTTTTTCCCTTCCCCGCACTGTAGTAATTGCAAAACAATGACCAAGCTACAGTCTCTGCCCCTGATCCAATCAGGGCCAAATTTAAAGAACTAATTTTTCATTTATCATATAACTGCTGTTTAACCTTGTTCAATAGACAAGCCCTCCAAGTCATATTTGCATGACACACTGCAATGACAACAGGTAAGTATATCTGTGACTTGTGATAAAATATCTATCATCGCTTTCAGCTGGTGCCCTACTATTTTTTCATAAAACATCTCTGACCATGCTACTGTCAAAAGCCAATTTATGCCCCAAATCTTCCCCTTAACTTCAAGGGGAGTGAATTTTGCTTATGCTTTGCAGGTGGCTCCACTTTCTGTTAAGAGGGTGATAGACTAATTCTGATACTTTTATGAAACTACCTGTAAAATTTGATGAACTCAATGCACATCTTAGAGATGCCTCTCAGTGATACCCATCATGCTGGCCTGGGCACAGCTGTACATGTTCCCAGATTAATCATTTTAGTTGTCTGGGCTCAGTATTCAGTAGCCAAATTCTGTTTTTTAGTATGAATCATGTTTGGAAAATCTAGAATTGGAACTTACTCAACCCATTTCAAATACAGACATGTTTTATTCACGTTTCCTATAAATGGTGGTGTTAGAAGAAACAGATTTTAACTGGCTGTAATCCAGACTGCTACTTTGACTCTCTGTTCATTAATTATATTAATCTTAACACGGGCCATAGTTTTATATCTTGCCAAACCCACCTGTGATTTTAAAGTGATAAGACTAATTCTTAAATTTAAAATGTCTTAGAGTTTGATTAGAGTTTTTGACGTTACACATACTCTCCCATGCATACTTTTAAATACTGTTAAATGTCACACAAGCAAATTTCAGAATGAATGTAAGATTTCAGCCTATCCTTGGATACACAGCAAACCGTTTTTCTTTGGAAGGTTAGTTACTGTTGAAAGAGAAAAGAGCAACAGTCCATTTATGCAGGCAGACAGTATGTCAGGAAGAACAAGTTGTGGCTGTTGTGTCAGCTTCTGGTGTTTATTCCCAGCTCTGCCTAAGTTGCCTCGCGGGCCTCTGGTGTGCTCTGTTTGTAAACCAGATGAATGATACATACTGGACCTTTGGATTAAAGATTATGGGTTGAGAAGGTTGAGAATGAGGGCTAAATTAATGAGAAATATTAACACTAGTCAGAACACGCAGTCAGTCAAGCACAATGCATCTGACCCAGGCACCTCCTCGCCAAGCAGCGTTTGCAGAGCTTGAGTGGTGGCTGCAAATGTAGGGACTGCACAGGCAGGTGCTTGAAACTATGGATAGCAAGAGAAGACTCTTTTGGACTTCAGGGAATAGAAGCTCTGAACCACCTTAGTATGTTGTTTTATGTACCCAGAAGAAGGTATATCAGAATCATCTTTTGCAGACTTCTCCAGTCATATAATTCATAACATCCTTTTCCAGTAATACCCAGATTTTTTCCCTCACCTCAGTAACTGTTAAAGAAATGAATATATAGGACTGAAAGTTTCAGCACTGAACAGCAAAGGACATATTCGTTAACAGACAATTTCCCCTTAGTAAACTCCTTTTTCTCCTTCTTTCCAATGTTTTCTTTCACACCAACTCTATATGAATCCTCAGTGATACTTGAATTTTATGAAATGTCACCTATTATTAATTTTGCTTTTGTTCAGGATGGGAAATTAGTACCTATAGTACTAATTCTAGACAGAATAGTCTGTCTGCTCCTATATTCTCTCTGAGCACAGCTCTTCTTTAACATATCCCTAAAGCATCATGCTGCAGCCACATGGCCATGACTCACCGGACCGCCTCAGTGGACTTGATGATCTTACAGGTCTTTCTCAACCTAAGTGATTCTGATTCTGTGATTCAGTATTCTGAGAAGTCTGAGCTATTCTATCTCTTATCACATCCCATTTTTGAATAGTTAAGCAAGAAATTCCATCAGCAGCCCCCACTCCTGCTATCCTAGATACAGGAATTCAAGCGGTTTTCTACAGCTATGCTTTCTTTGTGACCCACACTAGGGAGAGACCTGGGTCCCTGGGACACTGGTGTGGGTCACATGAGCACTTTTCAGGACTAGAACCACCTGACAGAGAATGGTCAGGTCCATGTGGTAAAATATTTGGCCAAGATCTCACCCAAGCCTTATATATTGTCCAAGACATACTTCTCATTTTCTGTCTCCCTCTTCCACTCACATGCAGGGGCATTTGGAATGGAAGATTGCAGCCTGCTGCCACCTGAACCCTTCCTGGAGTTCTTGACCGTGCTGGAATTTGCCACCAGCCTTCCTTTGAAGACAGCAGAACTTGGCACAATCACTTTCCACATTGTCTGTGTAAGAAGGGTGTCCTGGTGTCCTGCTAGCTGGGCTCAGATCTCCTCTTGAGATCTCAGCTCATTCCAGATGAGATGGTTTGTCCACAAGGGAGGCTGACAGTGACATATGGTGACATGCACTGATATGTGACCTTCAGAAACTCCCATGGGACCAGGACACAGGAATAATCCAAACTGGCAGTGCACAGACTCTGCTGGACTCTCCTGGCAGCTCCCATGTAGTCACACAGCACCTGTGATGTACAGCCTATGACATTTAAATGTATTTCCCTACCTCTCCCACTTCTGCATGTATGTCTTCCATTGGAATGGAATAAAGACATGATTTGGAAGTTTCAGCTTCCAGTTAGTGCTTCACACTCATCATCCAAGAATACCCCTGTGCAGGCTCCCATCTCTGCCCTGCTCTGCTCCTTTCTTTGAGAATCCAGCGTGTTGTCCCATTCTGCGGGCAGGCGCTCCCAATGCTAATGCACAAACAAGATGCTTGCAGGTGCAACTCACGCCTTAATTGTAATGACACTGAAGCTTAAAAGTGACAGAAAGAAGCTGAGATAATTATTTTCAGTGTGAGGCTACGAAACAAGTTGTTAAATCCTTAGTAGCAATAGTGGTGCTGCAGACCATCAAAACCCTTTAAAAATTCATTAAACTTACAGGAATCTTTGAGATTTGGGGAATTTTCCCCCTTTCTTTATGCAACACCTTCTGGATTCTGTTGAAGCAAGTCCATTAGAGACTGGCCCACAAATGCATGAAGGTTTTCTGGGGAAAAAAAGGTGTGTCTAACTGCAGGATGTGTGTCAGGGGATGGGAGGGGTAGGGAAAGAGGAAGAGAAGGTGCACACACACCTGTACACACGCCCTAACAGGTTTTTTACATAAAAAGTTGTGCATGGTCCCATGAGGAGCATCTTCATGCAGTTCTGACATCTCCAGCTGAGCCTGGGCTTGGGTATTTCTTGGATCCTGGGTATTTCACAAGCAAGTGCTGATCAAGATTAGCAAACCTGATTGTTTGTTAAGTGCTGCATCAAACGCTTCTTGAGTTTCACGCAATAAGAAAATTGTCATTGAGAAGGATAGACTGCTGTCTGAAATTTCAGGAGGAAGTTTTGAGAGAGAGAGCCCTGAGAAAAAGTTTTAAGTTGTTGGCAAATAATTGCTTAAAAGGAAGTGTTACAATGCAGAAACAATTGGTTTGTGGGTTTTTTTCCCCCATTGCTGTACCCGAAGGTTTTAACTGTTCCACCTTACTGTATAGTCTGTCCACTATACTGTATTACTGAAGCTTTTAACTGTCCACCTTCGTTTGTTAAAAAGAAAGATTTCTCTACTCAGCCCAATATTTCAGCTTCACCTTTTAAATTGTGCTTTGCCATTTATTTAAGCTCTGCTCAGAGGAGGAGATTTATGAAGGAATCTACAGCCCTGTGCCAATTGCATGGACCCAGTTCCCTCCCAGCCTCAGTTCTGCTCATAAACAAGTAAACATATAGATGGTATCACCCTTAGCAGCTGCACTGAGATAGTCATTAATTAACCACCATCAGGCCAGGCAAACTGCAGATGCTGCGAGGGATGCTGGCAGAAAGTCAAAACAATAACAGGAATTATTTCAAATAATAGATACATGGACAAACACGAGTTCTAAGAGTTTGTGCAATCACTTCTTCTAGAGCTGTGAGAATGGGGTAACTGTGCCTTTCTTAAACTGCATGACGGGAAAACAATGCATGTAATTCCTGCACTTGAGCCCTGATCTGTGGATGGTTGCTTTTAATTAATTTCTTGAGCTTTTCATGCCTAAGCTACATAAAGCCAGCACAGCATGTGCTCTGCCTAGAATTAGTAAAGCAGCATCATCTTAAACTCAGGATTCATTTAATGGATTTATGAAGGGGACCTAGAAGAAAGTTGGGAACAAATTTTTAGTAGGACCTGTTGCAAGAGGACATGGAGTAATGGTTTTAACCTGAAGAACTCAATTTAGATTCGATACAAAAAAGATGTTTTTAACACAGAGGGTGGTGAGGCACTGGCACAGGATGCCCAGGGAGGTGGTAGATACCCCATTCCTGGGAAAATGCAAGTCAGGGTGGAGGGGGGCCCTGAGCAACCTGATCTAGTTGCAAATGTCCCTGCTCATGGAAGGGGAGCTGGAGCAGATGCCTTTAAATATCCCTTCCAACTCACACTCTTCTGTGATTCCATACATTTTTATACAGGTGCCAGCAAGTCAGGTCTAAGTGAGTAGATGGCCGATCTTACTAAGAGGTATTGATTTAATTTCCTTCCTCCTATGACTTCACTGCTGGACTTCTGCTTGCTTTTTTTGCATTTTAAAGTCCCTTTGCCTTTCACACTAATTTTAAAAGATGGTTAAAATGGCATTACTGGCTCTGGATCTGCAGGAAGAAACTTAGTCTGTAGTGTATCCTTTGCATAAGTATTTCCATTAACACAAGATTCATTCATACACAACCTACTCTTTGATTCATTACACTTCATGCTAAAATAAAGTTTGCAGTTTGCCATAACTTGTTCTGCTCTATTTGCAAATTTTTAATATTTTTGATATTTAACTTCAGTATAGCAGTGGATGGATTATCTTCTTTTGCTTGTTTGTGCCTTTTTTAAAATTCAGGAAAGAAAAACACTGAAACAACATATGCATAATTCTCAAAATGTTTCGTACTTCAACAGTTCAGAGCCATTTACAAAACAACCTCACAGAGAAAGCTAGCACATTATTCACTTTCCCATTCCATATGAACAAAGAGACTTTTTTATTTTTTAACTCACCAGCCATGCTCCTTTGCTCCTCTGTGCCGTGGACTTTGTATTGCTGTGAACAACTCTAGACCTATATGATAAGACTCCAAGCTCTGGCTGCGTTGCAGCATTTATAGGGAAAACTTTAGGCCTCTCCTTATGTTCAAACCAATTATAATTCACATTGGGTGAGTGAGGCAGGTAAGTCATACCAGTGGTCATGTAAACTTCCTAGTAACCCTATATTAGCTCATGGGTTTTAAGACATTGGACTTATGCAATTCAGGCCATTTATCCAGAAGGCTGATGAGATGCTTAGAAAAGCAGAGCATTTAATTGCATACCTGGAATCCAGAATTTCACATGCAATGATGCATCACTAGGCAAGGGATGTTTTTTGAGTCAGTATAAATTAATATCTCTTCCCAGTATGATCCAAAGTTGAGTATTCATACAATAAAATTATACATTCATAATCAAATTCATATGGTCCCCTCCCTATGAGTGTACTCATAAGTCCAGAAAAAAAAGCCCCAGAACTTTTCATTTGCCTCATTGGTCCTTTTTTGGGAATCACCACAGTAATGCTTTCGTGTCAGCCCCTCCTTGGAGTCTCTGTGAATTATACTAATGGCATGAATACTGTAAATGTAGTGTAAGCTAGTAGTAACCTGACAAACCACTGAGCATTGAATAGCTTTGATGAGTGGATCTCGAGTAACTCTCCCTGCATGGAGAGAAACTTCATCCCCATAAAATAAAACACTCATTCTGGAGCAAGTACGAATTATGACTTCAATTTGTGTTTCGATGGTGGTTACTCATCTAGTTTCTGCCCCTAGAGAGAGAACAATAAATGTTAAAATATCTTCATTGGCACATACAGGAAATTCTATAGGTACAAAGAAAATGAATTTGTCAGAAGGGCCTCGTAATATTTCTTTTTGTTTCAAGCTAATTCTTCATCTTCCATATCAGTGCTAGCAAACTGATCACAGATGTCTCTTTCTCTCTTCTGCCCTCTACATACAGGAACTTCTGTCTCCTTACACTTACACAGACTTGAACAAGGTATTTTGTCTCTTCATTATTACTTCATCTCACTTATCTACAATGATGAGAAGAGACTGAAGCAATCTCAGGAATGTTAGTGCTTACCTTGAAGAACTTGAAGGGTGGAAATTTCATAAGATCAGAAAGGGGCAAGCACAGTATCTATGTATAAAATGGGGCAAGAGGCATGAAAAAGAGCTGACAAATTACAGTTGACATCAACTAGTTTGATTCAAATTCCTGGAAAACACCGAAAGAGATGAACTTCTTAGCATGTAGATGAATAACAGCCAGCTAAGATGTGCCAAGAAGTCAGCTGAACCCATCAGCTCAGCAGAGGAGAAGAAAGAAGTGTCATCTATCACCACATGCTGACTTGGATTTGCAACAAGATCCCACAGGGTATTTTCATAAGTACACTTTGGAAACACTGATTACACAAGATTTCTATTAGTTAACTGCATAACTTGTTGTTAAAAAAACAAATGCTGCATTGCTTCAATGGATCACCATCAAACTGGAAGGGCATAGTGGCTGAAGAGCCATTAAAAGCTGCCTTGGAGCATTGACATTTTAAATATGCTCTTTTCTGTTGTTAATGTTGTTCAGCTGAAGCATGATGCTAGCCCAGGGCTAATCTCAGCTGGATAATGTCAAGACTACAGAGAATGGAGAGCTTAAAAAAATAGAAGGATCAAGCTGGATCAGTGTAAAACAGAGAGAACTGCAGAGATATGGTGATTTTTGAAAAAAACGAAAAGTGGTTATAGAAAGAGGAGGCCAACCGAGGAGTCATGGTCTTAAAAACTTCAGGTTTTGACTGAAGACACTGAACTGAAACATAAAAATGTTGGCAGCGAAGAAAAGTGTTTAGTTAGGCCCTCTGGGTAGGTTGTCAAAATGTTAATTTTTTTTTTTTTTTTTGCCACAGAGATTAAGAATTGCCTGAATGCATATTTGTCAGGGATAACATATGTGCGTAGTTGAGCTGCCCTTGGAGCATTTATTTCGATGTCAAAGCTGTGCCAGTGACACTTTCCCCCCCATAGCTTACTGTAAGCACCTGATGCTGAACTGCATGGGGCAGGGAGCACCTCAGCAGGGCAGTGAAGATTTCTGCATCCAGTGCTGATCCAGTCTCATTTGCCTCGGGTTTGCTCTGCTGCTGTGGCTGACTTGCCCACAGTGAATACACTTCACATTGTGTCCTGTGGTGAAGGGTCACCGATGTCCCAACCACTGTGACACACGAGCCTGCGTGTCACATTCATCCTCAGAACTGCTCCTTTCAGAGCAGTGATAAAATATTTTGCCTAGAAAGAGGGAGGTTAGCACTGTGTCTGTCTAATATTGTATCTGCCAGTGCAAGCCAGTTCACAAGCGTCACCTGGAAGCCCCACAGCAATCTTTCTCCATTGTCTTGTGAAGGAAAAATCTGTCCCACCTTCACTTGTTCCCAAAAGAGGAAAGTTACAGAACTGACCTGAAAATGGCCACGTCTCTTTTTCTTGTGTGTGCAGAGAAAAGCCACCTCCTTTCTGGAATCCATTAGAGTTCACTGGTTTTTCATACCTTAGAGCAATGTGTTTCACATGCTAATTATGAGTTGTGTAAATAATGTTCTAAACATTCCCTTTCTTCATTTAAGATCCACTGGTTTTTACATTGTCAGAATTAAAAGGTATCCAAGGCTTTGCTTCACTTTATTATTCAGAGCTTGTATTTGTCTATTGTATCATGTCTTAAGGTTATTATATTCCTGCAAATTACATATCAGACTTTCCAGTCTCTTTTCATGCTGATACCATAGTTTGAATATGTTGTGCATTTCTGAAACTCATTCAGTTTCTTCTCAATGCTTTTGTGATATAAATGAAAAAGAATTGAAACATCATCCTGTAGGGAAAATACACTATAAGTAAATTGGTGACAATGATTTTTAGTATTTCCTGATCTATTTTCTATTAATGCCATTCTTGGTTGTTAGTTCAGCATTTGCTCAGCTTAGCTCACAAGACAGTCTCTGTTCATCCTGTACAAAGGATTTATGTCATAAGAAGATATAAAATAACAAGCCTGGACAAGATGTTTAGCTGTGTGGATGGATAAAATGGGTGTATTGGAAATTGTGTGAAGAGAGATTGCACAACAAGCTGATGTGTGGATTCCACAATGTTAAAGGAGAGAATTGGAGTGTGATCAAATAAACTGGCATGGGATTTGTAAATAGGGTGCTCAGGGAGCTGGTAACCACAAGGAAAATGCTGCAATAGCTGGAAATGCAAAAGAAACAATTGTTTGAAATGGAAGAAAATATTGTTATTAGAGAGAAGCCAAACAATTGTGAAAGACTAAGGAACAGAATTAAGGAGATCAGGAATTGGGATGGAGCACGGCTGGAAGTGGAGAGGAAGATGAAAAGTTGATACATTTGAGATAAAAGAGAAATAGAGGAATCAGAGACAGAAAGTTAGGCTATGGGGAAGAAGAAAACCAGACATTCTGGTATCTTATTCATGAAAGAAATATTCCTCTACAAAGAGGGGAAAATGAAAATAATGAAGGAAACTAAAGGTGATTTAAAGATGGAGAAAACTGAACTAGAATGATGGTTTGGTATTTATTAGCACGGAAAAAGAGTAAAACTGAGGAAGAGGAGAATGAAGTCTGAGGAAATGTCATCAGAAAGAGGTATTGGGGGAATGCCTAGCCTGAGGATGGTGTGGAGGGATATGAGAGACAGAAAAAGGATCTGGCATAAAGGAAATGGAAGCTTTAAGAGAACCAAGAACCAAAACAAGGAAGAAAAGGGAGAGGATAGTGCGTATCAAAGCACAGAACCAGCACATATATAAATAATGTATTTCAATGACTTCACTGAAATTCAAATGCTCTCTAAAATAGTTAGCAAACCTTGTGTAAGAAATAACAACATGCCCATAGCTGTTCCATGTTTTCCAGTTGTGTCTGCTGGTGTAATAAGCGACCGTTCCAGCCTTCAAATCCTGTTTGTTGTGTGACCTTGGACACAGCAACAGCACTGCGAGAACAGCTGTGGAATTTTGGCAACTCTGAAGCTGTGCCGAGAATTTAAAGCAAGCCTTCACCTGGGACCAAGTGTTTGCATCTCTATCAGCAGAGCCTTTGACTCAAGGCTAAGCATTCTCCTCCTTCAGCGGGAAATCAGGTAGCACTACGTGCTGTGGCTGTGCATAACTGGGAAGCTTTCAGAAGCGTTCCACAACTCCCCAGCTCCCTTGGCAGTGGACTGCTGAGACTCCAGCAGCCTGCAAAGCAGGAGGCTGCCGAGGACAGAGGCTGCTGGGGAGTCAGCAAGATGCCGTCGGGGTTTTTTGCGTCAGAGCGTTGGAAAATCCCAACGGTTGTTCCTGATGCCAAGCAGGGCACACCCTGCCAGGAGTGCAACTGCTGTAGGATAGGGAATATCTCTCCCAGAAGCAGCTGCCATCCACAGCTCTGTCACACCACTGGTCCCTTTTCTCCTGGGCACTTCCTGCAGCTCTGTTGTGCATCTCCATCCCTTTCCTTACTCTCTTTTCTTGCAGAGCAGGGGCAATCAGACAGGCACTTAGAGATTTAGGAGGGCTGTAATGAGATAGTTAGGAGGTCACTGTGTAGTTCCATAGTGGGTAATTGTGCCTAATGCTGACCCTGAAAAGGAATTCTTTGGAATATGTGAGTGCCAAGAAACAGGTCCTGCCCACAGTATACTGGGCTACAAACACTGTGTCATGGTTTGGGGGAGGTTTTCTCCTCAGTCACTGGCATAGAACTAACCTGAACTACCCAAACCTGTTCTACAGAACCCAGCACTGTACACTGGAGCTGCCTCTGTAGTTCATCCTTACTCACAGCCACACAGCTTTGCTCGGTTTCAAATCAGACCGAAGACATTTCTGGCCACCAGTGACCTGGCATCTTACTGAGCTATGAGCACATCCTGGGCTTGCTTTGAGTTCCTCCAGGAAGAAAGCATTTGGTCAGTGTGGAATGCATGACTATGGCTAAAAGAGAGTATAATCCATTTAAGTCCCACACTAGACCCAGTGTATTAGTCTGGAGTAAGAGTGAAAAAGATTTGGGGAGAGATCAGAAACACGACAATCAAACCAAGGCACTTCCTGAGGATTATTTCCATGGCAATAGATTAGCCTTTATTTTCACTTTAGAGAGTTAAGTGACTCTCATTGCCTTGTTTGTTTCTTTCAGGCAAGTGAAACTTCTCTAACAAGAAGGCAAATGCTTCACATGGTAAGAGAATGGAGGCAGCTCTCAGAATCATGAGACAGGTTCAACAGCTGAAGTTTACTATTTTGGACAGGATTTACTTTTGAAAGTCTGAAGCCACTTGTAACTGTGAAAGAGGGGAAGTGGCATAGGTAGGTCACATGTTATGCCTAAAACCATCCATTTTCTGTCCCTGAAAACATACTAATTTCATAGCAAGAATATCCATAACACTATCAGCTGACCTTGAACGCTTTTTTAAAAACATTTTTTTTTTCTTAAAACTTAGTATCTGTAGTGAGTAGAACTCATTTTTAACAGCTGGGAAATCTGTTAAGATAGGTGCCATGATTTGGCACTGTAAACAGTGTGTCTTAGTCTCATCCCACTACATTTCTGTCAGATCATTTGTCCTATAAAGATGTTTCTCTTTGGAATTTTTTTTTAGCAAATGACTTTATAAATGATACTGCAGCAGTTTATGCTTTGTGTTTAGTAGCATAACCATTGGCATGACCCAGTGGCTATGCACAGAAAAAAATGGTCACTGGTACCAGATACCTCACCATTTTTCAATTGCTGCTCTTGGTAATAACAATAACAACATTGACTATTGCAATTGATTCTGGTTTCTTTCTTTTTTTTTCTTTTCTTTTTTCCTTCTTTCTGGGAAGCCTTGAAATCTTCAGGGCTTTATGTCTTGCAGTTTCTGTTCTGTATTTGAAACTGGGTTTCTAAGCCTCACATATACAGGGAAACAGAAATACTCATTTTCCTGGCCCTCTCTCTGTTCAGGTTGCTCATTAGTACAGCAGTGCATGTGTCACTGTACACAAATGTTTAGGACATTTCCTGTAATTTCATACTCAGGGCTAGTTTTGAGAAACCAACTTGTTTCAACAGCTATTTCTTCTTTGTGAACTGTGAAATAAGAAGTTATTGGTGTAACAGCAGAAATTGAAAGTGTGCCAAGTCCTTTCCTTTGGGCAAAAGGGGAAAAAAGTGTTGCCTCAAAAAGAAAAGCCTGCCATGTCCTCACTTCCCTAAATAGTTCTCTCTCCTTTGGCATTCTTCTGTGAGCACACACTTCTACTTTTTCTTGAAATGTTTAAATTTCAATCAGCTGTGAGCAGACGCTGGTGTAAAATGAATATAGTTAAATTGAGATTGTATAGAAGGGGAAGGTGATTTTATTTTAAACAAAAGCGATTTCAGTCAGTCATGCTTATTCTCCTGCAGATTTCATTCGATCTGTCTTTCCTACTTGCTTTTCATACCTGCATTTTAACAAGGACTACGATGTGTATGTCTGGCTAGTCCAACCAGGATTACTTGTGGTGCAGCTGAGGACAAAGGATGCCATTTTGGGAATCATCAGGTTTCCTGGGTTCTTTTTGCTGGGTGACCACATGCTGGCTTTGGAATTGCCTTTCGTGCCCTACAGGAACCCAGGTCTGTGAGTCACTGAGCAATGTTATGGATTGGCTCCCTGTCCTTTTGTCTCCTGTTCTGTGAGAAGTCCGGCTTTAGTTTTACTTCTAGACAAGGGAAGTACAGTGTCTCAAACAGGTGACAAGCTATAGAGGATCCTGGGCTAAGGACTGTACCTCTCACAGCGAAGTCACACTTGGAGGGAATTCTGTGCTGGTGATTCTGACAGAGCAGCACTCATTGCCAAGGGAAGGCCACCAGTGTAAACGAGCTCACTCACTTGTTAAAGCATAACTGGTACTTGGGGTTTCTCAGTGGCTTTTTAGTCATGAAACTCAGTGCTGTGAACACTTTTGGAAGGAGGACAGTGAGATGAAACCTCAGGAATGACTGTAAATACATTAGTGCTCTTTTGTATACTATTACTCCATTGAGTGTTACCCAATAATAACAACAGTGCTGTAGAGGCTTTTGTAAGAGGAGTTTCTGAGTTCAGGCACCGGTAGCTTTGTTTGGGAGGGTCTGCACCGCTCTTTCAGCTACAGATGTGCTTGTGGTTGAATGATGGCCTGCAGTTCCTGGAAGCTCATGAAATGTCATCAACATTGTAGGCAGTCAAAGACTGGGAGTGCTGGGGGTTAGGCATGATTATATGAGGGTTTGAGAGAGAATATCCAATAGTAGCATAACACCGAAACAGAATAAAACCAGTATTTTATGGAAGATGTTGCAGGTGAGTGTAAGATGATGATCCCACCTAATAATGAAAGGTGCTGTATTTAATGTTTCCAAATTTTAACCCACTAGTGCATGGTAGTGAGTGATGTATTATGACCTTTCCTTAAAGGGAAACAAAACAAAACAGAAAAAAACCCACCACCATGCCAAAGGAACAAACAAACAAACAAACAAACAAACAAACAAAACCCCCACATACATAACTTTAACAGCATCTCAGTTAAAATGAAATGTCAAGTTTATCTGTTTGTTACAGGGATGCAGCCAATGAGACCAAATGTTAAAAGAGAACAGACAAAAGATCTGTGAATGTGTTTAGCACAGCCCTGTATCAGCTGAATCTCCTACACGAGGAAGTGGTCCAATCTCCTTAACTCTGATAACTACTGAGGATAATTGTTCATTATTTCTGTCTCCCACTTGCACCCTGCCACTATTGTTACTTCTTGTTTATCTTGGCTCTGCTTCAGATGATTCTGTTTGCAATCTTACCTGCATTTGTTAAACCAGAAAGATGCCATGCTTGGTTTCTAGACTGTCATGGCTGGAGTTGAAGACACCAGACAAACATAATCAAATTAAAGTCATCAAATCAAATAGATCTGATGGAAAGCTGCCTCCATCTCCAAACAAGAGAAACTGTATTTCTTCTGGTGATTAGGAGAGAATCTCACTAGCATGTACTGCCAAGTCTTGATATTGTAACACAGAGTATGATACATACACATATATTTGTGTGTGATGAGGCATTATCCTTTAAAAGCTACAAGGCACCAAGTTATTTTCCCAGATAGATGGTTGTCAAGTGACCAAGGCTACAGAAGAGGAAGTGGGAGAACTGTCCAAATTATAAAGCTCAGAGATCAATTTCAGTAAGGCTCAATTAGTGCTACCCCAGGAATTGTAACAGGGGAAATGGGAAAACATATAGCTAGAAGAAACATTAAAGTTTTTTTGTCAAATAAACGTTGTTTATCCCCAACTCCAAGTTAAAGCACTTTTAGGAGAATTTAAATTTTCACAGCAGTGCAAGGTAACTTTGCCAGTATCAGCAGACTGCAAAGAAAATTACAAGGATTGGAATGGAGCTGGAACTGTGCCTTGAAGAGTCACAGCTTCACTGGGCTACCTGTGCCAGTGTCTCACATCCTCTCAGTAAAGAATTTCCTCCTAATACCGAATCTCAACCTATTCTCTTTCACTTTTAAACCACCCTCCCTCGCCCTGTCACTACATGTTCTTATAAATAGTCTCTCTCCATCTTTCTTGTAGGCTCTCTTCAGGGATTAGCCCAACAGCACCAGGGAATGACCGCGCACTGCCGCCAAGAACAACAGGCTCGTGTCTGCCGACCTTCGCAAGCATCACCCCAAGGCTCGAGCAGCCGGGAGAAGAAACCCTGCACACAGGCCCTCGGAGCTTAAAGCTGTAACTCAGACCTTCAGTCGCTGCCCAGGCTCATCCAGCCCCGCTCCAAAGCCCCCAGCTGCCGGCACAGCCTCCCCAAACCCCGGCTCGGGGCTGACCCTAACCCCAAACCCCGGCTCGGGGCTGATCCCGGCCCCAAACCCCGGCTCGGGGCTGATCCCGGCCCCAAACCCCGGCTCGGGGCTGACCCCAAAACCAAACCCCGGCTCGGGGCTGACCCCAAAACCAAATCCCGGCTCGGGGCTGACCCTAACCCCAAACCCCGGCTCGGGGCTGATCCCGTCCCCAAACCCCGGCTCGGGGCTGATCCCGACCCCAAATCCCGGCTCGGGGCTGATCCAGATCCCAAATCCCGGCTCGGGGCTGATCCAGATCCCAAATCCCGGCTCGAGGCTGATCCCGACCCTAAATCCCGGCTCGGGGCTGATCCCGACCCCAAATCCCGGCTCGGGGCTGATCCAGATCCCAAATCCCGGCTCGGGGCTGACCCTAACCCCAAATCCCGGCTCGGGGCTGACCCTAACCCCAAATCCCGGCTCGGGGCTGACCCTAACCCCAAATCCCGGCTCGAGGCTGATCCCGACCCCAAATCCCGGCTCGGGGCTGACCCTAACCCCAAATCCCGGCTCGGGGCTGACCCTAACCCCAAATCCCGGCTCGGGGCTGACCCTAACCCCAAATCCCGGCTCGGGGCTGACCCTAACCCCAAATCCCGGCTCGGGGCTGACCCTAACCCCAAATCCCGGCTCGGGGCTGACCCTAACCCCAAATCCCGGCTCGGGGCTGATCCAGATCCCAAATCCCGGCTCGGGGCTGACCCTAACCCCAAATCCCGGCTCGGGGCTGACCCTAACCCCAAATCCCGGCTCGGGGCTGACCCTAACCCCAAATCCCGGCTCGGGGTCCCCGCCGGGAGCTCGCGCTGCGCTGCTGCCGCCTGTCGGCCTGGGTGCGGTACTGCAGGTGCCGGCGCACGCCGGGGCCGCCCGCGGGACGCAGCCCGGCAGAGCCGGAGTCACAGAGTCACGGAATTACAGAATTACAGAATCACAGAATTACAGTCACAGAATCACAGAATCACAGAATTACAGTCACAGAATCACAGAATTACAGACTTACGGAGTCACAGAACCACAGAGTCACAGAATCAGAGTCACAGAATTACAGAATTAGAGAATTACAGAATTAGAGAATCACAGAATCACAGAATCACAGAATCACAAAATCACAAAATCACAGAACCACATAATCATAAAATCACAGAACGAACTAGGTCGGAAAAGACCTTTTGAGGTCATCAGGTCCAACCTATGACCCAACGTCCTCTCATCAACTAAACCATAGCACTGAGTGCCACATCTGGTCTTTTTAAAAACACATCCAGGGATGGTGACTCCACCATCACTCTGGGTAGAAGATTCCATTGTTCTTTCAGGGAAGAATTTGTTTCTAACATCTAACCTAAACTTCCCTTGGCACAGCTCAAGACTGTGCCCTCTCCTTCTGTCAGCTGTTGCCTGGGAGAAGGGTCCGGGTCCCACCTGCCCGATGCCCGGTGCCCGATGCCCGGTGCCCGTGCTGTTCCGTGCGGGCACATCGAGCCTCATCGCGCCCTTGGCTGCGGCAGAGAGCGCCACAGCATCCCCGAAATGCTGCTCGAGAAAGAGCTGGCCAACCATGGGTCCTGGCCCACCCCCTCACCCCAATAACGGGCCACCCTTACCATCAAAAGCATTTAAATACGGCGAGATGTATGGAGCTGTACTCACGCTCCCGTTTTCTTCCCCCCCTTCTTGTCTCTTCTCAGCTGCTTTTGAGGTAAATGCCCTCATGGATTTCCAAGCAAAAGCAATTAATGTAGTATTAACATGAACAGAAGGAGAAACTGGTTCTTACGCATTGCTCTGCACAAGAAGGATGCATAGACACTTTGGGGCAGACTTTGTTGGCCCTCACACTGGATTAATTCATATTTACAATGCTTTGCTTCATTTGAATGGAGCTTTTTGTGATTTATTTCTAATATATCTTCATAAATGTAGCCCTGGTCTGCCAGCACAGACAGGAATTGAATTAAAATAGGCTGTGGCTTGGTTCCTGGCATCTATTTACTATTCTCATAGTAAACAGCCAGTGATGTTGTTTACAATGAGAAACTCCCTTTTTGTTACAATTGTGTGTGTGTGTAAGGAGAGCCTTCCACCGTGCCCGTGCTGAGAACTCCCCCCAGCACAGGTGGGTGGGTGTGCAAGACAGCAGTGCAAGCTGCCTGCTGGAAACACCCGGAGCCAGGAACGGGTGTCCATCCTTTGTCTAACAAAGGCCTCCGGTCCTGTGTCTGCAGCCAGGGTGGGGAGAGTCCATCATCCATTGTCTCTGAAGAGCCCCAGAGACAAAAATCACCATTGCAGAGGGGTACATGGACTGTAAGGGCATAAAACTCCAGGGGTTACTTTGTTCAGGGTCTGTGTCCACAAGCACCAGTCTGAGCTGTTCCTATTGTTGTACCTCTGTTATTAAATTATTTTCCCCCTGAAACTGAATACCTGACACTACTGAAGGAAACCTAGGGTAAGAAATGTCTTTAACACCTGTGTGCATGCACATTTATAACAGTAAAAAAGAATTTAATCCATCATTGACCTTTATCGCTCCCACAAATGCGATAAACCACAAAGTTTAGAAGGGAATTGAGAAGAGAATTGTAAATTAGCTCTTTCAGTTTTGGGTTACAGCAGGAAACACAGATATTCTGACTTAAGCTCTTATGTCTATTTGAAATTAACTTCTAAAACTCTAATGCTGCCATTCTCACACCACTTGAAAGAAACATTTTATTTTCAATTTTCTAATAAGGGAACACATTCAATTCAGAAGATGTTATTCTGATTACAACCGCTCACTTGAATGTAAATGAAATGTAGCTCCAAAAGCTCAGACAGACCTTCCTTATTTTTAGTGAGCTTTGTAGGAAACTGAATTTTAATCTGACACATCAAAGTTCAAAGAAATTGTGTGCTTTGTGCAGGAATACACATTTTGAATGTCACTGGGTATTGACAAAACTTTGAAGACATCCAGTCATCATTTGTAATGAAATTAAAAGTGAATTTTGAGGACCCACCTGTTCTCTGTGAGGTGTCGACATGAATACGGGGAGCTTTTTTTAGTGTATATTGGAGTTATGTGTGTGTGTGGCTGCCTTGTGCATTCTGGTAGGAGGCTCAGTTTATTCAGGATTTTCTGTGTGCTGCTGCACCAGAACCCGTTTGCTTCTGGCCTGTGGCTTTTCTGCCACCTTGGCTGAGATTTGCTACAATACTTGATATTAAACTGTGACTTACACGGCCAAAACACATCCAGACTGAGAATCAGCAATTATTTCAAATGCTTTATATTTGCTTGTCCTCATAGAATTAAATTATTGCGGGTGTCGTGTGATGTCCCACAAATGAGCACTAGAGGATGCTACACTCCTACACAATCTCACATCTATGTGTTGGAAAAGGACCAATTTTGTGACTTTATTACTATTCCTTTCCACACAAAAAATAAAACAGAGAGAAGAAGCTTTTGGTCATTCTATGCAATAAGGGTATTTTATTGGTAAGTATTCAAGTGAGGTGAAATAGATTTTTTTTTTTTTTTTTTTTTTAATTCTTTGCTAATTGTTTGTCCTGTTAGGTACAAATGTCCTTTTTATGTGCGTAAAAAGAGGTTTATTTTAAAATATCTATCATATAGAAACATCCAAGTTGGGACTATGATCCCAGTTTAATAAATTGCATGCAGAAGTAGGTGGAAAACATCAGATACACTATACACAAATCTATGGAGATCTTTAGTCCAGGGCTCAAATTGTAGAAATTGCCCTTTGAAAACAAACACAGAACAATTTGTAGGTCTGAAATTTGTTACAGACCAAAGCTGGTCATCCTGCACTATAACTTGTTCTTCCTTTAAATAATTCAACAATTCAAAATATTTCAAAAAATGTTTTCAAGTGCTTATAAAAACTGTACAAAATATTTAGATGTTTGACAATTATCTAAACTTTCATAATCTGTTAAAATAAGAAAAATCACAAAAACAGATGTAGGTAACATTTTTCTATTAAAAGAATGAGCTTGGAACAAGCAGGAACGACGAGCTTACTTTTCAGAGAATTGCTAAATTGCATTTGCTTTACAAATGTTTGCAAATGGAAGCAATATTAAAGAGAATTTTTCATTTTTATACATGAGTTAGAGGACCAGTTTTTAATATGTTAAATTATACAGGCAGCTGCATTTGAAGTCTCTGCTGAGAGCCCTACCTTAGGACATGCTGCTCTGTTCCTAAGACAGCGCAGCATTTGTTTGTTAGAGTCCTTTTGTTGGGTTTTGGGCCATCAGAAAAAAGGAAATTTTTTGGGTGTTATTTGAAATGCTGGGGGTTCTTTCTATCCATCAAGATGTATGTTTTGAACAAACGCACATGCATGCAAATAACTCCAAGTGTCTGTGCTCTTTGTGTGGTTGAAATGTTGCATACAGGTTCATTTTTGACTCCCCTCAACTGTGACATCTGTCCACTTTAATGTCATATTGTGGCCTTTAATAACAAAAGTCACAGACTAGTGACAAACTTGAGACTTATTTTATGTGCATAATTAATACACACTTGGATTTGATTCTGGGGGCAAGTAGGTTAAATAGAGCACGATTTGTTCTGCTCTTTCAGAATTACTTTCATGTGGGCTTGCATTTCTTTACAGTAAGCAAAATGAAACAAAAGTTGAAAACAACTTTGCAGAGGCATTAGCTCAGGAATGTCCTCATTTTTGTCACCTGATAAGGGGAACTCGGTAAACATTAGCTGTAACCCCAGCAGTGCAAGAAAAAAAAACAACCTGTAAAGGTGGTAGAATGAATTCAACAGTTTATGTACATGCTAATTAATGTGAGTGACGTGTGCTAATTACAGGCAAGGCTTTCACCTGGCTTCAGAAGGCAAAGCCAAGCTGGGAAACGTGTTGCTTCTTTACAGGGACATGACTCTATAACAAAGGCTTTTTCATTCTCGAAGAGACAAAAAGTCAGATCTACAGCGTCATTAAGACGCGAAGAAAACCTAGTCAATACCACAAACGTGATGAAAAGATGGATGTAGTGTTTGATCACGTAGTTTCACAGAAACTTCTCATGGTGGCAGTGATTGTTTCAATTCCCTGGAGCTGCTCACTCCTGCTCCCAGTGCTGCCATGACAGCAGTTACTGCAGCAGGGCTGGGAACTGGTGGGAACTGGAGCCTTTCCTGCTTGAAGTCAACACAATAAATGTGATTCACCGTTCTCGGTGTCACAGTGCAGTTCTGCTAAAAGTGCAGCTGAGTGCTGTGGCTGGAAGGAAGGGCGAGATGCTTAAGCCAGTAAGTCTGACTGAAAAAGAAAAGAAACTTGTGGTGGAAAAAGAAAGGACTTTTTGCTGGTGAGAGGTAAACCACAAAACTGAGATGAAATAGCAATTGGAATAGCACATAGAGAGGAGAAAAGTGTGAATATGCAGAGCCTTGAAGCTGAAGCCAAACTGTGAATTTAGTGTGTGTAGGAACATGAAGGAGGTTAAAAGTGAAAGTGACATAGTCTGAATCTGCAGTGGATTGTGCAGGAAAAAATAATGTATAACTTTATCTTCGTAGTTCTGTCACTCGAAATCTTTGGTATGAGCTTTAGCTTCTGGGATGTGATCAGATGTAATTAAAAAAACCCAAACTAAAACAACAGCAATAACAAACCAAAACATGAAAGAAATCATGTCATGTGATTATTGCTAACCAACTGATTCCTGAATGTGAAAAAAATCAAGAAAGAAATCATGGTAATAGGATTGGAGGTTAGCATTATGTAGTCCTGAATAATTCCTCCCTAACAGCAGTGACTTTTGTTTCCTTTGGAAGCACCCTATGCCAGAGTTAAGTGCTATATACAAGATGTCTCACACTCGGCCGGTAGAATCACTTGGTGAAGTACAAACTTCTTTCAAGATTCTGTACTTGGTCTCATGCATGTTATTTACATTTCCATGGCCACAGAGCTTGCCTGTGCAGAGCTGGACTCATCACAGAGCAGGGCTGATAAATCCACTTGCTCACCCGCATGGTGGGCGCGCTTCAGGCGTGACGCGCGCCACGTCTGCATGTGTCTCACAGCTGCTTTCTGGGTAACTGCAAAAGTATTTGTCTGCACATAAAATATGAAAGCAATCATATCTGTTAGGCCTTTAATACAGAACATAAAATTTAAATACATGATAACGAAAATTCCATTTTACACAGAATATTCAACAGCCCAGCTGTTTAATTGTGCAGAGACTGGTTCAACGTGGGGGTGAAAGCGACAAAATAGGCTTATGCCTTACGATAACATAGGCTGTAGCACTTCTTTTAAAAAGCTACAGCTGTTTAAAGGCTCAAAGATGCTTTTTTTTTTCTCCCAGGTATTTTTGGCAGATGATTGAACATGAATGGATATTTCCTTTGGAAAGAAATGTACATGAAGCAATTGCACAGCACACTAAAAATGGCTGTCAAGAGACACTTTCATAATGCACCAGATATTCTGTTTGTGTTAAAACTGAACCAGGTTTTAATCTGCAGACAATGGGTGACCATTTTAATCCAGACCAAGTAATGTCAACCCAAAGTACTGAAAGCTGCTCTTCAGAAGGATCAATGCATGCAAAGCCTTTTAAGCACACAGGCAAACCAGGGGCCCGCTGTGTATAGATACCCAGTCCTGTAGTTTCTAATAATTTATGAAATTACCAACCTTCTTTGACAGGTCACTAATTTTAGAATCCAGTCTACTTTTGAAAATTGAGGAATTGTTTTTATAGACATTTATTGTTGGATTCTGCACCAGGCAGCAGTCTACTGGCCTTCAAGCAGTTACTGATACTTTGTCAGATTCATCATAAAGGGGAAAAATTTGAAGACCCTTTTTTTTCTCATGACACTGAATGACAATGTTTTATGTTCTTACTCTAGAAATCAGGGTTATCAGCCAATGACTTGGAAATCCTGGATCAAGCTACACACTCTTAATGCACTTTCTTTCCCCTGTTTTTGTCTATTTATTTATTATACTTGAAAAATATGACACTTCCCCTTTTGTGCATCTGTTCAAAATGCTCCATCTTTTGTCCGTCACTTAATGTTCCATTGCTGTCAGTGATGATTCAACCACTGTGGGGAGGGGTAAATATCAACCTCTGCTTCTGTCATACAGGCAGACATTTTCCTTACTGGTATTTGTTTAATTTGGAGGCTCTGGTATATATTATGTAGTATAATCCCTTATAACTCTGTGGTGCTTGGTGTGTGCTAGAGTGGCAGTGGGCAGTGAGTAGAGTTCTTTGCAAAGACCTGTATAATGGGTTGTACTTTCAACATTACTGTCTTTTAATTTCCTTTTGACTGAATTTGTTTTCCATCTTTCCTTTGGTTTCTCTGTTTAGCCTTTCTTTTCCCCCTGCCTTATAGCCCGGCTTTCCCTTAATATTTCCAAAGAATTGAAAAGGACAAATACAAGCTAATCTGATCTCCTCCCTCTTTTCAGCTCTAACAAAGCTTTCAGCTTCCCCTCTCATGCTCTTTTCTTGTTTGTTTTGTTTTCTTTACCTTTCCTTCCCTCCCCCCCATGAAAAAGAATCACTACTCCTATGTAAAAGAAATGGTCAACCTGCAGCAGGACATGCAATCATGGTGACTTAAGACAAAAATCTGTATTGTCCAGATGTACCTGTGTGTTATACAAGGCTTGTACCTCCTGCTGCAAAGTAACTGTGTGGACAAGAGAATAAAGAGAAATATATTTCCAGCATCCCCTTTCATTCCTGACAGAATTCTTTTGTCTTTTTGAGCAGAGAAGCTTAGTGGCTGAATATACATGCTGTATGTGTCTGATGTGCTTTCTACGGTTTTGTTCCTGCTAATGACTGCAGGTTTATAAATTTTTCTTTTGCATTTGGTCCGCTGCTTCCTTGAATCATGAGGAGAGGGGCCTTAGGCCTTTCCTAGGGCTGCTGCTGCCTCTGTCTCCACTGTGTGCTCATTCTGTCTGATAGGCCCAAGTGTGTCAGCTTGGCAGCGTTCCCAGGCACCATCAGCATTACAACATTCCCGGAGTCGGGTCTGGGTTAGCACAAAGCATTGACAAATTCTGTGTATTTAGTTTTGTTCTCATGCTGTTCTTCACAGGGATTAGGATTTTTTTTTTTTTTTTTTTAAGGGAATAATATTAGAGTAGAGCAGCCACACAATGAGCATAAATGTTAATGACTGACAATCCCCACATTTACTGCTCAGAGGAATAAAAATTTGGATGTTTGTGTGTCGGGGGTGATATCTTGGAGCAACATAGGCCTTTAGGTGTTCAATTAAAAATAAATCTATCTTGAATGGTTTGAACTGTTGAAACTGATGCAAGTATTCACTGAATGTCATGAATTTCCAGTGTGTTCCTGCTGCTGTAGTGGGCTGCACGATTCCCTTTATTGTAGCACTCTCCCCAGTTTCTGCTACATTCCTAAAACAGAACAAACGGTCAGTGTATCCATGAGCCTTCCTGCTCCCTGCCCTGAAAAACACTGCCAAATCTAAAAAGAGAAAATGCTTCCAGCAGGGACTCCAGAATTCCTTATGAGATGATAATTTATACTCTGGGCTGTTAATCCTCTGTTGCAGCCTGAAATGCAGGGGCACAGAAGTGGCTGCTGTGGCAGTTCCCTGTGACAATGCTATCTCAAGGAATAATCTGAATGCAGTATGGGACAATGCAGAGCACGATGACTAATTTTACTGAGTGGCACAGTTATGAGTCACGGCGCTCTCAGGCAGAGAGGTTTGTGTGGTAAAGTAGTTATATCGTGAGAGGTGCTGTATGGAGGTAAGGGAGGGCACTAGGGTGTTTTGTGGTGATTGTTTCTGGGATTATTGGCACTCGACTAAACGTGACGTGCATATTCTGTTTGCAATTGTCATAGATCTATGGAAGAGGGTTGTTTTTATAGTTGGTTTTGCACAGAGATCCTGCATGTTCTACTGGAAGAATGTTTATTTTTCTTATAATTATTGTTTCAATGTTAAGCGTCTCCCTCTACACCTTCCCTTCCCCCCCCCCCCCCCCCCCCTTTTTTGTTTACGGAATAATTATTTATTATTCAATATGCTTCAGAATCACCCTTTCATCTGCAATTTCCATTGCAGTCTTCATGGCTACAGAATGATAATACAGAGCTATATTACACAGATGCAGAATTTTAACTATAATATAAAGGCTTGTTGGAGGCTTTCTAAATGTTTAACCTTTGAGATCTTCATCTGGAGTTAAGACTTCCTTCTTGGCGTAACGATAAATCCTCCCACTTTCGCTGCATTAGGGAAAAGAACAGAACCACATTTTTTAATCAAAAGCTTGGGAACTGGCCCAAGATCAAACCGATTGCTTACACGCCGGTCTCCCGTTTTGTTTCATTTGCAGCATTTTAGCAGGAGACAAAAAGGTGAAACAAAAGCACCTGAAAAGCTAACATGATTGCTTTTTGTGGGGGGGCAGACTGGTCACTTGCCACGTCGAGAGGAATCTGTGTTTTCAGGGCCTGCGCTGCGTCTCAAAAAGCACCAAGTCCTAGAGGGTTAACGGACAGGAAACTGCAGTTACAGCCGCTCCGAAGGAAGTCAGTTTTTGTGTAACAGCCCGGAGCAGCCGAAAGGTGGGGGCCGGGGGGGGATTGGAGATCTCAAGGTCTGGGGTGACATGGATATTTTTAGTTTTGCTCTGCAGCATTTTAAACACAGGGAGGGCCTGCACCGAGTGGTAGCGACGCTACCACTAAGCAGTTTCCACTCTGGGGTACTTTTCAGGAAAAGGAGACACGAGTGTTCATGTTTAAGGCTCCTTTTCGCTATTAAGGCTCGGCATATCGTGATCTCTAACGAAATCACACTGTTAGGTACATGGTTGCTCTGCTTGCATGTTCATATATTTAAATCCTGGAGCAGGAGAACCCCTCTCTGAATTATTCTGAGTTATTCATTTCAGTCCCTCCCGTGCACACGCACTTTCGGTGAGTTTTGCCGTCTGCCTGCGGCCTGGCTTTCTCGGCCAGCAGGGCACCAGCAAAGCGGAATTTCGCTTTCCGTGCAAACAAAAGAACAGCCCTTGCGCGACCTGGGCGAACTCTGCCTCCTTCGGGTTTAGAACACCCAGACGCCCTCAACTAAACGGCAGGCTGGGGGCACATTTGCCGGGGCCGGCGGCGTGCGGGCGCTCCCCCGAGGCGGGCGGTGCGCGGCCGTGGCCGGGGCGGCGCGGGGCCGGGCGGCAGCGGCGGCGGGAGCGGAGCGGGGCCTAGCGCCGGCCTGCTCCGAGCCCGGGATGGCTCCTGCTCCCGGAGCCGCACAAAGATAATCGCTCAGGAAGTGTCTCAGCCAATCCCCTGGCGCTTTACATGCGGATTTGCCGGGGCAGCCAATCCGGGGGCGGCTTTCATGGGGAAGACAGATCATCAAGCCCAAGTGCCAAGCCCTCCCTGCCCGAGTACTGAGAGCCTGTCCTCCATGTTTTATAAGTATTGACATAACACTGTGTTAACAATGCATCCACAGAGGTAAGCCTTGCTTTTTACATTGCTTTTTCTCTAAGACCTATGAGTTGTGGGTTGAGAGTGCGATTCTCTGTGATTTCTCGTGCAAAACTCACACCACAGCACTTATATTAAGTTGGAACTGTTTAAATTTGCTTTCTTGGGTCACATGGTTAGTAGCCATTAGCCACAGCTTTATTTTACAGTCTGGCAAAGCCTTGGCATGCCTGGTTCTTCACAGGAGGATGGTGTTTTTAGAGTTTATCAAGATCCTGGTATTCCAAAGGAGGTTTCTGTCTCTGAGCAGTTTGCCAGCACTATTGTCTGTTGTGTCACATGCCTGCTGGAGAGAAAATGGAAGCTAGGGAGCAGATGCATTTAACTGCCCTACAGGGAGTCAAGCAGGGATAATGGCAGACAGAGGAACAGGCAAGTTTACCTTTCTAAACAGTGAATGGAACAGCTAAGATAAGTTATCTCTGAGAAAATATGGGATTTTTAAAAACCTAGGCATCAGCAAAAAGTGCTAATGGCAGATTGTAGATATTGGGCCTAGGTGGTGGTGTGCTGTTGCATCATATTTTTTATGCAGCTTATCTTGACTTAAAATGATTATTGAACCTTTTTTCTTGCAGGAGTAATTAATACAACGCTTTTCTCTTTCTGAGGGACAATGTATGGTTAATATTTTGTTCCTTTAAAAGGGAGTTTTTATGCTGCAGATTTTGGAAATGGAGTGCTGCTCAGTAAAACGCAGCAGTGCATCTGTTTACAAATATAATGCTTTATGGAATATGTTTTTGAACTGTTAGCTTTCTTGTTTTGCATAGTTCAAATAAACTAATGTAACTTTTATCTGTGCCTTTTTGTTTTACATTGTATCAGCCACAGTTCTGTGTTGTGGAGTCCAGAAGATATAAAATCATGTGTGGTTCATGACAGTAATACATGTTGTTCGTTCTTGGGGTTTTTTTTCCCTTTTATATTTTTTTTTTTTTTAACTTTTGGCTTAATGCTACGTAATTATTTCAAGAAATTCCTTTTTGATCAATTCCCAAATCTGCCAGCCTGTTGTATCTTCTTAACTGGAAAAATGAGATGGGTGCTTGAACAGTTGGTAAGTAAGCAGCATGCTACTCTCTGAACATTTTTAATAGTTTTCCCAAGATTTTATTTTTACTGGGTCAGTTAGTGCAGTACTTGGAGTGATGTTAGTGATTAGTCATATAAAAGATCAGATTTGCTTAGCGTCCATTTTAAGGGACTTGTACATGTAAACTGCTCTATTTGAATGCACTGTTTTTCTGATAATTTCTCTCTAAATTTTGAAGCTTTTACTTCCTGTTTACCTTAGGCCAGTGAAAAATATTCTATTTGCTGTTTGTTCATAGATCACTAATTACCATGTTTGCAGGGTAAAGCGCGTTTTCGCTGTTCCTTGGGCTTTTTGGGTGTGATGAAAGTGCTAGTGCTCAGCAATGAAGTGACCTTATGAAGCAAAGTAAATAACACTTAATGAGCATATGTTTCTGATACTATACAAAGTGTAACCTCAGACAAACTTGCTCGGTTTATAACTAATTTAGAAACGTTTTGTGCCCTTTATAAAGATTTTAATTGTAGCCCCTGCATGCTTCTTTGAACAAGCTGTTTTTCAGTGATCACCAGGGCTGTTACAAAAGCAGAGGAAGGATGCTCTTTTGTGCTTTTAATGTAATTTTTGCACTTGTTTTAACAGTCCATACACATTCACTGTTTTAGGAGAGAACTGAATGCTAGCCTGGCTTTGCAAATGACTATGTCTCAGCACAGTGCATGCAAACTTTCACAGACCCTTGCCATATATTTGGTAACTTTCTTTAACCCAGCAATTTACCTCAGGTTACTGGTTTACCAGTGTGAATATCTTACTTTGAATGTCTCACTTTGGTTAGAAGCTTTCCTCCCCCCTTCTCCCTGCTCTCTTCCCCACCCCCCCCCCCCCCCCCCCCCCCCCCCCCCATCCCCTAGGATTAGATTGTAAGAATGTCTAGTTCAATTTGAAACCTGAAATACTGCTGGGGTACCACTGAATTTCATGTGATAATATTTCTGTATGCAATTTTAATGCATTTTTCAGCATACATGAAAGTGCTGACACAGCTAAGAAGTTATTCTGTTTTTTGTTCTTCCGTTGTTAAAAAACAGAAATTACATTTGGACACCATTTTCCTAATAGTAGTTTATACATGTTAGCTGTTTACTTTCACCCTTTAAGAGTGAACAACATAATACTTGTTTAATATGAGGAAGCAGGGGTAAGTGATCTGCTATCAGAAAGCTTGTATTAAAATGGCTCCCACAGGTTTTGTTAAACCAGGATCTGTTTCAAATCTGCACCTCCAGACACGCTGCTGACAGTGAAGCGCATTTGTGTGAGCTGCCCTCGTGCATGTAATGAAACGGAGCATCGTGAGTCTGTTAAAGTTCACTATTTTCAATCGCTGGAGAGTAATTCTTTTATAGTTCACAAAAAACAAATGTCTGCATTGCAGCAAGATGTCTGAGGCAAGGTAGAGACAGCAGCGTTGTGCCTCGGCTCAGCCCAATGGCGCTGCTCCGCCGGCGCCGGAGCCAATTGCCGCAGCAGGCAGGTTAAAGATTGACAATTGCAGTGGCAAGGCTGAGAAAGGCCTTCTGGAAATTTCTGCCATCTTTGTTCCATCTAAGTAAAGCAAATTCAGCCAAGCTGAAGAATTTCATATACATTTTTCTTTTTCGGTGCTTTGTCAAGGTACAGTGTTATCACTCACTCCCCTAGGTTGCATAATAAGCAGCACTCTGCTGGTTTTTTTTTCTGTTCAGTACAGATGGAATGTGGGGTTTTAAGTGACAGATGCAGGGAAAAAGCACGTATGCTTTCTCCCCAAGATTTTACTGGCCTGGGTCTTGTTACAATCACAATTAGACAGGACATGGATGAAGCAATGCAGCTGAGGTTTATTCAGCTTGGAGCAAATGGCCATTATTCTGATTATAACTAGCAGTTAATCGTATAATTGCACTGTAAGTTTTCTGGCTACTAGAGAGTAATTTGAATTGCCCAGGATGAATATGATTAGCCATTATTATTTAGTGCCAACATCCAGTTACTTTTGTAATTAACTGGACAAAGAATGGAGGGGGGAGAAAACAAAGGAGCGATCTGGATTATAAATCATGGTGAAAACAGTAGCTTTTTAAAAGCTACATGCCTTTTTCATTCTTTGCAGGCAAACTGTTTTACTTGGAAGCTAAATAGTGCTAGGGAAAAGCTGAGTAATTTCTTTAAACAAATGACACTACTTAACATATTGAGAATGAAAAAAATGCAGAGTACAAACCACTCCAAACGTAACAGTCACCCCCCCTCACAGTAGGTAGGAGTATTGAAATGTAGCAGAAAACCTACGTTGCTACTAAGGGAGCATGTAATAAAAGGAACTTCGTGCTGCAAAAAGCAGAAATAGCTAGATTACATTACAAATTTAGCCCTTCATATCATGTCCACAAACTTCAACTGGCTCGTCTTCCTGAGCTGTCTTCCATTTTGTGATATCACTTTTGCTTGGGGCTTTTGTTGTTGTTTTGTTTCTGGTTTCGTTGTTTTGTTTCTCCAGTATATTGTGTTGTATCATTTTTCAGCTATTGGCCCTGTGGATCCAGGAGCTGAAAAGCTGGTGGTCAGTTTTCCATAGTGGTGGTACTGCTCCAGCATAATTGGTTAAGGGGAGATAAATCTCAGTAAAAGCTCTTCTCTGTCTGAAATTCAGGGTATTAATTTGAATTTCCTAAATATCTTGAAAGTTGAACGAAACCTTTGCCCATGTAAAATGGAGTAGACAGCAATTTTCAAATTTTATTATTTGTGGATCCCCAGTATTTTTCCCATGGGCACATGAATGCCATTAGGGTGAATTTAAGCCTGTTAGACTAGGTTTGATTTACTTGGTTATTTTCTGCAAACCCCCTTTGTGGTAGCACGCTGGCTTTGAGGGGTCTGCAGACTGGAAACCATCACAGTAGGCCATCAAGCTTGGCCCTTTAAATTGTACTTAGAAAGTAATTTAAATACATTTGTTAATAAACATGTCTTGTATTCATGGGTTAAAGCCTGGTTTAGCCATAGTTACATAGGAAGTGAGTTTCAGGTATTTGGTAGTTGCCTGTCATTCTCATGTTAACCCTTTACTGCCTGTTGTCAGAGCATCTGTGTTTCACACTATGAGATTAAAACCATGCTGTGACAGGATGTTAACGTTCTTATTTCAGCGGGTATAAACCTTTACTTTCAAGCATGATTGTTCTCAAATTATATTTTTAGCATCTGAAATCTGTTGCTGTTTGGCTGCCTTGCTTGGGCCTCAGCTGTATAGTTTATAGACTTAAAGATCACTGTGTAACACCAAGGATCCCCCTCCCTCCCCTGATTTTTCTCTTTTGTGCAGCTATTTTGAATGGACACTGAATAAGAGTAGGGTTTTAAAAAGAACCGAAACGTTCTTTAAATGTAAAATAGTTACCTTGCTTGTTATCACAGGTAACCAGCTTAAACATTGCTGTACATAGATATCTGTGAGCAAGCTTTTTGTGTATGTTAATTACTTGATACAAAGTGTTATTTGCTTAATACATGTGGAGCATTTTGCAGGGAATTCTGTGAAAGGAAATGCAAAATATGAGGTGCTCACACTGGAGGGTGAAGCTAAAACTGAGTGATTTCCTTAGTAACCTGTGACTTCACAAATCTCCCTTTCTTGTGCCTTTTTAGTTAAACGTTCGGATGTCAGGTGTGCTTTGGTCCTTCTTTACCATTTCTGATATTTAGATGCTGGCTTTGAATCTTGCCCTGCTGTGTAAACAGGAGCTGCTGGTATTGAACAAAGTGCTACCATTTTAGCTCCAGAGCAGGAGTGAGGCAGTGCAGTGCTGGCAGACGCCATTTTAAGAGCCCTGCATAAATAGCATAGCTACCGATGAGTAAGAGACTGTTATAGGTGAGTGCTCATACAAAGCTGCTATTTATTCAGCAATGGCATGCAAATAGTGGTTTTTGGTTTTAAATTTTTATTGAATGCAGTTTTTTTGGAGTCGTTGTTTAGGATTGCTGCTCACGAATGTGATGCATGAGAGGCAAGGGATTATCTTAAAGATGAAATTCAGTTTTAGTGCTTATAGTCTTTAATCAGTTTTTTGGTTTGTTTTGTTTTCTGCTAATTAAGAGGAAAAATGAATTCCAGAAATATGTAGTTCTTGATCTGAAATCCATGTGTTAATCCCTAATGTAGATCTAGATTGTGTATGTGGGCATTAGCTGTTTCGAGTGGTTTTCCATATCTGTCAGTTTTTCTTGGTTAAATGTCAAGGTGCAGTAGTTCATCTGCAACTTTTAATTGCTCTTTGTAGTTACTATGGATTACAGCAGAGTTATATATTCTTGTATATGTACATTTTCTCAGGTAAGTACTACTATTAGTGAAGGAATGATTTTCCTAAACAGAAAAGTCAGTATGTTATTCAGGGATGTGAAATTTGAAAACCTGATTTTTATGTTAAAAACCCCCCACCCTCTCTTCAGTTTGGTGGAGAGCATATTTAAAAATTAGGCAGCTGAGTTATTTTTCTATTTTTACCTAAGTATCAATAAATTTTGTATGTTTGCAATCCTTATTTTTTTTTTCTTTCTGTGCCCAACTCTTCCCAGAGGAATAATCTCCACCCCTTCTACCCTCATTCAGACATGCTAAACTAGTTTGTATAAAACAAATTAACATTTTAGAAAACAAACTTCTGTTGTTGTTGTTGCAAGTTTTGTCAATGTGAGTAGGGAAGTTTTAAATGATTAATTGGTTTTCTGGTCATTTGACAGGGAAACTGGCAAAGCTTAAATTTCAGTTGTGTTCTTAAAACGTGTTCCTCTGTGTTCATTCATCTTAATGAGGAAATAAGAGTAGCTTTCAGAATTACATAAGCTATTTGGTGTATTCATTTAGGTACTTAATTGAGTATATTTCAGTATCATATCTGATCTGCAGCCTCAGAGCATCCCATTCATACATGCATGACAGTAACACATGCTGGCTGAAATAGCTGCTCTGAGCCCTGCAAAAATGAATTCTTAAAATAAAACTCTGTAGAATACAGTTATTATTTCCATGGAATATGATACTTGCTTTTAGTTATTTTGCTGCTGGTCTTAATTTTCCTTTTATTTTGTTGTGGGTAGTAGTAAGGTATCCGATTAAGAACCTGTTTTTCTTGAATTATTTGATTGGAAATATTTTGCAAATATCTGCATTTGGAAGTTTGTGCTTTATAAAGCGTTGTCAGAATTTTCCTTGTATTGCTGGAGAGTGCAAAGGTGAAAAGATGTCAGCTTTAGAAAAGTTACTGTAAACTTGATATGAATTGCTGGTATGTATTTATAAACTTGAAACTCAAAGATGACCACTATAGTCATCACTGCCAACATTCAAACAATGTCATGTTGTGGAAGTCATTATACATTACAGCAAATAAAGCAATAGGAAATGCTTTTGAGGAGCTGTGAATGTTCAGTATCTTTTATAGCTATGTCTAACACACTTTTATTTAACTGTTCCCCATCAACATTGGGATTTTTTTTTTTTCCAGAAGTCTCTGTGGTTTTCTTATATACTTAAATGTTTGTGCCCTTAAAAGATTAATTAATTGCAGATTATATGGAGATGCCTCTGTTCCTCTGAGGCTCAGGTTTCATAGTGTAGTAGGTAATTGCTGGATTTTGTGTGAGTGATGCACACTGTGCACATGTGTGTAGAGGGAATGTGCTCCTGCATTACTGAGGAAAGTGGAGAACCTTGTTATCAAGTGGAAAATGAGTTTTGACTGCTCATTTATACTTAAAATCTTTGGGAAGGCTTTTTTCAGGTGTCCTTTACGTGATGTTTGCATCCTTGCCCATGGCAGGAGCTGGAGCATCTTTAGGGTCCTGTCCAAGGCAAGCCATTGTATCATTCTATGATTCTTTGTATCAAGATTTTGCAAGATACTTTGTTCATTTTCCAAGTGTTTCTGAAGAGACTTTTTCTTGTTTATAGCAGGATTGCAAGAACACTTTAAGGGATGATGACTCAGTTTCCTAAATGAAGCTAATTATTTGAGTGGGATGCATTCTGAGCTGAACAACCCCACTCCACTGTATCTAATAGGTAGGAATCATGCCCTGTGACCCACTGCAGTGCTGGGTTTGGGCCCAGGGACACAGAACATCCTCAGTCAGTCTGAAACATCTCCTGGTGCTTTGGTCAGGGGAGTAGGAACAGTTCCTGCTGTGGTGTTGCCATATTGATCCATCACTCCCGTTTCTCAGTCAGGATTCATGCACAGCTCTCTGGATTGTAATACTGATTTGTACCAACTACTGTAGCTTTCATGTTGTACCATGTTCCCCTGAGGCTGTGTTTTAAACAAAATGACCTGATAGATTTGGATGAGTCTGGAATATTATGATTGCTTTAAAGTAACTTAAATGTGAGCTGCTAAGAGGGTGGTGCCCTTTTCTCCCTGTGTGGTTCTCTCCCATTTTCTGCATGTCCAGCTGCACAGTGAGTTAGATTCCAGAACTGATTTGGATGAAATGGACATGATTTCTGGAACAAGAAGTTAAGGATTGGGGAAACCATTCCTTTTAGTAGCAGTCTATGTAAAATGAGCCCAAGTGTTCAAGTTGAGCCTTGTAAAGCCTTGTATGTCCTAGTCTGTGTCTGGAACTGGACCTATACCTTAGAAGCACTGCCAGATTACCCCAGTCTTACAGAATTACTGGGTATGAATACATATATACTTGTATGCGTTATTGATTATATATACATGGTGTTTTAAAAATATGAGGTTTCTTACAGTTGGGCAATATTGAAATAGGATTTTATAAAGCGGGAGGGGAAGAAAAAAACTTCAGTGCTGCACTGGAAGAGAACAATGAACCCATCCCATGAGCCCATCCCTTCCCTTTGCTGAGGAGAGGAACGGGCAAAGACAAGTGGTGCATGAAATGTTTTGGTGTCTGCAGGCCACTGCCAGCTCCTCTTTGCTGAGGCCCCTGGGAAAGGGTGTAACAAATGTGCAGGATAATTGATCTGCCCATGCATAGTAAATGTGTGAGCATTGTAGTATGGTTGGCTGTGTTGTGCATTTAATCTGCCCATGCAAAGTAAATCTGAGAAGCATTGTGTTACAGTCAACTGTGCTACACATTTACCATAATTCTGGTCACATGAGTGCCTTGCCTTGCTCCTGAAATGATCAGAATAGTCCATGAACCAGGAGGTAGATGCTGGTAGAATAAACTCCCCTTCAGTGTTTTGTGACTTTCAAGAGCTTATTTTACGAATTATTCCTATATCCATATGCAGAGAAAAATGATTTCTGGCATTCATGGAACTTCTCACCTTTGGGTTTTCCACACATTGAGTTTCCTTAATTTGTATGTAAAATGTCTGCTGACATAACTGTACTGTTTAGAGTTGTGAAAGGAATTGCAGCCCAGTAGTTCGTAGTTGATTAAAAGTAGTTTTGTCAAATAGCAAACTAAAAAATCCTTCTGCTGTTAAGTTTTACTTTGTTTAGGATTCTCTTTTAACTTTTACCCTTAACAAAACTCCTCTAATATAAACTGTTTGTCAGGCTGAAGAGTTTCTCTGGTATAAATGTAACCAAGTCCTCACTTGTTTCCGAGCTCTGCTGAGATTTCTCAGGCAGATTTATACATAGTGGCTAAAGCAAAGGCTTCCAGCTGCCCTCTTGGCCCTGGCCCTGGAGCTCGGGTGGCTGAATGGAGCCTCAACCCACCCCATAGCAGCAGAAATTCATAATCTGCATATCAGTGCAAACTGGTATCAGCAACAACCTCCGTTTACAGACTGAGTCTTAAATGGTCCCTGTAGAGGAGAGGATCTCCATCCCTCCTGGCTGTTGTGCTCTGGTGGACACTGCAATACTGCCTGAAGCTCCAGAACCCCATTTGTCTATCACTTTGAATTTGGGTTTACTTCAACATCGTGTGTTTTCTTTTACCTTTCATCTAGGATAGTCACATCTCCAAAACTGCTCTGTAACTCTCATTTTTCCTCTCCCTTCCGTCTTCTTTCCCCAAAGTGACTTAACAAGCCAAATTGATTGTTTTCTTGAAGGGCATCACTGTAGAATACCAGAAAGTCAGATGTACTTTGTCATAATTTAATCCTGCCTGGTGCAAATGAAAACTGACTGTGTAAGATTGAATGGTAACAACTCTATACTATTTACTCTTTATGGTTAATAATTGGTGGAATTGTATTGCCAATAAATTATAAATATTCAGTTTTCTGTTATACGGTCTAGTTCCAAAATCCTTACAATTATTTATTTAATGTTTTTTAAAATTACATTTTACCTTCTAATTTTGCAAGTTGGTCTGTTTTGCTAAGTCTGTTACTTCAGCTGATCTGTTCACGAATGCTGATGAACATTTAAATGTTGGCAGGCATCTGTCCACATGGTTTATCTGAGATTAGAAGCTGCAAGGGACAGAACTCCTGATTGTCTGTTGCATGCAAAGAGTTCATACATACATTACCTTAATCTTCAGCACATTTTACAAGACTCTCTTTGGTTGAAAAATGTAACTTTTATGCTTGGTAACGTGCAACATATGTGTGTATCTGGACTGTTTCTCACTGTGGTTTGATCAATGTATGTTCTGGCAAACAGCAAATCTTTCATTCCATCAGAAATTTTAATGTGGTTGTGTTTGACAGTGTTGGGTTGAATTTAATGGATAGAAGTTAGTCCTGGAATTAATACAGTCCGTAAAGTATTCTAATTCACCTTTTTGAATCCTGCAGCTTGGCTGAAGAGGAAATAAAGGCAGAGCAGGAGGTGGTGGAGGGGATGGACATCTCCACTCGATCCAAAGGTGAGTAAGAGGAATATTTCAGTTAGGTTCTACAACACAATTATTTCTAAACCAGGGTAGTGAAGCTGTGTCATCTGCTACTTGAGTGGAGACTCAATATTCACTGTATTTTTTACAATGACTACTCTATGTTAGGAAGTGTTTCAGTTTTTCCCTTGGTTTCTGTTATATATCAAATCTACACACACAAATATTTCAGGGTCATTTCTTGTTTATGAATAATGAAGGTTAAATAACCAAAAACCAGCAATATCTTGTATCACTTTATCTGGCTTCCTTTAACCTAATACTTCTAAATTGGCCAGACAGGAGAAACTAGTAGTAGCAGCAAAACTATTAAGGTAATATTTCCTACTGTAATGAATTCTTTTTTTCCCCAGGAGTAAAGGATCAGTAGCATTTCTGTTTCCACAGAAATTAGTCCCCTGACAGTGTGTTTTTCATGGACATTCATGCCTGTCCATCTCCTTTTGTACTTGCAACTGACTTTGCAGCTGGGTTTACCTGAAAGCCATTTCTCTAAAACAGCAGCAGTATTTACTGCAATCCTTTTAAAGTTCTGGCACGTGCCCAGTTACTCTTCACATTCCTACAGCTGGGCTCACAAGTCTGGTTAACTCTGAATATGCAGGTGGGTTTGTCTTGAAGGCATGGCACAGATCATCTGCATGTTTTTTAATGAAGAAGCTTGGCTGGATAACAAGGTTATAAAATTGGATTCGGGCCTTATTTGTACTAACAGGCAGTAAATTTCTTTTTTCATGGTGTGGTTAGGTGAGGTAGTACATGTGATCTGACGCCTCAGAAGAGATACACTTGCTCCTTTTGTCCCTTCTCCCTGTCTTTTTCTCCCTTGTTTCTTTCTGATCTTGTCAGTCTCCACCACTGGACTGCTTTCAATATTTACTTCTCCTTATATTTCAGTTCTCTAAGCCAGCAGAAAGCAAATGTTTTTGCTGCTTTAATGATTGCTGCTGACTGGGGTAAGCTCCCAGCTCTGCACTCCACCACTTACTTCCTTTGTCGTGCATGTCACATCCCAGCCACTTGAACTTTCTAATCAACTTAAAAGCTGAAACATTTTTTTGCTATTGAAGTGACCAGTTTGTTTGTGAAAGAGTTTGATAACAGAAGAACTTGGTATAACAGACAGTGGGGGTTATTAGACACATTTAGCTGCCCATGAAATCTCATCTTTATTTCTCCTTAGAAACAATGGCCCACTTTCTAGTGATAAGAGTTCTGCATGCCTTAACTGAGTGAAACCATTGCTTATGTCACTCTGACGTAATTAATGTCTAAAAGACACTTAAAAATCTGATCTCTACTTATGTAGATGTTTACATTTTAGTTCTGGTGCTTACAATCAGCCACAAACAGGTGTATGGGCCATACAGAGAGTTTCCATCTCCTTGTGGTAGTTCTAGTACTGCCCTGATCTCTGGATATGTTGTTTCAGTGAATTAAGTCTACAGGAGACTTTTTGCTTTTTGTTTGGTAGGGTTAAGATGAAGTTTCTTTGGACAGTGAGCTGATTTAATATCATGGATGTTGAAAAGGTCATTCTGTCATGTCCAAACCTTCTCACACACATGATCTTGCAGCTTCCCTTGCACTGTGGGCTCTTAACACTTAGGCCTGGTCAGTCAGAGGGATCTAACCTGGCAAAAAGAAACTGGTGTTTTCATGCTGTTTACTGTTGTTGCAACTCCTTCAACCAGATGATGCCAAAGCCAATCTCACCACGGTGCTGGTTTAGGCTGACCAAGCTGGCATTGTGTGGAAACCACTGGTCCATGCATAGATGTTCTCCTTGTGCTTTAAATACCAGTGGGAGTGATGTAAATGACATTTCTGTATCACCATAGTAGAGATAAAACTTAGCAAGTGTTGAATCACTTTAATAATAAGGGAATTGGTATTTATTTAACTAGATACTGATTTGCTTTAGTTGGTTTGTTAAATTTAACATGTATGTTGATAAAACCCCTGCCAGCATCACTCCAAGGACAAGAATAACAGCCACCCACCCCAAGCCCTTACAGGCTTGTATTTTTTCCAGTGAAGAATGTGGGATAAAAAGAACTCTTATAAAGACTTGCCTGTAAACCATTTCTCTTTGTTGTATGCCCAACCTAATCTGTAAATTAGTGATAGAACTTAATAATAGTTGAAAATATAGTTTCTCATAGAAAATAAAAGAATCATAAATGTCATCTCCAAGAGCTTGCCACATCACAGGCCTGGTGTAATGAATCTTTCTGGACTCCTGTTATTTGGATTGATACAAGCTTCTCTGATAGTTCAGTGCAGTATTTCTGCAGCAGGGAAGTCACATGCCAGAATTTCAAAACTGTTATTGTGCTCTGTGCAAGGCAGAAAAAGTGCAGCAAAGTTCTCAGCTGGTGGGATGGTGGCAGCAATGTCTCCACTTGTAGCAATTAGCTTGTGCAGAGTTTTGTTTTGTGTGTTTTGGAAAGGATGTAGATGAGGATGGTAACCCCATCTAGGCAAACCTGGTGGAGAGCACACAGCTCCTTGTGCTTTGTTTGGGTTTTTTGATGTGTGAGAAGCCTGTGCAGAAGATCAGTCTGTTGCACTGTTTAACTTCAGACTTGACCTAGAGCAGCGGATGTGCTGCAAGTCTGTGACCTGCTTGCCCAGCTGTGGTTTGTACAGCTCATGTGAGGCTGTGTCTAAAGAAAGTCGTAGGGAAATAAATGTAATGGCTTTAATACCAATTAGCCTGATGCAGACCTCTTCATAAACATTCTTGTTTTGATATAAGCAGTTTAATTGCCATAATTCACTTGCAGTTCAGTTTAAGCTAAACTAAACCATGCATTGTTTAATCTGGAACACAGGTCTGAACACAGCCTTTGAATCAGTCTAGGAAATGTGGTGGTTTCAAAGCAGCCTAAGCTGGTCAAACGGCTCAATGCAGCAGTTTTATCCACTTCTTTCCGTGCCATAGCTGGCAGGAAACTAACTGAACCATAAAACATGACCAGTTTTCTACCAGCTCAGTGTGCTGAAGCAGCTTGGTGGACTGCCAGAACTGGTGTAAGAGAGAAGGCAGGAATACACCGATTGGGTGCAGGATATGTGGAGCTTTGTTAGCAAGCATTTAGACAGGACTAGGCTGGAATGAAACCAGAGCTGAAAGCCATCACTGACACTTCTTACATTATAATGTGCTAGATTAAGTGAGTTTGTAGCTGGGGTCAGGGCTGTAGAGTCCTACGTGTTCAGCTGCATTTCTCTACCCTTCTCCTTTGCTGGCTGTAATGCTTCTGCTGTTGCACAGTCAGCTGTGTCAAGCAGCTGGTCTAGCAGAAAATTGATCATTTTTTGTAGTACCAGATTGTGCCTGAATCATGAACTGATTGGTACTGTTACACACAAGTGCCTGTCTCCAAAAAGTTGTGGGGACAGATATGTGGTAAGGTGGGAAAGAGGAGTAGAGTTACTCTAGCAGTTCTAATTTAGATCTGCTTATAAGCTGTGCATGTGCAGCCTTGTTAAAGAAAGGTTTTAAAACACACTGCTCTCTTGATGAGAACAGGAAAGCATAAGGCATCTGAGAACTGGAAATGGGAAATGACAGCTTAAAGAGAATGCAAAGAGTTCAAAACCAGAAAATGGAGTGACCAGAGGATTGCTTTTTAGTGAAGGAGAGAGGTCATGGATTGCATGATTATATTTTGTCCTTTGTATAAGATACATTAACATGTCCAGCAGAAACATCTTGTTATATTTCTGTTCCAGCCTTATGGACTACTTTTTAACCTTGTTTATTAAATATTTCAAGATGGGGCTTGCAAGGTCTCTGGATAAATGTCTAAGCATTTCCAGGTTGTGGTTTCAGAGCAAATTCTGTCTTCGCTTGTACTTGTTCTCTTTGGACAGAATGAACTCTCCACTGGGTGTTTTCTTCCTATTAACCTGGAATATTTTTTTTTTAAATCCTTTCTGCTAGTTTAACTTACTTAGCTGCCAACAGTAGCAAGCTGTGGTGACAGATGGACTTCCATGTAGGTTTTCATGTATTTCAGCTGGTACTGGAACCATTGCCTGTTTAGTGCCCAGTCAGAAAGAGCTCTTTAACTCTCTTCTTGCCATCATCAGTCACAGATCTCTTACATTGCCTTTGCTGGCTCTTAGGACTTGGGTGGAGAGGTTGTTTTCTACCTGCTTTTCACACTGAACTGGATTACTGGGGCAGATGTTGGGCATTGCTGGAGCAGCCTTGCCCCTGCAGGGAAAGCTGGTCATTTGATAGTCTTAGCTTGGCATAAAATCATATAGTGAGGCCCTACTGCTTAATGGGGAGAATTCTGACATTTACAGGCTTGGGGTTTTTTTCAGGTTTGTGTTAAAGGCTTTGGTCTTAGGAGCTCCTCTCAGTGGTAAAATGTTCAGATACAATGAATATAAATACAAAAATGACTAATTAAATGGAATTCCCAGAGTGCATGATACATTTTGTAACAGTTTCATAATAGTACATCTCTATCAGCTTTCTTTGTAGTGATAGCAAGTATTTAATCACACAGAGATGAGATTCTTATTCCAGTGTGAGGCTGAGACTCCTGCAGGGAACAGAAGTGCAGCCCTGGGCTTTTGTCTCTAGTGCAGAGCCCTTGCTATCAGCTGGCTCACCTTAGGAGGGCCTTGGGACAGCCAGGCTCCAGCTTATCCTTGCCTCTCAGCTCTTACCTTGCAAGTTGTTGGGAAGTGTTTCTTTTTCTTTATCTCCCAAAGTCCCGCAGTGAAGAAACAACTAACAGCGTCCTTTTGTACTTGTGTAAAACCGTAACGTGGCAGGAGTTAATCAGAATTTACACAACCACGGCTGACCTCTGTTATTTATTATATTAAGCAACTGGATTGGGTTAATTACATCGGTTGAAGTTTCTGGAATGTAAACAGAGCTTTAGTGGTTGGTTGCGACTGCATCATATTTCAAAATTCTGGCAGAAAATTAAAATTCCTCAAAGCTGAGTGTAAGTTCTAACAGATTTATCCATGATTTTATGAAGTTTTTAAGATATTTACCCTTGCTAAAGTATTACAGGTAATGGGTTTGAAAAATCAGAAATCTTTTAACAACCATTCAGGATAATAAATTTAAATGGAAGGCTTCACAGTTCTGGAATTCTTCTAAGTTACTAATTGAAACCTGTTCTACCAAATGTGACAAGTTAGTATTGCTACATTTTCTGTCGGATTTCTTTATTGATTACACTCCAATGCCGTTTAAAGTACAGACATTCAGAGATATTGAGAAGGAGTAAAGAGGGACGTGACAGTGTAGGTGGAAGTCTAGGTGATTCTTTTTTTTTCTTGTTCCTTCTAAAGGTGTAGGTACCCATTTCTGTGGGGTAATGACAGCTTAAGCAATCTTTAGTCACCTTTATTTTCTTGTACCTTCTCTCAGACTGCCTTCTGATAGCTGTTTCTTAAACCCATCAAATTAATTCTTCATGCAACTGTTTCCAATAAATGTTTGTTCTTTTACATTTTATTGAATTTAATTCTTTGGTTTGGTTCACCAAATGTTGGCAGGACTGTTTGTGCCATAATGAAAGGCGTAGCATGGGATTGGGAATTAAGGTTAACAGCAGTAGCCTTGGGCTGGCTCTAAGTGACACTTCTGAGTGTCTGACTTAGGTGGAACAGGTGGCTGTGTTTCTAGTTGAAAACATTATTTAGAATTTTGCATATTTGACCCATTTTTATTGAGATATCAAAAACCTGCTTAGATCACAGAAAAGTCATTGGTGTAACTAAGTCTCAGTTTACTGATATCCCCTGGGAGGCTAAAATAATGCTTTCACTGAAAAAACAAATTACTGTTCCTGGCTCCTGGAAAACCAAAATGACTGCTAATCTTACTGTCTTTATCACCAATAATATTGAAAGGCTTTTTAAAATTTCTTTTGTTGTTACTATTTAAACAGATGTGTTTCTTAGTTTCCCTCTTCTTGCTTTCTGAAAATTTCCAGAATATAAAAGTTTTATTCTCCAAGCAGTAAACAGCTCATTTTTTCATAGGATTTATATCTACAATATAAGAAAATTAGGTGCAGAAGTTGAATAAGTAATACTCTTCATGAAAGTAAACTTGATATAGTTAAGATTTTTTTTTTTATTGCCTGCACTTTATTTTGAAATGCAAAACTTTGCTTCCCATCCACACAATCTCAAAGAAGGATGGTTCTTCGCTCTCAGTAAAATATTTGATCCTGCAATTTCCGCACTTTTGGGGAAGGCTTTTGTTTTGTTTGCCAAACTTTTTTGTGGGGTTGAATTTGAAAATCATGGTCTATTGTAATTCTGATTTCCTCAGGCTTTTCTCATTTGCCCTGTCACACCATCATCCCTCCTTCATTGTCACTTTTCCATCCTTTTCCCTTATACTCGCTCTTTCAACGTGGGCTTGTTGCTCTGCTGATTTAACTCAATTTAAATTTTAAGGTTTCTCTTGGTTTATACCAGTTTTCCAAACCATCTTGCTTCCTGGGTGAGCAAACAGTGCTAGAGAAAGTAAAAATGAACAAATTTTATTTGTTGGAAGAGTGCTGTGAAGCCTTGGCTGTAGGGGTTGATTTCAGCTCTCATTAAGGCTTTATTGGGAGAGAAAATAATCCAGTTATGAGAGATGCCTAGACATATGTAGACATGATTTCACCATTGTTTTAGTCTGGAATTGCTTTGATTGCATTTAATTTAAGATTTTTAATTAAAAAAATAACAAAATAGGAGTATGGAAAGAGGGCATAAGGGGGTGTCACTGTCAGTCTTTGGTACTGAGCAGTTTAATGCTGTGTTCTTACAGTAAGGCATGTTGATATTGCTTATTTTCAAGAAGAATTACATGTAAATGTCACAGGAAAAGCAAAGAAAACAACATCCTACTTTTACAGGTTTTCTGAGTTGGCACCTGCTTCTATTGAGAAAAGCGAGACTTGGTTGTCAGGAATCATTGCTGTGGAGTGTTTACAGTGCAGCACTTTGCAATACACAGAGTATAAAAATATTCGGTTGTGGTCTGTCTTCCATATGCTGCAGCAAGATAAGATCTCTGATATAAATAATACACTTTTGTTTGTTTTTATAATTTTTTTAAGCTAAACTATAGTAAGTCATTACCATAGTTATCTGCTTACAAAATGCATTACCATCACATAAAATTGAACTTACAGAACAGACAAAGTGTGAGATGAAATTGCTTTAGGGTTTAAGTATACTTCAGTCTGTCCCCAGGGAGCTGTAGTTACTAATCCTTTAGTCACACGATGGCATACAGAAACAAAGATTTAAGCTTCAGGTGAAGCTCAGGTTAACTTGTTGCCCCCCACTGAAAGATTTGCAAGAGCACTCAGAGATGCTTTTTGTTAACCTTGCCAACATCACAGACCAATTGATACCAACCTGGTGATGTAAAACCAGGGAACTTTTTAAAAGTTACTTCAGGTGTCTAATTTTTCACTTGAGCTGGAAGCACATTTTAAAAAATATGCTGAGAAAGCAAAATCACACAAAAATCAAGAAAAGAGTAAGCTAAGGTTGCTTGACAAAATTAATATTTTTAGTACAGTTGGTTTATCAGTGAGAAGTTTGGTTCAGGTTGACAAGCTCCGTGTGTGATGGGAGTTCAGTAGGAGCAAGGTCATTGCAGGATCACATACCAAGTGGTGACCAGCTGGCATGGTGACATCCTTCCTAAGGTGTGAGACCATTCTTGCTCATTAAACATGTTTTGAAAAATATTTACTTATCATAGAAGAGATCACAGAAATTCTGGCTGTTTCCTTTGGAGCAGGAACTTGGGTCCATGCCTTAAGCAACTGTTCTAGTCACCAAGTGATTGCACAGCTTAAATTTGGTCTCTTTTATTCTTTCCCCCCAGATTTGTTTCACTTTTTTCAAGTAACCCTGCACTAGGGAAATGATTCAAAATTAAAAATTAACTTTCCTCCTGGCAAGCTGTTTTAACAGGGATCAGTTTCTTGATGTGGCTCACAGCTCAGCTACAGGAGCTCCACTCACACAGCTGGGAGAGCCAGGGTGGGAGAAGCAGCAGTTTGTGTTAAACAGGGTATTCCCACTGAAAGAAATTCACACAAAAAGCAATTTTTTTTTCTCATGAGCAGAATTGGAAACTATAGCTCAAACAATTTAAGAAGATGCCACCATTCTTTTGTTACTTGAACTGGATTAAAAAGATTGTTCATATTATCAGTTCCCTCACAGATTGGTAAATTGGCAAAAGTGTGATAGTTAAAAGACAGTGGCCTATTCCACTAGCACAACTAAATCTGAGGAAATATGACTGTGCATTGCTGTTTTCCTGTCTTCTCCTTAATTTTTCCAGTTACATTGCCTCAAGAAAACCCTTCTGTGTGTCTGAATAACTTACCAGCTGAAAAAAAAAAAAAGGGAAGGGTATTTCAGGTCAGTTTTCGTACTTTGTCTATGAGTCACCACCAGTTGATTTGAAAATCCCCAGTACACTCAGGCTTCTTGAACTAAGGAGGAAAATTACATCACTTTAAGTAGTTTTTGAAATTACTTAGCCAAACATACATGTTTGTGTGACCATTTCATAAGATTGGTATTGAATCAGCACCTTTTTTTGCTGAATTGTAGCTTGGATTTGGCTGTGACTGAATAGTCATTCAATTCTGGTTTAGCTAATAACAGTTTTAACACTTTTCCTGACCCTGGATCAGTTAGTTTAGGAAAGAAACAACATTTAAAAGTGAAAAGCATCACATTATGGGGGCAGGAACTTTACAGCTGATTTTCATACTTAGAGATGAAACACAATGTGCAGTGTCACAGCTTCTTAGTAAACCTCGCAGTGTGAGGCTGAAGAGCTGGAAGGAAACTGGTGTGCTCCACTGGTGGCAGTCTTGTGCCTGGAAGTAAGAAATAAAGCCAAAGGGCAGAAGACTCTCCTGTCCATTTCCCCTCCTGGTTTAAGGTGTGCCTGTGTAGGTACAATGTGGAAATAAAAGCCCAAGACTCTTTAGGGTGTTATGGGAATGGCTTTATTTGCTGGTGAGAAACTTGGGCTTAGAGACCCCTTTGAGGATATTGTTTGCAAATTATAGTAAACAAAGACTTTAATGTGATGATGGGAAGATGAGAAGACAACAATGGTATGATGCTGCTTTTTGTGGATCACTCTGAATGCAAACAGTTCCCATGCTCTATTCTACTTTCCTGGAAAAAAATAGCATTCAGAGCTTGTTTGGTTTTAGGTGTGATCATTTTCATTTAGTTGTGGGCTTTGGTTTAGCTGACACTGATGCTGCAGTTTCTTCCAGGACAGCTGGATTAGCACAGCTCTCTTGGGATATACAAAGCATATCCCAGCCCAAGGAGTTCTTCTGCCACCTTCTGTGCATAATCAGCTAAACTGACAAACCCTCTGTGTCTCCTGTCAGCAGACTCGTACTGGGTTGGCATTTTCATTGTCATAATTGCTTAAGGAGGGGAGGAAGCTGACATTGTATTTTTCACACACATAGGTGACATAGCAGCTCTTTGTATTGTCAAATCAATCTAAATTTTGGGCTAAATGGAGCAGGAGGCAGATTTTGTTGAAATCTAAACACAGCAAGTAACAATAATGGCCTCAGACACATGGTATTGATTGATTTCAGCCAAGGCATGTCAGCAGATAAGTGGTGCTAAATGCTGCCAATCTGTGTAAAAGGGGAGGGAGTGTGTGTGAAGGGGAAAAAAGTCGCAGGTCTTACTGTCAAAGCTCAAAACATGACAAGTTTTTGTTTGTTTATTTAAACCAGCTTTACTACATTTTGCCAGCATTTTATAACTTATGTCAACAGAGGAGTGTCTCTGAGAGCTGACACTAATGTGTCTGCTAGGCAGCGCTGCTGTGCCTACAAAACTAGTGGCAGACACTTCTAGAATGGTTGAAATTGTTGAAATTCCAGATGCTGTTAGCCTGGTGTAGCTATTCTAGAGTAGTAAAACACAGATAGGCAAACACTCCTACGTTTGTTTTTTCTCTTTCAGTTATACCTCCTTCCATCTGTATTTTCATGTGTTTTTCATATTTATTTTTAGTTTCCCTAAATGTTATCTTGACACATGTTAACCAAACTTTTGGTCAATCAGAAGTCATCGTATAGCACTATATTTTCCATAGTTTTGTGTAGAAAGTAGCCCAAACCAGTGGAGTTGTTTATTTTATTTTTTTTTTTTTCTGTGCAGGTAAATATTAGGGGGATGGTTCAGTTGTTTCTCTTGTGATATTGTTGAATTCCAGTCCCTGTGGTTCTATGTATAATTTTGTTTTGTTGTAGGCATTAAAAACTTAAGGAAAAATTTAATTTGTTGACCCAACTCTGATAAATTTCACTTGTATTTTGCCAGAATCATACCACTGTTCTATGACTGTCCTTTATAGCTGATTGTGTACTTGTTTCTTTTGAAAAATATCTGTAAGTTCTTTTTAATTGAGCTGAGCATTTCATATTCATTTGGGATTGCTGAAATTTTGTTCTGAGAGAATGAAGTTGTCAATGCTCTTACTTTAAAAAGATGAAATAAAAATCTTTAAAGAATGTGACAAAGCATAACGCTGTTGGAACGTTTTTCATGGATTTGCAGTCTTTAACCATGTTGTTTGTATCTGTTACAGATCCTGGCTCTGCTGAACGCACAGCACAAAAACGGAAATTTCCCAGCCCTCCACATTCCTCCAATGGCCATTCACCTCAAGATGCATCAACAAGTCCTATAAAAAAGAAAAAGAAGCCTGGTCTATTGAACAGTAATAATAAAGAGCAGGTAAGAGAAGCCATGGTTTTATTACATTGGAATATGAAACAGTTGAGGATGTAGAGATAGCTGATCAGGAGCTCAGTCTTGTTTAAGGTAGCTCCATTTTTGTACTCTTGAGGAATGGATGTTAATTTTTAAATGCAGTGGGGTTAGGAATTGGTATTATAATTTTGATTTGAATACTCTTTGATTACTGTTTTACATCTGTTGAAAAAGACCACCTGTGTCCCGCTTAGTGATTTCATAAAGGTAATTAGATGTATAACCAATAAATCCAATTTGCAATAGGATTATTATGAATAATTACAATAATGAACAATAACAATAAAAAAAAAAACAACAATAGCTGGTTTTTATTTTTTTTTATTAAAACCATTAGCAGGAAGTGTTCAGTAGTGTGATAACCTAGACTGAGAAAGGTCTCATAATGTCAATGAAGTTCCTCATCTGCTTGCAGTCCTTTCCTACTGCCCGTTAGTCAGCTCCAGCTTGGTACTCTGTATATTTCCTTTCCTTCCTTGAAATTTCCAGGCAGTGTACCCTCCTACCAAACTAGTTAAAATCAAAGGGCCACACTGACTTTTCAGTCTTTATTCTCGTAACCTTATTTTTACTGTCTTCTGAATGCTGAATCGATAGCATTTGTTGTCATTCTTAGACCTTGACACCACAAGACTTTGACAATTTCTGATTTGTTGTATGATGCACATGAAGGAATTATATGAATTGTATTGTACAGCAAGTGTTGTGAAGCATCTATATCATCTTGGGGTAGATTACATGAAAGCAGTCTTCAGCCTTACTGAACTTACTTCACACTTGATGTGCTAATGACATGCCTGTGTATTTTTCAAAGTGCTTTTTGTGTCACGGGGTTTTTTGCCAGGATTAAGTTCTGAGTGTTCAAAGCACTTTCTCGTGGCATAAGAGCATCCACATTATCCTGGTACAATTGCACTGGTGAAGAAAGAAAATGAAATTCCTACTCGCTGCAGTTGTCCTGGAACAAAAGCTGTGAATAAATCAGGCCTTAAAACCGTGTAAATTGTATTTTATTTCAGGATAATCAGGAGGTGTAACTGTATCATATGGAGGTGCACTGGGGTCAGTTTGGCATTTTCTGAGCTTCACTGCAGCCTGGGTTTATTCCTTTACACCTTGGACATTTGCTGGACAGATATTGCCCCTCTGAAGTCTGAGCTTGTAACTGTGCAGTGCAGAGATAATTTTGCAAACAGTGGAATTGAATCCTTGGGTATAAATTTCCACTTTTTCTTCCTGCATTTAACAATACATGTGAAAACGCAGTTGCAGTTGTTGAACTTGATAAATTCCCCTTGGTAAATACTTTTCTGTTTTCCAGGTATCTCAGACCTGAAATGTACAGGATAGAATAAAGTTGTGTATCTAATGAAGAAAACCTATCAGATTTGCTTATTTTGCTGTATTTATTACAAGTTAGCAAGAAAATATCACCTGTTTAGTTCTGTTTAGCTTTTGCAAGTTGCTTTTCATTTGATGTTGTCTTGCATGTCGAATTTGAAGTGGGCATGCCTGAAGATTGTTGTGTCTAAATAGGTTCAAACTCTGCTCTCTGTGGTAGTGGGAGTTGTTAAAGATTCTTTTACTGCTGAGCAGATGTGAGCTGAGCATACAGGTTCTAGTTTTGCTGTCAGGGTGAATTTGAGTATGATGTAGCTGATAGCTGTGGTTTTCATTGACTGATAAATCTGTTTTGAGGTATGGCAACCTACCTGGAAACCTCTAACTTAATATTCTACGTTACAAAGTGCTTTATACTACCTGCGCATTTCAAGATACAATTACTAAAATTACAGTTGCACAAAGCTTTGTATTACATGTTGTGGGTGCAGTAATAGATCTTCAGAATGGTGCCAGCAAGTATTTTAAGTGCTGAAAATCAAGCAAAGAATTTAGGAATTGTAGAATGTAACTGAGGTGTAAAATCAGGAACTTCTGACACTGAATTGGTCAGTTATGATGTAATTGAAGTTGTCGCCTTATTTTCCTACTAGTATCAATATTAATTTAAACTGAATATACATAGTGATCTTTTTCTCTCCAAAACAGCACTACAATACTGTTGTTTCTTTTCTTCAGTTTTCTTTGTCATTCTGCAGGTCTTAATAACTTCAATAAAGCCTTTAAAACAAGCTACCACATAGCTGAGCTTGAACTTTAATAACTGTTAAAATTTTAACTCTTAAAACATATTACTCTGACTAGGACAAGTGAAAAAGTCCCTTGATGAAGTTGAATCATTTATTTTCAGTCTTTTAGTTTCGTTCTTTGAGTCTCTAAACCTTTTTTTGTTTTGTTTCTTAAAGTTGGCTTAGGCAAAATAAAGTGATAGATGTATAAATGCTGAAAGCATCCTTGAACAGAAAAACCAAATAATCTTATTTTCCAGCAAAAATTGACTTCTCTTGAGTTTGAATGTTATGATTTCTGTGGAAGTTTCACAGGTTTTATGTTTGTCTTAAAGCAGGATATTTAAATCTTAAAAAGTTAGTGTGGATATACTACTTATATTCACTTCAAAGTCGGAATATGTATTAAATTCCTCTGATAATTTCCTTTATCTTCAGTGGAGTAAGTGCCCCATAGCTACCTTTCCACGTACACAAGATTGAGATGTTGGTCTCACAGCTGTGGTGCATTTAGCTGCAAACAGAACATGTTTCTTCACTGGAAATTCCAACTTTCCTTTCCTCATTCTGGTTTCTTAGTTTGAATGCTTGTTGTAGTAATTAATTTGAAATGGACTTAAACCCTTATGCTGTGCCACTTGTTGCACAAGATCTCATAGAACCATCCTTCTGAAATTCTTGTCATGTTGTGTCATTAAATATGTGTATATAGAAAGTACAGAGTAACACTTTGCCTGTTTCTGTGGTAGGATCAAAGTGTCTCTTTGGGCTTTATCATCTGTAGAATAGAAAATGAAACCCACCAAAACTGGCAAAAAATCATGTGAAATTTTAGGTGGTAGAGTGTTTATGGATAACATCCTTTCTTTGCCTAAAATACTTTCTAGTGTTAGATAAACTGGGGTGGTTTTTTTTGAGATACAACATCTTCAGGTGGGTTGTTGTTTCTACCCTGAAGATCTCTTATTCCTGCAAATAATTTAGACCTCCTCCTTTGTAACTTTGGGTAGCTAGAAGTGGCATGCTGGTGGCATTCCAAGTGGCATGCTGGTGCTTTCTGGGGACATTATTTATGCCCCGTGTGACTGATTTTGTTCAGGATGCCTCAAAGGTACAGGACACACGTTTGGTTGCCCTCTTCTGTGAATCATATGGGCGTGGGACAGCTCGAGAGTCTCAGAAGTTGCAGATTTGTAAATGGTGTAGGACACTTGCAAAATGACATGAGAATCATACAAAATGGTTCTTCAGAATCCAAGTGTTCGGATAATTACAAGTGAAGTCACGAGCAAGTGGTGTTACATCAAACTAAAAAGTCACATGAAATGAGCTGTGTAAAATCTCAAGGCTGTTTCCCTCCTCAGCAAACCACCCCTATAATGAATACCAAACAGAGAATTTGCGTTCCCTTGTCATTAATAAAGTAGTTTTCCAATAAATGTTAGCAGCTCTTTAAAGATGATATAACAAACTTCAGGTATCTCTGGACCCATTTAAGCCATCCTAGGCTCTTCACTTGTTGTGTTTTGGCATCAGCTGTGTCATCTTTCAGCTGTCAGGCTCAAGGGGAGGACCAGTTCATGCAGGTTGCAAAGTTAACACTGTTCTCTAGTGCAGGCAAACCAGTAGAGATGTGAGTCTTAAACTGTGATATGCGTTTAGGTGGTGAATGAAATCTCTCCTGTAGCAGAGGCGGCTGCTCAGAATGTGAATTTGCTCCTTTGTCATCCTTCTCTACAGTTTGCCTTATTAATCAAAATCAGCATTGGCTTGCTTTGTGGTACAAAGCTATAAACTGCTGCAAGCTAGCACAGATTTGCATGGTGTTCAACTCCTTGTTTCAGGACTAACTTCTCCACTTGTCCCAGGTTTAGCCACCACTAAATATCTCAGTATTTAGCTTGCACGGCCCCACGAAATTCTGAGTTTAGAGGGCAAAATAGCTTCTATAGCAGTACTTCTTTCTTGAAGCTGAGTGTTTGCTGGCTCTTGTTGGATTGCATGTCTTGCACTCAATGCCCTCACTTGCCACAAAGATTTTATTTCTGGTATTGAGTGCAAATTGTCATTCGACATCTGAATAAGCAGTAAACTTCTTTATGAATGATTTTGTGCAATGACTAAGATACTGTGCTTGCATAAATGTTAATCGAACTCTGTACATTGCTGTTTGCTTATATAATATGACTATTATGATATGAAAAAATGCAAATTTGTTTTGAAACCAAACCTGTTTTTCTTGCCTACATTTCAGTCAGAACTAAGACATGGTCCGTTTTACTATATGAAGCAGCCACTCACCACAGACCCTGTTGATGTTGTACCACAGGATGGACGGAATGATTTCTATTGCTGGGTTTGTCATCGGGAAGGCCAAGTCCTCTGCTGTGAACTCTGTCCTCGGGTTTATCATGCTAAGTGTCTGAAACTGACAGCCGAACCAGAGGGGGATTGGTTTTGCCCAGAATGTGAGGTTAGTTTGATATAAGGAGTGGATTTCTTTCTTGCTTTTGAGATTTAAGCAGCTGTTTCTGTGTTCTGAAATGTTTCTGGTTTATTCCTACATTGCCTCTTGGTCAAGGTACCAGAAAAGTTTGTACAGAAGAGGAGGCATCCATGGCTCTTCTTCACCACTTTTTCTCTCTGTGTTACCTGGCTTGTGTTTGCCTTCTTACCACGAGTCTCCAGCTTCCTTGTGTCTCCAGCACTAGAGAAGCACCATTTCAAAGAGTGATCTCTTCAGCAGGCACCAGTAATTCTGAAATCATTCTGCAGTTTTCTCTAATTTAACTTGTGCTTCTTCTGGTGGGCTGATGAGGTTTTCAACAGTGCAGAAAAAAATTGCACTCTAGGGTCTACATAAACAAGTGGGTATTTTGTTATCCTCTCCAGTGATTTCTGGGGAGAAAATATGTAGCATCCAAGTAGCTGTAGTGAAAGCAAATTGGTTTATGGCATGTTTTCCTCAGATCACTTATTTTATCAGAGCCCAGGTGACCTTCTCACTCTCTCACATTGCTCTGAATCCACAGTATATTTGGGAGTTTTATGTATTCACATATTCACTTTGCATCATCTTGAAGATGCTGGATAATTTTCTGGTCTTTTTCTTTTTTCCTTTTCTCTTTTTTGATAACATATACAGGCCAAAATCCAGGTAAAACTGGCATCTGAAGTACTTACATCGCATTATCAGAACTGTTCTGTTTCTTATAAAACAGCTATTATCTTTCATTTGAATGCTAGAATGTTTTAGTGGAGAAGGATTTATCTAGAAATGTTTGCTGACAACATGTTTTTTTTAATCTGAACTTGTAGAAAATCACAGTTGCAGAATGCATAGAAACACAGAGTAAAGCAATGACAATGCTCACCATCGAACAGCTATCATATCTACTGAAGTTTGCACTACAGAAAATGAAACAGCCAGGGGTAAGGAAAATTTTGTTGTTTTCTTCTTTAAATACTTGGATCATGTGTTTGTCATAATATGGGGTCTGCTTCCTTTGGTGAATGATGAATGTTTAGTTTGTCTGTGACAGCTTCTGTTCTATCTGCCACCTGTCTAGCACAGACAGATTAGCTTAGGTTATACAGACTGTTTTGGAGTGCATTTAAAATGTAGTTTTGTGATGCAACTTCTGGATGTATTTTCAGTTGGTGTAATGAAAGTGCAGTGTGGCTTTCCCGGGGAAGGTGGTGGTTTCTTACTCTCTGAAAGAGGACAGTGCTGCATCGGACATAAAAGGGGAATGTAGAGACATGATCTCTTCCCTCTATATTTCTATGGACAGGATTCCTAGGCACTGACAGTGTTGCATTATTGATTATATGTGCTGAAAATGTAGCTTCTATCTGTTAGCAGCAAGTGTTCTTACCACAGAAGTTGGTTGTTTCACATACTTTTAAAATGCTGAGGAAATTCCCTTCAGTGTGTCTAAAACATGCACCATCGTGTGCTGTAAATCACAGCAGTACCTTTTACAAATCCCCCAATTTTTGTGACTTTTGCAATTCATCACATCCAGCATATGAAAAATCAGTTAAATGAGACCTTTTAGTTCCTGTTTTTCTGCTAATAATTTATTACCTCACAACATTTTATAATTACCTTTGAAGGATTTTGTCTGATAACACAGCAGGAAGTAGTATTAGCAAATGAGTGAGTGTTGTGTCATTGATGAAACTGTTCAGTGTTAGTAACCAGTGTGGTTATTTTTTCCCCTAACAGACAGAGCCATTTCAAAAGCCAGTTTCACTGGATCAACACCCAGATTATGCAGAATATATCTTTCATCCAATGGACCTTTGTACATTAGAGAAGGTTTGTATGAAGCTGAGGAAAGTTCCTTGAGTTTGATTGCTATCTGTAACATTTCTAAAATGTTTGATGGCAGGAGGAGAGAAGTTGTTTGTAGTTATTTTCATGGGTGGGGTGGTTTCTTGGTTAGTATGAAAGTCAGTTCACTTACAGCTTAAAAATTAAAAACAATCATATGTTAACTGAACTTCACTGCTTTATCTGAGCCAGTAACAAATGCTCAGGAAAAAAATAGTGTGAAAAAGACAAGCTTACACTGCTGACTTCCTCCTGTTTAATTAATCTGATTCTATAAGTGATCTCCAGGAGAGGCTTCTTCAAGCAGAATTTTCATTTGATCATTATGTTGCATTATGTTTCATTTGATCATTATGGATCATTGGTTCATTAATTAGGGGCCATTTGATGTATATCCAGGGGTCATTCCAGACTCACTTTACTGATCATTACACAAATACTGTAATCTCCCCTGCACCTGAGGTGTAGAAGAAAGAAACAGTCAAGAGGTGGATAATGGAACTTCCATTCTCAGTTCAATAGTAATTTGAAAGTACATAGAGTGAAGAAATTCTCCATTGCTTAATAAAGAGTGAAGCATTGCAGAGCTTTGTTCTGTCAGGACCTGGTGAAGAGACAAGTTTTGATTCTCTGTGTCCTTACAGTGGACGCCGATGTCTTTATGGTGTAAAGTATGGTAACAAAACCATGTGACTGATTTTATTTAATCAAATTGCTTTACCCACTAGGTAGATACCAATATCAAACATATTGTCTAATGTACTGTGACCAGTATTTTTTCTGGGTCTTGTAAAAATTAAAACTGCTGTGGAGTGATAGTACATCAGTAGAAGAAACTAAAGACTGTGTTCTGCAGAAACATTGTGTTCCTAATGCTGTGTTAGGAAACGTGTTTTTGGAAATGTTTGAGATGTTGATCTAAATAATTCACTATTTAGATTTACTTTTGACAGTTATGAATTTTCAGGGGGGTCAAATGGTACCTTGAATGTCAGAGATTCTTTAGCATTTAGAATCATAAATCTGCAGTAAATCAATATCATAGCATCACAGATTGGTTTGGGTTGGAAGAACCTTTAAAGCTCATCTTGTTCCAGCCCCCAGCTGTGGACAGGGACACCTTCCACAGGACCAGGTTGCTCAGAGCTCTGTCCAGCCTGGCCCTGAACACCTCCAGGGCTCAGTTTTATTTATTGTATGACTTACAGGACACAACATTCAGGAAGAAGCTGTCGCTTTTTGCTGATTTCTGTTTCCTGATACATTCTTAATTTCTTCTTTACAGAATGTTAAAAAGAAAATGTACGGTTGCACTGAAGCATTTTTGGCTGACGCCAAATGGATTTTGCACAACTGCATTATTTACAATGGGGGTAGGTATTAATATATGCTTACATCCTCAGATGTGAAACTTGGACATAGTTAAATCATGGAGCAATTTCTAGATTCCCACACTGAAAGTGTTCTCCTGTTAATGACCACAGAGCCTAAAAACAACATTTTTTTTTAACAACTGGCATAAATAAAACTGTAGGGCCAGATACAACCTGTGCTGTCACTTTCTCCTTCCACCTTAGAGAAAACATTTGAAATAAGGTAGAATCATGGCATGGTTTGGGTTCATAGTATCATTGAATGGTTTGGACCTCAGATGACCTGATCCAATTTGCATCATTTAGTTCCAACCCCCAAATTGCTTTAAGTTTTGCATCCTGCAGCACTTGAGACCGAATTGAGAAGATCATACAGCACATCCCTCACTGTAAGAGTGTGTCAGTGGTGGGAAGGCTGCAATAGGCTACAAAAAGGAGCATTTAAAGATTTTTAAATGTTACATTGAGAAGAAAAGTGCTGATGTTCTGCTTTTGCAAGCATGTAGTTCATGCATATGTTTTTACATAGTTTTTTTTAGAACTTCTCTTTTGTTTTTAAGGACAAGTTTTATATCTGAAAACTGTTGATTTTATCGTAGTTCTACCATAACAATTTTCTTGGTTAAAGCATTTTATTGTTTCCTCAGGAAATCACAAATTGACACAAACAGCAAAAGTCATCATCAAAATCTGTGAGCATGAGGTATGAGTGCCCCAAATAAATTAATTGTTCTGTATGTTTAGTATTCCATATCATCTATTTGTGAGTGATGTAATACATATTTTCCAAGATGTATATTGCAGATATTTGTGGTTTTTTTACTGTAACAATAAGATTTTCCTCTGAATAAATGGAAATCACCACACTTTGGACCCTTTAATCTCTCCAATAACTTTGCTTTTTCTTTCCAGATGAATGAAATTGAAGTGTGTCCGGAATGTTATTTAGCTGCTTGCCAAAAACGCGAGAATTGGTTTTGTGAGCCTTGTGTAAGTTAAGAATTATGGTAGTCTAGCTACTACATGAAGCTAGCAGTTCTCATTAGACTGTTATCTGCTCTTTGTTTTAATCCTGAGGTGGTTGCTGAGTCAAGGAAAGCTGCTGTAGTTTACCAAGTTGGCTTGTGGAGACAGACTGTCTCCAATTACTTAGCTGTAAGATTGCAGGTTTTCACTAAAGGATTGGTCAGGTCAGAAATAATTGTAAAGGCTGTCAGCAACCAATTCACAAGTTCTCTGTCCTCAGATATAAGGTAACTGCCTTGTGCCAGCAGTGCTTTTGTGTGGTACCCTCAGTGCTCGGCAGATTTCTGAGATGTGAACATCTCTTTCTGCTGATGTGCATCAGTTTAGACTTGATTTTTCTTTTGTGACCTATTGATAGGTGTTCTGTTTCCTGTCTAACACTGAACTGAATTTGGGAAGACACCTTAAAATTCTTAAGTAGAAGTGTGTATTTCATGAAGTTCTTTCTTGAACTGTCCTGGTTTCAGCTGGGATAGGAGTTCCTTTTCTTCTTAGCAGCTGGAACAGTGCTGTGTTTTTGATTCAGTGTGAGAATAATGTTGATGCCACACTGGTGTTTTGGTTATTGCTAAGTAGTGCTTACCTTAAGTTAAGGACTTCTTAGTGTCTTATGATCTGCCAAGACACAAGCCTAAGTAAAAATCATAGCATTTCAAAGATTGTCTCTAGCCTAACTTATGCTATATATTTGGAGGGGACTAATCAGAAATAAATTAATTAAAAAGTGCAGTTATGATAAGTTTTGTCAAGATGTGTAAGGTTTTTTGTTTTGGGAGTTCTTTAAATACAATTTTATCATTTTGCCCTCTCAGGATTTATTATAGTTTATAGGAAAATGGAATCTTGCATTTGGCAAGTGCCTTGTGCACGTTGGATCTTTACCGAATCTAAGTAAAACATACATTTTTTTCTTTACAAAATCATGTTTATTATCAGATTTTAAGGTAATACTGCTTACATTTTCTTACTGCATATTTTGCCTCTTCCTCTAGAGCAATCCCCATCCTTTGGTCTGGGCTAAACTCAAAGGCTTTCCATTCTGGCCTGCTAAAGCACTGAGGGATAAAGACGGGCAAGTCGATGCCCGTTTCTTTGGCCAACACGACAGGTGGGAGATGAACATAAGGATGTCTGGCTGCACTTAAACAATTCATGTTGTAGTTTTGTGTGCCTACAAGTTTTTGGATCCTGTCTTTAGAACCTTGACCCTAACAAACTGTAGCAAATGCAGTTTTAGTTCCTTACGTGATGTCTGTAGAACGTGAGCTGTGTTTGTAAGATACATACATAATCTGGTGAGTATGCAGCTTAATTCCTGTGTCTGGTGTTGTGCTGGGGAGAACTGTAGTTCTTAGAGGTGGAAGAAACAAATGAAGTCATTTATGTTGTTTAAAGATTATGGGAATATACACACATCTGTAAGTTTAAAAAATATAGAAATATAACCTGTGTTGAAAATGCCAGTTTTGCTCTGAAGGGAGTTCTCTGTACTTGTGAATTCTCTGCTTAGATGGACACAATCATGATGAATACAAGTTGATTTGTTAAGAATTAGAAATATAAATCTATAATAATGTGTACTGTAAAAAACCCAACTGTCCAGGGCCATGGAATAATGCTATCTTAGGATCTCAGGAGGCAGTTTCAGGGTCTGCTTTATTTCATGACAGATAAAATCTGTCCAGTACTTGCTGAGAGAACTTTTCCTTACCTGTTTTTTTACATTTTTTTGCTATGACAGATAGACTGTTTAGCAATGGCTGTCTTGCAGTTACACAAGTGTTCCAATTAGGAATATTTTGTCATATTTGGCCAGTGTTAAGTCATGTTTTATTGCTACTGAGTAAAATAAAGTAAGCCAGTGATAACACAAGGCATGCAATTTGCTTACTTACCAAATCTAAGCACTGAAATATTAAAAGAATGTAATGATGGTTCTTTAAATTTATCTGAGCTTTTCATATTTTTATGATTAGGCAAAAATAAATTAGTATGTGCATAAAAGTTGGCAATGTCAGTTCACAGTATGAAATGTGGTTATGTTATCTTTTATTTCTCTGTTTTATATATAGGGCCTGGGTTCCAATAAATAATTGCTACCTCATGTCTAAAGAAATTCCTTTTTCTGTGAAAAAGACTAAAAGCATCTTCAATAGTGCAATGCAAGAAATGGAGGTTTATGTTGATAACATTCGTAGAAAATTTGGAGTATTTAATTATGCACCTTTCCGGACACCATATACTCCCAACAATCAATACCAAATGTTGTTAGACCCTGCAAACCCAGCTGCTGGAACTGCAAAGACAGACAAACAAGAGAAAATCAAGCTGAATTTTGATATGACAGCATCACCCAAGATTCTGATGAGCAAGTCCATGCTGGGCAGTAGCACAGGTCGCAGGATTTCACTGACAGATATGCCACGGTCACCGATGAGTACAAACTCATCAGTTCACACTGGGTCTGATGTTGAACAGGATGCAGAGAAAAAAGCAACTTCCAGTCATTTCAGTGCCAGTGAAGAATCCATGGACTTCATTGAGAAAAATACAGGTAAAAAAAAAAGGAGGTACAGGACTTCGGAAATGGACTAGTTTTATTCCATGTACTTTTTAAAGACAGGCTGTATTATGGCTTGGTTTATGAAGAAATTTAAAAAAAAGAGATGGATTTAACTTTCAGTATCACAGACAAGAACAGTTCTTTCCGTCACATTGAGAAGGAATGAATAATCTTGCAAAGTGACTGAACCCGTTCAATTTAAATAGCAGGAAACTGTTGTAACTATTAAAGTGAATGGAGAGTGGAAATAAATTTGAAAAAAATTAGAATTTTCATGGGTAGGTGTTCTGGTTTTAAATGTGTCTTTATTAATTTTGTAATTTTTCAGCTTCTCCAGCACCAACAAGAACAGGTCAAGCAGGGAGCTTGTCAGGCAGCCCCAAACCTTTCTCTCCTCAAGCATCAACGCCAATTTCTGCTAAGCAAGAAAGAACTTCCACTCCAGGAAGCATTCTGAATCTTAACCTTGGTTAGTTTTGACGTTTTAAAATCTAATATTCTTACAGCTGAACAAGTTATGGTGATGTCAGTGCAGCATAATATGAACAAACGTGCTTGTATGTGGCTTTAAATGAACAAAGGTCTTTAAATGAGGCACACGTGTAATGACTGTTCCATCAGATTTACTGGGTTTCTTATCTTGTAAAAGAAAGTTTCCGTTATTGTTTCTTGTTGATGAAAGGAAGTGGTTAAAGGATAATTTTTTTCTTAGCTGAACTGTACAAATGAGTGTGTCTGAACAGTAGGTAAGTTTCTAAAGGTTGTATTTACATGAACATTGCTGCTCTTCACCGCTCAGTCTCTCTCAAGTGAATTGCTGGCAAGGTTTTCTTGTGATCTTTAGGATTTAGGATTTACTAGGGCTTCTCTCTTGCTGCCTTCACATCACCTCCTCACTGACCATCCCTCTCTAGGGAGATAGATGGATGAAAGGAATTAGCAGAATTCTTGAAGTCTTGAAACTCCCTAGAAGTAAATTTTGGGATTGTGGAATTTTGAAAGATGGAGTAGGTAAGTACTAAGCTGGTAAAATAGTTCTGCAAGCCAAACATGTAAATCAGTCTTGCTTTGTTCCTGTGAGCGTTCTGATTCAGTTCTGGCAACTTTTTACCTCCATGTGATATTACCCAGAGAACCAGGATTTTGCCCCTTGGTGTTAGCTAGGTATTTCAGGAAGGCTTAAGCTCAAATAATGAATTTATGTCTTCAGTGCCTTATAGATATTCTAATTCTGGATACAAGCTCACAAGTCTGTTTTTCAGTGGGTCATATGTGCAGACATAGTTGTAGAATTAATTTCTTCTGCTGTGCTGCAGCTGTTTGTCACCTCATCTGAGGTGACAGTGCATTTGGAAGTGCTGCAGTTGTTTGAGCCACAAAGGGGAGGCATCAGCTGGAGCACTTTGAATAGATAGCATAGATTAGAAAATCTGATGTTATGGTCCATGAGTAATACCATAAAAGAAGTGCTTGTACGCTCTCAAATAGAATATCTGGGTTGTTTTATTAAATATACTTTTTGGTGGTGAGAGTGAAAATAACAACCCTTCTTCATTTATGTGTCAGCTCTGCCAGACGTGGGTTCTTCTGTGGATGTTAGAATTTTTCCAGTGTAACTCGTTGTGCCTCATTGTCATATGTGACATGAACAGGATTTCTCTGCAAAAACAGAAGTAAGAGTCCAGAAAACAAAGACACTTTGTATCTTCAGAAGAGTGCTAGGAGGACTCTGTGGTCTGCAATTCACCAAAAAGGAAGGAAAAGTTACAGAAATGAGCCGTCTGTTGCTACTGTCAGACTTGCTAATTTGAAATATGGAGGTGTGAAAGAGCAAGATATACAAGGATTTGGGGGGGAGAAAAACGTGTCTCTGGTGGTATAGGACCTGCCCTTGGATAACAGAGGCAGGAGACAATAAGAATGTAGCTCCATAAGAAATTAAAAACTTACAAAGAATGTCTGGTCAGAGGAATCATTGGTTCAGCCCTTTGTATTTAGTTCACTTTTCTCTAAGTTGTACCTCAACAGAAAATGTTTTGTAAATATATATATATAGAGAGAGAAAGAGTAAAATAAGGCAACACTGTGTCATATGTAACTGCTCTAAAATGAAACTTGAAAATAAAGCACAAATGCACGTTGTGCCACTGTTACCTTTTGCCTTCTCCATGGCCTCTGGTTTTTCTCAGCTTATGGCATTGGCTCTTCTGATCCTACCATGAGCCAGTTGAAGGAGCTAAATTAGCCAAACATAATTCTTCTCTTCATTTTTCCCTCCTTCTTTATGGGTCCTTTCTCTTCCCCCAGCTAACTCCAACTGGTTTAGTGCCCTGAGCACTGGTGGAATGTCAGCACTTCTGGCAAGGGGTAAAGGATAGGACTGTGCTATACAAATACAGCCTCTGTAATGGGAAAAATTGAAGCAAAAATGTGAAACTTAGTTGCTAAGACAGCTTTACCCTTAGCACTGTAGTGTGTATTCTTTGCAGAGAGATGTGTGCATTTCAGAGTGAAAATTCTACACATGTAGATGAAAGCTCAAGATTTTGCTGCAAATACTGAAAAATTTATTATTCTATCTTGAACTTACTAACCTATCCAGTGAAATAATGCATATTTTTATATGTATTCTCATGACCTAACTTTTGGATTTTAAATGATGGCGATAAAGCTTTTATGTGTCTTATAAACTCATAAAGATTTTGTTTGTATTTAATTTTCTCTGTGAAGGTAGTACTCCTAGCTGTAAATAACAGCAACAGTTTGGTAGAGGTGCTGTCAGACAACTTTACAAACCTGAGTGGGGATTTCTTGATAAATTCACTTTGATGGAGAAAATGTCCCGTAATTGATGCATGTGTTTTGTGTGTGAAGAGAGGAAGAATCCATTTTTTGTAGTAAAGTAAAGTCATTTTAGAGTTATTATTTAGCCCATAATTACAACAGAAAGCGCGGTATGCTCCAGATCGTCTGCGTTGCTCTTCGGTGAAACGTGTTTTATCTGGATAGTGATCTCGGCTCTTTGTGTAGAATCTTTTTCTTAGTTTGTGTTTCTCTTTGCAGATCGTAGCAAAGCCGAGATGGACCTGAAGGAGCTGAGCGAGTCGGTGCAGCAGCAGAGCACCCCTGTTCAGCTCATCTCCCCCAAGCGCCAGATCCGCAGCAGGTTCCAGCTCAACCTTGACAAGACCATCGAGAGCTGTAAAGCACAACTGGGTGAGTGTCCCCCCAGCACACGCTGGACATGGGAAGGATGCAGTTAAATTGGAGGTTTAAATAAGTTTTTGAATAGTAAAACCGTAAATATTTTCTGTTTTAACACAAGAGTAGAGAATATTCAAACTCTTAGAGGCAAGTGGAATGCACTGAACTAGTGTGCTTTAAAACACAGTGACACCTGATGCTTCAAATTTTTGTCAAAAAGCTTTCAGCTTTTAACCTGTTTTTGTACCATTCTGATGTAGATAGTATGGGAGGATTATAGTCTTATCTGCTTTGCGTGTTGAAAAATTGGAGAATTCTGCCTAAATTGTGTCAGTTGCATAAAGTGCGACGAATGTAAGTAACTAACTATAATTAGGTGAATAGTGATGCTGATTTTTAAGGTGGCTTCTTGTGGATAAAAATAATTCCTTTTTTTTATTTACCAGCATTGGGTCCTGAGTTGAACAAAAGACCTTGCAGATGGTAGGGAAAAGCAGTGAAAGGAGGGCCATTGAATGGAATAAAAATGTTAATTGGAGTATGTAGAAGTTCATTCTTACACATTGTGGTGCTGGGATAGTGAACTAAGCTTTGTAGGTTAAGGCATGACAGTTCAGGTTATGGGATATGTACACTTTGTTCCAGTATATAAAATATTTTCTTGGTAATGTCAGTCAGTCTGATGTCAGCATGGAATGTACTTTCCTTCCCACAATTAGGAATAAATGAAATATCTGAAGCTGTTTACACTGCAGTAGAACACAGTGACTCTGAAGATTCTGAAAAATCTGATACCAGTGACAGTGAATATAGTGATGAGGATCAGAAATCAAAGAACGATCAAGAGGAGGGTGAGGACAAGGAAGGTGCAAGAAGTGACAAAGAATCATTGAGCTTGAAAAAAAAACCTAAGCCTCCAGCACAGAATGAAGACAAAGAGGAACTTAAAAGCACAAGTCCAGAAGTGGAGAAAACAGAAGAACCGGTCAAGGAAAAGGCTGTTTCAGACACTGAAAAAGAATTTTCTGAAAAGGGAAAGAGTTTACAGCATCCTGCAAAAGAAAAGCTGAAAGGTAAAGATGAAACAGACTCTCCAACTGTGCATCTAGGACTGGACTCTGATTCTGAGAGTGAACTTGTCATCGACCTAGGAGATGATCATTGTACCCGTGAAGGAAGGAAAAACAAGAAAGAATCTAAAGAAGCTTCTCCTAAACAAGATGGTAGGATGAAATTATTTCCATTTTTTCCCCTCTGTTCTGTAGGGCTGTTTCGAAATGTGGAATTGCCACCTTTATTTTTGCATTAAGGTTAAAATATCTGTATTAAAACAATTTTTAGGAGTGATTGTTCATCCTTTGTGACTATGAAAAAGTTTTCGGTTTCAGTTTCATTGTAGTTTCTGACTTAAACAAAATGAGTTTTACTGTTTCCTTTCAGCAGTGTAGAACTATGAATATCCGTAATTTTTGTTCTGTGACAAATGTAGCATTTATTTTGCCATAACTACTACTTTCAGTTGAATCTTTACATCTCCATGACCTTCCAACATTTCAGGTATAGAAGAACTTAGAACTTGCATAGAAATTGCATAAGAACCCATTCAAATCAATGTAAATACACTCAGTATTAATTAAAAGAACAACTAAATCACTTGCTGTCTCTGAGATATTGTACCTTGTTTCTGTGTTGCTAACAGAGGAAAGCAATCTTAATTAATGAGTAATGTGCTTTTGCTAAGCTTGTTTTGCATGTTAGTCTTTTGAAAAATAGAAAACTAGATTTAAATGGTTACATTGAAAAATATTTTACTTTTCATATAACTAATCTTTTTGTTGATATTTTATAGCATGTTGACTCAATCATTTTATTTAAAATAGTGTTTTAAATCCATTAACTAAGCATACTTAAGAAGACCACTTATTGCTCCTGAATTTTGAATTTTAAGACAGAATTTATTGCATAAATGTTACTATGAGGTAATCAAGAAATAGTCTTATAAACTAAGAACAGAATTGTAAATTTGGGGATTCTTGCTTTATTTAAAAATTTATTAAGCAAGGCAGCTTTATAAAGTTCAGAACCACTGATCCATGTGGTCTAAACCAGTGATGGTTGAAATAATAAGTAATCCTAAAATTTTACTTTGATGGAGAGGCAAAGAAATGACACATATTCTGGGTGAAATTAAAAGTGAATTTATATATTAATTAATTCATAAATGTATTTGAGTATATTATAGGCATAATTTGTATCCTGTCCATAGTTCCAGGGGTCTACTTTTGTGTACAAGATATTAAAATACCTTGGTCCAGAAAAGAGATCTGATGCATGCAAACCTGAAGGTCTTTGTCCCTTTCCAGAGCCCTGTCAGTGCAGCATCCTTCTCTTTCAGACAGGTTTTTCCCTGGCTGCAGTTTTGAAAGAATCATCCAGTTTCTAAATCGTTATGTGTGGAACAGTCAGCTATAAATTTTGGATGATTTAAACACAAATATCTTAAATATACTGTATGTGCCACAGAACCATCAGGGTTGGAAGAAACCTTCAAGGTTGTTTTGTCCAACCATGCACCACCCTGATCACCCCTAACCCATATTCCCCGTTGCCACATCCAGGTGCTTCTCACAGGATGTGTTTTCTAGACCCTTCCCAGTTCCTTGCCCTTCTTTGGACTTGTTCCAGCACTTTGCTCCCCTTTCTGACTGACTCAAAACTGAACACAGCACTTGAGGTGTGGCCTCACCAGTGCCAAGTATTGCAGGACAATCACTTCCCTGCTCCTGCTGGCCACGCTGTGCTGATACAAGCCAGGATGCCACGGCCTTCTTGGTCACCTGGGCATGCTGCTGGGGTGGTTGTGACCCAAGGGCAGCACCCAGCACGTGGCCTTATTGAACCTGATTAAGTTGTCCATTAATTAATGGATTCAATCTGTCAAGGTCTTTGCAGAGCCTTCCTGCCCTCGAGCAGATCAGCACTCCTGCCCAACGTGGTGTCATCTGCATTTGGTTGTCAATGTCAGTTCACTGTTGTTTACAAAGTTTATAGTGTTCCTTCAGTTACTGCTCAGACATTAATCCTTTGGAAGGTTTTTTTTTTCTTCTTTTCTCCTGCAAGAAATTGGGATGACAGGTGAAAGTGGTAAGGCAGAAACACCCTAAGAAGTGCTAGCCTCTCACATATCATCTGAATGAGGTCAAGCTGGTTTTCCTTGGTTTTGTACTTTTTGTTTTGCTTAGTTACTGATGCATCTGAATTGCCACCAGTTTCAACTAGACTGAAATGACTTTACTTGTTTACTTTTGAGGAAAATAATTCAAAGCAGACTGGAAGGTATATATGGCTGTTCCAAAAACTAGATGGAAAATTATGAATCAGATATGTTGGTGAAAAGCTGGCATAACATCTTGCGTTTGTTTAGTTGTAGGTAAAACTCCACCTTCCTCCAGTGCAAGCACCCAGCCTCTACCAGAAACTCCAGTACTCACCCGCTCTGCATCTCAGACCCCCCCAGCTGGTGTGACAGCAACCACCAGTGCTGCTTCTACTGTCAGTGCTCCCTCTGCTGCCACAGGAAGCCCTGTGAAAAAGCAGAGGCCTCTGCTGCCCAAGGAAACAGCCCCTGCTGTGCAGAGGGTGGTGTGGAATTCTTCAAATAAATTCCAGACGTCTTCTCAGAAATGGCACATGCAGAAGGTACAGAGACAGCAGCAGCAGCAGAGCCAGCAGTCTCAGTCACAGCAGCCTCAGTCCTCTCAGGGGACAAGATACCAGACAAGACAAGCAGTTAAAGGTACACGCTTTTCTAACTCATGTGCTAAAACCATCAACTATTCCGCTTGCGTGTTTACCGGTGTCACCTCAGGATCTACAAACGGCTTCCAGTTTTATCTGACGAGCAGCAGATCTGAAGGGTTTTTCAGAGTATAATTTGACAACAATGAAATTACCCGGGCTCCAGGATTTGTCTTTGAAATCCCTCTTGTTTAACAAGGCTTTGATGCTAGTTTACTGAGCAAACAGCCCTGGCATTTCAGAATGTTTTCACAGCTGGTTTTTTCACCATCCTTTTGCTGGAGCCTTCACCAATAACTGGCACAGGGTAACACAAGCCTGTGCTGCTGTTGCTTCCCTTCACTTAACGGCAACTTTATGTAAATCAGCTTCATTTGTAATTTCAAATTAATAAACTGAAATGTTTACTGCTGTGCCTGATGAGGAGACATTCTCCACTCTGCTGATGCCACTGGCACACAGGTGATTTTGTAGAGGAGAGAGGTTTGGGTGATGGTTCACATACAGACATTTACAGAGGCTCATTTCTCTGGTCCCAAACTGCTTCTGTTTCTGTCATTTAAGCAGTGTTGAGGAAGTGGTATTTTTCTGCTTGTGGGCTGCACAAATTGATACAGAAATATTCAATGAAGAAAAAGAAATGTGAAAACTGGAGAAGTTAAATGTGAAACTTTTAATAGAATCATGCTTTAATACTTCACGTTCAACCCATGAGTTTGTTTTCCTCACTATTGTTTACTATTGAGCACATCATGGCAATGTTCCATTTTAAATATTATAGTCTAGAAATCTGTCATGTGAAAACTTTAAAATCTGTAGAATTCTTATATACTGAATTGGCATAAACAAAAATACAGCACATAAAGATGAATAAATTGTTTATTTCAGTGATTCCACTACTGAGAATATTGGCAATGAAGACGTCTTTTATCATATGAATCGGTAAAAACAGCTTGAAAATTTTTATTCTTAAAAACATACAATTTAAAAAATACTCCAGCAGATAAGTCATTAGAGAGGGAGACTTCTGCACTGGCCAGTCTAAACTGTTAAGTTTCAAAGTTACATTTGCCTGATTACCTCTAAGCCTTACAATTCTGTACAAGTTTAGTGGCTGGGCACTGTGTAATTAATCATTAGGTGGCACCATTGTATAAATCAAGGAAATCTGAAATGATTTCATGCACACAGTTTAGTTAGATATTGAAGGTAGATATTTGCCTGTTGTTTTCATAATTCCTTGTTTGATTGATCCCCTCAATGGTGTCTTTTCTTAGCTGTGCAGCAAAAAGAGATCACCCAGAGCACTTCCACATCCACCATAACCTTGGTCACAAGCACCCAGCCTATTTCCATGGTCACCAGCTCTGGGTCTGCGAGCACGCTCTCCTCCTCGCTCAACACAGACCTGCCAATTGCAACAGCATCAGCTGATGTGGCTGCAGATATTGCTAAATATACCAGCAAAGTAAGTTCTGGAGGAAAGTTTTAACAAAGTTGTACTTTTCTTTCAAAACACCCTGTAGTTTCATCGGGTGGGAACTTGTCACAGATGTGTGTTCATGCATTAAACAGATGCTAAGTTGTTAACGAGGAGGGATGGTGTAGTAGTGGTGTCATCATAGTGACAGTGAGGGAAGGGACATGAGCTTTCCACACTCCCTTAGATATTTAGATTAAAAAATCGATGAATACTATATATTTTTGCATTGAGTTTTCTTCCCCAAATTCACGGTTATATATTTTTTTTATAAATTATATCAATAGGAATTTCTTAGAAAAGTAGAAGGTCAAGCAGTTCACCTGTTCAGGACACTTAAAAATCAGAGTCCTGATCAAAATTGTTGTGCTTTATCTTCTAAATAAGTAGAACCAGGTAAATTACATCTATTTAGAGAGAGAAGGATAGCAGTATAGGTTCCCAGTAGAGGGGTTGAAAGAAAATGAAAGTGGGAATCTATTAAAAATATGTATCAGAGGTTTTTTTTTTTTTTGTCTTTCAGATGATGGATGCCATCAAAGGAACAATGACTGAAATATATAATGATCTTTCAAAAAATACTACTGGAAGTACAATAGCTGAGGTTAGTGTAAGATTAAAAAAAAAAAAAAACCACCTTGTATTTTAAGTTTGAAAATGCAAATCAGTATTTTTATATATGTAAATATGCCACATAACTGTATCTACAAAGTATTAGATATGGAGACTGTCTAAAGGAAATTAATTTTTGTGCTGTTTTAGAAGTAATGAGTAGAGTGGTGGAAAAAAACACTGAAAAAATACCAGGTGGGCTTTGTAAGATAAGCATTAAGCCATCAAACCCAGGTCCTTTAATCTTCTGTCAGGAATTTGCCACCTTTTTTAAAATCAGAAATGAAGTCTGGTTTTTCTGAAAATAAATTTTTTGTAAACTGTGTAGTGCAGTAGCTTATGCCAGTTAAGTGATTATGACCATAGTTTTTAATACTTCTTTAAAATACTTTGAACATTTTGCATTTTTAATGAAATGCTATACATTGCTTTTAATGTTCCCTAAGGGCAGGACTTAGTGTCTTCTAAGAGTTTACTTTTAACCTTGGAAAAAGCAGATTAAGCAGTGCAAACTAAGTATGAATGGGAACAAATAAAGCTCAAAGTATGATGATTTGTTTAACTGATTTAACAAAAATAAGAAAGTCAAAGTTTTGAGCAAAGATATTTGTATTCCCAATCCACAGTGAATAGATAATCTTGCTTTTCTAGGCCTCACCTAGGTAAAAATAAAATGAATGAACTGTCATGCTAATAAATACAAACAGCACTGAGGAATAGGTTCTTGATTCCAGTCAGAAATCTGAGACTTGACGGTTTCAGAGGAATGAAGAGTAAGTTTAACAGAAGCTTTTTGTCTTCAAAGAGTCCTGTGCTCTTTATGGTGAGCAAATCAAGCAAACAGATACTTAGAATACTTCACACTTTGTTTACTACTGTCTTGTCCTCATGTTAATATGAAGGAGCCTTGATGTAAACAATGCCTGATTGCTTTGGGCCTGTTTTTTTAATATATAATAACTATGTATTACACACCACACCCTGGTTGTTATTGCTAACTATTAAATTTTTAATATTTAGATTCGGCGTTTGAGGATTGAGATAGAAAAACTTCAATGGTTACATCAACAGGAACTTTCAGAAATGAAACATAATCTAGGTATGAAAATGACAGTCCGAAACAGTGTGTCAGGTTTTGTCCTACATAGAAAATGAAATGCTTGTAGTATGTGTTACCTTCATCACATAATGCTGCACATTGTCCTTCTTGGAACTAACACATTTTGCTTTGTAAAGAAACCAAGATATGATGAACAAATGAGATGAGAGAAGAGATGGAATCCTCTGTATCTTCTGAATATTGGAGCAGAGCAAAAGTTTGGGCTTGCAAAGACAAAACACATTAGCAGCAGCTACACGTCCTTTTTGTGCTCTTGCTGTGAGCTGGTCCTTTGTGGGACATCTAGAACTAAAGTGTTAAACAAATGGAAGGTCATGGTTAAAATCATGGTGCCAGAATAAGAAAAGAAGATGGAAGACTTACATTTGTTGAGTAGGTATGAAACAGATGCCCAAACTCAGGGAATACCTTGACTGCTAGTTTTAATTTCATATTGTCTTTAAACTTGTGAATATTACTGCCTTGCTCCTTGCTGTTGGGGGGTGGAAAATGCAAACCCATCTTTTTCTGGATTTTGAGTAGAACTGACAATGGCTGAAATGCGTCAGAGCCTGGAACAGGAACGCGATCGTTTGATTGCTGAGGTGAAGAAGCAGCTGGAACTGGAAAAGCAGCAAGCAGTGGATGAGACCAAGAAGAAGCAATGGTGTGCCAACTGCAAGAAAGAGGCCATCTTTTACTGCTGTTGGAATACCAGCTACTGTGACTACCCCTGCCAACAAGCTCACTGGCCTGAGCATATGAAATCTTGCACACAGTCAGGTAATGGTGCCTCTTTCACAGCTGGGGGGTTTGGGTGGGTGGATGGATCCACAGTGACTCCGTTCTTCATGAGCAGATGTGATTCTGAGGAGGGACTGTGGACAGGCTCCCATGAGTAGTGGGTTCATTCTCTTTTTTTCCTTGATTTTAGCTACTGCAACACAGCAAGAAACAGATACTGAAATTAGCACAGAAACACTAAATAAATCATCCCAGCCCAGCTCAAGCGTGCAGTCTACACCCACAGAAACAGCCAGCACTCCTAAGGAAAAGGAAGGTTCAGCTGATAAAAGCAAAGAGAGTGTTACAGTGAGTATCATCACTTCAAACAAAAATAATGTGTAAGATGTCTCTGAAGCCTACCCCTAAAGACTTTCCTGGATAAGCCAGGAATTTATAACCATTTGTATATTTCAAAGAAATAGTTTTGGGGAGTGACAAGAGTTGTTTTTGTTCCTCATCTTGTAAAGCAACCTCTTCCTGTTCTCTGGGAACAGCCTCTCCCCTCCACTTATTCCCAATAAAACCTTGTGTTGGCTTGACTCATCCTTCCAGCCAAGGGGGACTGGACCTCTTTCTCTCTCTCTCTCTCTCTCCAGGACCCATCAGTGTAGCTTCTGCTCTGGATCTTTCGATACAAGTTGCCTTCTGATAAGCAATACTGACTGCAGCACTTCCAAGCCCTTCTTGCCTGGGGGTTCAGAGGCCAAGCTCAAGACCTGCATTCAAACCAACTTACTTTCTCACCACAGACTGCCATTAGGGTACCACAATGTTCCATAACACTGATACAACACTTCACCTGGATCTACGGTTAACGGAGCAGTTCGAAATCCTCCATAGCATCTACTCTGATAGTTTTCAGTAGGCAAGGATGAGCAAATGCTCTAATAAAAGGGACTTAACATTGCATATATAGAAAATGTTTATAGAGAAAATTCTGCTTTATAGATAGGGCTTGACTATTAGTAATTTTGGCATCATTTTTTTTCTGCCCTTGCAAGATTTATTAAATGAAAACTTTTAGTGGGGGGGGGCAGGGCTGATCCTTCAAACCCTTACACATGATCCTCCACATCAGTAGGAGCCTTGTTGTATTTTAAAATATTAAAAGCAAACTAATTTTGTAGTATTGTGATTCCAGCATGATGTCTCATCGAGATAGTCCTGTAGAATTGGGAAGCATAGTAATCTAGAGAGCTGTGTTCATTTCTTGACACTTTTGCTACTGTCTGGTGTTAGATCTCTGGGCTTGAAATGTCACCTAAGGGAGTAACTTGGGGAACAGATTTCAAGAGGGGGGGGAAAAGGAGGTGCTGTTTCACTTAAATGTTTTGATGAAGTTGGTTAAACTCTGACTCACTCACTTCATGTTCGTATGCATTGTTACGGCAGCACAAGCTTTGTCTTACTGGGGAAGTAGGGACTGTGAGACCTAAAACCTGCCAGGGAATATTCCAGTTACACAGCTATGGAATCGCTTTTATATAGATGTTCTACCTGAAACATCATGCTGTATACATTGACCATGTTCGTAATTTGAATTTTGTTTTATTAACAAAGAAATAACCTGTGAATTCATTAAGATGCAAATTTTTAACACAGAGAAAGCATCCAACATAAATTGCATATCATAATAATAATAATAATAATGTAACAACTAGGTGGAATTTAATATAAAAGCTGAGGCTTCTACTGAGGTTGCTTGTGCTGCCTCTGCAGATAGCAACAGGTGTGACAAGCAACCAGCCTATGAAACTGGTCCAGGTACTGCAGACCACCACCTGTATTCCAACTACTCAACCCACAATTACAGTGTCATAAGTTAAAGTCTGCAGCAGTGCTGTTCCTGGCATTAAAATTGCTCAGTATGTCTGGGGGGTTGTCTCCGTCTGCTGTTGTATCAAGGGATGAATTCAGTGGTATAGTCGCAACTTGCAGTGCAAAATGCTTTATTTTGCTGTGCAACATTCCACCCTTTCATTCCATTCACGATTACAAGGATTCTGAAATCTTTAAGTCTGGCAAAGGCACTGAGGACAGGCAGAGGCCATTTTGCATTATCGGTCTGTTTCATGTATATACTTGACCACAACATCAATGTAAATATATAGAATTCATTTTAAATATCTTTTAAATATCGTTTTGTCTATGGTATCCTAAAGAGATTTAGAGATTTAATTATTTCTGAGCTACGCTTGATATTCCTGTGACATCTCAGTACCTGTGAAAAAGAATATGCATTTGTCAGCAATGTCTCCCCCATGCAGTCTTGCACGTTAGCATTATGAAATGAGAAATCGCATTGGAATCAGACCTGGGTTTTCTCCATCAAAGGCTTAACCAAGGATGTCCAAATTCCCTAGTGTCAGTCACAGTAGATGGGATGAAAGTGAGTTGGATTTTTGTATTTTATACACCATTAGCCCGTTATTTCAGCTGGTTGTGCTCTGCAGTGCTCCTGTCAGAGCCAGCTCCTGAGCTGATGCTGGTCATGGCGTGGGCTCTGCCTCTGTCCTGTGTTCAGCAGGGAAGCCCATGCGTGGGGAACTTCATTTCTCACTTAGGATACACCGTTATAATCTATCTTAACAGTGTTCCTTACCCACACTGTGACTGTGAGGCCTGATGTGCTGTAGAAGTTCCTCTGTGTGTCTCCTTCCCTGTGCACAGCCCCAGCTGCAGGGACACCCCTGTGTGCTGGTGGATACACGCTCACGCACGAACATCGCTTCACAGCCATCAGATTGCACACAAACGCAGCTCTTGGTGGGGATGGAGACCTCCCACGTTCTGAGCATTTCAGTTCCACTTGGTCTCAGCTGAGACCACTCTGCGCCTTTGCAGCATTGGCCCTGGGTTGCTTGGACTGAACTGCCATTAACAATAAGGTTTTGTATGTGTTTTAAAATCCAATAGCAGACTTCTAAGACATCAGGCTTCTTTTGTGAATAGCTGCGAGGTTGTAAGATCCTATGGTGGTTTTGTGTAATATTCAGAAAAACGGCAGTTAGCCTCATTGGTTTTCTGTAACACAAAGTGTATTGAGTCATGTAAAGCAGAATTGGAAGGCGTGAAAGGTTTCCAACTTTATTTGTGCATGTTTATAACTTTGTACACATTTGCATTAGTCTTGCACAGCTACGGACACCTCTGTATTCTAATGACTGCACGTGCAATTTAAATAATTTTAAACCTTAGTGCATGTTTAATACGTATGCAAAATGTACATATGTGTAAAACTGGCAGAGGTGGAAAATTTACCTCTCAGGGAATGATCTTAACACATTTAAGGAGTCTCGCACATTCCATATTCCGATCGCGCTAAGAACTGAAACTTGATTATTTCCATGTGTGTAAGTAAGTGTGTATATTTAAAAGGCAACTGTGGCAACCCTGATTTCCCCACCTCTAGTACTGACAGTAGCTTACATAATGGCTTCTTTAGAATTCAGTTTCCACTTTGTGTCCAACTAGGAATTTCTTCCTCTGAACAACTTCCATTGTATCGTCTGGGTACCATTTCCAGTGAACCTTGTAAACACGTCTGAAATCAGTACAAAATGACAGTAATCTAGAATTTATTTATCAAATTGGTCCCATGTTTGTTTTTTATTCTTCCTGCAGTTAAAATAATGTAAAAATATGAACCCATCTTCTTTGCATTCCAGGGCATGGAATGACTAGGCCTCTGGAAGGCACAGACTCAGTCACAAAGGAGCTGTAATCCATCTCAGCAGGGATACTCAGAGTCTTTGTGGAATTTCATTAAGACACTCGTGGTTTCTTGAATCAGTGTGGGGAAACATTGGGCTTCAGTGAATTTGTATTTGTTCTTCCATGTCCTCTCTGGAATGTCACACTACCACTGGGGGAAGATCTGTGCATCCCTTTCAGGTTCCTCAAAATCTCACTCCCTGTTTCTTCCTCAAGATGTTGTGAACTGAAATGGAGGCGTTTGTCTGATCACCAGTTGTGCATCACTGGGATTGTATTGGAATGCACTTGGCAGTTTGTATGGTAGAGACCTTTCTAGACTTTCTCACGTTTTTGGAGGAAGGTTAAGATACAGACTTTAGGTTCAGTAAGTCCTCTTACAGATCTCCAGAGTGATGTGACCCTGACCAGATTGTTTAACGTTCTTGTGCCTTTGTCTCTGCATCTGTAGAATCAATTACCACCTATAGAGATGTCCTGAAACTCCATTTGTTGAGATGTATAAATCATGATCAGTATGATGGAAGTGTAAAGTTTATTCTATATTAATATTTTTACAGGGTGTGTAAGACAGTTCCCAGTAACGCTGATGTTTTTGCTATTGATTTGTGCAGAAGTTAACTTAAGTACTTTTTTTTGTTCAGATGGATGTTCTTTGTTCTCTTCTGTGTAGACTGAATGCATGGGGGAAAGTTCCTTTTGGGGAAAAAGATTTAAGTAACGTGTAACAAGAATATACTTATAAACAAGGGTATTTTTGTACTCCAGTTTGATTTGTCAGAACTTTTTCAAATGACAAAGGATTTTCTTAGCCCTTTTTCCTCTTCCCACGTATTAGTTTGCAGAAAATACGTAACTGGATGTAACTCTGAAACCCTCACCCTCCAAGCACAGGCAGTGTGTGCAGCCCCTAGAGCACCTCCCGTCCCTGTAATTCTATAGCAGTGATGAGAAGACAGGAACTCTTGGCTGTAGGGAAATAATGCACTACTCCTCCCCTGGAATGAGGTAATACTGTGGTAATCAAGGTATTAGTTCTTGCACAAATTTGGAACTCGTTCTGGATTTCCCCTGGAAAACAAATCTCTATTTCTGTGGTCATGTTTACGTGACCCTTCACATAACAATCTGTTTCTCTTGGTTTTGATCCACAGCCCATTCCTGTAGTGGTAAGTCCTTGTGCTGGGACAGTGGCAATGAGAACTGGAGTTCAGTGTGTTCAGACCACAATGCCAGTCCAAGTACGAAGAGTCTAACTGCTAACAAGAAGTTCATACAATTGTTGGAATAAATAAATCTAATAGACATGTGACAAATAAACACAGTTCTTTGGATTAACCTCAGAGGTTCAGACTTGAGCTTTGTGTATGTGTACAAAGCATTAATTACACTACATTAATGTAAAGCATTAGTGCTGGCTTAAAAAAGCTGAGGACAGGTAAGATCCATATTAAATCTATGCTTCTTTTGTAAATAATGTACAATTTGTGGATGTCATTAGAGTACCATCTCCTTTTTATATTTGTATTGACTTTAACTTATAAAGAGCATTTGAAGTTGGAAAAGGAAGGTTTCAAACAGCCTTACCACAACCTAATGCTGAAAACTGGTCTTGGGAAACTGCGTCAAATAATCGAGTATGGAAAATCTGAGCAACGTTTTGCATTTGGAGTCAAAAAAATTTCTGCACTTTGAAACTCTTGTGGAACTTCTCTGACCAACCAAGTGATGAAGGATATCTCTTTTCAGTTAATTTGATTAGGCAAATTATTTGGACCTGAAATTGTTTTTCACAATGACCAGGCTGACAAAAAATACCGACGTTTACAGGTTAAAATAATTTTAAATTTTCATTAGGTCCAAGATCAGAAAATGTGCAAAGTGTAATAGCAGCTGGTTGTAGCGGGATTTCTGATATCAAAGATTGAGAAACGTAAAGTTTGTTGCTATGCTTCACCGTTTTCTTCTTTTTTAAAAATCCTCTCAAAGGACTTTGAGCAAGAACTTAGGTGTGGAGAAAAACACGGATTGGAAACGTGGGCGAAGGACTTTGGATGCTGGGCCAGAGCATGTATTATTTATATGATGGAATTTCTGTTTTTCTGTAAGCATGAAGCAGTGCAGTATGAGAGGAAGCACCCCCTGGAGATGCTGTCTGTTACACTGAGGCTGTAGTCCCATTTTGTATGTTGTGTAAAACGAAAGCATTGAACAAAGCAAAGGTGATGTATGTATATGAGAAAATTAATTGTATGATATCATTCCAGTACATTCTGTTGTACATTTCAGTCATGTTGATTTCTCCCATTGTTTATATAAGAATGCGGTTTGTACAGTCTCCAGCTAGTATCCGGATTAGAGGGAAAAAAGTATTAGAAGAAAAAAAAAAGTGAGAACAGAATATTCATTAATTGCAGTTGTGTCAAAACTAGCCTAGCTGGCCTTATTTGTGAAGCATAATTGCTTTTAGCATATGGAAGTATTTTTTCACATTTTCTTTGTATAAAATTTGTATTAAACTTAAATATCTTTTTTGACGATTGTGTTTCTTTGTGACTAAGACAGGTGACACACACGGTATGCTTTGGGTTCCTCCAATTTTTCAAGAAACGTCACAATTTTTTTATTAAACTGTTTTAGAAAAATGTTCTGTGTTCCTGGATTTCCAGTTTTGGTTCAATCTGGAGGAATGTTCATTTCTGCAGAGTCTCCAGATCACAGGTAATTTCACTTATCGTTGGCATCTTCTGTCCCAGAAGTGTGAGACCTCTGGGTCCAAGCCTGTCCAATTTGATGTTGTGTAGCATTTATTCATTGCTTGGATTGGGGCTGGTGTTAGGGAGTATTTGTGGGTTAGAAATGGGGCCTCTCAGGCTGAGTGCAGTTGTAGCTCCTCAAGAGGTCATGAATTGGGCAAGACTTCTCTGTGTGTGTCTTAATTATTAAGTTAAAAGAAACAGGGAGCTTATGAAACATTGTAAAATCTGTGAATATTGTCTGAAGTTGCTGCTCCTGCACTTGTTCTTTGCCTTTGTAAAGCAACCACAGTTCACGTTCCCAAGTGCTACTGTTTACAGAAAAGCACAAATCTTGAAAGCTTGAAATGATGTTTTGGCCTTCCCCATGGAATCTGGATGCTGAAATTAGGCCTTGTGTTAGAGAAAGAAAGTGATGTACAAATTGTTGTAGGAAACCCCACTGCTTTCTGATGCCCATTCCAGCCTGTGGAGGTTTTTTATTTAATTAATGAGCATTTTTTTTCTACAGAAGAGATGTTTTCTTTCCTCCTCTAAAATAACAGGTGCCCAAATCCTGGTAAAGTTTGTAGAAAACATACAAATACATAAAACTACGTGTGAAGGAACTGAGCAAGACGTGTACCTGTGTGTGTGTGTGCATGTTTCCAGGCCCTTTGGATGTTCCCAAGTATAAAACTGCTGTAGATCCCCTCCTCTGTCCATGATAAACTGCTTGGAACGGTAAATCCTGATACTCTTGCTGCACTGAGAGATGAATGTGCCATGGTGACTGGAAGGAAGTGGTGACACCTGTGACAGAGGTTCCTGACCCTTGGTGTGTTCCTGCCCAAAGCTCTGCTAAGAAAGCAACAAAACCAAGAGTCTTCAAACCTTTAAATCTTCCAAGAATCTTTAAGAAAAAATGCAGAATCAGTGCTTGGACAATTGACTCAATTAAGTCAGGTGTTAAATTGGAATTTCAAGGAAGATTAATTAGTTGATTGATGGGGCATTAAAAGCTGAAGTTGTGCTGCTCTGGGAATCTGCAAGCCCTGGCATTTATTGCTCTTCCAAAAGTTTATTTACCAGAGCGCTTACCTTGCAAGCATGAGTCAATTCTCCACTGACTTTGTCACAAATAGGAAGTTATATCACAAGTGAAGGAAACCATTCTTACACCAGGGAAACCTTGAGGAAAAAAGAATCCTGCTCAGCAGCCCCTGAGACCAGCAATGCCCGTGCTAGAAAAGTGACATTTTGCACGGAGTTGTGCTAAGCCCAGAGAGCAGCTCTTTGCAAATGCCCCCACGGCGTGTGCTGAAAGGCTGGGGTTGGTCATGCCGATATGTCACAGCTGCTGGGGGGCTGCTGCCTTGGAATAAAGATCAGATCTTCTGATTCAGCTTGGCAGAAAATCCCCTCTCAGATCTAGCACTGTTTTCTCTAAATGTTTTTAGAGGTTAGGAGTATCCCTCAGGTTTATGTTGCACTTGCTGCATCTCTAACCCCTCCTTCCAGAGAGGCTCTGATCCTTCTGACCTTACCTGGTGCCACAGCAAGGAACAATCAGCCATTTTCAAAATAAGACATCCATCCAGGCCCAGAGAATTTAAATATTTTGACAGCAAGATTACCAGGCCAGCCTTGAAACGGGGAGCACGCATTCCACATCCTACCTTCAGATCCAAGAGGGGCGGGAGAGAAGGCAGGTAATCCAGTCCCCCAAAATGTAAACATGTTTTTATTAAATGCCTTTCACTCATCACAAGGTACTTCTCCCCGTCCTCAGCCCCAAGACGGCAGCATAAGGCACCGTGTAGACACATGCACAGTCCATGTCCCATCTTGGTAAGGGTCAAAAACACAGCTACAGTTCTTTCCAGCAGTACCATGTGTCCTCACTACTCATGTACACAATATGATTCTCCCCAGAGTTTGTTCTGGAGAAATGAACTATTAATTTAGAACAGTAAGACTTTCCCCAACCCCCCACCCCTCGAAAAGCCAGGTGAAAAACACAGGTACAGAGCTTAATACCAGAGTAATGAGATTAGTTCATAAATTAAAAAAAAAATACAAAAAAAAGGAAAAAAAAAAAAAAAAAAGAAACATCAACAACAAAAATAAATCAACACTTTCACTCCTATTTCCAGAAGGTCCTGTGTGATGTGATGGATTGTGCAGAGACTCCTTGCTGTGTCCTCTTCCCTTTCAAAACCAAGAATGCTGACAGGGAGACCCAGACTTGTAGCATTTGCCTTGTTGATGGCAAAAAGGCCATTAGAGCTCTGTGCCTCCACCTCAGCCAGCAACTGCAGCATCCCAGCGACTGATCAGGAGGATTTTCCTCTGTCCAAAGGAAGGAGGACTTGAGACAATATTCTTTGGCTGCAAGTTCTTAAAGGCTTCCACTGAAAGGGTTCTCCTTCAAAAAAAAGAAAAACTGCAGTTGCTGTGGGATTTTTTTTTTTAACTAAGAAAGCATTGAGGAACAGGTGGAACCGATGTAAGAGTCTGAGTGAAGCCCTCCCAGTGCTAAGATGTTGGGGTCTGCTACAAATATTCAAGTTCCAAGGCGTGCCGAAGAGCTTCCAGGTCAGCGTGACAAGAGATTCTCCAGAAGGGCATGTTGTGCTAGAGTGAAACCAAAAGAGTGCAATTTTTTTTTCTGTTTTTGTATAAAACTGAGATCAAAACAAACTTTCTTAGCTTTGTACTTGGCCACCAGGTTGTCACAGTGCCAGAGGCAAGGAGGCTCACCTTAGGGAGGGAGGGACAAAGTGGGAAGTGTCTCTTTGTTGATCTGTCTCTCCAGTGCAGACAGGAAGACACATCCTCCACAATTTAGGAGTATCCTGCTTCACAGGTGATGGAGGATGTGGGCTGGATATTAAACTTTGCTCCTATTTTTCCCCGTCCCAATAAATGAATTAGGAATGTTTCTAGAATTGCAGTATTATTAGAAACAGTTTTAAGTGAACATCAGTAGTGAAAGCTGTTATCACTGATTCACAGACAAGTAAATTAAATCTATCTGTTGGAAAAGGATGTTATTAAAATTGACCAAAATGTAAATAAAGGGATTAAAATGCCACACAATCAAAATGCTTTCTAACAATTCACTTTCCCAGTTAACTGGAACAGTAGGTCATACTGCATTTTCTGTAAATGTAGGAACTGCTATCATTGCTCAGATCAATTACTCATTTAATGTTGCCTCAGGGGAAGGAGCACTTGGGCTATAAAACAGTCTGTCCCCGAAACACTTTCCTAATTCTCATTTATGGGAGATTATCTTAAATTATTCTTCTGCCTCCCTGTTTCTGAATTTTTATTTGCTGTGATAAATCTGAAGCCCTGTACATACAAATCCAAATTCTAACGAGCCTGTTCCACTTGAAATCTGAGCATCTGGGCAACATCTGGAAAGTCAGCTACCTGTGACCTACTCTATCTCTTTATAATATCCTGATCATTCTCCTAAAAGCTGTGAATATACTGTAGCAAAACATCTGAAAGCATCTGAAAGAGGTCAAAGTGTCAACTTTTTAACTGCTGTGAAACAAGTGCAGTTGAATTTCATCGGGGACCTGGAATGTTACCTGTCACCAGAGTGCCCTGAAAGCATCCCTGAACAGCAGAGCTCCTTAGCAATAGCTGTGATCCCTGCTTGCACAGAGAGAACCAAAAAATAACTAGAACATGCTCTTAGATGTTAAACACAACTTTTTTGGGTGTCTTCTGGTGAGCCTGGGGTTTGTGCTGGATTTGTTTCTTCTCCAAAACTGCTAAAGCAGTTAAAGACACAGCTCCTTTCTGCACTGTGATTTTTAACATTTGGGACTCTGATTTTCTTTGCCTTCTCCCAAAATGTCAGTCTCTGCACAGCCAGTGGTATATATGTAATAGTGAATGTACAGAAAGCCTAAACTGACAGCATTTAGTCCCTTCCAGCGTGGCCATAACACTGCTAAGAGTCTTTTATCACTGCAGGAATTCACCTGCTCCTGTATAAACAGCTTCAGCAAAGCTTCACAGAACATCCACTCCCCAGACAGATTCTGATGAAGGGGATGTTCCTTTTCCAATTGTACCTGCATGTGTAGAAAACCTCCAGTGGTTCCAGATGTTTATGTGACAGAGGGTCTATTTACACTCCTCTAACCTTTAAATACAACTTAAGTTTCTCTCTTATCAGTGTGTGTAGAGACAGCACACAAACCCAGACAGCTGAAGAGACTGAAATCCACTGCTCTGCAATTTCACTTTAAGGGGAAAAGTTATTTCCTTCCCCCTCCCCCAGTTTCTATTAAACCCCTTCCATTAAATGATCTGCTTTTCTTTCTTAAACCAGAAGAAAACTTGGCCTCCCAGCCACTCCTGTTGTTCAGCAGTTACAGATTTATCACTCATCAGACAGGTGAAGAAAAATGACCCAAGAAACTGGAGATGTTATCAGCACTGTCAGCAAAACAGCAAAAGGCTCTCTCTGCCTGTCCCCTCCCTTTTTTGTTTTGTTTTTTCTCTATAAAGCTCAGGTGTGTAGAAGGTTTGATTAATGATTGTCATCAATCAAAGGAGGCCACTGCCCAGCAAAGAATGTGCTCTACTAATGGCTGAGCTGCTCAGGCCAGGGGACAGGAGGCTCTTGAAATCCCAGCAGAGGAGATTGCTGAATGTCCCCAGCTCCCCCACAGGCTGGGAGCCCCTGCAGCCTTTGATGCAGTTCTGTGCACTGACCCACTCCTCTGAAGTGTGGCACTGAGCTGCCACAAGCAGCTGGCCATTGTCACTTCAGCCCCAGTCATGCATTTTGGACTCTTCCTGACAGCTCCTTAACCCTTCATGAGCTGCAAAACCACCTGCAGTTTCCAAGGTGGGTTGCAGATATTGTTGCTTCCACTGGCCAGGAAGAATACACTATAAAAAACCCCTGTGCTTCTGCTGCTTTGGAGATAACCTGAGATAACAGGTTATCTCAAATAACAGATCTGGGGATAGAACATGTGCTGGGACCCCTTTGTTCCTGGGCTTGTGCAACCAAAAAGCTCAGATCTGCTTGGAAATCTTTGCAGGATCTTCAGTCAGAATGAGATCCCAGGTCCTCCAGCACAAGGTTCAGCTGTACAGCTGAGCTCCTGTGACATAACACTTTCAACATCACCTGAGCTACACCAGTCATTCCTATACCTGTTAAAAATTAAAGTTTGCTGGAGATGGAGCTTATTCAGTCAGTTCCTGCATCTCAACTCATGTGCAATGCTCCTGGAGCAAAGGCAGCTCTATCACAATTCTCCAGTCACGTCAGGAACACAAGACCCAGGATGCACAAAGAAATCTTGAAAATAATATTTGCCACTAACAAATTGTATTCCTGTCCCTGTAAAACCAAATTCCTGTGTCCTCTTGTTCCAGGAATGGAAGTTCCAGGCAGGTTTCGGTTCTAAAGTTTAGGAAATGAAAACTCTGCCTGCTCCAATTCTCGTTAGTCCTGATCACACTGCTTTTGCAGTTTCTGTTCTCTGTACTCAGTACAATTTTCTAATTTAATTTTGCTTGTGAAATTAATCACATTAATCCAGAAGTCATCGATAAAGGCAGCAACTCTGTCCAAGTCCCTTTGGTATTTGCTATAATGAAGTTACACTCCATGAGCTCAATGAGTCATAAATACAAACACATGTATGGATATAGGCATATTCTAATAAGTAATTCAAAATTAATTCCAACAATTTAGAATTTACAAAAGCAGAAAAACACTCTGCCCGCTCATCTGAGATCACACACTGGAATCCCCCTTTTCATGTCTTTATAGCCATCTTTATTAAGCAAGAATGATTCCTGGAACATGGGACACAGGAACTACCTGAAATATTGTACCAGCTGCCAAAGTAGGGAGGGATTTAGAGTATGGAACTTCTGACAAGGTGATTGTTGAGTATTTTGCATATTAAGAAATGAGACCGATTGTACGCTGCTTCAAATGGAGGGAGCTTCATTAAGTGCTTAATTAAAGAAAGAGTCATTGCAATCCAAACTTGGAAGAATCCAGCAAGGCATCCACAAACTGTACCTTTTTTGCTCCCTGTTCCTCTTCAACACCATCTCCTATTACAATGTACACGGCTTTCCTTCCAAACCTCTGCATTATTCTTTCAAAACAGCTCTCTTTCCCTGAGAAAGAGAAGATACATTTTTTTATCTGGACACACACCCCAGGCAGAGCTAATACTCAGGCACAGGACCTGGACTTATCCCCTAAATGAACTGGCTGCAACATTCTTTGCTTTCTATTCAAACGGGATCTTCTTCTGAGGCAGATCCTCTCCATCCCACGACAGTAACTAGCACTTGTTCTGTCAGCCAAGGACTTGCAAGTGCTGCCAGTTTTCTGTGGGCTTTGTGACTGTGATGCCCTGCTTATGCCACCAGCTGGCAGACCGACGTGACATTCGTGGCATTCAGTTCCCAGAGCCCTCTTCTGTTCATTCTGGTGGCAGTAAAAACATGAGAATGCAATCCTCAGAGGTTCAAACACACCAGAAAGAACAGAATACAAAAAAGCCCCGAGCCAACCCTACCAGTACTTATTACTCACAAAGCTTCACAAAGCTCACTCAGCACATCTGACCCCTCTGCAAGCCTAAGAGGATCCAAGGAGTGTTTCTGTAAACCACACCTTGCTTCCAGCTGGGTGCAGCTGGACATCCCACGAGCACTCAGTGCTCCATAGGGTGGGTATATTTCTATAGATCTGGCTCATTCCCCCATGGAGACACTTGAGAAGTGTTTTTTAGACTTTTTTTTTTTTTTTTTTTTTTTTTTTTTTCCCTGCAGTCTGTACTAGGTTAAGTGTGGGAGTCAGGATGTGAATTAGACATCTGTTATTACGAAGCTAAAAATAAAGCTCACTCATTGCATGAGCTGGGGACAGAACTTCAGCTTGTCTTCGGTGAGGCCTCAGTCAGTTTGCTCTTACCTGTTTTTGTTGCACTGTAAATGTTTTCAATGGGGAAGACAGTGCCCAGTCCGTAGAGAAGCACTTTAGCCAGAGCTGGTATTAGCTGAGTTGTGGTGACCAACACATTCACACAGTTGGGCCTAGGAAACAGAAGTTATTAGTAATCTGAGTTTCTCTCTTTCACCCTGGACTGAAGATGGTAGGAAGGAAACCTTTCCTGCCACTGGAAGTTCCTGAGCCAGTGGGGGATTTTGCAGCCAGAGGAAGATAATGTGAGAACCAGAAATGTCTTTTGATCAGCTCAGTAGAATGAAAAAAACACAAACCACATAGCAGCAGTGATGCAGCCTTACTGCAAGCTTGCCAGGATCTCTGTGGTGGGAATTTAAACACAGTGTAGTCATGCCCATGCTGGGTTCTGTGAGTGAACGTGTTCAGGGACAGAAGGGCTCTTCCCTCCCTCTCCTCTTTGGTAAAACTGCTCACATGAAAATGGTGCCATGGATGAGGGAACCAAGGAAAGACAAGGAAAAGGAAGGCTCTGCTTTTCCTCAGTTCACCATCCCAAGCTCACCCCAACCCTTGATAGCTCAGCCTGGGAAACATGTGCAGACTGCCCTCCCACAGGCTTGGCCAGCAAAGTCCTGGAAATGTGTCTCCATTTGTTTAGGGGGGGGAAACAAGAGAAGCAAAGGAGCTCCTGGATCAAACCCACAGGCAACTCAGAGCTGTTCTTACCGGGAATGTATCAAATTCAGCGCCTTCAGAGCATGTGTGAGCCAGAGATCAGTCAGAGCTTCCAGTTCTGCTCTCAGCTGCAGCCAGGTCTCCCTCTTAGGAGCTCCTATTAAACCTGCAAGCAGGGAAAAGTCTTTGCAGAAGCACAGAAAGGGAACTGCACTCTGTGCACAATGCCAGAGTGCACCTGCCTGTGTTCTGAACTCTCCCACTGCCCCTCTCTTGGTGCCACTGCCTCCCTTTGTCACTGCCACGCCACTCCAAGGCTCTGCATTGAGGTCTGAGACCCAGCTGCAGCACAGTCCTCTGCTGCTGCAGCTCAGCTTCCTTCCCCTCGATCCTGTGGAACGATTCAGTCAAGCACACACGGCAGGACCTCCTTGGAACACCTTTCCTGCGGTGAGCATAAAGCTTGCACGGGGAGTGAGCAAGAAAATGGAAGAGCTGTGTAAAGTGGGCAGTGGCCTGAAGTCAGGATGGTTTTGTTTTTCCTGAAAAGCCTTGCCCCATTTCCAGTGCATGCAGGGCAGACTTGTACTCCAACCAGTAAGTCGTGGTGATGCTTTGAGTTTTGCTTCTTTTTTTTTCTAGTTAGAGGGAAATCTGCACTGGTGTACTGAAAAGGAGGCTGAGAGTCTCTTGGGAGAATTGTCTGGAACTAGGTGAGATGAAGGAACCCAGGGAGTCCTGCTATCTGCTGGTGTTGTTTTGGGGGAGTTAAAAACAAGAAGTTATAATACAAGAAAGCCTTCAGACAGCGATCAGATACGCTGTGTAGGAAAAAAAGGGCATATTTAGTTTTAAACTGTTTGCTCACCTGAACATTCTGGAAAATGGGAGAGTTGCCCTTCCTGCCTAATAAATTACAAAATAAAGCCCCACTCTCGGACCTGAGTCTTTCTCAAACCACTAAACCAGGTATTTCAGCAGGATTCCTGCAATCCCTGTACAGAACCACGCTCCAGGGTGACTGTGGAGGCACTTGCTCAGCTCACTGTGAAGCACTCGCACCACGGGGCGCCCTGCACCTCCTCCAGAGACATCCCTCGAGGCTCTCCAGCTTCTGGGAAGATGAAAGGGCTGCTGGTGGCCTGGCCACCGGCACTTACCCCCCACGTTGTTCTTGTAGGTGTTGTACATCTCTTTGACGCGGCGGTAGCGGAACGCCAATTTCCTCATCCAGTCAACTCCCCCGTGAACCCCCGAGCCCAGGCAGAGGTTGGCACTGGCACTGGAACTGTGGAAGCCATCCGCAGAGAAGTTATACGTGCTGGGAGAGGGAGCAGGCAAGGGGAGAGGTCAGTGTAATTACAGCCTGCACAGCGCCAGCAGGGAAGAGAAATGTGGAGACAAGTGGCAGCAGAGACACGCACGGGACACGCTGTACAGAACTGAAGTGCACCTTCAGCACAATTACCAGCGCAGACCTGAAAAATGTTCTGTTCCTGCATCGATTTCTCACAATAATCATCCATAAAACCACAAATTGCAAAGCTCTGTATGAGTTCTGCACATTTCATTCTTCTCCTTTTACCACGGCTCTGCAGGCAACGCTTTGGGAATAGCAGCTGGAATTGTACAGAAGTAGTTTCTATGAACACGATGACCCAACTAACACAGGTAATGGTAATGTTTGGTGCAGTTTGGGTACAAATTTCAACAAGGATCTGGCATGGCAAAATCCAGCTCCTCACTACTGAGCCCATTCGCTACAGACTGGATAGTGGGAAACCTTCCAGTCTGGTTTTGAAGCATTTTGGCATCAGCTGTCACAACTGTCTGGTTAAATCGTATCAGAAACTGGTGGGGTCTGACTGGAGTTCAACCTAATTTCAATTATTTCCCAGAATGGTTCAGACTCAGCACAGTCGGGGCCTGACAGAAGGCAGAGGCACAATAATGTGAGAAAGGGGACTCTCTACTTTGTGTGCTTGATAAAAACAGCGTGGAGCCAGGAGGGGAGACAGCGCAGGTCTGAGAATCGCTGACCAGCCCCCTGCTATTGCCAAAGGGCTGGGGACTGCCTGTCCTGCAGCTTCCAGCTTGGGAGACCCCATACCTTAGATCTTGACCATTATCATCTGATGATACATCATCTATGTGGATCTGGTCACAGTCCTGAGAGGCAAATATAAAAAAAAAAAAAAAAAAAAAAAAAAAAAAAAAAAAATTAGCAGTGTGTAAATGCTGTGGAAAAAAAATTGAAATAATGCAAAAGTACTTTAAGTGTAATATTAAGGAGATAAAATCTTACCATTTGCTAGCATTGTAGTCTAGCCAGTTAATTGTTAGCAACAAGTATCACATTGCACTCGCAAAAAGTATGAACAGACAGTGTGTGTGTGAGATCTGCTGTTATCTAAGGGCACAACAGCCCTTGAATAACGCAGTGAGTGGAACTCCTTCCTATGCAGACAGCAGGGAGAGAGATGCTTGTGTTTTAGTCGGGAAAGCTGTGTTTTTTCTACTCTGCATGCACGATAAGGCAGAGACTTGGCAGCCTTTCCCCCTGTGAGAATACTGCTTTGGACAGGAGGTGTATGCCCACGTAATTACAGGGGGAGAAGATCTGTCCCAAGGAGATTTCCAGAGACGCCTGTCCTGCCGGTGTTTTCCCAGACTGTTCTGAGGGGGCTCAGCTTCCTTTGATGTGCAGGGAAGCTGGGCTGAAGCTCTGAAGGCAACGCTCCTTCACTGCCCCAGCCACAGACTGAGCTGAGCAACAGTGTGTGTCACTAAGGAGGAAATCCGTGCACAGGAAATTTAGCCAGAAAATACACTTGGAGCTCAGCCTGCATGAAGTATGTGCTCGAGATCTTATCTTCCCAAATTCTTCATTGTTCGAATGGCAGAGGCCCTGCCTCAAAAATGTGAGAAATGTTATTCCTTTGGTTTCTTTCCCAGTCTCAGCATTAACATTAGAAAGAGAAAAATTGGGAAGTTTCCCCCATCACCTTAACTCTCCTTTCTCCACGAGCCTCACAGGTGAGAACTGAACAAAAAGCCTGCAAGCTGATGAACACTATCTTTTGTTTTGGCTGATTTTTAAGAGAGTTTAAAAGCTGGGACACTTGGTACCACAGGACTCTGGAGTCAGAACGACTTCAGCTTAACCAAGGTGCAGTAATTCTTCACCACTTCAGCGTTCTGTAAACCACAGAATTTGTTCTACCTTCCTTACACAATGACGAGTTTGATGAATTACTTTAAACTAGCCCCTTTAAAAAAATGAAAACCAAAAAAAAAAAAAAATCCCCAAACCTTTCGTTAATGGCAAAACACGACAGATAGTTCTTGTCCGCATCAATGAGATTTTCTGCAGCACTTTAGATAATTCTCAAAAAAGACACACAACTGCATCTTGTTCTCATCTTTTATCAACCCATCACTGGAGTGTACCTTGCTGTCTGTAACTGCAGGCAAGCAGCTGAACAGCAGGGCTCTGCTGGCACCTCTCTCCTCCAACCCAGCACTTTCACAGCCCCCTGGCAGCGGTGACCCACGCCGGGCTCGGGCCGGTGCACCTCACTCCTCAGGCTCAGGGCAAAGGCATTTGTGGAGGGATCTGTTTCTCTCGTTTGTGAATGGATTGTTCTGTACACCGCAGTGTGACAACGGCAGCTATCGCATTTCTGAGTTAATAAAACACCCTGCCACCGGGTGAGACGCTACCTCATAGCGCCGCTCGTGTTACCGGCAACTCGGGGAGCTGCCCGCAGCCCGCACCACCTCCTACCGCTGGGCCACCGCACTCATTTTTCATTCTTGCAGGATTTCCTTGAAATCTCAGCGAGTGGGGGATCAGAGCGGGATCCCTCGGAGGTTGTTGGAATGGCAGGAAGGCCGTGATGGGGACGTGGTTTCACATCTAATGGCTTTTCCGCTGACACGCTGGGACCTCCGTGGATGACGTGTGGCACACACAGCCCATACCTCAGGCAAGTGTGCAAGATCTCAGCCAGCCCTTGCAGCTCTGGTTTTACTCTTGGGATATCTCTGGGTGCTGCAGAACCTGCCTCCAGGTGGGATCAGGCACATTTGGAGGAGCCTGAGCTGTTTCTAAACAGCGCTGCTGGCTTGGAGAAAGCCTCTGCTGCCTCCTTGTGAAACACAGGGCTCCTGAGGAGATCCTTCGGTTATCCCTCACATGCCCTCGGAATTCTCCCAAGGGATGTCTCGTGCAGGTAAAAGAACAACTTAAAAAGGCACACGTAGTCTGTTTGTGGATCAGGACTGTGCTAAGGGTTTTAAACATCTCATGGATTCACTGATGGGTGAGCTTGCATCCCTCATTAGGTGGGGGTTAACAGCTCCCAGGACACAAAACCTCCAGGGACGGCTCTGAAAGGCAGCAACTTGTAAACACACTAATCCCCTTGTTTGTTAATTCCTCATCCCCTTGTCAGTCCTCCTGTCCTTAATACCTGTTTTCCTGGGAGCTAGACAATAATATCTCCAGAGGGATTGGGGGTGGAAGGTGCTATTCCTTAGCCAGCATTGTACTGTGAACAAAAGGCATCTGGGAAAAAAAGCACATCCCTGGAAAGGCCAGAGTGTGTATTTTAACTTCACTGTGATTTGTAACCTTGGCTAAGTTCTTTTCTCCCTGATTCCCCTAAGAAGGGGAGCAGAGAGGGAGAATATCTCCTGTCAGATGAGTATTTGCTGATAAATTCTGCAGCGTGATCAGAGCCCTTTGTGCACGACACCTTGCACGGCTCACACTTGCACCGTAGGGATTTCATCTGCCTGCAAGTCTTAACTCGCTGACAGAGAATCCCCCTTCTGTAAAAAGACTGCAAGTTTTTAGTAGGGTCTAAGACTTCTCCAGCACCCCCCTGTCCTGGGGACCAGTGATCAGCCTCCTCCCACACCACTGCCCTGAGGTTTGGGGTGGATCAGCTGGGACCTGGCCTGTCCAGACTGCAGCACTAAGAGAGGATGGGCTGAAGCAGGCTGGATCTGAACAGACCCATCTGAACGGAACTGCATAGCAGAATGCATTCAGCTAATGCATCCAGGAAACAATCACCTGAATCCCTTCTGGGTAGATCCTAAGAAAAGATAAAGCCCTGGCTAACCAGAGTTTCAGAATCGTTTTTATCCTTTTTTTTTTTTTTTTTTGACAGCAAAAAGAACATTCCAGTTCAGTCTCCTCCCTCAGATTTTGCAGCCAGTTTTTTTTGCTATGATGTGACATCACATCCTCACCAGACTAAGGAGGATCACACAGATGGGCTGTGCAAACCTTGCTGTATCTATGGGCAAACGTTTTGTCCTCATCGGGCACTTCCCGGGAATGCTTCAGAAGGGCTTTGCACCCTGGCAGCACCTTCTCCTCTGCACAGCTCTGCAAACTGCAGCCAGCAGAAGAAATCATTCCCCTGTGCTGAGCAAGGGAATTGATTTCCTGGTCCAGCCTGCCTCTCTGGAAAGGATGGGTGACATTTTCTCCACTCTTTCCCCTCGTTCCACTGCCAGGACTGAGGCCACAGCCATGCTCTGGCTGGTCCAGGCTGCTGGACCCCCCAGAATGGCTGAACTCGGATTTTGTGCCAGAGAAACATTTTGCTGCGTTTAAGAGAACCCCTGCTTTGGTTTCTAATGGGCAGCCCTCCCCCTGCTCTCTCAGCTGCAGCCCCTCACCCTCTGCCCCAGCACAAAGGGTGATCAGAAATGGTTTTTAGCTCATTTTGTCTTGCACAGGCCAGCACCGCACCACACGATGGTGCTAATGTATGTGGTAATGCTTGTGGGTCTTCAGCTCCATCTGTTCCTGTGCTGCTTTTTACAAATTCCCTCTTTCGTTTTTAAGGATGTTATTCACTGCATTTTTTAAGCCCAGTACTCAGTGATGTACGATCCTTAAATACCACTCTGTGAATACACAAAAGTGACTTTTATTTATCATGCTAAATGAAGGAGTAGGGTGGGTAACTGCATGACTCTGTTGCTGCAAATTCCTCCAAACTGACATGGCTTTTTTGGAAAGTAAAATTCTGTAAGGCACATTTACTTTTCTTTAAGTCTCCGTCATCCATCAATTTTTCATTGAAAAGGCTCAGCTAAAACCAAACCACCAGTGCCCAGAGCTGTTACTGACTGACAAATGTGCACAATTTGACGAAGGCCAGACAAATTTGCTGCTTCATTTAAAATTTTAGAGCAGTAAGTAGAAAAAGGAGAAGACTTATTTTTAAGTGAAAAAAGAAGAAAACTGATTTTAAAACTGGTAATTCTTGCAGAAGTCTAGAAAGGCAAAGGGGTTTTGGAGGGTCACTGTGCAGGACATGGAGCTTTGTTACATCAAATATTGAGATCTGATGGATGAAAGGTGATGCTTCTGTAGTAAATATTATCACTACTTAAATACTGCCCTGGGCTCCCAAAGAGGAGCTCTCTCTTTTTTTTTTTTTTCCCAAAGAGAAAAATTTTACTTTGTACTTTTCCACGTCCTCATCACAAACTCCCTCTATAAAAAAGTTGAAAGAGGAAAAGTCTGTCAGTTCAGGTGCTTGTCTTTGAAAGGAAATAAAAATTCTCAGCAAGTCAAACCTCAAGACTGCAGGAGCCAGGTGGCAGGAAAGGTTGTGCCTCCCCTAACACAGGGGACCACAGTGCAATTAAGCAGTGAAGGAACCAGAAATTCCTGCTGAACTCCTCAGGCACAGAAAAAGTTCTCTCCTTTCATCTGGCACAGAAACAAATTCTTCCTTTTTCAAGTGAAGGAAGGAAAAACCAAACCAAACCAAAAAAGACCACAGAAGTCTGCCCAGGGATGCCAGGTTTTTCCTTCCCCAAATGCCTCCAAGCAGTGTTTTGATTCCAGGTGCCCAAACCCCACCTTATCACTGTGTACAGGATCCACCCAGACTGAGTGCTCTGACTGCAAATGCCAACACATTTTCATCGCTGCTGCACAGCTGCTCCTCAGCAGTCTGCCAGCATCGCTTTGCCTGCATTTTACCACACACTCAAAAGGATTTTTACTTTGTATGAGAGTATTTAGGAAAAAAAAATTCCTGAACAGAACGGAGGTGTCAAAGGGATGATTCCAACAAGCCAACTAAGGTCCATTTCTCTGGGGTCAAAAATAAAAAGTTTCTTGGTCAACCCCTCCCCACGTTTGTAGACCACATGCAAATGATTACAGAGAGAGATGTTAAATAAAATAAGCAGCTACATACCTCCAGGTCATTGAAGAACAGATGTGTATCTGCAAGGTTGAAGATCATTTCTTCCATCATGAGACCTATCCTCACAGACGTTGTGGTGTCCTGTTGGGGAAAATCAGGTTTTTTCCATTCACTTTGATTTTCTTTTTTTGGGGGGGAGATAGGTCTGGGAGGGGGGAGATCTTAGACCAAAATCAGGATCTACACATTCCTATCTTAAAAGATACATTCATGAAAGTAATTTTACTTCCCATGTGTATTTTAACATTAACAACATTTTCCCATCCTTTCTTTTGCTCTCCTAGATAAATAAATTCTGTCTTTGAAGGACATCTGTGACTCCCCCTGACCACCAACAGCCCACACACTTCAGATGATATAAAGATCCTTTAAACACCTGAAACTGTGTAAGAATTGCTTCAGTAGGTTAGATAAAAATTGATTTCCAACGGCATCATTAGTGCCTAGTTTGGGGGTAGTTACCAACCACATGCAGAGGGTGATTCTTTGCTGACTTGTCCTTCACCAACAATTTCACTCCCACTGGAGCTGCCTACTCATTCACCAGCATCAATGGAGTTAAAACAGCTCCATCCTACCATGTAAACCCAACTGTAACATGATAAAAGCCTTGCCCAATATGACTATTGCTGCTCAGCACAGCAGGCTCGAGAGCCTCAGCTGGAGCCCCAATGGCAGCTTCTCCCAAATAATTGCTTAAAAAACCTCAAATAAAATTAAATTAAAAAAAAAAAAAAAAAGACAGCACAAATTCAGGAGAGGTTCATCTCTCACTCCAGCTGGGGTTGAGAATGGCAGTGCACCCAATGCCCCTGACTGTGCCCCTTTGCTCGCTGATTTTCCTGTCCCAGCAGCTCCCAGCCCAACCATGTGTGGGTCTGGTTCAGCCCTTCCCCAGGAGGGTCCCAAACTGCTTCCTGAAAGGGAAGGACCCTGAAGGGAAGGTGCAGAAGCTCTGGGTGCCTGCAGCATTTTTAAACCACGCTTTTTTAATGACTGAATGTGAAGATTCATGTGCTGGCAGCTCTAAAATACCTTCTGCACCTTCATAAGCACATGTGAACTTTCTCACATCCAGATGCTGCTTCTGCCAACAGTGACAAAACCTTTAGTGAATTCCCCTGGAGAAGGATGATGCTACCTGCAGCTCTGCTGAAGGGAGTTTGGTTAATTCATCCTAGAAAATTAATGTTTTTCCCAGCTGAGACACCACTTGAGCCTGTGGAAGGGCTGTCACTTCATTGCCTCACCAAGCCAGCAAGCCAACCACCCCTCCTGCCCCCAGACAACCGACCTTGCTCCTAAACCCACAGCAAGAGCGCAGAAACACATTGATGCAAACAGATTACCAGCAGTGCATTTTCTTATTCACTAAATACTTCTACAACACAAGCAAAAATAATCTGTATTTCATTCGATAAGCAGCCATAGCACAAAAGCATTGTGCCTGTTCAAACTGAACAACAACACACAGCTTGGAAAAACCCCACATTCCCACAACAGCGTTTTCTTTCTGTTGTTAATCCATCTTCAGTAGGTCAGGCATCTCTTGATGTATAAATCTGCCTTGCTTCAGCATGGTGTGTGACTTCAGTGGAGGAAACCCACCCACTTAAACACAGTCCCTGCTCTAATTTCCTGCAGATTTCTGTGGAGTCCTGTTATTGTACGCCAGGACAGTGATGAATTGGCTGAGGAGCTCTAACAGGGAGCACAATGTTGGGAGGGTGAGCACATTTCAATCAACCTTTGTGGCAGATGCTGTTGACATGGATGGTGTACTACACACCAAGCTAATTATTACACATTCTTAGCGAAGCTCTCTTTAATTACAGCAGAATGGCTGTGGTTTCAGCCATGTGTGTGACTCACAAGCCCTGTGCCCATTACAGAGCAGCTCTGTCACTTATGTTTAATCGTGCTTGTTGCTGTCCCAGAAACAAGAGCGCTGTCTCTGGGCAAAAAGTAAAAACTTCAACAGACCTGCTTTGAACATATCTCTCATTTTCAGCCCCAAACCTGCTCCCCTGATGAGGCACAGGGACACAGGCCTAATCAGGGCATTTGACTGTGGCCCCACAGGAACGGCACTGAATCAAATTTTACTACCCAGGTGTAGTTACACGGGGGAACTGTTTTGAAGAAAATTTGCTGCTAGGAAGAAATTATTTTGTAAAATGGTTTTTAATGAAGCAATTTATTTTTATACATTTCAAGGATCATTAGGCTTTAAAACTCTTTCAGGAAATCTCATTGGTTGCTATCTGTCATTTATCCTCTAAGTTTCATTTTAGCTTTATTGGTATTAATCACTAATGGGGAGTAGGAAACATTTCCACAGTGTATGAAGTTACCTCCTCTTTAACTAAACAATATGGAAACCAAACTGTAGATGAGGGGGGGGGGGGGGTGAGGGAAAAAAAAATCCTCCTCTTGAGATACAGAATATGATGGAATGAAAACAAAACAGAAAAATGCACTTTACCACCCAGAGGGGAAGTAGTTTGGGGAAACGATTTGGCACCACTGCTTCCACAGTATGGACATTTCCTCCACAGCAAGGCACACTTCCAAGTCTTAAAGAGGCTGATAAAGTTTTAAGGCCAACCAGCACTCCCAGTATGACAGAGGTGCCTAGAGGCACGAGGCCAGAGTTCCTCCAGCAGTTATTTATTTGCATTACTGCAGCACCTAGAAGCACTAGTCCCAGACTCGAACCCCACTGTGCCAGAGGTTGTGCCCAGCCCGAGGAAAGACAGAGTTGCTGCAGCTGTCAATTCAAGGAGGGATAAACAGGAAAACCAGGCTGACAGAGAAGCACCAAAATGAGAGTGGTATATCCAAATTCCCTGTCCAGTGTGTAAACAATCAGAGAGAGGATTCTGAAACTGGAAGATGTTGATGGAGTGCTCTTCCTAGGCACAGAAACCCTGTGCCACTAAAGGACATCTCTGTGCTGCCAGTGGTGCCCTGGTGGACTGTGAGTGCCTGAGTTGGAGCAGTGTGAGCTCAGCAGAGCAATGTAAAGTCACCAGTGATCCCTGCCAATGTCCTTCTGTAGGAAAAGTGTGCCCAGGAGCCCTGGGAACAAACTTCCTGACTAACACATCCAGCCAATGCTTCCTGATGCATGTGAAGCTCAAGGACCAACAGCTTGAAATGAAATCTCCTCCAGGAACCACTTTTTGCAGAGAAAACAGATTAATCTAAAAACTCAACTCTCAGAGCTTGTTTAGTAACTTTAGAAGAGCGAGGTCCTCCCTCTGCTAATCTACGAGTCATGCTTTCACAAACAAGGACAATGAGAGGCAGGGGTGGAAAAGAGGCAATAAACTCCTTTTGTAAATAAAACTTCCAGCAGCACAGTGTAACCCCACATGCCTCATCTCTGCCATGCTGGTGGAGTGTCCTTCAGGGTCAGAATTAAACAGCCCCACAAATTACTTGTAGTGCAAACCCTGGTGCTCAGACCAAGCATTCCTGATCCTCCCATAAACAGGGAGATGTTCGCAGCTTCCTCCCGTGGAAGCTTGGGGGAGGCAAGCATCAGGAGGGAAGTGATCATTCTGAATTATTCATTCCTCAATACACCCTTCTCAACACGCCCTTCACTCCCATTCCTAAGGAACAGGAGTCATAGTCTCAGAGTTGCCCATTTCTCCTTAGGGCACACCTTGAGGGAACCGAGAGGGAAAAAAGCCCCTGTTCCCTACTAATGCCTCACAAACAAGTGATCAAAACATACAAGGAATAAGTCCTTTTTCAACGTTTTTGATCTGAAATGTTTTCCCTAAAGAGCATCCCTGGACATGGCCCTGCTGCTCCTGCCATCACTGTGACTCTCAGCTCGGGCGTGATGGGCTACTGCCCACTGCTGACAGTGGCCACCCCTTGTGAGTGGGTAACTTCCACCGAGTGAGGCTCTGCCAGCTCCCAGCTCCACTTGCTTTGGGGAACTGCTGCTGCCTGCTGAGCACATATTCCTGCTAGAGGAAAACATGGGCAGCAGCAGCAGCATGTGGAACATGATGTAAAGGAAGACAAAAACATCCACTTAGCAAGGAGCACATTTTCTTTCATATCCCAGTGGCACAACGTCATGCATTTGTTGCCAGTGTTGCTCTTAGTTTGGCCACTTGAATGCATTTGAATTTCCAGCCCTTGAACTAGTTCTCCACATTTGAAGTGAACTGTGTTTTAAAAATCACAATTGGAGTTCAGTTATGTCCTCTGAGCTACTAACACCTCGCCTAAAATAAATTTCTGTTTCAGTTTTCATTTTAAAGTAATAATATGACAGAAGACTGCTAAAAGGAGCTTGTTGAACAGCCTTCAGTTTGTCTTGAAGACAATTTCCACGAAAACTGGAGGTGAACAAAGAACAAGTATTTCCCTATGACAGCAGTGGGAAGGTAGATCTGCTCACACCACACAAACTCCCACCACTCTGTATTTCAGCAGAGCAAAGGGAATGCAGAATGCGCCTGCACACCCAAATTAGCTTTAGTGTGGGTGCAAACTGCTGCCAGGATGTTGCAATGTGCCTTGTGTTGGTCCCTAGAGCCTCTCCAGGAGCTGACCTGCACAGAAACATTCACTGCCAGAGGAAGTGGCTCTACCTCCACAGCAGCCCACGGCACTGAGCCACACTCCAACTCCACCAGCAGCACCCTCCCAAAAGGCTCTGCACTGAAACCACCTTCCCACAGAGCTCCTGGAACCAGGAGATGGATTTTCCACACGCTGCTCCTACTTGCCCTAGAACATGCATTAAAAAGACGTGTATTTGTTAACACCTGCAGCTAATCCAAGCTGCATGTCCGCAGCCAGCTCTCCCTTCCTGTACACGGTAATTCTGAGAGGAAGAGGGGAGCAGATTTATCTCTGGCAATCTCTCAAGTGCAAGTCACTCATGCCTCCAGCCCAGGATCCAAAGCCCTCTCCAAGCTCTGCCTCGCAGGCACCCTGCTCAGACTTGCAGGCCATTAGCAAAGGGGCAAAGCTGGCTCCTTTCAGACAGGTAACAAATCTGCTCCTTGTCTGACTCTGCTTCTCTTCAGCAACGTGACAATTACCTCGACATTGGAATTGTCAGGACAAAGTCATTCTGAGCGTGGATCTTGGATTCAGACACCATCGCCTCCCTTAAAAACCCCACCAAAATAAAGCCCTAGCATTTAAAACTAATCAGTCCTTTTAAATCCCTGTCAAATACCTATTTATGCCCTGAGCAAATAATTACTTTTCTACAAGGAAGAAAGTACTAATTAAGAGTATTCATCAGACTCCTATTCTATAGGGTTTATCTGCCACAGGTGTCAGCCAGAGGTGAGAGACGGATTAGTACACAATCAAGGGCCTTCCGAGTTAAATCTCCTCCTTGTGGTTATCTGTTAATAATAAAGTTGTCACCAAAAGAAAGAATTTAATAGTTTTAATTGGGTTTAATTACTTGGAAACGCCTGGAAAATGGACCAGCTTGGTTGTAGCATTAAAAAAAAAAAAATAATAATCAAAAAAAATTTCAAAGATACAAATACCAAAGCCACATGTTTGAACAAAAAGTCAGTGAGAATAATCATCCTTTCGTTGTAACGTTTTATACCTTGATCAAAATTTGAGACATGAACAAGACTTTCCCAGAATAATGGGAAATTAACCACGTGTATGAGTTCTAGTTCAAGTAAATTCATGTCTTTTTCAGGAAAAAAACCACATTTCACTCTTTTACTAACTACACCTAAGTAGCTTAGCTTGCAATTTTATCTCTTTAATAACACAGGCTACAGCCAGTCTGAGCCTCTCAGAGCTTCCCCAGTGAGAGAGAGCATTTGTGAGAAAAGCTGTTTAAAGTAATGAAAGTAGTTGAGGACATAAAAGCCATTTTCACAAGTGATTTACTTAAGGGACTACACTTCAGGCTTCTTTGAAAAGGATCATCCTTTTCAAAACAAAGATATTGCTCATGAAAACACTGATACATCCAGGTTTTTTAGTCAATCTTCTGAATTTAAATGAATGGTGTCAAGAGACAGCACAGTGTGACCTTGTGGGAAGTCCATGACAGATGGAGAGCAAATAGAACTGGATCCCTTTGCTTCAGGTACCTTTTTATATTCACCCTTCCTGTGGTTTAAGGGGCACTTCTAAGTATTCCTACTGTTCACTGAATTACTCCTTTCACTGCTGAGTCTCTTCACATATGGTTGGAAATTATTCCAATAACCAAATGGGCACAGAGGTCACTAAATCCTCACATTTAGGGGTTGAAAAGGCTCTCCTCCCTGTCCAAAGGAACTGTGCTTAGGGACAGGCAGCAACGACCACACTCATTTATCCAGGGTCTGAACCCATCAGCTCTGGAGTGGATTCCAGAACTGTGGGAATACTGTACTTAAATACAAGTTAAAAGCTGGCCTATTATGCTTGAGGATAAATGGGAATTATTTTTATTTAGTAATACAAAAAAATGACCAAAAACCTACAAATAATTTCTTTTTGCTGTATGTGGCATGCGTTTCAGAAAAGGGAGTGGAATTTAAACCAAATTAATCTTCATTTCCTTCCCCTCAACACAGGAAAAGTCACTGTATTTCCATATGAAAATCCTTGATAGCCCTATGAAAAATACAAAATTTCTGGAAAGCTTGGTGGAAACCCATCATGGACTGCAATCCTGAGCACAACGACATATTTTGCACATGCAGCCTCCTAAAATAAGTCATGCCCCTTTGGGTTTTTTTGACCTTTTCCCCTAAAAACTTCAGTCCCAGTTCAGCCACACTGGAAAGCAGGTTCCCTTTCCTCAAGCTTAATAACCCAGCATTCCTTCTGATATATATTCTACATCGAAAATAATCCTTTCACAGTTCCAAATGCCACGTGTGCAGTCTGCTCTGAACCCCTCCTGCTGCCCCAAAGCTCCAGGACCTGAGGTCACATCCACAGGAGCTCGGAGCATCTCCTGTGCCCACCTCCAAGCTGCTGGGAGCTGCTTTTGCTGCTCCCGCCGCTGCCTCTCATCAGCCAGCGCAGATGATAAACACAGATGTTTGCTCCCGAAATACACACTGGAAATAATCAAATGGCTTGGAATTATTTACTCCCTTCTCTCCAATAATGAGCTAAATAATTGATATAGCAGCATGTCTAAAGTAACAGACTTCTTTATTACCTGCAGTGATTGAATGCTTTTTTAATTTAACTTAAAAAGGCATTAAACACAAGGTTTAGCCTCCAGTGGGTAAAAAAAATCTCCAACTTCCTCAGAAAATCCTTTCCAAATTGTATTCATCTTGACTTAATCCACGATCTACTGAGTGAATTAGGCTCTATTTGTTTTGAAAATCTATTTTATGGAGTTCCAAGGGCTGTGTTTTCCTTAGGAAGGGCTTATTCTGCCTTTCTGACCAGGATGCCTGCTAGCAGCCCTCAGCATAGGCCTCTGCAGGTTTTTAACGTCCCAAGGTGCCCCACACATATGACTAACAAAATGTAAATAAACACAGCTGAGCCAGTAAGAAATTGGAAGGTTTTCTCATTAAAGAAATAAAATAAACAGATGTCCTTAAGCACTTTGGCTCATGTTTGTCAAAGGAATGGAAAAGTCTCAGATGTTTGAACAGCAGTCATGATATAAGGCCACATCTCAAGCGAGAGAAGAGGAAAAAAAGCGATGCCCTGGCACTTAGAATTAACTAATAGTTCCCAAGGGAGGCCGCTTTTGATTTGAACCTTAGCAACTTCTACAAATAGTTTTTAACAGCCGAGCAATAAAATGGGGTTTTATTCCTTCTCAGTTTGTAAAGTAGTAAAGGACAGACTCGGCCATTAGGAGCATGAATCACCAGCAGATTTGATTAAATCCCCATGGTGTTTCAATCAGGTCCTGGCTTTAGGGTCCTCTGAGAGAACAAAGCAGGGAAAAGCACAAGCTACTTGAAGCAGTCAGTGAAAACAGGGAAGGGGGGAGAAAAAAGAAATTAAAAAATCAAACCTAGGGTTTTACAAGGAACTCGAGCAGAGCCAAGGAGGAACTTTTCAATGACTTCTTTTTTTTTTTTTTTTAATTGGAAATTATAATTCATTTAAAGGAAAATTTGTTATAAGAACACGTAACAGCCAGTGAAAATTTTGAGGAATAAGGTTTCTTAGATCCACAACATCATTTCTGGGTGAGAACAAGACACTCCAGTTCACAGCCAGCATACAGCAGCTGTAACATGTGTTTCAATGCTAGAAAATCATATTTATGTCCTGTCCTCAACCGGGCCAAGCAGAAACTTTTGCTGCTTTGTCCCAGAGGTCCTGCTATGATTGTTGGACCCTCTCCTGGGTCACTGCAAGTCTCTCATCAGAGAGGCCAAGCCCATGTTTGCACAGGCTGGAAAGCTGAGCGCATGTCCTGTCTCACCCACACCTGTCTGCTCACGGCTTCAGTAACCCTCACATTGCCAGGGCTGAAACACAAAAGCATTAAAAAGAACGTGGCTGTCACAGAAAACCAACCTCTGCTTCAAACAAGCACCTGAGGCACGCTGCGAGCCCCAGTTAGCGCAGAGAGGCTGCTCCACGCAAAGCAACCCCACAGCCCCAGCTCCCGGGGACACAGAGTCATCATCCAGGGAGCCCAACACAGAGTCATCATCCAGGGAGCCCAACACAGAGTCATCCAGGGAGCCCAACACAGAGTCATCATCCAGGGAGCCCAACACAGAGTCATCCAGGGGAGCCAACACAGAGTCATCCAGGGAGCCCAACACAGAGTCATCATCCAGGGGAGCCCAACACAGAGTCATCATCCAGGGAGCCCAACACAGAGTTATCCAGGGAGCCCAACACAGAGTCATCATCCAGGGAGCCCAACACAGAGTCATCCAGGGAGCCCAACACAGAGTCATCCAGGGAGCCCAACACAGAGTCATCCAGGGAGCCCAACACGGAGTCAGAGTCATCCAGGGAGCCCAACACAGAGTCATCCAGGGGAGCCCAACACAGAGTCATCCAGGGAGCCCAACACAGAGTCATCCAGGGAGCCCAACACAGAGTCATCCAGGGAGCCCAACACAGAGTCATCCAGGGAGCCCAACACGGAGTCAGAGTCATCCAGGGAGCCCAACACAGAGTCATCCAGGGAGCCCAACACAGAGTCATCCAGGGGAGCCCAACACAGAGTCATCCAGGGAGCCCAACACAGAGTCATCATCCAGACGAGCCCAACACAGAGTCATCCAGGGAGCCCAACACAGAGTCACAGTCATCCAGGGAGCCCAACACCTCTCACTGGAAGTTAACCAACATCCAGAGCGTGACTTTGCACGACTCGGATTTAAAACCGGGACGTAATGCGCTTTACGGATTTTTGCGGTTTGGTTTTTTTTCGGAATTTGAGCTAATTCCAAATGCTGAACAATCTCAGAAATCATATGGCGCTTGCAGGGAATTTTATAGATCCGAACTCCCAGGTGTCAGCAGACGCTGTCAAAGTGCTGATAAAGCTCCAACACAGTTCAAGAATTTAGACTGTCTTATGTGTTCAAATCTCTAAGTCCAGACTAAAAAAAAAATTCTTTTCATTTGATTCCAGGATTTTGGAGTATCTTGCATGTAAAGATGAATTTTAATTCCAGTTTTTACTTCACTCACAAGCCATTAGGATACCTCAGTCCCAAGAAGTGATGTAACACAGAACAAGAACACACATTCTTGGAACAATACAAAATACTAAGAAAAGGTATTGGCTTCACAGAGCTCCCTCAAATTAAGGAAAACAACACACCCACTGCTCCCTTTTCTTCTTGATACCAGTGCCTCGAAAAGCATGAGAATGACACTGCAGTACAATACTTGAACAAAAATTTCTGCATTTCTTTCAGTCTAGAAATTTTAAGGCTTAGACAACCCAGGCTATGGAACAAGTTTGCAAATATCCCAGATGGAGAAAGAGGAACACAGTCACAATTATTTTTGGCACAGGACTGCATGCAATCTCCTCATATTGTTTCTAAATTACTACCACCAAACGAGCCTTTCCGTGCTCACCTTGCTGTGTCAAACACGTCCCTTGACTTTCACCCAGCTCCTGTGAAAGCCCAGCAGCCCTCTTACAGAACCTGAGCCATTTTACCCCCACTGTGTTTAATCAGTGATTTGGGGAACAGATCTTTGCTGCCAAGACAAAGCCTGCAGCCATCTCCCTGTGGAACTGGAGCTCTATCACACACACCTAAGGGATTAAAAAGGCTGGATGGACACCTCAATAAGCCACAAGGGTCTACATCTGCTGTGGTCTGTAGGCACAGGGTAAATATTCTGCACCCATACAGTGATCAGGAACTGAACAGGTTTTATAAACCCTCCTGAACATAATATCCAGGTTTACCTGCCTCAGGAACCTTTGCGGGGGTTGCCTTTTCTCGTCATCCTATGGCAAAGACATTAAGACCAAATTTCTGATGATCCTGCAATCCATGGGCTACAGCAAAGGGTTTGGGAAGAAAGGACAAAAAAGGAGAACCCTAGGTTGGGCTTCATTCATGCTTCAACTTTGAGTAAATTTTGGGGTTTAATTGCTTTTGATGCTGCGGGAAAAGTATTTTCTAAACACCTGAGATTAACTCTCAATGCCCTGAGAAGGCCATATCTATGTAAAGAGCCACAGAGAAAACAAAGAGAATTTTCACATGAAGTCAGGTCAGAAAATATGCATTGAAGCATTAACCATTAATAACACGGCTTTTTTTGAGTTCTTTCTCCTCTTTTTTCCCCGCTCATTTTTTGGACAGCTCCCTGTTGCTGCCATCACCAAGGAAGGGGCAACACACACAACCATTTGAGATTAAGTAGCTGAAGAACACAGGAATTTAGACCCAAATCTCTGAAGCTGTGGCTGGTCTTCCTCCTCCCAACTTTCAAGAAAAAAATCACCCCAAAAAGAGGTGTTATTCTTCAGCTTGAACAACTTTACTGAGTAATTCTCTGAGCACCTGCAGCTCCACCAGTGCAACAGATAGGATGATACTGGGAGATAAATGTTGGCCAGGGGAATGGTCACTGAAACCTTTTTTGGAGAAAGACATAGGGAACCAAGATGTCCATGTGTGAGATTTAATTATAAACATATGCACGTCTAATTACAGGCATGTGAATTTTTTATGGAGAATTTTGGTTTTGATACCTAATTTACTTCGAGATTAACGCTTCCTACACTGCTGAAGTGAGAGATTCTGAAACCATTAACCTCTGGCTGCTTCTCTTGTACTTGATAGTTTTGAACTGTGCTACTATTTAACAGTTCCCAGCCTGTCTGAATGTGCCGTATTTCCCTCTTGGTTTAAGGTCTGTTCCAAAGCCCACCAAAGCCTCTGGTTGTCTTTGGATCAAGCCACCAGCCTGTAATACTTTTACAGCACAATCATTTCCCTTACAGGAGAGTCCTGAGGAATTTAATACTGATGAAACAAATGAAGAACTGCAAAGAAAATAGTCCTTCTAGAGAAGTTTCTCACAGAACCCATCGAAACTTAATAGAAAAGGTGATTCATTCTTTAAAAAATGATACTCCTGTTTATATCATTCTCTAAATTAGTATAAAGGAAACAGACAGCAGAAGCCCCCACACAGGAGATTCCAACTCTACACCCTCTAAACGTGTGCAGGAGGCAGCAGGTGAAGGCATCTGCTTCCGAGGTTCTGTGCTAGGACAAAGTCAGCCCATTCAGGGAATTCTCCATATGAACACAGCAGCCCCTACCCAAGGCTCAGCTCAACCACAGAGCAGATCTGCACACCCCAAGTTTGTTTCCTGATCCTGCCTAATTCTTTCTGGTGTTCGTAGGCAGTAGGTCTGAGCTTACACGTGTACACCTCGTTCATTATGTTCTCTGGGAAAAGGAACCACTTCAATGACCTTGTACAACACAGGGCTGGGTAAATCCCTGCTTGGAAACACGTGCTCGGTTTTCAGAGGGTGCTGTTAGAAGTGTTAGCAGCATTCCGAGTGCTGCAGTAGACTTCCACACCACAAACACCATTTTATATCCTTTACAACTGTGCACATCTAACAGTGAACAATAAATCTATCTTACTAATTACACATTCAGCTTGTTATAACCATCGTAAAAAAGTACAGCTGGTAAAGCCATGAAATGATGTCAAATCATATTTCTGCTTTCTGGAGAGAAGCTGGGTTATTTTCCAGTCTCCTGATGAAGCTGAGTGCTCAAAGCCATGTGTGGAAACAGCTGCCAACTAGGTCATCCACCTTTAATTAGGTAATGATATTGTCTTTTTTTCTACGCATTTAAAAGTGTTTGACATTCTGTAATTCAAAGTGACTTAGGTGTTTATCATAAAAAGCTGCCTTAGGAAGAAATTGAAGCATGAGGTACTAAATCCAAAAGCCAGTGTTTTCCCCTTAGCAGCCAAGTTCAGGCTGTTCAGCCAGAGTTATCTAAAAAAAAAAAAAAATGGAATTGCCTGTATTTCAAAGAGGGTATCTAAAGTATGGTCAGCTAAACGTGTTTCTGAAACCCCCCTCAGAAATGTGAGCTTCAGCAGCTATGGGAAGCACAGCCAGTTCTTCATGGCAACCCAGACCGAGGAACACAAAATCTCTCTTAAAAAATTGTCTGAGATTCATAAGGAAACAAAAAAAGTCGAACAAAAAAAAGTGTTAGCTTATTCAGGCTGGAGTGAACGGAGTCTGGCTGCTGGATGCCCTCTCCTGCAGAAGACAGACACTGGAAGAACATCCCAGCAAGTGGCAGCTGAACAACACAAGCTTTGGAAAAACAAGGGGCTACTTGCAACATGAAAGGGAGGCAAATTAAATTTTCACATGTTCGGAGGAAATACCACAGGACACATTTATACAAATATGTCTGAATAAAACAGGCAGCATCTGTTTGAAAAGCTGTCTCATTAGCTGCCCCCACAGTTCCCGACGCAATTTGGCTGGACAAGCAGTAATGCTAAAAAAATTAAATTTTACCTTCCCATATCTGGATGCAAAGGTTCCCGTGAGTAAGGAGTGAAAAATAATTATCGTCTCATCCAAATCCCACACAAACACACGCTGTGATGACAGATGGGGTGGAAAAAAGAAATATAGTTACATATTAAGCAACTGCAAGAACAGGTTCAGTCAGGAAATATGTCCTGTTGGACTAGAGATTTTTAAGATCTCGAGCCATTTGGAGCACTGACTGTGGATGTTTTGTGAAAGGAGGCCAAATGAAACATCAGGAATTTTGGAATTATGTGTGTGCTGGCCATCCCAAGAGCCTGCTCTCCTAGCAACCCCAGAAATCCCCCTTTGCCTACCAAGTCAGGGGAACAAAACATCAGGCTTCCAAAAAGCCCAAAGGAAAATAAAAAAAGGGTACATATGAAGAACAGTTTGAGATGTTGATAACACAGAAATTGAGCAATTGTTTTGACTACTCATGCCTGCAGGTTCCAGTTGTATTACTAATTTGGTTCTGTCTCTCAAATTTGCTAACAGAGGCAACTGTTCATCTTTGCTGGATGTACCCAAGGAATAGAAATTAAAGTTATTACCTCAATCTCACTGTCAGCAGTAGGGGAAGGATCGTTGCCTCTTTTTGACCGGGCTCGTACCTTGCCATCTGACCCTCTGTGGTGTCTGTCTGTCTCTATATCTTTTGCTGGTGTTGTTGAATATTCCCCTATTAGGAGAAAGAAATTCCATTGTAAACTTAACTTTTGCATTGTGTCACTGTAATTTGAGCATCAAACCTTTTATTGAAAAGTAACAGAAAGACTGTGAAAACACCACTAGAAAATCTCACTCTTTTCACACCAGTAGCTAACAGTGTCATTGAAATTAGTTTTAACTCATAAGATTTTTAAAGAAATTTCAAAAAATCACCAAAACCTCCTATGTAACATTTCAAAAAGGACATGTCATTTCAAAAAACTTTATCAAAATTTTCATCAGAAATAAAAAAAAATTGGAATTTTACTCCCCTCCATTCTTTACAAAGACAGAAATTAGAAAGGCAATAGAAACAGAATCCAATACCAATTACACTTCTGAATTTTTTTTCAAATATATATTTTTTTAATTTGATGAATGCTAATGATTAAAAATATACTTTCAACATCAACTTTTATTTAAAAATACCGAACTAACCTGTTGAGCCTTAGCCCATTTCTCAGAGGATGGTATTTTAGATATAACTGAGAAAAGACAGTTAAAAGATAAACTTCCTGTGTATACAGTATCTGTTTTGATTGGCTTGAGTTTCACAGACCTGTCTGGGTTTCACTCACCTTACATTACAAATCCTTTTCAAACATATTTTTCTTTACACTTTGCTAAATTGTGGCCTCTGCAACTTCCTAGAATAATCATACTCTTCTTCAGAGAAGCTGGGATTGTGCCCAAGAAGCCTGTTTGAAATCATCCCTTCTCAAAAAGGCTGAGATAAGATCTAAGGAAAGGAAAATTCTCCAACTGCTTTTAGAGTGGCCTGTGATCACTTCTTTTTAAAAAACAATACTAGTCTATTTTCCTTTTGGAGCAACCACAGATGTTGGGATTTGTTTCTGAAGTCAGCAGACCTTCAGTGGGTGTGTACTGCCATCATCCACAAATTGTGTGGTGCTTTATATAAATGTTATTGCACGCCAATGAAAACTAGTAGGGAAGTGATATCTGAAGATTGCTCTTGAACAGGACACTGGGGGATCATAATCCACCAGTAATTCCATAAACTACTTCAGCTTTGAAACTTTAAAAATTAGGCATTCAAAGAGAGGACACAATTTTTGAAGCTTTTTTTTTTGGCATGGAATTCATCTTGAACTTTCATATTAGACACACAGCTTGTGCTGATTTTTTAAAGAGGGGCTTTCTCTTGATGCAGCTGTTTGCGAACACACAATATTACATGTTGTAATAAGAGGTGAATATAATCCTTGACAAAGACATGGGCTAAAACGACATCAGACACTGAGGACACTGAGAATTTTTTAGAGCATGGCTGCTTGTTTTGAATCCATTGCCATCCCTGTCAGCCCTCAGTACCGATCTGGGGTTGGTATGTCATTGTCTTATCTTTCTGTAGAAGAAAAGAAAGAAAACCAATCTCCTCTACCTTAGAGGAGATCAAACCTCACATGCTCATGGAAACAACACAGCATGGTTTTAGAGAGCTTGGATATTCCAATCTCTTCCCAAACCCCGTTCAGTGCTAGACGATCCGAGCTATCGATACGTACTTTAATTCTGAAGTCCAGCAGCAAGATGCTAGTGTTTGTGTCTCCAGCTGGCTGAGGCTGCCAGGCTGGGAGCACAGGAGGCACCTACCAGAGAGGGATTCTGTGCTCTGGCTGCTGATGTTGTGGGAAGACTCCTGCAGGGAGTAGGTGGAGGTGGGGATGGCCGAGGGGCTGATGCTGTTGGCAGACACGTACGGGGAGCTGTAGGACGAGCTGTAATACTGAGAGTACTGGCTCTGAGGGAAGCTGGGATACGAGGAATAGTCCTTGGAGGGGAAAAAAGAAACATCTTGTAAGCAAACCACCACAAAAGCAATGCGTTACATGTGCACGCAGCAAGTCACGGCTCAGGAACATTTCACTGAAGAGCTGCGCTTGGTTCACGTAGGAAATGACATTTCTGCTTCTCCCAAATATAATCCTATTTTATTACGATACAATAACCAACAAGAGGTCAGAAATCTAGTAAGTTCTGGGTTTTTTTAATAGGATTTTAGTTATCAGTGCTGACACACTTTATATTACAGAGTTTAACAATTTTATGTAAGAGTGAAGTGGGGCAGCTTTCTGAAAAGGGCCATGATGCAACACATAACCTTTGTAAACAACAAAATACCTAAGAAATTGCAAGAACAGAATGAATAACTGCATGATGGAAGGAGGAAAACAGGCTGCATTTTCCCATGATCAGCAACATCTTCTGATCAGATATTAGGCTAAAAAAACGAAGAGAAAGTAGCAATTTTTTTGCAGCTCACAACAGTCTGCCCAACTATCTCAGCAACAAATATATGCCTGGTTGATCCTGCCTACCTACAGAAAAATGAACTAAAAAAATGAGGTGCAAGTGACCTTGGGGAGCTGAGGTATCACAGAACTATTTGTCTTGATTTTAAGGCTCCCAAAGAAACCCCATACCATTATCCTTGCATGTTTGGTGGGTTTATTGTGAAAAGCAGGGCACTGGAAAACATTATAAAATGTATCTCTGAACAATCAAAGAATAAAAGGTTTAATTTGTTTCTTTTTGTTTTGATTGCAACTCCTGTCCTTGTCCACTGAATTTGCTTTTTCAGATAGAGAATTGTGTTTGTGCTGTGGGCATTGTCTTTGAGCAGAAGGCTTTTATTTCCTCAGAAATTATAATTAGCCTCTGGTATTAAATAAAATTAAATAATAAATAGTCTTTGGAAAGACTAAAAGCACTTTCCTCCTTAATAGCTTACATCTTTGTCTGTGACAGCTATTTCATTAATTTCCAATCACCAGGGAGCTCTCAAGAACAAAGACTCAAATTGTCGTAAGAACAATTAGACTGAAAAAGAAATGAGAATTTCATTGTTTTCTCCTACAGAAAATTACAAAATAATGAAAAAAGCCCAGCTTCTCGCCCTGTTTAGGTAACCTCCATACTTCAATCAAATCCACTTCTGTCAGTAACGCTGATGTTTTAAGCCCAAACTTGAAGCATCAAAGAAATTGCCCACTGTTGTTATTAAAAATACAAGTCAACAATCACCCTACAAACGAGGAACTGAAATTATTGGCTAACCAAAACACATTTTCTGGGACAATGTATTCATTTGTTTGGTCCACACAGGAAGAGCCATTTGCTACTGAAAAACATCTGCTTTGTGTGTAGGTGCCTGCTGTTTATTTACACACACATTTCTCAAGGTATCCGAGGCATGGAGCCCACGGACAGGTGTGTTCTCAAGCAGGGAAGTGCACACACAGCTCAGATGGCTCAGCCTCCACCAGGGCCTGCCAGCACCTCTCTCTGATTGTGCACATCTACTGCACGGTGCTGAGACAGCAGGCAACAGCATCCTGGAAGCTGCTCCCTCTGGAGAGGATGCACAGCGTATCTGAAAGCTGGAAGATGGCAGAAGAATGAGGGAACTCTTGGCACTGCTACAGCAGCCAGAGAGTGCCAGGGCACCCTCCTCCTGCAAGGACTGCACTCTGTGTGTGTGTACTGAGACACATCTCAAAATTAACCACGGCATCTCCAAGTTCAGCAAATGGACAGGCCCAAGGAGCAGAGCAAACCACAAAGCAATACCTTCCTTAAATACCTGTGAGCACTAAAATAATCTCTCTGATCTAAAAATCTTCCAAGTGGTTTAAAGTTCAGTGACAAGGCTGCCCGCAGTAGATGCTGCACCATACCTGATGCACAGCACTGAATCCTGCAGAGTTTGTCAGGCCGTTGGCTCCCTGGTAAATCCCTGCTGTGCCTGAGGGAAAGAGCATCACAGTCATAAGATACAGCAGCAATCAAAGTAACAGGGTATGCTCATTCAAATGTTTTCCAACAGGAAGTAAAGTACCAGCCCACAACAAAAAAGTATGGCACAAATCTGAGGCTGTAAAAACTTTGGGCTGTTACTGGCTTTACTGACTGAAAGGCATTCATTACATACACTAAAGCATGGATTACTGGGCAGGGAAACACAGCTGGAACACAAGGATTCAGCCCAGATTTAAAATTCAGTTACTTATTTTTACAGTAAGAAATGGAATAGTATTTTTTATCTTCTCCTCCTGTAGGAAAACCCCTCAGGTTACATTTACATCCTCCCACATGTGCTGTTTCCTGCATGGGTATCCTGGCATGTGTCCTAATTGATCAGGTAGCCAGGAGTTTTCAGAAGAAAAATCTGTTCCCTGGTGTTGCTGTTCCCAGTGTGAGAACAATATTGCTGAGATCTCTGGGACAGCAAGGTGCAAATACATTTTTTCATCCTGGGATATTAGGATGAGAAAGGATGGACATGGTTCTGCCCCAAGCAAAGCAGCTGATGTTCAGCCAGGCTCGCTCAGCTGGAGGAGGCACCACCACACAGATTTTGTTTGGAGAAGTAAATGTTCAGGTAAGACCTACAGGAATGTTCTGTCTTTGCCTCCCATCAGGCCCGTGGTAGCAGAGCTGTAAGCTCTCACCACCTCACAAGTTCTAGCCTTGATTTAACCCCGCTCCATGCTGGGTTTGATTTCAGTATTTCACATGGTATGTGATTTTGGTGCTGCCTGGCTGCACTGGGCTCACCTTGGCTTCATTCTGTCACCTCAGTGTACCCCCAGACTGAGCCCTAATCAGGCATTTGGCCTTTTCTTCTCATCTGCCTTCTCACATGTGAATGCCTTTGAGCAATGCTGTTTTAACCATATGACACTCTGCACATCTCCATGTGGCAACCAACCTCCAAAAGTTCCACTTGCTTGTTTTTATTTTAGGACACCAGATTAGCTGGGGAATGGACAGCTGAACAAACTCCACTCTGCCAAGTGCAGCTACACAGCACATGCACTGAGAAATAAATCTCAAGCCAAAAAGAACCATGAGAGAGAACTCTGCCCTCCAGAACTAATTTGTTGCCACATGTGGTCTTTAAAAAGAAAACAGCAGAGAGGAAGAAAACAGTGCAGGTGACTGCCAGGTACCTGGGTCTCCCCAAGAGCCAGAATGTGCTGGCTGGGAGCTGAGCCAGTGCAGGTGGGCTTGGGTGATGCCTCCTCCTGGCATTCCTGCCTTGGAGGCAGCTCTGGGTGGATCAGCTCCAATTCCTCCTGCTTCCAGCAGCCCATATGGGGAGGCTGCCCAGAGCAGCATCCCTAAGACAGAAACACACTCAGCTCTTTGCATTTCCCCGCTTCCCACCCGTGACAGGCTTCTGCGGGTTTTCCAAAAGTCACAGGTATGCAGCAGTATGAATAGATTCCTGTGGTAACAGCATCTTCACCACTGCGAAGGAGAGAATAGAGCCCCAGTGCTCACAGGCAAAAACAACTTTCACAGAAGACAAAACAGCTCTTGTACACCAGAGCTCGGAACAATACAGGGGGGAATTTTTGATTTTCCTAAACTGTCATTTAGAAACAATCCATCATCCTTTATTAAAGCTGTCAGGAGGGGGATGAGTTACCTCGAGGGACTCACGCTTAATGTGTAAATTGTGATGAGAACATGTTTATTGCTGTGCTACCTGCACATGATACGGCAGCTTCCTGGTTTCCAAACAGTCAGAGAGAGTGAGGAAAAGGAGGGATTGGCTCAGTTGGATTAAACTTGCTCAGAACTTTGCAGCAGCTGTGAAGAGCCAGTGTGTCCCTGCACACACCATAAGTGAGCAGGGAGAGAAGGGCAGGAATGCAGGGATGAGAGGAAGGGGAGTGACTCGTGCTCCACAGCTTCCCACAGTGCTCTGACTGCACCCACTGCGGTGCATTTTACACTGTGCTTCTGTAAAAGATATTTCTGCCACTTTGGATGAGCTACCCAAGTTCTGGTGTCCCTACAGGCCACTGCAGGCCAGGGGATTTTCCAAAGGAAGAACAGATTTTTTGCCTACATACTTAAATATTTGTGAAAATGCTGGAGACTGGTATTCCCTATAGACTGAAGCTCAACCTGGCACCACAGGTTTTTCTCTTCTTCTGGCTCCTGTCACTGCATCCTGACCAAGGAGGACTACCATCTCAGCACTGTTTGTCTAAACTGAGATCAAACACAACCCTTTTCCTTGCCCTCCAGCAGTGCATTCAGAGCACCCCCTCCCCACAGCACACCTTGAGAGCTGCTAAGCTCAGTATGTCTTGGCAGCTCAGTGCTACAGCAGAGTAACTACAGATAAGGACACGGGGGAGAACCAAAATCAGTAAAACCTTGGAATTTCTTCCCAGCTGAGCAAGGATGAAAAGCTGGGAGAAAAAAAAAAAAAGAAAAAAAAAAAGAAAATAGAAAAAAAAAAAATCAATTATCTGCACGTAAAAGAAAGTTCTTAAAGACTCAGGTTCAGCAATATTTGTCTTGGGAACTATTATAGCTCAGACCCTGTTCCACTTCACAGGCCAGACTGGAGAGACCATGTTTTCAATGATGCACCCTCAGTTCAAAAGGCAGGAAAACAAACAAGTGCCACAGGCAATGGAGACAAAGAGAAACCCTCTCTCTCCATAAACAGAGAATGAGGCCTGCTGGTCACAACTTCTGTGATCAGCCTTGTAGAGTTCAGCAGTTCAGAACACATGCCAGAACCAGCCCCAAATGTTTGCTTTTCCTCCTTAAGTTGTTGGTAGGAAATAAACACTTCCATAACAAAATGAATTCTGCCAGGTGCAATTTCAGTTTTGCATCAGTAAATTTTACACTCTAGAAACAGGAAAATTATCAACAGATATTGCAATTTAGCCCTATTTCCCATGTAGTCATTTCCCCCCTCAAGCACTTTCCCAGGTAATAGCACTTCTTGTAATATTCAGAGAAAGACTGGAATGAAGTTTGAAAGTGGTGCAATGCGGAATGGGGCACTCCTAGGAATCCCCATGATAAGCAGTGCACATGAATGCCTGCCCCCCTCCCGCTTCTGCCTATTTCTACAGAACTTTTGCTTTCACATATATTGGCTTTTTTCCATGGACCTCTGAAGACAACACACACTCTCAAACTGAGGCTGATTCTACATTTGCAATTCTGTAGAGGTGGTGGGAGCAAGCGATTTGTTTCCATCTATCTTGGTAGCTCAATGCCAAGTAATTGCATTCAAACTCCCTGCAAATCAGAAACAAGCCCAGGATCTCCCCCTTTGGATCTTCTCCATATGGAATATGGCTCACATCTGTGTTCAATCAAGCCAGTTGCTAAATGTCACAATGCCCTCATTCACAGGTAGCTTAAAGAACATTTAGCTCATAATAAAACAATCTGAACTCTGAAGCAGAGCAGCTCTTCAGATGTGTGGTACTGTAAGTGTTCTGTAAAGCATTTCTATCACACACACACTTGCACGGAAAGACACCGCATGAAAGGCGCCCACATGCCAGGCAGAGCCAGTGCCATGACTTTTCCTTGATAAGTAGATGTGGCCCTTCTCCACGTGAGTGTCCAAGGGCAACATGTACAGAAAAACTCTTTGTGAGCTGATTAATGTTCTATTCCCCTTCTCATACAGATGGATTTCATTTGCTATGCTCCCTTCATTCACTTTCTAATTCAAGCATTCCAAAAAAACCCTATGCCATGGTCAATGACAACTTCAATGGTGCGTGATCTGACCCGTGCTCCTGCAAAAACTTTCATGCCAGCTTCTCACCCTCTACATCTGTCTTTCAGTCACTGCAGTATCAGGCTTCCCCTCCTTGCCAGGTAGGAGCAAGTAAAGAAAAGAAAGGAATATTCATGGTTATTTTCAGTGTATTCAGAACTAAGCTCTGGCATCGCTAAAAGAAGAAAAAAAAAAGGTTTTTTTCAGCTTATGAATGCACAGTATGATACAGGAATGCTGGTGTCTTAGGGAGTGGTGATTATGAAGACAGGATGGGCCTGTAGTGTAGTTCAGATCAAAACCACAGCAAGCTTTGAAAATCAGATTTGTGTCCTTGTCCTTCACAGGTCAGAGAGGCCCTGACAACAGGGAGGTGTTCTCCAAGCCTCCTGCACTGCTCAAAAGAGAGTAAGCTGCTATAATTAGAAGAACAGCTGGTTTGCACTTTCAACATTCAATGAAATACCCAACAGTCAGAGGAGGAGATGGCCAGGTTCAGCACAGGTTCACACAGTTTCAGTGTTTATCACAGCTCTCTGGGCAGCCAGCAGCAACTGAGTCCAGGAACACTTAAAAGATGCAACACTGAGGGTGGCTACCACGGGCGTTTCTGTTTGTGTCTTGATTTAACATCCAAAAACCAGAATGATGCAGCTCAGACCTAAGCATTTCCTCTGACTTGGAGATGAAACGCACAATGGTTCCACAGAGAGTTCTCTCCAAGGATTATTTGACCATTTAGGACTAATAAAACAAATGCCTGCAGGGGTCAGCTGAATTGCATGGTATTTTACAGGCCTGCACACAATGGCCTGTGCATTCTGACATCAGGAGTCTGTTTTCCTGCAGGAAGCACTGCTGATGCAGGGAACGGCCCCAGCCCACCTCCCTGCACAGTGTGCGTGGCCCTGCTATGAACAACATCTGCCTGAAGACTTCCGTGGTCATTCAGAGAGGTTCTTTGCAGTGCTTTAGCTCTCTGACAAGCTAATGTTTCCTGCAGTAAATACTCCCTTCTCCAAGCTGCTACATTTTTAGTGAGAGGTTAAGCACTCATCAAAATTACCTCCCAGCAGCTATACTCTAGTGCCTCGTAAGGTTCCAAATCCTACAACATCTGCCTGCATTTACTGGGCAAGAAGACTCATAAAACCTTGCATGGTTGTCAGCTGTGGAGGCATTTCAAGACGATCTGACCTGTTAAAGGAGAAGAAAAACTCAACCCATATGTACTTTGCAGCAGATTGCTCAACTGTTTGCCATTAGTGTAATGAACGCTTCCCCAAAAAGTCTTGTATTTCTCTCTGGAAGGGCTCAGACAGCGCAGGGAAGAGCAAACTGCATTAACCTAGATGAAAAGCATTATTCTACAATGTTACACCACTTGACATCAGCAGTGTCTGGTAAAGGACATTGCTCCCAAAAGCATATGAACACCTCCTGCACATGATACTCTCAGGTACAAAAACCATTCCAAGTAAGTCCATTTGTCTCCCACCACAACCCCATGCAGTCCTGTCAGCCTGACCAGGTGCTTGAGGGCACTTTGAATGGTGATATAAAACACATTTCACGGTTCAGTTCTTCTGAGCTGAAGCTCTTCCTCTGCTCCTGGGAGTACTCACCCACAGAGCCTCAAAGAGCTTTAATAAGTGATGACCAGAGCAGCTCTAAGAGCCTGGCTTTTACCACCCTTTTGAGCTTGGTCATCTGTACAGCTCAATCCAGATCAACAACGGTGTTGAAAGTGCTGGGATGGTTTATAGTTCCTCTCAGGATTTGAACCATGGGAAAGCAGTTAGATTTTACTGTACTCTGAGAACGTGTTTTTAACCACTTCTATCTAACAATGCTACAGCCACAGAAGGAAATCACACTGGACTGTCTTCAAAACAAATCACAAGGAAATGTTTTGGGCCAAAAAGTGAACATCCTTACAGCAAGGATGTAGACTGTTTCCATGCAATACCTTGCAGAAGAAAACAACCAGTAAAACGGACTTTTTGGGTGACTCCAGGGACACCAAAGAATAAAGATTCCTCTAACTGCAGTTTCATCCTGGACACAATCCTCCACTGGCAGATAACAAGACGTAATAAAGCAAAGCTGGATTTTCCACCTCCTATGCTAATTAGTGGCCATAAACCTCCAGGTCCCAGGTCACCATTCAAATCTAAGTAGCCTTGTCACATCTACTGTCATGCCATTCTTGCCCTGTCAGCACAGCTGTTATTTAGCAATTCTCTTCCTCTTGAGCAAAGTAAATCTCCAAATACCAGTGGAAAAGAGAGAGCTGGTCAGCACATTTCCAGTCTTTGACCCATTACTTAGGATCCCTGAAAGTCTCAACTTTAGTTTAGATTCAGGCATTTGTCTTGAGGCTTTTCCAGCCTCCGTGCACCGCTTCAGTACTGCAGGGGCTCCAGAAGAGCCACAACAGAGAAAAATGAAAGAAACTTGACAACAGTAGAGTGATCTTTGTCCTGGTAATGACTTGTCAGCATCAATTAATCTGCCAGTTACAGACTTTCTAAGTCAAATTTTTACCCTCCTCTTTTTATCTGTGCTAACTCAGTGGGCTCCCTTCAGACAGTGCAGGTGTTCTCATAGTTCCAGAGGTCACAGTACTGCAGTGCAGAAGTGTCAGAGTTTAAACCCCGCCAATATAAACAGAAGGGGCATCCAAATTACATATAAAAAGGTCCCTGCAAGAGTATTATCCACTGCCAGCAGCACAGTTCAGACACCCCTGAGCTGCACAGCCTGTGCTGACTGAAGCAGGGTCAGGCTGAACTTGTCCACAAACATTATCCCAGCCTCTCATCCTATGACTGAATTCTGTTTTTTTCCACCACAGCATTACCTCACACAGTGCCTGGAGATGAGATGGAACAAAAGCAGTACCAGTACTGCACAGCATCACCAATCTGATGTTTCCTAACTTTCAAATGCTTGACTATGTAGGTATGATGTTTCTTGATACAGATTTTTATATGTAATTTTACACTAGCTCTTCTACTGCCCTCTAGACATTTTCAAAATCATTAGGTATACTGAATCAAGTATTTAGTGAAGCTTCCATAACATTTTAGCATATTCTTTGCCAAGTGCACTGTAAGCTGAATAATCAAGGCCAAGTTCATGATTTCCCTAGCTGCTACCATCCTATGTTTCTGGATTATTTTTTTTTATATCCTACAGAAACAATGAAAATAAAATCCACAAAGAAAAGAAAGTCTCTGTGACATCCAAACATCTCTGTAACTGTTTTCTGTGCTGATTTTGCTCATTAACCCATATTTCAAGATTTCTATCTGACCTCACCAATGCTCCCAAGACAGTCAAGCTGCATGGTAGGGAAATGTCACTTCTTTCTTCTCTGTAGATGCCTCCTTCCTCACCACACAAACTTTTCTCTATATTTTCCTTATCCAGTCCCTTTACTGCCTCGACCTTACTGCTTCTCTCTGACTCCTGATTGTCACAGCTGCTGCCATCTCCCCAGTGCCACCTCTGCAAGCCTGTGACAAAGTCACACCAAACTCTCAAGGAGACACAAGACGCCTCCAAAACAAACGCTCTGCCTCAGAGAAGATTCCTGCTTTGACTGTACCAGTCAATATTTGATTTCCATCAAATGGCAAGAGCTAGAGCAGAGCTGTCCCCTTGGGTAGCAGTAGCACGGATTCTTGCAGCCTACAGTGCATCACTGTCAACACCTTCGCCTCTCCCACAGACTTCCCTCTCCTAGAAATCAGCTCCCTTTAAAACAAAGTAAATGGAGCACAGTCAGCCCCTGGTGTTTAAAAATCTTTGAAAGGGAGACTGTGCTGTTATTCTGAGGAACCTTGTATTTACACTGCAAAAAGTGAGGTCTGACCCCTCCTGAAGAGAGGCCTCTCCCTGCTGAACCCACCACGGAGTGCAGCACAACTTTACTGCCATGGTTTTAGACTGCAATTAATGCAAACCAGCTGTGAAGCAGAAGCTTTTGAAAGACGCTGCTCGTTTTCTACTGAGGTTTTAATTTTATCAGTCTAAGGCATCTGAGTGACAGTTTGCTGAGAACATGCTCTCACTTTCCTTTATTTTTGGGACTTCACACGGACTCACTCTCTGGATGCCAAAGTGTGATCCGCACTTCTCAGGTGCAGATTGAAATTTCATCACTGTTTTCATCACAAACTACTTCAAGAATCGAGTTTAAAACTAACCATGGACTTCCTTTGTAAAATTCATGCAGGCAGAGGTAACTGCTCACGCCAAATTGGTATTTATGACCTCGTATTAAATTTTTAACACACAAATTGGCACACAATTGCAAGAAATTCTGGCATCTCTTGGAAAAAAAAATTGTCTAGATTATCCATATATCAACAAGGGTCAAAATGTTTTCAGCATAAGGAAACATTTTAATTGATTAATTATTCAGATTTTACTTGTTCTCAGGCCAGGAGAACAATTCATAACTAATTCATTCCACAAACATAAGCAATATACATATAATTAATCCATTTTAAGTCAGTGTTGCAAAAGAGAAATTATAATTTCTATTCATTCACTACTTCACAGCTCATCAGAAGGGCTCTACAAAGAAAACAAATATTCAGCAGTAGCAAAGGATTTCACTGCATAGGTCTTTGGTCCCAATTTATGTCTGTCCCAAGCTCAACACTGCTCTGCAATTCCTTGGCAAATGAAAGTTATCTTGGTTACATAACTGATTTTTCCTTTGTAATGTAAAAAGTATTTTGTGGGTAGATAGATTTGGATATTAAAAAAACCCAAAAAAGCAGTCAAATCTTTTCCTGCCCAACAACAGCATCCACAGTGGTCTTTGGCCACGGTTTTAAATGTTGTGCAACTTCATAGTTTCATACCAGCTGTCATTTCAGCAATTATAACTAAAGAGCAAGGCATTGTCTAGGAATTAATGACAAGCTGAGAAGAGATGGCCTAATGTGCAATCAAGGGGTAGCACATGCTCTTGCAACCACAGGAAATGCTCTATAAGCTGGCTGTTATTGCACTCTCTGCAGAGCTGATGGGTTTCTCAGTTAGCTAATGTGCTGGCATGATTTTCTCTTTGTATTTTACAGAGCTCACTAAATGCTAAGTTTCTTATATTCCAAAGATTTCTCCCCCACCCTCAGCAAAGCGCAGTTTCCTCAGCTGCCAGTTAGGACAGTAAGTTTTTGGGGGCAGAACTGGAAGATAATCTTTGTGTCTCGTGTTCAATTGCTATCATTGAATAATAATTTTACCACAAGTCTGAGCAGATCGCTGAACTGCTAAACTGTCAGAAAATGGAAGCTTAAAAAAATGTGATAAAAAGCAAAATATATTTCTAATACCAAGCCCGGGGTGTTTGGTAATTTGGTGCTGTAATTGAACACTTACATGAGGATTGATTAAGAAATGAAATGGACCTTGAAGAAATATTTTTTTCCCAGCATGACAAATTTACCACTTTAAAGGCAAAAATCTAATGCAAGATGTTACGTCCTCTCCAGATGCATGATTCTAAAAGTGAGTGCCATCCCAAGACTGGCCACATGCATATTTCAGATCTCTTCACTATGAAACAAATACTTTTCTAAATGCTATAATGACATGGAACAACCCTGCACACAGCACTGGTTAAAAAGAAAATGAAGAGAGGAAAAAAGTCACTCCTTCAGAGCAAATATGTGAATACCAGATTTCAGTCTGAATGCTACTTGAAGCCTGATGATATCCATTGTTACTTGGCAATTAAAATCTTTATTTCAATCCACAGTACCTTGGCAATACAGTTTTGAGTAATTTTTACGAGCTATGGAACTTGCTAATCTCATCTTCTGTATTTGTCTATGTGTGTGACACATTGCATTAGCTATCTGCCTAACAAACTCTTCCACAATCAATTTTGTTTCATGCTAGGGAAGCATGAAAATAGATTTCTGCTTCTGGCTGGCTGTAAAATAGCTCTTTTTCTTTACTACTTACTGACCAAAAGGCTGTTATATCTTAATTTTTGCTCTACAGTGGATCCTGTTCTTGCTCAAGAACCAGGATACAACCGACAGCTGGAGCTCAGGATGAAAAGCTGAATGCTATCCCTTTACACCTGCACCTGTGTTTGTCTTGCAAGCAAACAGACCTGAACAGAGAGCAGAATCTGCCTTCAGAAGAACCATTTACTGCTCACAGCCTCACAGGCATCCCAGCCTGCCAGCGCTGCTGCCAAACAAACACCAGAGCAAACAAACCAGCAGCAACCATGCTGGCACTTCCTGAAGGACAGCATTTGTCCTAGAGCCCTGGGAGAAAAAAATCTGTCACCCAAGAGGGCGTCTAACCCTTGGTGAATGATGTAGCACCTACAGTGGGCACTTATTTGCTGCTGTAACTCGTATCTGAGGGGACAGTGAGGAGAAATCACGAGGAATGAGCAATCTGACCACTCACCCTCACTCACAGATGAGATAATTTTGTTGTTTTGGGAGCTGGTCCTCAGTGGAGGCAAATAGTACAAACTTATTTCACTAATGTACCTGAGCTATTAACACTTAACAGTACTTGCAGAGAATAGCTTAAAAAAGAAATCTTTTTCCTTGCATTTTGTAATAGAAAACTGAGCAGCAGTTGGAGATGCCTTTTCTTGCTGAGCCCCTGACCTTCACCCTCTTCATGATCTCTCTTCCCACATGATGCAAAAAACATTTTGTCCTTGAACCAGGAGTTAGAAGCTTGACTCTGAAAGCCCCCCTGAACGTTTTTATAAAAATATATTGATAAAAATCTGCCCTTTTCAGCTGGTTTAGCCCATCACCAGCAGTCCCAGTGGTGTTGGAGCTGGGTGGCAGAGGGAGCGATCACCTCCCAGCCCCCAAGCGCTGTGGCGTGGGAAAGCCCTGAGCCCACATTCCTTGGTAGCACTCAGCACAGGAAGGCTCCTGGCTCCTCACTCAAACCTTTCACTAGCACTCAGCAAGTTAAATAAACCATACAGCCAGGGAGCTTCAGACTGTTCCTCTCACAAGCAAGGAGAAGAAGGGTGGAAATATTTGTTTACAGGAAGACACATTTACTCCTGCTCCCTGTGCCTTGGAGTAAGCACCTGCCACTTGCAGAAACTGTTTTCTCCTGTTTTCTTCTGCTTTAAAGGCTTACTGAGCTGGCTGAAACGATCCTCCTGGAATAAATATCTGAAAAGAAGTGATTTTACCCAACAGCACAGCATTCCCCCAGGGCACATCCATGCTCATACACATAGTTCTCCTCAGCCTGTTTTGGTACAGCTCATGGCTGTCTCACTGTTGTTTCCAAGTGCAACATTTTCAAGCGCTGATGCACAAAATTTGCTTGAACTGAACAATGGGGGCACCTTAAAACCTTCAGACCTAAGCAAGTCAAGAGTCTGCCTTCTCAAAAGAACACACGTGGACGTAGGACAGATGAAACCTGTAGGACTCCACGTGACAAAAAAAAACCCAAACCCACCGGCTTTTTGTTTGTTTTTGTTGGTGCCACATCCAACACGGGTGTCTTCAGCATGTGTATTCAAGCCCCAAAAACCACCTTAATGTAAGAGAGAACTTGCTCTGACAAAACCAGCTGGTGACAAAACCAGCCAAGGGTCAACTCCTAGTCTTCAGCTTTCTTAGTTAACATCTGGAATAAAATGGATTTTACCTTGTTTTCCCTGTTCTTGTAACTGTTCAGTATTTTAGTTGTTCTCAGACTTAAAATAAAAGTGGATGTGTATGTCCACCTTTCACTTTCAGGATTGGGAAGAATTAAGGGAGTTAAAAGACAGCTTTTCAATGGGGACAGCTAAGCATAATGCCACAAAAGGACCTTTTGCATAAAACCCTCAACAATACCCAAAAGCAAGCGAGACTTGATTTCTCTCCCCTTCCACAGCTTCCACAAGAGTTTGGGAAAGCCACACAATTCCTCTTTGGTTTTCCAACCCTTGAAAAATCTCAGAGGGATGGACAAAGACAACGCAGAGCTTTATCCTCTTGTGCATTCATCTCTCCTCAAGCAGTCACTCTCATCTCTCTTAGTACCAAGGTATCAGCTGTTAAAAAAATAATAGTAGGGAGAATATGCAGCAGTTTAAGCACAGAGCAGTTTGTTCAGGTCAGCACAAGGCAGAAAGAAGCATAATACTGACAGGACTGTCTGCATGAAGTGTAAAACCACCTTTGCTTTGCTTCCATCAGAATGCAGGAATCCACACCAACACAACAATCCCACGTATGCAGCCACAGAACTAATTAAGAAAAAGAAAACACCGTTTCTGCAGAAAGACAAGGCTTACATTGATCACAGCTGAACAATACTGTTAAATCCAGCCCCTGAGCCAGAAACCAATGCCCTGATGAGCAGAACAGATAAATGGAGGCGCTCCCTCCTTCCCTGCGCTGACTGCCCGCACCTACAACCATCCCACTGCAGCTGCAGGAGGAGAACTGGAGCAGCACGGAGCTGTGGGACCGTGATGGGACTGTGATGGGACCGTGATGGGACCATGATGGGACCGTGAGAGCCCCAGCCCATGGTGCCAGGCCCGGAGCTGCACTCACCGTGCATCTGGTACGTGTAGGGAGCCTGTCCCGCCGCCGGCGCGCTGAAGCTGGAGCCGTAGCTGAGGAATCCACTCTGTCCTGGGGAGTGGCTCAGGCTGTCCTCCGTCTTAATGCCTTTAACGCACAGGGGGAACCAAGAGCAAAATGTGAGCGCTTGTCATATAAAGATGCAAAAAAAAAAAAGAGCAAGTGTAGGAATTAAGGCTTTTTTACACTTTCTTTTACACACACGCACACGGACATACGTATATGTGTTTAATTATTTGCATGACCCAAACAGGTCTCCTAACAGCCAAACAAATTAATCACAAAATTTATTTGAGTCAGCTACATCCTGTATCCACACCCAAATGCATTTCTGCTAAGACGGGTAAACAACCAAGAATAATACCATTTTCAAAACCAATTTCTGAACGTACAGTTTTGTTAGAGAATTGAAGAAACTCACCGACACATAAATTTCCTGAAGAGTTATCAGATGCACGCAATAATTAACAATGGAAAAGGACCTTCAGCAAAATAACCTCAAGACTTCTGTTCTCAAAAGTAATTTTTTACTTGCATTGCATTTTCAGCTTTGGTACCAAAACACTTATTGGCAAGTCCTGCAGGAGGGTTATGATCTACTCAGTTGGATATAACAGTTTAGGAACAACAGGTAAACCCTGTAGCCACAAAAATCTTTTCATTTCTAAAATCAGGCAATTAAACTGACAATTTACAGGTGGAACGGCAATAGCTGAATTAAACATTGCAAGATGAAACCCTTGCTGGTAATGAAAGGAGCTGATATTTTATTCTGAGATGCTGCTGAGATTGTACAGCTGTATTATTAAAATAAACAGCTCAAAGGTGCAGCATATTATGAACCCTTTGGGCGTGATCCTTCCCTCCTTTGCATCCTATTTGCACAATAAAAGATGGCCATTGGATACTCCCTGGGTGCTGGGATAAAACAGAGACCCTGCTGATGTTCAGGCCTTGGATTTACACAATTTCCATGCTGTTGTCATCTTTTACCACTTGTAGGCAAACTTGTAGACAAGTTGAATTCAGGTGCTTTTCCCCAAATAAGCTCCTTTCTAGCTTAACTAGAAGCAGCAAGTGTGCGCTTGCTCAGGTTTGGCGTAAGTTCTCCCAGGTAATGTTTTCTCTAATAAAAATCACTTATTATAGCTTTAGGTGAGAAGAACGGCGATGCAGTTTGAGCACAAGCTCATAACAAGATGACTGTGAAAGGCAGGAAGTTTATGTGGACAGTCAGGGGACAAGTGCTGCTGCAAGTGTGTGGCTTCATCACTGCTGGGGAAGAGAAGCGTGTGCAGAGAAGCCCCTCTTCCCAACATCCCCATCCCGTGCTCTTCTACTCCATCAGCACTCCCCAGGCCAGCATTCAACCCACCCACCCCAATCACAATCAATCTTCAGTGAACGGGCCTCTTTGGAAGCCTAAAAATTGTTGTCAGACAGCAAAATAACTTAGCACCAAATTAATTTCCACATAATGTTCTGTTTTGTCTAGAAACTGGCCGAGTTTTACTTTTTGTGCCTAAAAACAATACAGCTTCATTGTTCTTGGTTGTCAGCCAGGTGGAGTTTTTCATATGCTGTGCTGAGTATCTTAGAGAGGCTGTAGGGGCTGGGGGAGGGAAAGCGCTGCTCAAGGATGCTAAGAGGTCACCCACAGGATTTATAAGCAGCATATGGGCCTGACACATGCATGCCCTAAAGCCTCTAGGCAGTGGCAAATGGCTCCCCTTTCACCTGCTCTAACAGGACAACTGTTCAGAGTTTTCCTTGGAAGTCAGCCAGCTGATGCAAACACACAAATAGCTCCAGGAAAGGGTCTCGAAGCATTCCTCCCATCATCGTGGCAGAGCTTTGCCTCTGCCAAGGCCTTTACCCCAGCCTTCCAGAGTGCTGCACCAGATCTCCCTTCAGTAAAAGCTCTGCCTGTATAAAAACTTCTTGTTGGGAAGAGATACTGTGTTTGCCAAATAAACAAAGGTGTTTAAGGGCAAGAGAAAACTGGAGTGGAAACAGAACTATGAAGCCATTTTAATGGTGCAAGACTCAGCCCTCAAGGGGCAGCCAGAAGTAAGAAGCCCAGAGCTTTCTGTTAAAGAACTGTACCTAAACAAGAGCAACATCTCCTTGGTCTTTAGGAGTGGAAAGAACTTTCAGCTTCCTCAGGAGCTCGGTATTCCCATGCAGAGCTTGAGGACACTTAAGGCTTGGTTTACCAGGCATTCCTCCGTCAGGAGCGCTGGTTTAATTAGCTCCCTGTGCGAATCCCCCAGCTGCTCCTGCCCAGCACTGTCTCCCCACAGCTGTTGGCAAGGCTGTGCAGAAAAGCAGGGAACAAAGCTGACTGGGGTTAGAAATGTGGACTGCACATAGAGCCAATAACCGTCCATCTAAACACAAACTCTCTTCCGAGACCAAGGTACTCTGTAACATCTCACCCATGCCGTATTCTGCTCTGCATTTTGCTTCTTCTGTAATAATATACACAAATTTTTCCTCAAAGTAGCCTGTGTTATTGAAACTTCAGGAAGAATCAAGGATGGCAAAGTGAAGCTTTCATAAATATCATATTTACTGTACTTTGTCTAGACAGTGAACCATGGGAACATTCAGGAGCTACTACTCCTAGGTGGCACATCCTACTGAAACTGAATCTCTCACAGTCTACTACTGACTTGCTCCAAACTTACCTAGCTTGCAAAAACATAACCCATGATACGGAGAGCTGATAGGTTTAAAGCTGATATGGTACAAAGTAAACCTAACATTTTTAAACTCAGACTTTCCTCTAAGCCTAAGAAGACACCGTTGCCGAGACTTAAGTGACACTTCACTCTACGGCATAAAGACCTCAACTCTATTTTGCCAGCAGCAGGAGGACGATGCCCTCAGAGGCACCGGACTCTGGAGTACTCACTGTAGGAGGGGATCCCGTAGGGCTGCCCCGGGGGAGGATAGGCAGTGTAGGCAGCAGCCTGCTGGATTCCCGTGCTGTACTGAGCCTGTCCATACGCTGCCATGCTGGGGAAGGACGGGACTGGCACTAGACGGGGGTAATGTCTGCTCAGAACAAGAAAACAGAAGGGTTTAAGGCAATGCTTGCTGTACATAATCTTCAAGAGCACAAGCAGAACAACTTGAGGCACCTCGCTAAAATAACACTCAGCACGGGATGCTGAATATTTTGGGAACGTGGCATTGACTGGACTGAAGCAGAAGTTTGTTTTATGAACTACCGGATTAAGCCACCTAAATACATGGTGACTTTTAGACAGTGCAAAATAAGTGGCAAGTTAAAAAAGTGAAACAAAATCAACACTGATTTTTCATGTTTCATTTTGAGTTTGCCGAACAAGCGAGTGCGATGGGAAACCTCAGACATTTCAACACATCCCCTCTGTGGGCACCCATAAACACAGCAATATTCAAACCGATAAGGTTTGGATACCCCAGGGGTACAAAAACACAGCTCACTGTACCTCAAACCTTATTTCACTCCATATCCAGGAAGATTAAGAACCAGCTACTTCACTGTGCCAGAGACGTGCGGGGGAACAGGTGGATGGGCTTAGGGCAGATGTTTTTCTAAGGTGACAGAAGTCTGCACAAAATGGCTGCTCAGCAAAACACGGATTTTAAATTACAGCACTTGGCACGAGCACTCACTTTGTGGTGTACAGATGGAGAGGACACTGCGGTGCTGCTTTGCTGCTGCCTGGAAGACAAAATTAAAGGGTCTTAGATTTTCATCGTGTTCTGTTCTATGGCCAAGGTGATCCAAATTTTTTTACCGTTGCTGGTTTGAGAAAAATACACAGGAATCAGAAGACTTTTTATTTTGTAGTTAACAGTCCCAAACTGAGGTAGGTAAGATATTCTCTGCTTAACAACCAATATAGATTTCGTTTTTAATTGAGGGTGATATCAGTTGATTGAACTACCAGTTTCTTCGTCTCATGGGATTGATATCAGTCGTGAAGCTGGGCTTTGAAGCAATGACTCATGCTAAAGGCTATAAAAGCCAATACTATGATTGCTGAAATGATTTAAGCTCACTGCACATTTTTATCTTTTGCTTTTTTTGGTACTCCCCTAGACCATGACTCACTTTCTTTAATGTCCATTAAAATAACAAATAATAGTAAATATTAAAAATACAATGCCATAAATCTTCTTAATTTGAATTTTTTGAGTTAACTATGGCATACCTTATTGAACTACCAGCAATCAAAAAACTGAATCAGTAGAAAACCTATCACACGTTATATGTGCAAGATGCCTTCTAATGGACCAAACAGTTGTGTGCTGTAACACTACCAAAGAAAAATGTGCCATCAGCTTCATTCAGAGATAAATTTACATTTACCTAATTCAAAACTAAAAAAACCAAAACCAAACAAACAAAGCTAAATTAAAACCTGCAAGTTGCCTTCAAGTTATACTGAAAACATTATATCAAAATACCATCATGTACATTTTGCAGGATGCCTCCACATTTGCCATCCAAACTTTGCTTCTTGGCTCCTGGCAGCTGGAGCTGCCGTTAATTCAGTGCTATAAATGCCAAAACACTCTCACAATCATCAATAATGACGAGGCACCACTGGTTCAGCCTCTGTGTCTCCTGGCTGCATCAATGCACACACCAGACTCACTGCACATGGCTTCTCCACCCACCTTCAGTGACCAAAACAGCACAATTTCCTTTCAGACAGAATGTTCAGACATTGGTCAGCTGGCAAATGAAACCATTTTTCATTTAATGGAATATGCAAGTACATATAAAGTCTAAATACATCAAATAGTCCTAAGGGATTGGGTAATTTGTGCTGTAAACATGGGCAGAATGACCAAAAAGATCCAACATGCCCATATCTGAAATGTTTGTTTGTCCTGATTTAGATCTCTCTTGAATTTTTTATTTCACATACAACCCTTTTCCACAACATTTTATATGGCTTGATCATTTTACACTGTAACACAGATATTACACCAAACAATTTTTAAAAACACTGCTATTTCATCTGGTAACTTTTTAGACTATATTTCAATAAAAAATTGCATCATCATGAATCCTTACTAAAAATATGAATTACTAGTATCATTCTTTTTTTAGAATGTTAATTTAAGTAATTAATGGTGAAACCTATACAGGCTTAATCACTTAACAGGATCACCCTAATCACAGACAGAAAAAAACCCAGAAAGACTCTTTCTTCAACCCCTGCAACCCTCCAACACCTCAGAAAAGTAAAACCCACCTGCAACACTACCTTGCTTTCTGTACCTGTAAAATGTGGCACAGTAATCTATTTCCCAAGCAACAGGCAGAAAGCTTTAGTTTAAAATACTGACAAAGGACAGTGTTATACAAATGTACATATTACTGACAAAGGATAATGTAATACACATGTATTTATTCACTTACACATCCACAGAAAAAAGACTGAGTTTAAATCCAAAACTGGGTTTACCTGAGTCACCTTCAAACTCAGAATGAAAAATTTGCCTTGACTTACCTGAAAGACAACAGTTTAGAAAATTAGATTTTCAGACTGTGAAAACAAGAACTACACCATTTCTGCCTGTCCCTCATTACCAAACAGAACTGCATTGAAGAAATAGACATTTTACAATTCATTTCTTTAATTCTTAATGGCTTTTACATCAAAAAACCCCAGCAGAACAGTTTGAGCACAAGCCTCATTTCTCCTCTCTTTGAAAAACACCACAGCTTGAAATTTTTTATTTTGGTACAGAGCAAATAAGTTTGCCAAGAATGCCAAGCAGGAATTTACTGTGTGTGAATATGCAATATGCTATTGTCACTGACAAGAAAAGGCAAAGCTGATCCTACAGGCAAAATGTGCACTTAAAAATTATACTGATATAACTGCACAACTCATGATGAGCACCCATGAAAACAGCAGGCAAGACAGCTACGTGGACATCTAAATGAGTAAGTACTGTGACTAGACTTGCTAAATTTAATACTTTATGCGTGATACAGAGCATAAATTTGTGTGCATTTATTACATTAAGGGCTCTGTCAGTCTGAGAATTGTCAAACACACAAGTATTTTCCTGCTCTTCAAATTAACCAGAAGCATTTTCAAGGGAAAGAGCACAATCTGGGTAGCCCATGGGATCATTCTGTAGAAAAAGAACCACCATAATATTTCTATAAGAAACAAATCAACATGAGCTGTCACTGGCAAACTGGCGTCCAACAGTACAGCTCCTGTGTTGGCTCTTATTTGTATCACATAACAAAAAACAGTTCCTGCACCAAGATGTTTACAAAACGATGTACCTAAAAATCATTTCTAGCTCTAATCTTTTCAGCAAACAGGGAACATTTAAAAGGATGTTTCCTTTAGGCTGCTATTCCTTCTACTGCTCTTGCAAATAGGCAGTCACGATGGGCGTGATTTAACCATGCAATTCCTAATGCCTGAGCAAATACACAAACAAAACATCTCCTGGGCTTCTAAGAGCCTATAAATGAAGGGTTAAACATACTACTAAAACATAATAGCCAGTGCCTTTTCCTAACTCCCCTCTAACAGGAAGGCTGACAGATCCTGACCGCAGCAAACAATAGCTGGGATTGTACTAGCAAGAACTAGTTCAGCTGCATCACTTGCCAATAATTTTTTTAGCAGATTTAACATTCTTCTGTTTCCTTCACTTGAACAGTATGATGGGGCAAGGGGGGAGAAGGAGGAGAGCAGATAAATTTCCATCAGAGCCTCAACCACTGAAAGAATTTGTCCCTGATACCTGCCAAATGTGAAACTCCAGAGCAGAGACCAGCAGGGCTGACCGTGTGGGGATGGCAGCAGCGGTCTCAGGGTGATGCAAACTGGGGCAGAGCTGCTCTGGCAAGAGTTTTTCAGGCTGCTCAATGCATTTCTGGGCCTGGGAGCCCCCACAGCCCCCACCTTAGCAGCAGCACAGGCAGCAAAGCCCAGGGCTCACGTTCACACCACCACTGGGGCTCCAGCAAAAACTACCAGGTCTACACAAAATACGGTTTACACCTGCAGTTCTTCCACTGGAACAAAAATCTGCACATCCATGTGTGCAAACGCAGGCACCAACTGTACAGAGACATATATTTACATATGAAATGTTTCTGTTCCATCTGCATTCAAGCCACTGTGGAACTAAAGGATTCAACCACAACTGGTGAGTCTAAAAAAAAAAAAAAAAAAAAAAAAAACCAAAAAACAACTCAAAAATCTCAGATGCTCACTATTCTGTAGAACTAATTGCCAGAAGCAGAGGCCTTGCAGTGGCCAGCTCCCTTTGGTTACATACATTCATATATGTTATGTTAAAGCAGCAAGCAGAAGAGCAGCCTACCTTCTATGTCATCTGGAGCCGTGGCATAAACGTGAGAAAGGTTAAGCTTCAGTCTGTCAGGGCACTCTCTATTTACAGTCAGACTGGGTGATATCACTAGATCTAGCATTTCCTTATACCTGAAGGAAAACAAAGGAAAAATACAATTTATTCATTAATTATGCATGCTTACTAATGATTCAATTTTTTTTTTCCCTAAGAGTATAAATATTAAAGCTGATTACCTAAACCCAGGCTTCATATAAATTCCACATAATATTCACTAAAGTTTTCATCAAAGGGAAATGCTGAATTAAAATGCAGTACTTGCTTCCTTGGAGATTACATCCATCTGATTAATGATTTCCCTTTCTTCCTGGATTTTGCCATACAAAACCTAAATTCCTGATCTCTCCTATGTCATCAAAGCAAGAGTACACACACCATTGTCCAGTGAGGCTGCAGAACAGACTGTAACAGGCTGAAAATGAAGCTGAGGGCAGTTAAGATCATTATCGAGTCTTACAAGGTAATAAAGCTGGTACTGGTGGCAGGATCAGCTTTCCAGGGGACACCCAAACCAAGCACCCAGTTACAATGTCCTGGCCATTAGGTGGCAGTGACACAAGGACAGTCCCTTTCACATGAGCAACTTTATCTGATGCAACCAAAAATTTCAAATTAGCCACATCTAGGACTTACATCCCTGAAGAAAAACCATAATTCTCCATGTGTGCACATGACCTACACCACCATGAAAGCTTACAACCTCTGCATTACATAAACAGTCCAGAAAAGAGGACTAAACCATTATTGCAGACCATATGTATAAAATAAACAGGTCTATTTGTGTACACACCACCATTTTCAATCCATGTGCCTACCTGCAGCTATAGACCTTTCCAGCCGCCTGCTTCCCTTGGAAGTGTTGGATGTCTTGGATGGGTACAAAATATGTCATTACACATTAGTGTTTGCAAGTTTTGGTGAACACAATGGGGTGAGTACAATAAGGTCTGTTGCATTTGATACCTGCACAACTCCTTTTATGCAAGGCAGGTTTCCTTGAAACCTTTACTCCCATAATGTTCTCCCCTAGTTCCCTGTGCAAGCGATGCCTGCGTCTAGAAAAACCCACCAGGCAAGGAAAACCTGGATTTAAATCCCTCAATTAATTGTCTTAATTTCTTTTTAAATACACACAATGCAATGGAAACCTACTTGAATTTTCCAAAACTAAACTTGCAGCTTCTGGTTGAAGCCCAGAAGAGATGATGATCGGAGAACTCAAAGGTTCTATGCTGCTCTTTGCTTTCCACGGCCACACACAGCACAACCTTAGTTCAGTTCCCAAGTCCCTGGGTGGAATTAGGGCTATTAGGGGAAAGCAGAACAGTGCTCTTGGATAGAGCAGGGCCTGAGCAAGAGCAGATGGGGCAGAGGGAAGTGGGTGGTGAGTGGATCCTGGCTGCAGCTTGCTCAGGCTGCCCTTCCCTCATCGCTGAACGTGCCTGCCAAGGCAGCTGGCACATCCCTGCTCCCAGGCTGGCACCTCTCTGAGCTGGACGATGCAGGTGGCAGGTGGCATGGCAACACCTGCCAGGTAACAACCCAGAGCACACCTAAAACACCCCAAAGTTAAAGAAAGCAGCACATAAAGCTGAAATCTTCAGGCTTCTGCAACACTGATCTAAGTGCGCATGGAAAAAGCCAAGAGGTTTGTTTTGATATTCTGTTTAAATACCCCTGTATGGCTTTACCAGCTCTGAGAAACAGAAAACCACACGGTTTTTATCTGAACTTCCCCAGTCCCTTTTATAAAGCCTGCGAGTTCCTGCGAGGGAGGGAAAGTATTGTTAAGAACAAGCACAAACCAGATCATTTCATCTGTAACTAAAGAGCAAAGACCAAAGCTAAATTCATTTTCACTTTCTCACCTAACAGCTGCCCAGACAGAAAAAACGTGAACCCTCTGTGAATTCACAGAACTACCAAAAATGGGCATGAAGAGGCATAACCATGTACAGTGTTCACAAGCCCAATCCTCCTCTCTCCAGGTGGGATCTGGGATCTGGGATCTGCATGCCTCCCTTGGAAATCCATGTGGGTATCTCATCACCAACACAGCCTCATTTCCAGAGGCTGGTAAAGGCTTCCCAAGTATGAGCCATGAAGGAAACCTAATGAATGACCTCTGTGGTAGAAATGCAGTACTCTGGATCCAACACCTCTGTCATCCCTTTGTCCCCACGTGCTACCTGCTGCAGATTTGCTAAGGAAACAAGAGCAGCATAAAAATCAGCCCTGCTCTGCAGCTGCATCTTTGTTGTTAGTGGCTCTCAAAGGGTTCCACCTTCAGGTGTGTCCTTGTAAGAGGAGCACAATGGGCTCCATCCCTGCAGAGCTCTTCAGATCCAAACTGAAAATGCAAATGCACAGGGCACATACACCAACCGTGCCCACGCCACCAACGGCGTGGAAATGCAACAAGGAGTCAGATGTGTGCAAGGACACAAAAATAGTGCCCAGGTGTAAAAAATCCTACCCAAGGGACACAGCCCAACGACAGAGCTGAAACAACAATCCACAGCTCCTCACTCAACTCAGAACAGAGCTCATGAGAGGCTTCACTCAGCACCCAGAGTACTGCAGAAAGTTCTGCTCCACCTGGTACCAAGCACAGACTGCAGGGCAGTCAGGGATGGTCCCAACCCTTCTGCACACTGAACTTGTGCCACAGCTTCCTCCCCAGAAATGCCTCATCCCACTCTCTTCCTGGCACAGCCAGGCTGCCACACAGAAAGGGCTCAGGAACAATTCTGTGATGCTTCTCAGTTGGGCAGAACAAGCTCTGGCTCCTAAGGCTCTCTGAAAAACAGCAGGGTGGGCAGGGGCTTTTTTCTCAGAGGAACTAGTTTATTCAAATCCACTGGCACCCAATTAAATTTTGTCCGCATGGCTGAGAAGGTGGGGTTCCATTTTATACAAGCTTTTCCTTTCCCCTCCAACCATCTCAGTTCTTTTCCCCTCACTCCCTTAGTGCTATCCCTGAACGGAGGAAAAGCACTGCTGCCCCAGATCCTGTCAGGCTGGGGCTGCTCCACCTTGTTTCTCAGATAACACATGCCCTTCAGCATAATCCAAACCCCCATCATTCACGACACTGCCCAGACTGTTGCCAAGTGAACAGGAGCAGATGTTTAAAGGGAAATGATATTTTATAGTGATTAATGCACTTTAATTACATCATTGTTCAGAGATTTCATTAGCTACTCTCTGCCTGATGATTTTTCTACTGGTTTTGTTCTGTTCACTTTCGTATTCAGAAAGTCACATCATATTTGCCTGTATTTATTCTGCAACATTTTCCTGGTTTTTTCAGCCCTCATTCTAGTTTAGAGTACGTATCAGTTGCATGTACAAACAGGTAACTTTCCAGAGAACTGCCTGTCTGGCTGTGCATGTCACGTATGAGTGCTGTTAGTGGCTTTGCCTGTTTTGCACGCACCATTTACTGATTTATTCATGTGCATTTCTTGCCTATGGACCTCTTGACAAGAGTTTCTGAAATTCCAGTTTTAATGATGGCAAGCTACAGAAAATAGTCAAATAATGGAACAGAGCTGGTATTTAACACAGTAAATGACATGCTGGAGTGCAACTGATGAAAATATCAGGTCTTTGTTTTCTTTTTAGAGAAAAAACATTTTCTGGCTTAAGCATTGTACAGTAAATCAGTAATAAAGTTTGCTGAATACGAGCTTTTATTAAAACCAGTGATGGCAGCATCTAGCATCTGACAGACATCTGGAAGAGCTTTTGGCTTCTATAATTAAGAAGAACCTTGTGTGAATTTGTTGCTCAGCTTTTCCATTAGAATCCCCTACTCAAACCCCAGCATTTTGCCCTGAAAGTTAGCCCACGAAATCTCTGCCAAAAACAAAGATTAAAACTTTTTTCTAACATTTAGGAAGGAAAAAATAGAAATAGATGTATTTTTTTTTTCAGTCACTATGAATCTAGGAATGCCAGATTAAACAATTTAAGGTTTCAGATTTTCGACTGAGGTGTTGGGGCAACTGGCAAGTCCCATATTCTTTCACAGCGATGTTTTGAAGGCAGTGATTCCAGACCCCAAGTCATGACAGTCAAATGTGTGCTGAAGATCAAACTCCGGAATGATCCCATCTTTCTCCCGCAAAATACTCAAAAATGGGTGTCCAATGCCTGGAGGGACCCGGTGTGCAGACTGAGTCTGCAAGGTGATGAGAACTCCACGGGTCGTACTTGGAAAGGGTGGAACAGGAAAGCACCACGGCACTGTGGGCAGATGGAACCTCACCAGAGCTCTGCCCAGCACAGCTGACAAGCCAGAAGGCACCAGCAACAGATCAAGGAGTCACCTTCCAAAGCCTGGAGCTCTGCTGCTCAGGCAGAACTTAAATCCTCAGTCTCCTCCCACTTGTTACCAACATCCTCCCCACAACACACTAAAGGCAGCTCAGGACCACTGGCACTTCCATCCTCCCTGCGGAGACAGTGCACTTGTGCCTGAGAGTCTGCACTTTTCACTCATCTCCACTCCATTTCTGGGGTAAGAAGACAGAATTCTGCCTTCAAAATGTACCCGGATGGCAGAAAAAAAAAACGTTCAAAGGAGAACTTTCAGGGCACTTTCAGCACATAAAACACCTGGGCAGTATCAGGTACCAGGGTAAACTCAAGATTAAGAGATTTCAGGGGGAATATGAGCAAGGAAGAGCAAGGCATATTCCCCAAAAGGATAGCAGCTTGCAGGAGGGCATCTGAGCAGCAGAAAGGACAGTCAGGAGAAAAAGACACAAGGCTGGGGGTGGGAAGCTGGCATGGGTGTGGGAAAAAAGGAGAATGAGCTCTGCATCTGTCATCGGTGAAGGAACTGAAGAGTTGGGAGCCCTGCAGGTGAAAAAGACAGAACTCCTCCTCTTGGGAAAAGGATCTGCCAGATCCTACAGTGGAAAAGACAAGTACTTCAAGGGAGCGAGAAACTGCAAAGTTTGTCCAGAAGGGGAGAGATAAATACAGAAATTTATGCTCCCTGCAACAATCCCATGCAATGATTTTCTCAAGAATTTTTGCTTGTATCTGGATGGAGGCCAAATACAAGCTTAAACCACTGGATCTTCCTAAATATATGCATATGCCAACACAGAGCCCTAGGCAGGATTGGTACAAGCCAAGCCTTCTGCTTTTAGCTCTGCTGGGAAGGGGAGGAGCAGAGACAGAAATTGCAGCCAAATTGCAGGAGTAACATTTTTGTCTTGCTTCCGTGACTTTATCTGGTTTTAATTAGTTGATCAAGTGCTTTCATCTTTCTACCCTCCTAAAAAATGGTGCAGATTGCTAAGCAATACTTCATGACTCCAGTGGTACTCATCATTAAAAAGATGGCAGTCAGATTCCCCAGTTTATTTCAGAAGTGAATCACATGCAAAAAAATTTGAAGATGGCTTTCTCACTCTCTGATTCAGAGGAACAAACAAAGCCCATCCCAGCCCTAAAAAGTTTGGGTTTAGTTCATTCCTAGTACATTCCTACTCCTAATACAAGATTAATTTTTTCTCCCATATGGATAAAATTTTCAAAAGCACCTGCTCTGCCTCATTAATTTTCATCGGGAATTAAAACATCTACTATTTTAACTCCATGGGAAGCATAGCAGCTTAGGCAGCATTGCCAGGACTTTTGGTAGCAAAATTCTGCTCCCAATTTTACTTTGCTCCTGTACAAAAATAAAGGAATCATTCATAAGCAAAGAAAACAGTATTATCTTGCAGCCACCTTCCACATGGTATAATCACAGGGAATCTCCCGCACCGAAGACTTTGGCTACTTCTATCCACACATTTCAAAAGCAGAGGAAAGTAATTTCATTTCCTCTGTCAGTGCATTCCTCCCCACACTGTTTGGACGTTTTTCCTCTACATCTATAATAGATGCTTTGTTCCATTTCAAAAGCTCAAAAATGCTTCGGCAGGTGAAAGCCACGACCCCATTTTCTCTTTTATAATGAGCCTTAGTTCATCCACAAGTACATCTGATAGACTCAGGCAGGAGAAGCCTGAACAGGCACAAAGCTAAACGTGGGCTGGCATGAATGCTCCTGTCCAAGAGTGACAGCACAGCCTCCATGACAAGATATCCTTTCAAGGTGACCTGCAGGGCATCTGCCTCAGGCTGTTTATATTCCCCAGAGCTGCTTTTTACTGATGTAACTGCACAATAAAAGCAGCAGTACTTGTCTGGATTTATCATTGCCCAGCCTGTTTCAGACACAAAAGAAAGAGGAATCCTCACTGCGGCTCACAGCCCCTGGGGTGGGGGTACAGACCTGCATTAGCCTCCAGCATGTATTATCTCAGGCTAAGGATGAAACCAAGAGAAACAAGACAAAAGTTATGTGATAGGTATGGAGGAAAAAAAAATGGTTTGGGTTAACATTAAGATTTTCAAATTCCTCTTAAAAAAAAAAAAAAAGTGTTAATTCTAAACAAGTTTAAGAAAAATAACTGAGAAAAAATAACAAAATAGACCAATTCTTTCACACTTCTGAAACCACTATTGTTTAAAAATAACCAAAGTATTCCATTGACTTTAAAATCTTTCCCCACATGGTTTCTGTGTTTTGTCTTTCTTTCTTGAAATGAGACAGTCTTTTTTATCAAAATTTTACTTTCACTGGAAGTTTTCTGTCTTGCTCTAACCCATAGACCAGACAGTGAAAAACAGATGAAAATTCCTGTCTCATGAATTTTTTGAGCCACATTCACTTTTTTTTTTTTTTTTTTTTTCATTTTTGGAAGGAACATCAGCCTTAATATTTTTCACTGCTTGGAACTGGCACAAATAATTGCCTTGTTTCCCTGGAAGTCATGAATTTCCAGAAGCATTGACTTGCTTCACCAGGCTTCATCACCTGCTATTCCTGTCTGCTTTTCATTGATTTTTCTTTAAATATGCTATTTCTTTTTTGGCTCAGACCTGTTAATTTTAAAAAAAACCCAAAAAACCAGCAGGGTGTCTTCATATAAATAAATGTTCTGCCTTCTCCTAGCAGGGCTTCACTACTGCCTTCTCCAGGTGCTGTTTTCCTCATCCCCCCTGCAGACACGGAGTAGACAGAGATGAAAAAGAGGGATGAGCTGGGCTGGGATGCCCCAGCATTGCCTGAGATTAACACGAGAAGAGATTGAAGGAAGACAGAGCAGGGGGAGCAGCAGCATTTTCTGCCTGAGCAGTCCACAGGAAAGTGGATTCTGTGCCATTTTGATAAAAAAACCCAGTCTCATTTAAAGAAAAAAACACCCAAGACAAGGCACCTCCACCATTCATTTTGAAAGCACTCTGTGAGAGGCAGCTTGAAAATTCAAGTGAGCTCATGATGGGGTTCACACCACAGACCTTCAACCCAGCAGCCTGACCAGAAATGCATCATGACACTGCTTGGAGTCACTGGGTCTTCCAAAATTCATTTCAACAACAGTATTTCACTTATTGTAAGTCAGAATGAGAAACTAGAATTTTTCACAATGCTTTTTTTTGGTCTGTTGGATCTATTTCCTAAGTGGAACAACCCTTGCAAAGATATTATTTTCCAAAGCATAAAACAACTTGGCTCTGTTACTGTGAACAAGCAAGTACCACACAGAACAGGATGCATTAATAAAGAAACACTATGAGCTTATAGCCTACAGTGATTTGAAATAGAAAATCATATGTGTATGCATACATACAAATGCACATAAATAATCTCTTTCAGCTTCCACATTCCTCTTTGACATTCACAAGCTTTTTAATTTCATCACACCTCTTCCTATTCAGAACCCCCAGGCATGCAAGGGCTGCATGTGACTGCAGAAAACCACTCCAGCAGTTTCAGCTGCAGAACTGGGGCACTCAATGCAAAATAACTACTTCCAGAGTCAAGGCTTCCAAACCAAGGGCTGCAGAGTCCAGCTCATGACACCTGTGACTATTTAGGCACCTCTTTCTACTTTGAAGAACTACATTTTTTACTCCTCCTCAGAATCACAAGGGCTAAAACCACACTTAAATAGAAAGACATATTATAATATAACTATAAATGTATGAAATTAGAGTTTATTCCCCTCACTCCGTTTTCTGCTTTCTCCTCACATGTCATGGTGAGTAAAGAGCAGCATCTGTATTGGGACATGGAACTCTGGTCTTACCAGGAGAAAACTCATTCCTGGCTATGTGTGTTAGCAGGGACTTATTCTGTAAAACATTTGCATCATCAATACACTGTAACATAAAGCAATTACATAAGCAAAATTAAGCATCCAGAAGCTATTTCAGCTCTACCGTACCAGGATGATGCAGAGAAAATAAAGCACTAAACATCACAGAAAAAAAAAATAATCCAGTTCAAAAAGTAGTGGAAAATCACAAATAGAAAACAGAGCTTTCCTTGCTTACCTGTGGAGCCTCAGGCACACCTGCCCAGCCTCCAGTGGCGTAAGAGAAACTACTTTTAGCAGTTTCAATCATTTTTGTAGTAGTTTCAATCAGTTTTAGTAGTAGTTTCAATCAGCTTTAGTAGTTTTCAATCATTTTTGTAAAACTATTTCTTCAATGAGGCAAGTAGTAACTTCTCTGAAACTCCATTTAAAGCAGCAGGACAAGAGAAATCATCACAAGCTGCAGAGGGCTTGGGAGGGAAAGCACCTCACACAGCACACAGCTGGAGCTGCAGGAATTCTATCACGGCACAGCTTAATGCAGGGAAAGTTGGCCATTAGCTGGAATGAGTGCCAAGGGGAAATGTTTTCCAGAAAGTTTAGAACATTTATACCACCCACATCCTAACAAAAAACTCCTCATTCAAGAGGTAGCGATGCACCACTCACGAAGCTGCCCCAAGCCTCAGAGTGTGAGCAGCTTGGTCTAGTGGAAGGCGTCCCAGCCTGTGGCAGGGGGGTTGGAACAAGATGATCTTTAAGGTCTCTCCCAACCCAAGCCATTCCATGATTCCATGAACTTCCCACAGAAAAATCTATTTATTAGAAAACACTTGCTCATGCTGCTTGAGGAGTAACAGTCTTACTAAAATCCACAGGTGTGCAAGAAAATGTGGTGCTCACTCACAGGGGAACAGTTCTTACAGAGGACACAATGAGATAAATTCTGTCACAGAGAAATAGCAGATCAAACCCTGGTCTGAGATGCAGAAAACCTGGTGTTTTCTCCCTCCTCTCTCCCCTCCCTGGTAACTCAGCTGATTCCTGGGCGAGTCCTTTGTGCCACCACTGTGCCTCCTGACCTTTGTGTGTCTTCCCTAGAGAAGCTGCAGGACAAGTGTTCCTCTTCTAAGCACATGAAGCACTCACCAGTGCAGTGATGTCCTACTCTCTGTGAGACCTCCAGGTACTGCAGCATTAAATAAACTGCAGTAACAAAAGATACATATATACATATATGTACACACATATCTATAATTTTCCCTAGGGCTGCAGTTACCTTGAAGTAACAGTGTCGGGTTCTTCCAGTCGCTACAAGATTGGGCAAGGTTTTCAGAACTACATTAAGGCCTCTGTAAAACTGGGAACTACAGTATGAATTGCCAATTGAGCTCTTTTTAGGGGCTGGAAAGTGCTCTGAAATCTTTAGGTGGAATCTGTCACGCTGCTGGAGTATTGATATCCATGCCAATGAATAATGACCAACGTGAACGTGAAACAGCCAAGAAGGAGGCGAGGCACGAGACCTGTCCTTCAGGGCACGTTCTCTCACTCATTTTTGGTCCAAAATCTCTCCATTCCCAGACTATGAGGATTTCTTCACCATTTTGATTTACTTCTCAAAGCTGTCAAGAGTCCTGCAATGGCTCCAGCTACCCACTACGAAAGGTAGGGCTGCCCCTTTATAACAGGTCTGTGTCAGCACCTCCGTTCTCAGCCTGTAAAGGAGGAGCACTTGGGGAATAATAATTCAGAAAGAGCTATGGGAAAAGAACTATGAAATGTAAGTTAGCAAAAGGACTTTGGATGTGAGGGAAAAGTCTAGCATACCAGTACAGGTGAGGCTGGAGTGAGAATGACGTACTCTCTCCTTGGTTAAATCCCTCAAGTCAGACTTTCTCTGAGCAGAGAAGACAGCAAAGAGCTGTTGTGTGTGTAAAGGCTGGAAGAATCTCTGATTGCCTCGTTTTCTTTATCAATAAAACAGCAGTGATGGTGATATGACTACGGCACTTCTGAACAGAACTTCTCTATTAGTGCTACAATTTATGGAAATACCAGGTTCACAAACTTTATTTGCTGATCATTCTGTTATCAACACTGAATTTCTGGCTAGGTCATCTTCAAACATGTTGAGCCAAACCAGTTAATCCTTACAATATAACAAGAGCTGCTCCTCTCCTTTTGATGCTGCTTAACACACGCTTGTCCAAAATGCTGTAGGCAAAGCTGGTCCAGCACTACTGCAGCTGCTAGGAAGGGCACTGCAAATGTAGGTGCTCACTCAATACCATTTAACCCTGGAACTGCTTCCCAAATGCATGGCCTGAATGAGGAAATCCAACTGTACTCTGGTACACTTCCCCTATTTAGACACCAAGTAAGTCAGGTTATCAGTCTGGATTTAGTGAATATGTGGTTATATAAATCAATGACATTCCCTTAGTCACAATCCTTCCTCTCTGAGAACAGCAGAGTATAGTTCTGGAAGAGAGGCTATCACTCAGCTGAACTTCAAGAAGTTATCCTTCTCTCCCCTTCTTCACAGATATAACTAAAGCCACTTTTTCCCCTCAGTTTTTGACTTGTAATAAAATAAAAATCAACTCTCATTATGAATAATATTTTCATAGTGAAAGTTGGTTACCTCACCAGTAGGAATACTGAAATGTCAATTTTTTTGTTCGTGTATCTAAAACTGGAAGGCTCGAAAGGGACACTCTGAATCAAGGGGTTGGCTGACGGTGGCAGTTTGTAGATAAAAGTACAGCAGAACAGCAGTGAGCAAAGTGGCACAATGTAATTGCTACTCATCTTGGAGATGTTAGGAGAAAAAAATACCCAAAAGCAACGCTTGTGCAAAATGCACTTTGCCACTCACGCCAATTAATAGTCTGGAAACTGCCAAGGGGAAAAGAAATATTAACTCCATTAATATTCTTTTTCTGTAGGTATTTGAAAGTCAGGCTAAAACAACAACATGGGAATAACAAACGGGACAGCATGATTCACTTTGTATGTTCAGGTGGGCAAAGGTCTGATTTCCCACAAGTTCTGGAGGGACAACAGGCTGAAGCTTTTTTCTTTAAGCCCAGGTGAAAGTTAACCCCGGCCCAAGTTCCCAAAGCTGTTGGCTGTTAGGTTTATTTTCAAGACAGAGGGAAGAAATTTTTGCAGGGATAACCAGAGGATATTAACAAAGAGGAATCACAGAGATCCTGCCATCCAGTCACGGATGCTCTGCAGGACAGCATGGTAGTGAAAACCCCAAATAAAACAAATGCACCAACCCAATGCCATGCACACAAACGTCCCTGTTTTCCTTTGCAAAGCCTGATCTGACAATGAAAAACACTTCCTGGAAGTGCCATTTTATGATATTAAACAGACCTCAAATAACAAAGTACAGAGGGACACTGACATTTGAACTGCGGGAGTTTTGTTTTCCGTCTTGCTTTTCCCCACTGTGAATATTGCATTTGAATAACTGAAATTTTTAAAATCTCTTTTCCTCCTTTCACCATGATGTAATGAAAGTGTTGCACAAGAATAACAATGTAGACCTACTGCTGCTGGAGCCAAGTTTGGCACCAAGAGAGATTAGGGTTGGCACCAAACACCATGATCTTTAAAATAAATTTGGCAGCCGTAGCTCTTGCCCCTGCTGCCATAAACAGCAGTCAGGGCAGTAAATGGAAAAGTGCTGAAAGAGACCGTGAGTTTGTAACTGGAACAAAGATGCCCATTAGCCAACCACTTAATCTAACACCTTCTCATATATGAAAAGTAAAGAGTTTTACAATGGCACGTCAAAATTAGCAGCAGTAGCAGGGACCAAAGTGTAACATAACAGCGCCTTTCATGTGTCCATCACACCAAACTGAGCCTACAAAACCCACCAGCCAGCTACCTGTCAGCCAGGAGAATTAACATGCACAACTGCAAGTTTCACCAGATTATTCAAAGAAAAAACACTTAATCTATACAAAAGCACATCTGTCTCAACAAATTTTCCCTTTCCAGAACTTTTTGGTTACGCTTTCCCGGGAGGACATTTCCTCCTATTCAGTGACGCTGGAACAGTTCTCATATGCGTGTTCCTGTTCTTTAAATGCAGATGGAACAGAGGAGCAATGCAAGGTTTCCTCACTGTATCCCTCCTGGCCTGAACTGAAAGAGCGTGGGCTGATTTTCTCTGCTCTATAAAAGGAGTCTGATGATTTGTGATGTGGACATCTGCCTGCAACTGGACAGACGCCACCAGCTTATTTCACACAGACAACTAGACAGCCGTGTAATAGCAGCATCTTTCAATTGCTACTTAATTTTTTTAAAAAAATACCTCATTACCTAGAAGAAAAGCTCCATATTCCCTCCCAAATTTCACTAAATTTTAAAATTCTTTAAGCACCAACTTGCAAATAAGGGATCACCTTCACCTGTCAGATAAAAAATCGGAAGCATGCAT